>NC_064627.1:819501461-820113545 GCF_023864275.1 Schistocerca cancellata | reverse complement strand
GGAATAATGTTGTGAACAGCACTGTAAAGCATGTCCGGAGTTATGGTGAGGCATTGGCGTCGGATGTTGTCTTTCAGCATCCCTAGAGATGTCGGTCGATCACGATACACTTGCGACTTTAGGTAACCCCAAAGCCAATAATCGCACGGACTGAGGTCTGGGGACTTGGGAGGCCAAGCATGACGAAAGAGGCGGCTGATCTTTCACGCGTATAGCAATATGGGGTGGAGCGCCATCCTGCATAAACATCGTACATTTTGTAAGGATAGCATCGGAGGGTACCCCTAAGTGCCAACCAAACAGTAGTGTATGGAATGCCGGTGCGACGTGCGACTGCACGAGCGCTGACTTCCCCGTGCGTAGACGAACCCGCTACAGTCTCCATTTATTCCTGAACTGTCTCAGCAGCATTACGCCTTGTGCACGGTCGGCCACTACGGGGTCTATCGTCTAACAAACCTGTGGCTTCGAACTTCGAAATCATTCTCGCCACAGCTGCATTTGTCAACGGACCTTTACCTGTTCGAATCCCCTTCCTATGGCGATAGGATCGTAATGCTGAACTAGCACATTCCCCATTCTGATAATACAGCTTCACTAAAAGCACATTTTCAGGTAACGTCAACATGCTGCGACTGCTGGCGCATCTGATTCTCTCTCTCATTACAGCTCCTTTTATACACGATTGTCATGCGCAGTCACTGACATTTTGCTGTCCAGCGTCATCTGTCGGACATTTTGTGAACTTTGTTTTTATTTTTTATTTTTTGGTTCTAATAAAACCCCATGCCATTCAAAGCATGTGTGTCAATTTTTACCTCTCTATCTACATTATTCCGTGGTTTATTAAGTTTTCAAATTTATACTGACTTTTTGATCATCCGGTATATTCTGCAGCATGAAGCAAAGTATACGCAGTTAATCGTTAATAAATCTGATTATGCTGACATCGACAAATTAATAGTATGAAGTTCAGAGTGAGCCGAAGTTGTTCAAGATTTAAATTTGTCCATTAAGTTCGAAGCAACCGTAGCTGCCATTATATGGGTAAAAATTCTACGTGCGGCTACAGATAACTTTGTTTTATATCATGTACACGTTTTGAAATAAAGTTATTGTACGCAAAGCAGAATTGTACAACACATAACGACAGCAACCTCTGATCATAACACTTCTGTATACAAACAGAATTATACAGACAATCTTTTGTAAAAGTCACATAGCGTGAACGTTTAAGTACTAAGAGAGTACGGTACCCAAAAGATCAAAGCCGTGGCAGGGATGGGCAGGGGGATGGGATTGAGGGCTAAGGGGGCGGGGGGGGGGGGGGGGAGGGCTAAGTGGCGGGGCGAGGTTCAATAAGTTTAGTGGTAGGGGAAGGGGTGTACCAAACGAAGCACAACTATTGAAACACTATATTAGTAGCCACCACTTTAAATCAACCAATAAACCCCGCCCCCCTTCTTTAACATGTATAAAACAACTTCAACCGTGTATTTATTTTTCAAACGTGTTAATATGTTAAATTTTTGACGTTAAGCATGTAAGTGAAACAAAGTTTCGAAAGGTTTGAAATTACTTTAAGGTTTGTTGTAAGTCGCGAAGTGTCCTTATACTCAAATACTTGAAAATTAAATCCATGTGATTTCGCACCGTCAGTTATGTTGCCTCAACACAGACACAAGGGTTCTAACTTTAATACTCGTCTTGTTTTTTTAAACTTTTAACATAAGATTATACCTCATAGGAGTGTACTATGACAGTATCGGTCAATAATTACATGCTGAAAATAGAGTTTTTGTTGCTGCCACGCAGCAATTGGTTCCGTGATCCGGCATACCGTTTTAGTAATGCAATACAGCGAGACACTTACCATCGCGATTGGTGGTCACGAAGTAAATGAAGTTAAGGCATTCAACCGCCTAGGCAGCAAAAACAACCGCGATGGACGGAGCAAGGAGGGCATAAAAAGCAGACTAGAGAAGAGAGTATGCCTGGCCAAAAGTAGTCTACTAGCATGAAACATAGGCATTAATTTCAGGAAGCAGTTTCTGAAAACGTACGTTTGGACCCCAGCATTGTACGTTACTGAAACATGAACGCTAGAAAAACCGGAAAAGAGGAGAATAGAAGCATTTGAGATGTTGTGCTACAGAAGATTGTTGATAATTAGCTCGAATCATAAGGTAAGGAATGTGGAGGTTCTGCGCTGAATCGAAGAGGAAAGGAATATATGGAAAACACTGACAAGAAGAAGGGACAGGGTTGTAGGACGTCTGTTAAGACAATACAGAATAGTTTCCATTGTACTAAAGGGAGCTATAGAGGGTGAAAACTCTAGAGGAAGACAAAGATTTGAATACATCCAGCAAATGATTGAGGACGCAAGTTGCAAATGCAATTCTAATATGAAGAGGTTGGCACAGGAAAGAAATTCATTTCTGATATCGGCTGGTATACCTAGAAAAAACATCGTGACCACAATGTAAAACGCTATTGGACGCTTTCAGATCCCGAATCAATCTGGCAGTTTCAGTTGCGAAGAGAATATACGCGTGTTTTCAGAAGCTGTTGCCTCACAGCTCGTAAATATTTGAGGAACGTTATGATTACCGCCAAGAGCTTCTGATAAAATTCCTTTACTTAGCAAGCAGTTTCGGCAGAGGAACCATCATCAGGTTCATAAAAGCATTTACAACACCATACTAGGTGTCATCAAATCATTACCGTTAGTAACAAAATCAAAAAATTCGTCCTCGTAGTCAAGTAGCAGAAGGGGCGATGAAAAAATTTCCGTTCGAAGACCGCACTAAACGCTCGCCTACATGTCAGTGCTTATATACCCGCATTGGAGTAACGTTTGGGTTTCAACTGCCATCAAACGGAAACTTTTTGATCGTCCCATATAGATAAATTACATCGTCAAGGATAAAGTGTGCGAGAAAGTGTACTTATTCATGTTACGTCCATAGTCGGCATTAGCGTTAGGAAGGGAGGAATTTCACAGTTTTACATTCTAGAATTCCTCCGTTCCTGATGCTAATGCTAGCTGTTTATGTAACATCAACAAGTGCACTGTCTGGCACAGTTTGTGATGGGGATGTAATTTATATTTCTATGAGACAAGAGTGACGAATTCACGGATTTTATTACTGACGCCAATGATTTTACAATGCCAAGTATGATGTGAATGTTTTTATGAACCTGATGATGGTTTATGGACCGAAACTAGTTGTTAAATAAAGGAATTTCATCATCAGCCCTTGGCGGTAATCATGGCATTCTGGAAGGAGAATTGCTGGGAACGTCGAAACAGTTTGAGATTTCGCCAGATATGTGTCTGGTTCCACTTGTTACTGGACAAAACCCGGTAAATATTCAGGCTTTCTTCAGACTGATGACGAATTAGCAGCTCTTGTTCTCATAACCGCTCAGTCACATATACTGATTGGCAATTGTTAAGGAACAGAGACATTATTGGATGGAAATAATCACAGGCAATGATGGATTTGGAACACATTGCACAATAGAGATGAAGTGGTATATTTATAACGAAAAATGGTTCGTATTTCGCTACATGAGAAAGCAGGATAACAGATATAAATAATGTTCATGTTTGGCACAGGTCAGACTCACAACACAAAGACCGATGTCAGGGTCTTGGGAAGGTATGGGGGCTACTTAAACACTAATGCACATTTTGGACCTGTTACTCACGCTGGCAGGCGAACTGTTGAGGAGTCCTTGGAAAATATTGTTGCACTCCTGTCTCAAAATGGTTTTCAGTTCTTGGATAGTTAAGGGAAATGATGATGATGATGATGTTTGGTTTGTGGGGCGCTCAACTGCGCGGTTATCAGCGCCCGTACAAATTCCCAACCTTTGCTCAGTCCAAACTCGCCACTTTCACGAACGATGATGAAATGATGAGGGCAACACAAACACCCAGTCATCTCGAGGCAGGTGAAAATCCTTGACACCGCCGGGAATCGAAACCGGGGCCCCGTGCTCGGGAAGCGAGAAGGTTGAGGGAGAGGGTGTTCGTTGAGAAACACGTCTGTGAAGAGCATCACATGCATGCTCTACAGTGTTTAGGTCCGGGAATTATGCAGGCCATTGCATACGCTCAGTATTTTCACTTTCCAGTGTTTCCGACACCTCAGCGGTCCTATGTGGCCGGGCATTGTTCGTAAACAGGAAGTCGTTACCTACCGCATCCCTAAACAAACGGACATGATCCACAATAATCTCCCTGCGATACCTTTGTGCTGTCACGGCACTTCGCGCAAAGATATGCAGCGGTTTTCCGCTATTATGCTCGGGAAGCGAGAAGGTTGAGGGAGAGGGTGTTCGTTGAGAAACACGTCTGCGAAGAGCATCCCATGCATGCTCTACAGTGTTTAGGTCCGGGAATTATGCAGGCCATTGCATACGCTCAGTATTTTCACTTTCCAGTGTTTCCGACACCTCAGCGGTCCTATGTGGCCGGGCATTGTTCGTAAACAGGAAGTCGTTACCTACCGCATCCCTAAACAAACGGACATGATCCACAATAATCTCCCTGCGATACCTTTGTGCTGTCATGGCACTTCGCGCAAAGATATGCAGCGGTTTTCCGCTATTATGCATTATTAATGCCTACACCATGATGCCTAAGCCATACCGATGACATTCATGAACATTCTGTGGTGTATGACGTGTTCCCCCCCCCCCCCCCCCCCACCCACTGACTCTCTCGACACTAACTTGTGACCAGGATCACTTTCAACAGTGAAGTCGGATTGGTCGGAGGACACCACTCTGGACCACTGATGCTGACTCCAACCAACATGCTCTCTATTTTAACGGACTCTTTGTCAGCGATGACGTGGTTGATGACAGCTGCATTTAACTGGTTTCAGAGGATACAAACCAACCCGGTTTAATCGCCCTGAAATTGTTCTATCAGAAACACGCGTCCCAGTAGCCTTTTCAAGGTCTGCAGTGACCTACCTAGGAGTGAGATACCTGTTCCTTTCCGACACTAGGACTACGTAGCGATCTTTTCACGACCACCAGCATGCTTTTCCATCCTCAGCAGTCGTTTTAGGCTTCCGTGCCTCAATCTGTAAAAACGGAACCCTTATAGGATCGTTTTGTTGACCGTCTGCCTGTCCATCAGTAAGAACCTCTTTTCCCAGGAAATCCGTCCCATATTCAGGTGTATGGTCGCTTGTGGTATAAAAATTTTAAGTTTCTAAGTCAGTTCAATTAAATGATACGGCCATTTATGTCATATCTTGAAACTCGAGAACTCACTTATCAACATCTATAGGACGCTTACTGTTGACCTAGAATCAAGAAATTTGCCAAGAAGTAACGTTTCACACTAAAAATAAAGGTAAAAATCAGAAGATGTTAATCTGTAGTTCTATAAGGCAACAAATAATTTTTAAAAAATTTTTATCCATCAGATTGTTTGTATGTCCGTCTGGTAAGACCCCTTTTTCTCTGGAACCAGTTGGCGTTTCAACTTCAAAATTACGTCACATGTTAAGGTCTATGGTTCCTTGGCTTTGTGAAAAATTTAAGCTTCTAAGTCAATGCGATGAAAAATTTAGACTGTTTATGTCACATATTGTGAAAGTCGCAAACTCACTCATCAAAGCCTGTAGGGTACTTTCTGTTGTTCTAGATCATACAATTCGGGAAGAAGCAAGATTTCATAGTACAAGTAAAGTAAGAAATCTGAAACTTGTTAAATTGTAATTGTATCGCTTGACAATATCTTTTAGCCGTTTTAACATACATTGCATTAACCATTCTTCAAATGCGTAATAGAGGAGCTTTACTGTATACAAACATAAAATGTAAGTTGCATTCATGTTTCATTAAGTAAATAAAAATATGTTATTATATCTTTCTCTCTACATATATATAAGTGGTGCAGTGGCTAGCACACTGGACTCGTATTCGGCAGGACGACGGTTCAATCCCGCGTCCAGCCATCCTGATTTAGGTTTTCCGTGATTTCCCTAAATCGTTCCAGGCAAATGCCAGGATGGTTCCTTTGAAAGGGCACGGCCGACTTCCTTTCCCGTACTTCCTTAATCCGATGAGACCGATGACCTCGCTGTCTGGTCTCCTCCCCCAAACAACACAACCCACTCTCTACATATATAAACTGAAGTGTGGGCTAGTCTGAGGGACTTCAGTGGAGTTTTTAGTACGGTCTTGGAATTCCCGGAAGCAATATCTTGCCATTATCGACATCAATAACTGGCAATCGTTGAGATTCTAATTTCCAGGAAAGATGAACTATCCATATATATATAATTAAATTTGTACGGAACTCTCAGTGTGCCAATCCCATTCACACTTGGCCAATTTTGTAATCACGAGATGATACTTTCGGACAGACCTATTCCTGTGGCCTCAGTAGTGACATTTCGAGTGGCTTCGGATCATTCAACTGCTCGTTCAATATCGTAATCATTCAGATGCAGAGAAGTTACCACAGTACGCGCAGCGTCGCACTAATCGGTTCCACGACAACCTCCATCAAACACTGTGCTGCGTGAACTGTCGTATGCATACACATCATTCGTGGACAGACTTTCCTGCAGCTAGCACGTTCCGCACTCTACATTCCCTTTTACTAACACTGGTGCATAGATCCTGAGAAATCAGTACCCAGAACAACCACCTCTGGCCGTAATGACGGCCTAAATACGCCTGGGCATTGAGTCAAACAGAGGTTGAATGGTGTGTACAGACACAGCTGTCCATGCAGCTTCAACACGATACCACAGTTCATCAAGAGTAGTGACTGGCGTATTGTGACGAGCCAGTTGCTCGGCCACCATTGACCAGACGTTTCCATTTGGTGAGAGATCTGGAGAATGTGCTGGTCAGGGCAGCAGTCGAACATTTCCTGTATCCAGAAAGGCTCGTACAGGACCTGCAACATGGAGTCGTGCGTTATCCCGCTGAAATGTAGGGTTTTGCAGGGATCGAATGAAGGATAGAGCCACGGGTCGTAGCACATCTGAAATGTAACATCCACTGTTCAACGTGCCGGCAATGCGAACAATAGGTACCGAGACGTGTAACCATTGGCACTCCATACCATCACGCTGGGTGATAACGCCAGTATGGCGATGACGAATACACGCTTCCAATGTGTGTTCACCGCGATGACGCCAAACACGGATGCGGTCATCATGATGCTGTAAACAGAACCTGGATTCATCCGAAAAAATGATGTTTTGCCATTCCTGCACCCAGGTTCGTCGTTGAGTACACCATCACAGGCGCTCCTGTCTGTGATGCAGCGTCAAGGGTAACCGCAGCCACGGTCTCCGAGCTGATAGTCCATGCTGCTGCAAACGTCGTGCTGATGGTTGTTTTCTTGCAAACGTCCCCATCTGTTGACTCAGGGATCGAGACGTGACTGCACGATCCGTTTAAGCCATGCGGATAAGATGCCTATGATCTCGAGTGCTAGTGATACGAGGCCGTTGGGATCCAGCACGGCGTTCCGTATTACCCTCCTGAACCCACCGTTCCATATCTGCTGTTTGTGCGTGAGAAATCGGTTGGAAGCTTTCCTCATGTCAGCACGTTGTAGGTGTCACCACCGGCGCCCACCTTGTGTGAATGCTCTGAGAAGCTAATCATTTGCATATCACAGCATCTTCTCCCTGTCGGATAAATTTCGTGTCTGTAGCACGTCATCTTAGTGGTGTAGCAATTTTCAAGGCCAGTAGCGTATTTGTTGTGAGCTGCGACGAAACGGCAGCAGCTGAAGTGACCTGGAATGGCCAGTACACAACCGCCGCGCTCGGCCGCTCCTCGCTCGCATTCCGTTCGCCTCATTCCTCGGCCGCTGCGCTCCCACATCGACAGATTTAAACAGGGATCCCCGGGACCGGGGCGCGGGATTAATGTTTGTACACGGCGCAGATTAATTAAGGGCGGCCCGGCGCTCCCCCACCACATGTGTGCCGCGCCGCCCGATTTATCAAGATTCTCTTAGCGAGCCCGAGGTGGCGGGTAATCAGGAGGGTCTCATTTACGGAGCACAGCAGAGCCGGGAAGAGGGAGCAGAGCAGAGCGCGGTGCCATTACGACAGCCGAGGGCCCCACCGGTCCCACTCAACACGAGGCAGCGTGATTGCCGTATCGCATCTACGTGCCCCGGCATCTGATTATGTGTAATATCCTGTCCGGGACTCGGCGCTGTCCGAAGCTACACTGCGTCAGCGGGGGCTTCACGGCAGCTGCAACTACCGAATAAAGCTCGGAATATTCTCAGTAGTTGCTAGACGTGAACGGGGAAACCGGACTGACAGATTGTCTCGGAACTGACCTACATTAGCCTTCTGGACGATACTGTCTTCTACACATCAGGAAACTGTCAGATATTTATCAGACTTTGTAGTGATGTTCATCATATAACTATGTTTCTCGACTGCGGCCCCATGGCGCGAACAGCCCCATCGAGGTGGTCCTACAGATACTTGGTTGAGTTGAAATATGGGCTGTTTGCTGGACGGAGGAGTATGAAAAGTTAATCCGGGTGCTTTTGGAACCATTCACGTACACTGCGATCTGTGTGACACGTTGCATTGTCCTGCTGGTAGAGGCCATCGTGCCGTGGAGAAAAAGCAAACGGGGTGCAGGGGTAGACATGGACCCGAAGAATAGATGCGTACTTGTGTTGATGCATAGTGCCTTCCAAAATGACGAGATTGCAGGAGTATGCCAGACCATAATGCTCCTCCTCCTGCCTGGGACATACCGACGATTGTTTCAAGGAGTTTTTTTTTCCAGACATTTCGCGCCGTATACACCAATGACTATTTGTTCGATGGAGCATAAAACATGATTCATCAGAAGAGGTCACCTGTCGCCACTCAGCTGATGTCCGGTTCCGGTACTTGCGTCTAAATCCCAGACGTCTTCGCCTATGAACAGCAGACAGCATGGTTGCGTGAATCAGACGTCTACTGCGGAGGCCCATGTGCAGGACAACGGTTGCACATCTATTCATCCAAATCGTCCAAACCCATTTCCACAGCCATCGTTCATCGCTGTCATCTATGGCCTGTTGTGTACCATAGTTGCCTCGCCGTCGGTTTTAGATGGCGCCATTTCGCCAAGCACGGTATACTTTAACCACGGCAGCGGGTGAACAGTTTACAAATTTAGCCGTTTGGGAAATACTTCCGCCCTTGGCCAATGATCATGCCCTTTTATACGACAGATTAATCCGCATAACGACAACGCCCCGCTCCAACGTACCCCCCCCCCCCCCCCCGCCCGACGTACTTTATACAGAGTGTTACAAAAAGGTACGGCCAAACTTTCAGGAAACATTCCCCACACACAAAGAAAGAAAATATGTTATGTAGACACATGTCTGGAAACGCTTACTTTCCGTGTTAGAACTCATTTTATTACTTCTCTTCAAATCACATTAATCATGGAATGGAAACACACAGCAACAGAACGTACCAGCGTGACTTCAAACACTTTGTTACAGGAAATGTTCAAAATGTCCTCCGTTAGAGAGGATACATGCATCCACCCTCCGTCGCATGGAATCCCTGATGCGCTGATGCAGCCCTAGAGAATGGCGTATTGTATCACAGCCGTCCAGAATATGAGCACGAAGAGTCTCTACATTTGGTACAGGGGTTGCGTAGACAAGAGCTTTCAAATGCCCCCATAAATGAAAGTCAAGAGGGTTGAGGTCAGGAGAGCGTGGAAGCCATGGAATTGGTCCGCCTCTACCAATCCATCGGTCACCGAATCTGTTGTTGAGAAGCGTACGAACACTTCGACTGAAAGTGCAGTAGCTCCATCGTGCATGAACCACATGTGTCGTACTTGTAAAGGCACATGTTCTAGCAGCACAGGTAGAGTATCCCGTATGAAATCATGATAACGTGCTCCATTGAGCGTAGGTGGAAGAACATGGGGCCCAATCAAGACATCACCAACAACGCCTGCCCAAACGTTCACAGAAAATCTGTGTTGATGACGTGACTGCACAATTGCGTGCGGATTCTCGTCAGCCCACACATGTTGATTGTGAAAATTTACAATTTGATAACGTTGGAATGAAGCCTCATCCGTAAAGAGAACATTTGCACTGACACATTGTTGGATGAACCATTCGCAGAAGTGTACCCGTGGAGGCCAATCAGCTGCTGATAGTGCCTGCACACGCTGGGCATGGTACGGAAACAACTGGTTCTCCCGTAGCACTCTCCATACAGTGACGTGGTCAACGATACCTTGTACAGCAGCAACTTCCCTGACGCTGATATTAGGGTTATCGTCAACTGCACGAAGAATTGCCTCGTCCATTGCAGGTGTCCTCGTCGTTCTAGGTCTTCCCCAGTCGCGAGTCATAGGCTAGAATGTTCCGTGCTCCCTAAGACGCCGATCAATTGCTTCGAACGTCTTCCTGTCGGGACACCTTCGTTCTGGAAATCTGTCTCGATACAAACGTACCGCGCCATGGCTATTGCCCTGTGCTAATCCACACATCAAATGGGCATCTGCCAACTCCGCATTTGTAAACATTGCACTGACTGCAACACCACGTTCGTGACGAACACTAACCTGTTGATGCTACGTACTGATATGCTTGATGCTAGTACTGTAGAGCAATGAGTCGCATGTCAACACAAGCACCGAAGTCAACATTACCTTCCTTCAATTAGGCCAACTGGCGGTGAATCGAGGAAGTACAGTACATACTGACGAAACTAAAATGAGCTCTAACATGGAAATTAAGCGTTTCCGGATGCATGTCCACATAACACCTTTTCTTTATTTGTGTGTGAGGAATGTTTCCTGGAAGTTTGGCCGTACCTTTTTGTAACACCCTGTATACCCTCCACCGCTAGTGCCGCCATCAACCGTCTGTAAATGCTTGCTGCACGTTTACGTCCAACATAGTGGTCACATTAATGTGACTGGAAGATTTATGTTTACAGACAGGCCAATAAAGTATGAACATTGCAGTTTCAGGTGCTACAGAACGCTTTGTACAGTCCATTATTGTCTGTGATACGTTAGTCTCAGTTGGAGATACCTGCCTCGACAGTGCATCTGCACATGCAGTTGAAAAGTTTACGATGCTGTGTTGCTAACTAAGCCGTCATACGGTTTGGGAAAAGGATGACCAGACTTCACAAGTCCCGGTAAATGGAGTGTACTACTTTCTGGGACATCCAGAAAAAGTAATCTACTCTTCTTCTCCACAAGAGCAGAATGGTGTCCCTACAATATACAGTCTATGAAGTCGTTTGCAGTACATTCATGTTTAATTTGTATCTGGTTATTAGAGAAGTGGAGTGCTAAGACATTGACATTTTATCATTTTTGTGTAATAGGTGACGAATGGGTCAGCTATTGTGTATTGCTTGCGTTTTGTGTCTTGTCATTTCCTTCTTTTCCCATTGTCAGTCTTCTGTCTCGCTCTTGGTAGCAGGGTAGAGTGTTGTACCTAGAGTATAGTGCGCATAGCAGCATACGATGTTTTTGGTTGGAACTTCAGTCTCGTTACAGATTTCAGAATCACATGAAGAAATTCCCACTAGAGACTCCCGTAAGAAGTATCCACTATTTTCTACAGTTTTGTTGAATTTTGCACAGTATTTGTAAATATTTCCCATTCTGCAGATTTATGTGATGTATAGTGTTTCAAAACTATTTGTAATATGAAACTTCCTGGCAGATTAAAACTGTGTGCCCGACCGAGACTCAAACTCGGCACCTTTGCCTTTCGCGGGCAGGTGCTCTACCATCTGAGCTACCGAAGCACGACTCACGCCCGGTACTCACAGCTTTACTTCTGCCAGTACCTCGTCTCCTACCTTCCAAACTTTACAGAAGCTCTCCTGCGAACCTTGCAGACCTGACGCTCCTGAAAGAAAGGATATTGCGGAGACATGGCTTAGCCACAGTCTGGGGGATGTTTCCAGAATGAGATTTTCACTCTGCAGCGGAGTGTGCGCTGGTTGTAATATGTTAAAAATTCTTCGGGTACAGAATTTAATGGTGAAAAAAATGCTATATATTTTAGATTTCGGAATCAGGACCTAAATTATAAGGCTTTTAAGGGGCAGATGAGGACTTTGACGGCAATTTATTGGTTATGAACTGCAGAACAAAACTGAAGAAACTGAAAAAAGGTAGGAATTTAAGGAGATGGAACCTAGGTAAACTGAAAGAACCAGAGGATGTAGACAGTTTGAGAGAGAGTATTAGGGAACGATTGACAGGAACAGGAGAAAGGAATGCAGCAGAAGAAGAATGGGTAGCTTTGAGAGATGAAATAGTAAAGTCAGGAGAGCTTCAAGTGGCTAAAAAGACGATTGCTAGTAGAAATCCTTGGGTAACACAAGAGATACTCAATGTAATTGATGAAAGGAGAAAATACAAAAACGCAGTAAATGAAGAAGGTGAAAGGAAATAAAAACGTTTATAAAATGAGATCGACAGGAAGTGAAAAATGGCTAAGCAGGAATGGCTAGAGGACAAATGTAGAAGCATACATCACTAGATGTAAGATGGATGCTGCCTGTAGGAAAATTAAAGGGACGTTTGGAGAAAAGAGAACCACCTGTACGAATATCAAGAGCTCAGATGGAAAACCAGTCCTAAGCAAACATGGGAAATCAGAAAGGTGGAAGGAGTATAAAGAGTATCTATACAAGGGAGATGTACTTGAGGACAATATTATCGAAATGGAAGACCTCGCAGATGAAGATGAGATGGGAGATATAATACTGCATGAAGAATTTGACGGAACACTGAAAGATCCAAGTCAAAATAAGGCTCAGAGAGTAGACGATATTCCGTTACAACTACTGATGGCCTTGGGAGAGTCAGCCATGACAAAACTCTTTCATCTGGTAAGATCTATGAGCCAGGCGAAACAGCCTCAGATTTCAAAAAGAAAGCAATAATTCCAATTCCAGGGAAAGCAAGTTCTTACAGGTGTGAAAATTACTGAACTATCAGTTTAATAAGTCACAGTTACAAAATAATAACATGAAATCTTTACAGAAGAATAGCAAAACAGGTAGAAGCCGACCTCGGGGAAGACCGGTTTGGATTCCGGAACAATTTACGAACACGCGAGGCAATACTGACTGTACTTCTCATAGAAGATAGGTCAAGGGAAGGAAAACCTACATTTATAACATTTGTAGACTTACAGAAAGCTTTTGACAATGTTGACGAGAGTACTCTCTTTCAGATTCTGAAAGTGGCAGGGGTAAAATACAGAGAGCGAAAGGCTATTTACAATTTGTACAGAAACCAAATGGCATTTATAAGAGTCTAGGGGCACGAACGGGAAGCAGTGGTGGAGAAGGGAGTGAGATAGGGTTGTTGCCTATCCACGATTTTATTTTCGATCTGTATATTGAGCAAGCAGTAAAGGAGACAAAAGAAAAAAGTGAGGTAGGAATTAAAGTCAAAGGAGAAGAAACAAAAACATTGAGGTTTGTCTATGATATTGTAATATTGTCTGAGACAGCAAAGGACTTAGAAGAACAGTTGAACAGAATTGACAGTGTCTTGAAAGGAGGATATAAGATGAACATCAACAAAAGCAAAACGAGGATAATGGAGTGTAGTCGAATTAAGCCAGCTGATGGGGAGAGATTTAGGTTAGGTAATGAGAGACTTGAAGTAGTAGATGAGTTTACAGAGTCTCCACCAACTTGAAAAGCCTCCTGGTGACATGCAGGATCCATGGATTCATGAGGTTGGGTCCATACCCGTACACGCCCATCCGCTCGATACAATTTGAAACGAGACCTGTCCGACCAGGCAACATGTTTCCATTCATCAGTAGTTCAATATTGGTGCTGAAGGGCCCAGGCGAGGCTTAATGCTTTGTGTCGTGCAGTCATAGTACACGAGTGTTCCTTCGGTTCCGGAAGCCCATATCGATTATGTTTCGTTGAATGGTTCGTACGCTGACACTTGTTGATGGTCCAGCATCGAAATCTGTAGCCATTTTCGGAGGGGATGCATTTCTATCACTTTGAACTTTAGTCGTCGTTGGTCCCGTTCTTGCAGGATCTTTTTCCGGGCACAGTGATGTCGGAGATTTGATGTTTTACTGAATTCCTGATATTCATGGTACACTCTTGAAATGGTCGTATGGGAAAATCCCCACTTCATCGCTACCTCGGATATGCTGTATCCCATCGCTCGTGCACCGACTATAAAATACTACGTTGAAACTGACGTTAATCTTGATAACCTGCCATTGTAGCAGCAGTAACCGATCTAACAACTGCGCCAGACACTTGTTGTCTTATATAGGTGTCGTCGACCACAGCGCCGTATTCTCTCTGTTTACACATCTCTGTGTTTTAGTACGCACGCCTATGCCAATTGCTTTGGGGCTTCAGTGTATGTGAGATTCTTCTGGAGACGTCTCAGGTACACTTAGAGTTGCCGCGACTGTTAATGGCAGAAGCACGGCTCATGGTCTCAGGCGCCTTGCCACGTTTGGCGCGGTTCCCCCCGTAGGAGGTTCGAATCCTCCCTCGTCATGTGTGTGTGTATTGTCCTTAGCGTAAGTTAGTTTAAGTTAGATTAAGTAGTGTGTCAGCCTAGGGACCAATGACCTCAGCAGTTAGGTCCTATAGGAACCTACCCCAAATTTCCAATTCCACTTACAGCAACAGTGTAGTCTGTCGTACGAGAAACTGTGTTTGCAGAGGCACCCTGTGGCCCGCTTTTTAAATAGGCGACTGTGAGGGAGCAGGTAGCCGGCCGGCCTTGTGCGTGTGCCCGCACCTGCCTCCCCCGCATTTCCATACGGCGCCGCCGGGCAGCGCCGCCGCTGCCGCGCTCTGCTCCCACGTCTCGGCCGCACCTGCCACCCCACAACAACAACAGCCACCCTGGCCTCGCTCCGTCCCTCCGACACAACACACCAGCTGGCCCACAGCCAGGGCGCCGCTCACTCGTTACAACAAGCCTGCCGTTTCTGATATACCGCTAGCATTATAAAAGTTCAAATGTGTGTGAAATCTTATGGGACTTCGACATAAAAGTTTTCTGGGTTTGGTACCTCGTCATAATGTAAAAACTACTGCTGCTAAAGAAAAACCAAGGTTTCGGCCACGACTGCAGCGGCCTTCTTCTGGGTCTAATGGTGCGTCCAGGCTATGCAGTGTCCTTTATATTTTTTGAAAAGATGGGAATTTAAGGAGATGGGAACTGGATAAACTGACAAAACCAGAGGTTGTACAGAGTTTCAGGGAGAGCATAAGGGAACAATTGAAAGGAATGGGGAAAAGAAATGCAGTAGAAGAAGAATGGGGTAGCTTTGAGGGATGAAGTAGTGAAGGCTGCAGAGGATCAAGTAGGTATAAAGACGAGGGCTAGTAGAAATCTTTGGGTAACAGAAGAAATATTGAATTTAATTGATGAAAGGAGAAAATATAAAATGTAGTAAATGAAGCAGGCAAAAAGGAATACAAGCGTCTCAAAAATGAGATCGACAGGAAGTGCAAAATGGCTAAGCAGGCATGGCTAGAGGACAAATGTAAAGATGTAGAAGCTTATCTCACTAGGGGTAAGATAGATACTGCCTACAGGAAAATCAAAGAGACCTTTGGAGAAAAGAGAACCACTTGTATGAATATCAAGAGCTCAGATGGAAACCCAGTTCTAAGCAAAGAAGGGAAAGCAGAAAGGTGGAAGGAGTATATAGAAGGCCTATACAAGGGCGATGTACTAGATGGCAATATTATGGAAATGGAACAGGATGTAGATGAAGATGAAATGGGAGATACGATACTGCGGGAAGAGTTTGACAGAGCACTGAAAGACCTGAGTCGAAACAAGGCCCCGGGAGTGAATGAAATAAAAGAAAAATTTGGAGTAGGTATTAAAATTCATGGAGAAGAAATAAAAACTTGGAAGAGCAGTTGAATGGAATGGACAGTGTCTTGAAAGGAGGATATAAGATGAACATCAACAAAAGCAAAACGAGGATAATGGAATGTAGTCGAATTAAAGCTGGTGATGCTGAGGGAATTAGATTAGGAAATGAGACACTTAAAGTAGTAAAGGAGTTTTGCTATTTAGGGAGCAAAATAACTGATAATGGTCGAAGTAGAGAGGATATAAAATGTAGACTGGCAATGGCAAGGAAAGCGTTTCTGAAGAAGAGAAATTTGTTAACATCGATTATAGATTTAAGTGTCAGGAAGTCGTTTCTGAAAGTATTTGTAGGGAGTGTGGCCATGTATGGAAGTGCAACATGGACGATAACTAGTTTGGACAAGAAGAGAATAGAAGCTTTCGAAATGTGGTGCTACAGAAGAATGCTGAAGATTAGATGGATAGATCACATAACGAATGAGGAGGTATTGAATAGGATTGGGGAGAAGAGAAGTTTGTGGCACAACTTGACTAGAAGAAGGGATCGGTTGGTAGGACATGTTCTGAATCATCAAGGGATCACCAATTTAGTATTGGAGGGCAGTGTGGAGGGTAAAAATCGTATACGGAGACCAAGAGATGAATACACTGCACAGATACAGAAGGATGTAGGTTGCAGTAAGTACTGGCAGATGAAGAAACTTGCACAGGATAGGGTAGCATGGAGAGCTGCATCAAACCAGTCTCAGGACTGAAGACCACAACAACAACAACAACAACAGTTTTCACTGCGCATGCCATTACGTCATAATTTTAAAAAGGTAGTTAGTTTCATTGGTCACTTAAGGAAGAAGGAGAGGGAACTTTGTTTTAATAGGTTATTGCGGTGGAGGGAGAACGTGGCCTCTGTTGTCCATTGGGTCTTGTGTTATGTACCATGATTGGTGGCTACCGTCGAATGAGAAGTTTGCTGCTGTTAACCAACTGCTGGACGTCGGCCGCGCGGCGGCAGTTACTTGTCAGTAGTGCTCGTGCCTCGTGTTGACAGTTCGGTCTGTTGGGCTCTGATTGCTGGCAGCCAAGATGGGGCAAGCCTGAGTCCATCCTCCCTGTTCATGTTGTTAGGGTGTTTAAGTATTTCGATGGCCTCTCTTGTTTTTCATTTCGTCATAACTTGCTGCTTGGCCAACAAACAGGCTTCGCTGAATTTTATTTCTTTTCCGCAGTCATGGTGATGTTCTGCCACTGCGGATTTGTTGTGTTGCCCTAGACGAATATAACGCTCGTGCTCCCGAATGCGCGTTGCTATTGGCCTACGAGTCTCGCCGACGTATGCCTCTCCACATTCGCATTCCACCTTGTAAACGCCTGCAGTGTGTAATGCACCCACCTTGTCCTTGGTGGAGCCTAGCACGTCCTGGATCCTACGACCACTATAGAAGACAGGCTGCACCCCAACGCAGCGAAGGTGTTTGCCTACTCGGTCAGTAACGTTTTTCACATGGGGTAACCGTACTGTTGGCTGCAGTTTGTCTATTTCTTGCTTATCTTTCTTCCTTGTGTTCGTCAACAAGGCTGTAGCCATTGGCTATAAACGTTGTGCGTAACCTTTTAAGCTCAGGTGTGATGGTTTTAGCATCCCTTGGGCGCTGCGCACGGATTGCCAAAGAGCGGATGACAGAGTTCTTCTGTGCTGGTTGGTGGTCGGATTGGGCGTGCAGATACCTGTCAGTATGTGTAGGCTCACGATATACTCTGTGCCCCAGTGTGCCCCCCGTTCGCCTGTACAATTCGACGTCTAGAAATGGGATAGCACCATTCTTTTCTACTTCCAGCGTGAACTGTATCTTCCCGTGCATATTGTTGAAATATTCGTGGAAGTTGTGTAGCTCCGTTTCACCACGAGGCCATATAACGAACGTGTCGTCCACGTATCTAAACCAGCAACATGGTCGTAAAGGAGCTGAACCGAGGGCCGTTGCTTCAAAGGCTTCCATGAATATGTCGGCTGCCAGCGGAGACAGGGGAGACTTAACTGCTAAGGTCATCAGTCCCTAATCTTACACACTACTTAACCTAAATTATCCTAAGGACAAACACACACACCTATGCCCGAGGGAGTACTTGGACCTCCGACAGGGCCATCCACACAGTCCGTGACTGCAGCGCCTGAGACCGCTCGGCTAATCCCGCGCGGCGCTGGGATTATAGAGAACCGTCTTAGGAAGCGTATCTTCTACATTCTTTCGCTGTTGCATCTGATACGCTGCAATGGATAAAGAAAAACTGTTACGTCTGTAGCGTTAATTAATAACTGCGAGAGCAGTAATATACAGGAGAAAAAAAAAAAAAAACAGGTATCGCACAAAGATCGAATCGCACGTAAATATGTACGAGGTGTGGGTGCAAAGTAATGGGACTGATTTTTTATCTATCATAGTCTTATTTTTTAAATTATCCCCTTCAAAACAGTTCCCTTCAGAATCTATACACCAGCTGAGTCGTTGTTCCCAGTGTTGGTAGCAGAGCTGAAGGATACCCTTTTACTAAAATAGACTTAAAGACGTCTTCTGAATTTTCTCCAGCGTTCCAAAATGTCGTCCTTCCAAAACATTTTTCGATTTAGGGAAAAGAAAAAAAAAGGCATGAGTATTCATGACAAGTGAATAACGGGGCTATGCAACAACAGGAATTAATTTTAAGGTCAAAAATTCCAAGATGGAAGTTGTAACCTCCCATCAGCTTACTTCCGTAACCTCGGAATAATAAAATGTGACTAACCTCTCAATAAAATTGTGACTCATATATAACCTTGTAATAATTAACTGACTGTGAATCTAAACTAGTAAATCTGGACGCCAGCAATGCTGAATGATGGCCCTGAAAAATCATTCTGAATAAATTGAAAATTCTTACCTCAATGAAGTCGCCGCATGACGCGTATGTACCTGCTCCTATAAGAAATTTTTCTGGCACAGCCCAGTGCAAAGCTGGCCGCTAGATTTATCATGTATAAAAGAAACAACTGATTTTTCTTTGCGATAATCGGGATGATCGTGGATAGGAGAAATTAGAAAAATCTTTAAATTCAGACGAATGATTGTCAAAAGTTATTTTTATAAGAAAGATTATTATTAAGAGATTTTTTAAAAAAAACATTTACATAGGACTTTATGTAACAATAGTACAAAATCAGTTGTCACAAATTACATATGCGCGCTGCTATAAATAGTAATTTTTGGTTTTACCTTATACTACATCGCTCAGGCACCGCTATCGCTCTCCACGACCAGCGACCTCACCCAACCGCCCCACTGCGAGCGACAACTACTACCACTACTGCCGACACTGCTCTCTGGTCTGTGATTCTATTGTAGCTTACATATCGCAGGCAGCGCGTGAGCATTCCATCTAAGTTACTTCTCCTCGAGTGCGCTAGCAATAAATTCCTTAGTCATGGACCTCTTACAAAGTGGCTGTGTGATATGGGGCTTGTCATGATGTCTGTCTAACTCGAGTCATCCCTTTCCACAGTCTTCCAAGAATACCTTGTATGTATGTATTGTATGTTAACCGGGGACCTAGAAACGACGCAGGGGCTCCGTCCCCGCCGCAGCCGCAGTGGTCCACAACCCTACAACGACAACCGCAGTCCACTTCACCCCTCCGCCGCCCCACACCGAACCCAGGTAGGAGACGAGGTACTGACGGAATTAAAGCTGTGAGGACGGGGCGTGAGTCGTGCTTGGGTAGCTCAGTTGGTAGAGCACTTTCCCGCGAAAGGCAAAGGTCCCGAGTTCGAGTCTCGATCCGGCACACAGTTTTAATCTGCCAGGAAGTTTCATATCAGCGCACACTCCGCTATAGAGTGAAAATTTCATTCTAGAAACATCCCCCAGGCTGTGGCTAAGCCATGTCTCCGCAATATCCTTTCTTCCAGGAGTGCCAGTTCTGCAAGGTTCGCAGGAGAGCTTCTGTGAAGTTTGGAAGGTAGGAGACGAGGTACTGGCGGAATTAAAGCTATGAGGACGGGCCGTGAGTCGTCCTTGGGTAGCTCAGTGGTACAGTCTGCCGCCGGCAGTGCTGCGAGGCGGTCACGCGCCAGAGCGCTGCGGGCGAGGCGCGCACGGTGTGTTTGTGTTTACTTCGGCCGCTGTACGTGCCGTTTTCCCTTCTAGACCACCATGGCGCACAACTATCGGAAGAAATTACGTTTCAACTTTTGTTCCGACTTCGCCCGACCCAAGGCCCTGGAGGTAGAACGATTTATTCGCGATGAAGTTAAAACACCACCAACGGATCTAATTGGTATCCACTTGTCCATAGTTAGCAGTACCGTCTACGTCAAAATGATCAACGATGCGGCGTGCGACAAGGTGCTTCAAGAGGCAAAACGTGGACTGCGCTTCTACCATTCCGACGGCAACGTCGGACCCGTTACCGTCGCTCACGCAGGTCTCGGCACACGGACGATAAGGGTCTTCGAACTGCCGTTCGAACTACCTGCAGACGTCGTCATCGAGGCGCTCCGTCCCTATGGCAACGTTCTGGAACATGTTGCCGAACGACGGGTACAATTTCAAACCTATCCCGTTTTAAACGGTGTTAGACAGGTCCGCATCGAGTTGCAGAAGCACGTGCCTTCCTATCTACGTATCGGAGGCTGCCGTGCCATTATAATGTACGACGGCCAACCTCGGACCTGTTCCGGTTGCGGAAAAGAAGGTCATCTACGGTCTGAATGCATTCAACGACGTGTCGCGCAGCTCCCGTTGTCGGAAGCGTCCGTCACACCCACGATGACCGCCCTACCGGTCACTTACGCAGCGGCTCTCGCCACGTCTACAGTTTCGTCCAGTCCGTCGCCCGGTCCTTCCGATCGGCACGTCCCACCGTCCCAGTCACCTATGGACGGTGCGGACGTCCCACCTGACAACCTTGCCGCCGAACAGGCTCCCGCACCGGACGCTGAGGAGAACAGTACTTCTTCACAACACCTGTTTGACAATTTCATTATACCCACCGACGCCTTCGAACCAGGTCGACGCTCTCCTCCTTGCCGTCGTCCGACACTGAGGAACATGTGTGCAAACAACGCTCGCCATGTAGGCGCAAACGCCGTCGCCGTTCACCCACAGGCTCTCAAAGCGTCTCCACCCGCGACGACGAAGATGACACCCAACCAGCCGACATTTCCACACAGAGGTCGGCGGACAACTTTCAAGATGAACAAGACGTTTCGCAGGACGGGACCAGCATGGAGCGCGCCACGCACAATGAAACGATCGGTGCGCAGGTTGAGACGCCTGTCTCCCCGCCGACAGCTCCAGATCTCTCTCACCACGACGCAGTTCCCATGGACACTGGACAGACCCACGGCACAGGAGCATGGGCCGACGACGTTGAGGAAGGTACGCCCCCTCCTTCGGATGAATTGCCTCCGCCGGACGAGGCTGCCTGTTAACATCAAAAGCGAGGCACTGCAGCTGATGGGACGGGACTTCCTGTCGGTGCCCTCCTCATACTTCCCTTGGTGATGGTAGATGCGCGTCCACCACCACTGAAACAAACGTACCGGTTCGCCACACTGAGCATCAACATGATCGGCACTGCACCCAAGCTGCAACTCCTATGTGACATGCTTCGGGCGTCTGACGTCGACGTCGCTCTTCTTCAGGAAGTACGCGTTGCCACACTTCCACCAGTCTACGGCTACGACTCATACACGTCCACATGTGATCAATCAGGGCGTGGAGTGGCTTTCTACATACGCGAAGGAATCCCATTCACGGACACGACAATCCTTCCCTGTGGAAGAGGCATGGCTGTTACCATCTTCGACACGCGCGTCATCAATATCTACGCTCCGTCTGGCTCCACGAACCGTCGGCAGCAGTCCACTTTCTTCGGACATGACGTGGCGCCCCTGTTTTCTGGACGCTATGATCGCCTTATCATGGGAGGCGATTTCAACTGTGTCCTCCATCCGCAGGACCAAATGCCTGGTTATTCGCCATACCCGGCGCTGCTCACCTTAATCGAAGATTTTCATCTAGTGGACGTCTGGGAGAAAATTCATGGCAATACCCCCGGTTTTACCTATTATACAGCACATTCTGCGAGCAGACTGGACCGGTTTTATGTCTCTGCCCACCTAGGCAATGAAGTCGCCCAAGCTGAACGATGGACTCTTGCATTTTCGGACCATTGCGCCGTCATTTACTCCCTGGCTCTGCCATCTCAGTCAGTGTGGCGCAGCAGAGGTTACTGGAAGCTTAATACCTCCCTCCTTAATGATCCACACTGCCGAGAATGTATTGCCACTACATGGGCGTCTTGCGAAAGACGCCTTCCGCAGTACACATCCACGTTCCATTGGTGGCTCAAATGTGCCAAACCTGCAATCAGAAAGGCCTTCATACAATGTAGCAAGGAAGCAGCAGCATGGCATCGAGACACCACAAATTTTCACTACGCCGTCCTCCGTGAGCTCGATGCACTCCCTCTATCACCTGACACCCATAGGGAACGACAACGTACTAAAGCTCGTCTCCTCTCCTTCAACGTGCACGACTGCATGGTGTCGTGGTGCGTTCCCGACGACAAGACCTCCTCCACGACGAAACCCCATCCACAATCCATGCCGCATCCGACCATAGTCGTCGACGTCGACTTTTCGTCCCCAACATCACGACCTCCGATGGTGTTCACCACACAACACAGGCGGCAGTGGTGTCTGCCTTTGCTGCACATTATCGCCAATTTTATGATGATGAACCGATGGCGACGCCCATTCCTGATGATCTCCGTCCTTCCCCTGATCGGACCCTCACCGCAGAAGAGGTGGTAGATGCGATCAACAAAGGGGCCAAGAACAAATCACCCGGACCAGATGGTCTCCCGGTGGAATTTTACCGGGCGTTCACCACATTAATGCTTCCTCGCTGGACGGAAATGATTCAGGAACTCTTTACTCCGTCCTTCCCAATTCCACCTGAATTCGTCACTGGCATTCTTCTACCTGTGCCTAAACCGAAGGGAGGGTCTCATGTCTCTGCATATCGCCCCCTTACACTACTGAATGCAGACTATAAAATCTATGCACGCCTCTTAGCAGCGCGCATACGCACCGTCTTACCTACGGTCCTTTCACCTGAGCAGACTGCATGTGGTTGTGGGGCCACCTTACAAACAGCCCTAGGAGAATGCCGTGACCTCATTGGAGTGGCGTCGGTTTGTCGCATTCGTGCAGCACTGGTATCCGTCGATGTCACGAGTGCCTTTGATCGAGTTCGACGCCCATTCCTCCTCATGGTGGCGACACGTATGGGGTTCCCATTACTTTTTGTCGATGCTATTCGCAGGTTACTACTTCCTGCGGTCTCGATGATACAAGTCAATGGGAGGCTTGTAGGACCGATTCCTATACGCCGCTCTGTGCGTCAAGGATGCCCTATGTCTACTTTACTATATGCCATTGCACTTGAGCCCCTCATCACTGGACTTACCTCTAGACTGCAGGGCCTCACTTTGCGTGACTACACCTTTCACTGTAGGGCTTATGCGGACGATCTCCTCTTTCTCACCTGCTCCTCCACGGAACTCAATGACGCCATCCAATGGATCCACCAGTATGGACGTCTTTCTGGTAGCATTCTTAATGTCCGTAAATCGACTATGATGCACATTGGGCGCGGCCTCCCGGCTATGGTGCCGACCCCACTCCCAGTCAGTGCCACCCTTCGTTACTTGGGTATCGAATTTACGAGCTCCACACACCGCACAGTGGCCCTGGCTTACCGGCGGCTTTTGCAGTCGATTCGGCACCATGTCCGCGGTCAAGTGCACCGTAACTTAAACCAACTCCAACGTGTGTCCTATGTCAACATGTATGTCGCCCCTAAACTGGTACACGTCGCCCAGATCCTTCCAATGCCGTTACTCCTTGGCCGCCGCATCCAATCAGCCTTTGGTTCTTTCGTGTCAGCAGGGGCACTTTTCAAAGTCCGCTACAACACTCTAACACTGCCTCCTGCAAAAGGTGGCCCCGGACTCGTCAACGTGCGGGCACGATCTTCTGCACTCTTTGTCCACACTCTGTTGCGACACTGGCAGGGGCCATTCCCGTCCTTAACACGCAGTCTCTTAGATATCCTCCGACCAGCTTCTCTCGATCCACCGATCAATGTGGCACCTATTTCTCCATTATTGTACCACGTCGCCAATTGTTTCATAGAACTCAGCTACGTTCGGGACGATCTTCCAGTCACCCGTCCTCCCCGTACAAAAGATTATTATCGTTTGTTTATGCTGTCCAACCCTTGCGACCCCATGGTGCTACAGCATCCTGACATTCACTGGCGCACGGTTTGGGGGTATGTGCATGCACCCTTTTTACCGTCGTCTGTGTCTGCACTCTGGTATATTTTAGTCTATGGAAAATTCCCGACTAATAGTCGACTTTATCGCATAGGACTGGCCACCTCCCCACTCTGCCCTGACTGTCAGCTCGAAGACACCGACGCGCACCGTCTTACGTGCACCCTGAAACAAAACGTATCGTGGGCTTTTACCTCCGTGCCCCGCCAATGACGGTAACCCCGGATTTCCTGTTGTTGCCCCAGACATTTCACCACCCTCTTGCTAAGCACCATGCCCTCATCTGGTTTCGAGGACAGGCTTTATAATACCTCTTTCAGAGTGGTCCGCATACAGTCCTTGACTTCTGGTACAAAGTTGTGACCGCGCATAGCACCCTCACCCGAAAACCACCTTACCGACAAACTTTTGCCGGTTATCTCCGCAGCGTCTTCCTTGACCCCCCTCAAAGTTGGGGTGTACCATGCCTACCTGTCACATGATGCAACACCCTTATCCACGTTCTCATGCATCGACCAAAAAAGGAAGAAGACAGAATATGTTATATTTTGTTGTATTTAATGTTTTTCTTTTTAATTTTTTTTGTTTAACTAACAGTCATTTGTATATGTTTAAATGGTACCTTGAAGAACTCTTGCATAGTGAATATAAATGTACTTTTAATTTGTTCAATACAAATTATAAAAAAAAACAAAGAAAACAGGAAGTGTTATATTTTGTTGTATTTAATGTTATTCTAATAATTTGTTTACCTAACTCTCATTTGTATATGTTTAACTGGTACCTTGAAGAACTGTTGCTTTGTATATATATACACTCCTGGAAATGGAAAAAAGAACACATTGACACCGGTGTGTCAGACCCACCATACTTGCTCCGGACACTGCGAGAGGGCTGTACAAGCAATGATCACACGCACGGCACAGCGGACACACCAGGAACCGCGGTGTTGGCCGTCGAATGGCGCTAGCTGCGCAGCATTTGTGCACCGCCGCCGTCAGTGTCAGCCAGTTTGCCGTGGCATACGGAGCTCCATCGCAGTCTTTAACACTGGTAGCATGCCGCGACAGCGTGGACGTGAACCGTATGTGCAGTTAACGGACTTTGAGCGAGGGCGTATAGTGGGCATGCGGGAGGCCGGGTGGACGTACCGCCGAATTGCTCAACACGTGGGGCGTGAGGTCTCCACAGTACATCGATGTTGTCGCCAGTGGTCGGCGGAAGGTGCACGTGCCCGTCGACCTGGGACCGGACCGCAGCGACGCACGGATGCACGCCAAGACCGTAGGATCCTACGCAGTGCCGTAGGGGACCGCACCGCCACTTCCCAGCAAATTAGGGACACTGTTGCTCCTGGGGTATCGGCGAGGACCATTCGCAACCGTCTCCATGAAGCTGGGCTACGGTCCCGCACACCGTTAGGCCGTCTTCCGCTCACGCCCCAACATCGTGCAGCCCGCCTCCAGTGGTGTTGCGACAGGCGTGAATGGAGGGACGAATGGAGACGTGTCGTCTTCATCGATGAGAGTCGCTTCTGCCTTGGTGCCAATGATGGTCGTATGCGTGTTTGGCGCCGTGCAGGTGAGCGCCACAATCAGGACTGCATACGACCGAGGCACACAGGGCCAACACCCGGCATCATGGTGTGGGGAGCGATCTCCTACACTGGCCGTACACCACTGGTGATCGTCGAGGGGACACTGAATAGTGCACGGTACATCCAAACCGTCATCGAACCCATCGTTCTACCATTCCTAGACCGGCAAGGGAACTTGCTGTTCCAACAGGACAATGCACGTCCGCATGTATCCCGTGCCACCCAACGTGCTCTAGAAGGTGTAAGTCAACTACCCTGGCCAGCAAGATCTCCGGATCTGTCCCCCATTGAGCATGTTTGGGACTGGATGAAGCGTCGTCTCACGCGGTCTGCACGTCCAGCACGAACGCTGGTCCAACTGAGGCGCCAGGTGGAAATGGCATGGCAAGCCGTTCCACAGGACTACATCCAGCATCTCTACGATCGTCTCCATGGGAGAATAGCAGCCTGCATTGCTGCGAAAGGTGGATATACACTGTACTAGTGCCGACATTGTGCATGCTCTGTTGCCTGTGTCTATGTGCCTGTGGTTCTGTCAGTGTGATCATGTGATGTATCTGACCCCAGGAATGTGTCAATAAAGTTTCCCCTTCCTGGGACAATGAATTCACGGTGTTCTTATTTCAATTTCCAGGAGTGTATATATATATAAAGTGGTAGAGCTGTTGCCCGCGAAAGGCAAAGGTCCCGAGTTCGAGTCTCGGTCCAGCACACAGTTTTAACCTGCCAGGAAGTTTCACCTTGTTGGCGGCTTGCCCTGGAGTAACAAATCTTTTGTTCACGAACTCTTATTCTCGAAAAAAGAAAATCAGCAGTCACTCATTTCCGTGTGCCGTCAGCATTTCCTAAACATAGCAGCTGCCATAGCTTTGTTACTTCCATCGTAAACATCTTGTGTTGTGCACGGGTTGCCCAGGAGGGAGCATACAATTAGGTGACTTGGATCTTCTTCAGCCTACTCTTAAATGGGTCAAACAGCTCTGAGCACTATGGGACTTAACTGCTGTGGTCATCAGTCCCCTAGAACTTAGAACTACTTAAACCTAATTAACCTAAGGACATCACACACATCCATGCCCGAGACAGGATTCGAACCTGCGACCGTAGCGGTCGCGCGGTTCCAGACTGTAGCGCCTTTAACCTCTCGACCACTCCGGCTGGCAGCCCACTCTTAGGCGGTTGAGGGACCTCCATACAGGGTAATGTAGGTTTGCGCAGAAGCTAGTTCTTCTTTTGGTGAGACGTCTACGGGCAGTGAGCTCTTCCATGTTACAAGACGAATTGCCTCTGGTGCTCCCTCCAGTGGCGCAGTCCTAGCAAGGAAACTCTTGCGGGATTTAAGGCGGGATCTTGCTGCCTCATGACCATACAGGGGAAGTCGGCGGTCATTCTCCTGCTTTGTTCTCTCATTGTCTGCAGCAGTGGCCCTCCGGATGTTGGGTGGGGCTACTCCAACAATCGGATACAATTTCTGCACTGGTGTCGGCTCTAAGCATCCTGAGATGATCCTTGCAGTATCGTTGACGCAATATCGACTTGTTTAGCATGAGCTTAAGCGTTCCACATAGAAGCAGCATTCTCAGCGGCTGATAAACAAAGCGCATGTGCAGAAGTCCTTAGGAGGTGCGAGTTGGCTCCCCAGCTGCTGTCAATCAGCTTCTTAAGTATCCAGTTGCGAGCAATGACTTTCTGTTTCACGTTTAGACATTGCTGCCTGTACGTTAGAGCCCTATTCAGTGTGACACCTGGGTAGACTGGTGATGGGCAATGTTTCAGTTGCTTTCCTCGTCATGTGATGTCCAGCTTTTGCTGCGCTTCCCTGTTTCGTAAATGGCAGGGGCTCACTTGAGTTTTACTGGGATTGGCTTTAGCTGGTTGGCATCGTAGTACTTGGAGAGTTCATACATTGTTAGAGACAGTTTTCCCTCTATTTCTTTAAAGGTTGGCCACTGAACAGCTACTGCTGTGTCATCGGCAGTGATGTGACGTAAGTACAGAAGATACATACACAGCACGTTACATCCACATGCTAACATTTTTATTGGTCTTTTTCTCTGAAGAATACTGTACTGCACTGATATGTTAGGAGAAAATGTACATTAATATGGGAACGTAGTTAAGCTTTCAAATTTGTTTTTTTTTGTTTTCAATTACAGAATGCAAAAGAGTATGTCCTGACTTTCTAGGCCAATAGATGATCAAAGTGATGCGCATTATTTCCTGCACACATCTGCAGTCTACCGTGTAATGAATGTCTTACACGACGCAGTATATCTGGTGTAATGTTGCCACAGGCTGCCTCAATACGATGTTTCATATCCTCCGCCACGTCCTATGAAACGCCCGTCGAACATTCTGACAAGGATCAGTCTAGTGTTCATTGCAGAACGTGCAGGAGCACCATCATGTTGATACCACATACGTCTACGCGTTTCCAGCGAGACATTTTCTAGAAATGTTGGCAGATCATTTTGTAGAAACTCAATGTATTTTGCAACTGTTTAGGTGCCTTCAATGAAGTGAGGACCAATGAGATGGTCGTCAATTACTCCACACCATACATTTACATTCCACGGTCGCTTTCGCTCTACTTGTCGAAGCCAGCGAGGACTGTCTACAGACCAGTAATGCATGTTTCGCAAATTCACTGCACCGTGGTTTGTGAAACACGCTTCATCGGTAAACAGGTAGAATTTCAACGCATTCTCTGTTAATGCTCATGGACAGAAATTTACTCGATTGTTATTAGAGTAATCTCCATGTAATTGCTGATGCAGTGACACATGATACGGGTGAAATTTGTGACGACGAAGTATGCTCATTACACTACTTTGACTCATTGCACTGCCTCTAGTGATGTCACGTGAACTCACATGTGGGTTCACGGCAACAGTAGCTAACACACCAACTTCACCAGCTTCTCCTGTGATGGATTTGTTACGGACCCGTTTGCATGTTACGACCATACCTGTTGCATGCAATTGCTTGTAAATGTTTCCAAATGTTTTGCGTGTTGGATGATCTCTGTCCGGGTACCTTTATGCATACAACCTGCAGGCTGCAGGTTCATTTTGTCTACACTCGTCATAGATGAGTAACATCTCTGCCTTTTCAGAGTTAGAATAAACCAGTTTCATAGTTCTTACAACATTGTACGCACTGTTGTACTTGCGACCTTCTCACGCTCATATTGTGCGTACTTCTATTCTTACTTGTGTACAGTACACTATCACAGACGTCCGGTAACACAGTCGTGTGACTAGGGTCTCCCGTTCGGTAGCGGTTCGCCAAGGTGTAAGTCTTTTTATTTGACGCAACTTCGGCGACTTGCGCGTCGATGGGGATGAAATGATGATGATGAAGACAACACAACACCCATTCTCTGAGCGGAGAATATCTGCGACCCAGCCGGGAATCGAACCCGGGCCCTTAGGATTGACATTCTGTCGCGCTGACCACTCACTACCGCGGGCGGACGCTAACACAGTGTACTACAGTCATTGAGACAGGCAAACTCGTAAACATCATAGTCTTCGTAAATAAACCCCTACAGATGTTGTTTGCTGCAACACACGACTGAAAATCTCAGGTTTCAAACGTTAACTTTACGTCACAAATTACATTGGATGTACTGCTTAACATTTTACAATGTAACAAACGGCATTGATTAAGTATTCGTTTCTATTCACCTCATTTCGAAATCTTCTATTCTCTTCTTGTCCAAACTATTTATCGTCCATGTTTCACTTCCATACATGGCTACACTCCGTACAAATACTTTCAGAAACGACTTCCTGACACTTAAATCTGTACTCGATGTTAACAAATTTCTCTTCTTCAGAAACGCTTTCCTTGCCAATGCCAGTCTACATTTTATATCCTCTCTACTTCGACCATTATCAGTTATTTTGCTCCCTAAATAGCAAAACTCCTTTACTACTTTAAGTGTCTCATTTCCTAATCTAATTCCCTCAGCATCAGCCGACTTAATTCGACTACATTCCATTATCGCCGTTTTGCTTTTGTTGATGTTCATCTTATATCCTCCTTTCAAGACACTATCCACTCCATTCAACTGCTCTTCTAAGTCCTTTGCTGTCTCTTGACAGAATTACAATGTCATCGGTGAACCTCAAAGTTTTTATTTCTTCTCCATGAATTTTAATACCTACTCCAAATTTTTCTTTTATTTTATTCACTGCTTGCTCAATATACAGATTGAATAACATCGGGGAGAGGGTACAACCCTGTGTCACTCCCTTCCCAACCACTGCTTCCCTTTCATGTCCCTCGACTCTTATAACTGCCATCTGGTTTCTGCACGAATTGTAAATAGCCTTTCGCTCCCTGTATTTTACCCCTGCCACCTTCAGAATTTGAAAGAGAGTATTCCAGTCAACAATGTCTAACGCTTTCTCTAAGTCTACAAACGCTAGAAACTTAGGTTTGCCTTTCCTTAATCTATCTTCTAAGATACGCCGTAGGGTCAGTATTGCCTCACGTGTTCCAATATTTCTATGGAATCCAAACTGATGTTCCCCGAGGTCAGCTTCCATCTAGTTTTTCCATTCATCTGTAACGAATTCGCGTTAGTATTTTGCAGCCGTTACTTATTAAACTGATAGTTCGATAATTTTCACATCTGTCAACAACTGCTTTATTTGGGATTGGAATTATTATATTCTTCTTGAAGTCTGAGGGTATTTCGCCTGTCTCATACATCTTGCTCACCAGATGGTAGAGTTTTGTCAGGGCTGGCTCTACCAACGCCGTCAGTAGTTGTAATGAAATGTTGTCTACTCCAGGGGCCTTGTTTCAATTTAAACCTCTCAGTGCTATATCAAGCTCTTCACGCAATATTATACCTCCCATTTCATCTTCGTCTACATCCTCTTCCATTTCCATAATATTGTCCTCGAGTACATCGCCCTTGTATAGACCCTCTGTATACTCCTTCCACCTTTCCGCTTTCCTTTCTTTGCTTAGAACTTAAATTATGCTATGTGCAAAATTCTACCAGACGGCTTCCTCTTTCATTCCTTACCCCCATTCCATATTCACCTACTACGTTTCCTTCTCTTCCTTTTCCTACTATGGAGTTTCAGTCATCCATGACAATTAAATTTTCGTGTCCCTTCCCTATCTGAATAATTTCTTTAATCTCATAATAGATTTCATCAATCTCTTCGTCATCTGCAGAGCTAGTTGGCATTACTACTTGTACTACTGTAGTAGGCGTGGGCTTCGTATCAATCTTGGCCACAATAATGCATTCATTATGCTGTTTGTAGTAGCTTACATGCACTCCTATTTTTTTGTTCATTATTAAACCTATTCCAGCATTACCCCTATTTGATTTTGTATTTATAACCCTGTATTCTCCTGACCAGAAGTCTTGTTCCTACTGCCACCGAACTTCACTAATTCCCACTATATCTAACTTTAACCTATCCATTTCCCTTTTTAAATTTTTTAGCCTACCTGCCTGATTAAGGGATCTGACATTCCACGCTCCTGTCCGTAGATCGCCCGTTTTCTTTCTCCTGATAACGACGTCCTCCTGAGTAGTCCTTGCCCGGAGATCCAAATGGGGGACTATTTTACCTCCGGAATTTTTTACCCTAGAGGACGCCATTATCATTTATGTATACAGTAAAGCTGCATGCCCTCAGGGGCCGGCCAGTATGGCCGAGGAAAAATTACGGCTGTAGTTTCCCCTTGCTTTCAGCCGTACGCAGTACCAGCACAGCATGGCCGTTTTGGTTAGTGTTAGAAGGCCAGCTCAGTCAATCATCCAGACTCTTGCCCCTGCAACTACTGAAAAGACTGCTGCCCCTCTTCAGGAACCACACGTTTGTCTGGCCTCTCAACAGATACCCCTCCATTGTGGTTGCACCTACGGTACGGCTATCTGTGTCGCTGAGGCTCGCAAGCCTCCCCACCTACGGCATGGTCCATGGTTCATGGGCGCTCAACAAACTCGTATAAGAACATGGCCGTAATATCAGTTCGTTCGGCACTTCAATAGGAAAGATGGTCTTCACTTCCTTCTGTCTACGTTATCAGACATGTGTCTTTACAAGTGAAGTCTTTGCAGATGTTAGCGGAAAAGCCTACGATTAACTCTGTGTCTCGCTATTAAGAGCGCTGAAAGAGCGGTGGCTTAGATGGAATTTCGTGTGCTGGTGAACTTCGGGTAAACCGTTACATAATTATTGTCTGTGTCTGTCGCCCTCTGCTCCGATTCTCGTTGCCGGTCTTGTTTAGTGCCTCTGAGCTGTACCTATCTCTAAACCGTATTTAGGATTTTAGTCAAATTTACGTCCCTTGCTTCCCAGGCGTTATCGCTCAAAATGCCGATCAAAGTTTTTACGCCACCACCTCTCTCCTCCCGCAGGCGGTCAAGTACTAGCTATTAAAGTATTTTTCCCACACCAGGATTAAAACCGGCTTTCTCCGGGTCGGTCTGTACCTCAGTGGCGTGGTTTTGCGACCTCGTATATGTAGGCGAGTGCGTGAGAAATGAGATCCAAGAATAATGTTGCTTCTCCGGTACCGTGTTTGTTGCAATGCGAGCCAATACTCTTGCTTTTGTCTTTTATGTCTGAGTGTTTGACCATATCTGTGCGCCACGCCACTGATCGGCCTTGAAAGGGAATTTATGGTTTCTGCCATGACGAAACAGGTAGAACTGGCACCTCCTGGAGGTATGTGGATTATAAATTAGGAAACACGCGAGCCGGCGCCGCAGGGCATTGCGAGACAGGTTTTTCTACCTCAGGTAATTCTATAGACTGACTCGGCAAGCAATGTGTCTTTATCTCAGCACTTTGCGTCCAGAATTTTGTACACGCGTTAACAAGTGGCGTTTATGGCACAGTTACCTTCTCCGCTGAAACTCTAGTACTTGATTTACTGGTATACTAAATGCTTTAGTTTATTTCTCATTTCTGTATCCTTCTCTTTTGTAATCAAGTTTTTTATTTTTTATTTATAGCACAATGGCATGTATGAAATCCAGTTGGCGATTTACTATCATGGAGATCAACTAGCTCCGAAATTACTAGCGGGGAGCTGTTTATTAAAACAAGTTAGCAAACTTATCTCTGAATAGTTACCGTCCTAATAAATAATTACTGTGTCAGAGATATATGATTAGAAAGTAGCACACCGCTTGAATCTTCTATCTGTCGGCTTCAGTGGTGTGTGGGTAGAGCTCGCAGAAACCCTAAGTTCTGTGTGATGGACTACCAGACGAATGTGTCTAAACAGTTATCATTGTAGTAGTAGAAACGTATTTTTGCTACAGACAGATCTATAAGCTGCAACAGTGCGGTAGTCCAATGCAAATTATGGAGAACAGAAAAAGCATCAACCTTTCTATACTGCTGGTGTCGTTCCATTTAGCCATGTACACTACGAGGCATAATGAAAGCTGTGAAAAAGTGATGCAAATACGATTCTTGTAAAGCCATCTAAATCTACATGGATACTCTGAAAATCATATTTAGGTGCCTAGCCAAAGGGCTCATCGAACTATCTACACAATCATTCTCTATTATTCTAATCTCGTACAGCGCGCGGGAAAGATGAACACGTATATCTTCCCGTGCGAGCTCTGATTTCCCTTATTTTATTATGATGGTCGTTTTTCGCAATGTAGGTCAGCGTCAAAAAATATTTTTGCATTCGGAGGAGAAAGCTGGTGACTGAAATTTCGTGAGAAGATTCCGCAGCAACAATAAATGCCTTTGCTTTAATGATGTCCACCTCAAATCCTGTATCATTTCAGTGCCACTCTCTCCCCTATTTCACGACACTAAAAAAACGAGCTGGCCTTCTTTGAGCTTTCTCGATGTACTCCGTCAATCCTATCTGGTAAGGATCCTACACAGCGCAGCAGTATTCTAAAAGAGGACGGACAAGCGTAGTTAGGCAGTCTCTTTAGTAGATCTGTTACATTTTCTGTGTCCTGCCAATAAAACGCAGTCTTCGGTTGGCCTTCCCCATAACTTTTCTGTGTCTATGTGTTCCTTCCAGTTTAAGTTGTTCGTAATTGTAATTCCTAGGGATTTAACTGAATTTACGGAGTATAGATTTAACTGCTTTATCGTGTAACCAATGTTTAACGGATTCCCTTTCAGCATTTATCATTATTTACGGTCAATTGCCATTTTTTGCACCGTATCGATACCTTTTCTAAATATTTTTGCAATTTGTTTTGATCTTATGATGACTTTACTAGACGATAAACGACAGCGTCGTTTACAAACAAACTAAGACGACTGCTCAGATTGTCTCCTAAGTCGTTTGTATAGATAATGAATAGCAAAGGTCCTACAACCCTACCTTGGAAAACGCTAGAAATCACTTCTGTTTTACTCGATGAGTTTCCGTCATTGACTACGAACTGTGATCTCTCCGACAGGACATCACGAATCCAGTCACATAACTGAGAGAGTATTTCATAAGCACGCAGTTTTCAAGTATATTGTGTGGTACAGTGTCAAGAGCCTTCTGGAAATGTAGAAATACGGAATAAATTAGAAATCTCTTGTCAATAGCATTCAACTCTTCGCGTTATATAGTCTCAGATAAATGAAAGTTGTAAGTTGGTTGAATTTCCCCAAACTATGTGGTGAAAGGTCCACGACATGCCTATTTAGGGAGGTTTTTGAACACTTCTAAAGCAGATCAACAGCATCTGGTAGCTCAGAACTATGCTCAGGAATGAATTCTTCTAGTTGATGTAAGAAAAAAAAATCACAAATTTCATATTTACACGAAAAGATGAAAATAGTGTAGGTTAGGTATTTCTCAAGAAATGCCTATGTTGTTCTTGAGCCAGGTGCATTATCGAGTTTGAAGAAGTTTCACGTCCGTCCCTCTTCCGCTGCTTCTTCTAGAATCGTAAGAAAGCGCAAGCCAACGAATATGTACGCTGTTATTGTCATCCTATTTTCAGGCAGCATGTGGTGTATACACATTTGCTACGAAGGCAAATGTTTTGCATTTAGCCCTAAAACGGATATACATGCCCTCAGAAGCCTTGAAGATCTTCCATTTTAAATTTTCCTGTAATTCTTCAAATGATATCAAATTCCTTTCCAGTATTCTGCCGCTTACCCTTTGGCATCCCTCCTACCAAATCTGATCGTTTTTTTTTTTTATTTTATTTTTTTTATTTTGCACAATGCTAAATGTTTGCCGAATGAAGGCTATCAGAAGCGCCTTACAGTCGTGAAAGTATACACTGAAGTGAGAAAAGGCGTGAGATGCGTCGTAAAATCCTATCGGACCTCTCTTTTCCGGTGTAGTGCAGCAATTTTGCCTGACACGGATACACCAGGTCGTAAGAAATCCTCTGCAGAAATACGGAGCCGTGATCCTGCATCTACAGCCGTCCATAATTGCGAAAGTGTCGCCAGTACAGGATTCTGTGCAAGAAGTGACCTCTCAATTATCATTCCGGGCGATTTGGGTGGCCAAATCATTCGCTCGAATTGTCCAGAATTTTCTTCAAAATTGTTCAAATGTGGGTGAAATCTTATGGGACTTAACTGCTAATGTCATCAGTCCCTAAGCTTACACACTACTTAACCAAAATTATCCTAAGGACAAACACACACACCCATGCCCAAGGGAGGACTCGAACCTCCGGCGGGATCAGCCGCACAGTCCATGATTGCAGCGTCCCGACTGCTCGGCTAACCCCGCGCGGCGAATTTTCTTCAAAGCAGTCGCGAACAACTGTGGCCCCCTGACGTGGTGCAGTGTCATCCATAAACATTCCATCGTTGTTTGGGAACATGAAGTCCATGAATGACTGAAAATGGTCTCCAAGTAGACGAACATAACAATTTCCAGTCAATGATTGTTCAGTTCGGACAGAGGACCCAGGCCATTCCAAGTAAACATAGCCCACGCCATTATGTAGCCACTACCAGCTTACAAAGTGCCTTGTTGACAACGTGGGTTCACAGTTTCGTGGGGTCTGCACCACACTCGAGCCCTACCATCAGCCCTTAACAACAGAAATCGGGAAGATACCTGACAAGGCCACGGTTTTCCAGTCATCTAAGATCCAATCGATATGGTCACAAGCCCAGGAGAAGCACTGTAGGCGATTTCGTGCTGTTAGCTAATACACTCGCGTCGGCCGTCTCCATCCATAGCCCATGAACGCTAGATGTTGCCACACTGTCCTCACGGACACGTTCTTCATAAGGGGCACACTGATTTATGCAGTTACTTCACGCAGTGTTGCCTGTCTGTTAGCACTAACAACTCTATGCAAAACCGCTGCTCTCGCTTGGGAAGTGAATGCCGTCTGCCACAGCATTGTACGTGGTGAGAGGTTATGCCTGAAATTTGCTGTTCTCGGCACTCTCTTGACACTGCGTAATTGGAATACTGAATTCCCTGAAGATTTCTGAAATGCAGTGTCCAATGCATCTGACTCCGGCTACCATCTCGCGTTCGAAGTCTGTTAATTTGCTTTGTGAGGCGATATCACGTAGCCAATCTTTCCACATGAGTCACCCGAGTACAAACGACAGCTCTTCCAATGCGCTGCCCTTTTATACCTTTTGTACGCGGCACTTCCCCCCAACCCCCTCCCCAAGAAGAATGGACCTTGCCGTCAGTGGGGTGACTTGCATGCCCCAGCGATACAGATAGCCGTACCGTAGGTGTAACTACAACGCAGGGGTATCTGTTGAAAGGCCAGACAAACGTGTGGTTCCTGAAGAGGGGCAGAAGCCTTTTCAGTAGTTGCGGGGGCAACAGTCTGGATGATTGAGTGACCTGGTTTGTACGTCAACCAAAGTGGCCTTGCTGTGCTGAGACTCCAAATGCCTGAAATCAAGGGAAAACTACAGCTGTAATTTTTTCCCGATGACACGCAACTGTACTGTATGGTTAAATGATGAATACATATTCTTGGATAAAATATTCTGGAGGTAAAATAGTCCCCCATTTGTATCTCCGAAAGGGGACTGCTCAGGAGGATGTCCTCGTCAGGAGAAACGAAACTGGCGTTCTACGGATCGGAGAGTGAAATTTTAGATCCCCTAATTGGTCAGGTAGGTTAGAAACTTTAAAAATGGAAGCGGATAAGCTGAAGTTACATATACTGGGAATTTGTGAAGTTCAGTGGCAGGAGGAACAGAACTTTGGTAAGATGAATACAGGGTTATAAATACAAAGTCAAATAGGGGTAAAGTAGGAGTGGGTTTAATAATGAGTAAGAAAACAGGAATGCGGGTGAGCTACTTTGAACATTATGGTGAACGTATTATCGTAGCTAAAATAGACATGAAACTCACACCTACCACAATAGTACAAGTTTATATGCCAACTACGCAGATGATGAAGATAATGAAGAAATGTTTGATGAGTTAAAAGAAATTATTGAGACAGTTAAGGTACACGAAAATTTAATTCTGGTAGGGGAACTGGAATTCGATAGTAGGAAAAGGAGGAGAAGGAAAACATAGTAGGTGAATTTGGGCTGTAGGAATGGAATGAAAGAAGCAGCCCCTAGGTAGAATTTTGCACAGAGCATAATTTAACCATCGCTAACGAATCGTGAAAGGAGGAAGTATATATGGAAGGGACCTGGAGACAGCGGAAGGTTTCAGATTGATGATATAAGCATAAGACAGAGATTTGGGAACAAGATTTTAAATTTAAGACGTTTCCAGGGGCAGATATGGACTCTGACCACAATTTATTTATTACGAACTGTTGATTAAAACTGAAGAAATTCCAGAAAGGTAGGAAATGAAGGAGATGGGACCTGGATACGTTGAAAGAAACATAGGATGTTGAGAGTTTGAGAGGGAGCATCATGCAACGATTGACTAGAATACAGGAAAGGAATGCAGTAGAAGATGAATGGGTAGCTTTTAGAGATAAACAGAAAATGCAGCAGATGTTCAAGTAGGTAAAAAGGCAAGGCCTAGTAGAAATCCTTGCATAACACAAGAGGTATTATATTTAATTGATGAAAGTAGAAAATATAAAATGCAGCAAGGAGACAGGCGAAATGGAATGCAAACATTTAAAAAATGAGACTGACAGGAAGTGCAAAATGACTAAGCAGGAATGGCTAGTGGACAAGTAAGGATTTACAAACAGTATATCGCTAGGGGAAAGATTGATACCGCCTGCAGGAAAATTAGAGTAGTCTTTGTAGAAAACAGAAACAGCTTTATGAGTATCAAGAGCTCAGAAGGGAAACCAGTCCTAAGGAAAGAAGAGAGAGCGGTAACGTGAAAATAATATACAGAGTGTCTATAAAAGCGATATGAACTAGAAAGTAACATTATAGAAAGGGAAGAGGATGTAGATGAATATGAGATGGGATATATGACACTGCGAGAAGGATGAGACAGAGCACTGCAAGACTTAATTCGAAACAAGACCTCTGGGGTAGACGACATTCCGTCAGAACTTGTGATAGCTTTGGGAGAGCCAACCATAACAAAACTGTTTCTTCTGGTGTTTAAGATGTATGAGACAGGCGAAGTACTATCACACTTCAAGAAGAATGTAATAATTCCAGTTCGAAAGAAAGTAGTTACTGACAGGTGTGCAAAAAATCCCGAACTATCAGTTTAATAAGTCATGACTGCATGTATGCTAATACGAATTCTTTACAGAAGAATGAATAACAGGTAGAAGCCGACCTTAGGCAGATCAGTTTGGATTCAGGAGAAATACAGGAACACGCGAGGCATAACTGACCCAACTAACTACCTTAGAATATAGGCTAAGAAAAGACAAACCTAAGTTAATAGCATTTTTAGACTTATAGAAATATTTACACAATGTTTATTGGAACACTGCCTTTGGAATACAGAAGGTGTCAGGGGTAAAATACAGAGAGCGAAACGCTATTTACAGCTTTCACAGTAACCAAATGGCTGTAATAAGGGTCTAGGTCAATGAAAGAGAAGCGGTGAAAGAACGAAGTGAGCTGTGGAGGCTTTGTCACTTATCGATTTCTGATCTGGTTCAGCATCGTTGTCTTGAATGGTTCCAGTGTCGTCATTGATAATCACTCACTAAGAGAGGGAAGGAAGGCAGAGAGGCAGTGGGAGTCGGCGGGAGTAGTAGGACAAAGTTCGTTCAAACCCACTCTCTATTGTTGCCAGATTTATTCAAGATGGTGGATCCAAGATGACAGCAATAGTACAGCACTGTCGCAGTGATGTCGTGATGGGAAGTTCAAATTGGGCTAACCCCCTCCCCTCCCCCTCTGCCCCCCTCCAACCAAGAAAATGGCAGGAAATTCAGTTTCCAGAAGGACACTGCAACACACCATGGCTACCTCCACTAACCTAAGAAAATTGTGGGGAAATAGGTGACGGGCTACCTCCACTAACCTAAGTCATCCAAGCACCATCTCTTCCTTGGAATTGGCAGGAAAAGGACTCAACCTGTGCTTGTCTGCTGGATAGGATGGACATAAGTCTTTATTTTGCAGGCAGTCTTTATTTAAACAAATTGAGGCAGTAGCTCCATCAAGTGTGTCCACCATGAGGTCTGGACTCCAACTGACCTAGTACACAGTACTGCCACCAGAGGGCACTGTCTTCTCTTCCGTGACATAATCCAAGATGGCGGTCTACGATTATTTTTGAAACAGTTTATTTAGGGACAGATTTCAAGTATTTTACCTATTACACATACAAAACACTCACCCTTGTGTGCTTGAGGTCACAGTAAATAATCTACAGACCTACAAAATACTCGTAAATCACCGAAGTAATGCAGTACACTGATGTGCAGCCATGCAAACAACTCGTAAATTGTCAAAATAATACATGTAAAAGGCTCTGCAAATGTGCTTGGTAATCGTCAACTGTCGAAATCATGCATTGCACAGCCAGCATGTCTGCTCACAAAATAAAGCAACAGATACGAAAACAAGCTATAAATTGTCAAAAGATAGTGCATGTGTAACGCTATGCAAACACGCTCACAGCGCTTAAATAGCTGAAAATAATGCAGTGCACAAACACTCATTACATGTAAAAAACGCTTTTGAACTATCGTCAACCACAATATATCAGCAAATGCACCCCTAGAGAACTCCAAGGCACCCAGACCGGGTGGTGCGCTCACGCCAGTCCCATATGTGGGGCGCCTCTGGACTGCACCATTGCTGACGTGATACCTCTCTACCTGTGGATACTGACGTCACAGGTCGCACTATAGAAATCTGTTCCAATGCTTCCCAGAATAGCACAGGATGCATTGTTCCTAGTGATCCTAACGGGACATGTGAGCTTCCTCTAGCATGCACACGTTTACCTCTCCAGCTTGGCTGACACATTGCCACAAAATGTTAGTGTGGCAACTCACTATCGCAGGCGCATCTGAGAGGTTCTCAATGTTATACTGATGTCACATGGCTATGTAAATAAGAGCCAAATTGAGCTCTCAGAAACTGTAAAGTGTCACAGAAATAGTTAATGGTCGTTTTTGTAGGAGCTTTCGTGGTGTCTCAGCTTTTCTGCATGGAAATTCTTGTCCTAACAGAACCTGTTTACGAAAATAGCCCAGAATAACACTGAATGCATTCCTCCTGATGGTCCTAACATGGCATCCCATCCATCACATGGTACCCTTCCTCAGAATTGTTAAGTCCTGCTTTCAACAAACATCTCCAAAACGCAAACATTCCCCCTGCTATATAGAGGCTCCTATGTCACAGCACGAAGGGTGTTTTGTTAATGAATGGAGCATTATAATCGTCTCTTACTGAATTTACCCGCCAAATTACTGATGCTGCCGATGTGGAAACACTGTTCACCTTTTCTTTTTCTTTCTACAGATGAGACTTTCAGTAGCAAAACTATTTTGTACAAATCGCCATATTACACTGACAATTAAATCCCGCAAAAGCGACCTACAGATCGTCAAGTACAGAAAGTACAATTACACTGCTCTGCCACTGAGGACAGAAGCTTGAATATTAGAGGGTGAAACCGATCTGCAACCTGACAATATATCACCACGTACCGTGTCGATGCAGTAAACATGCAATTCGTATCTTGTGCCATACAAAACCGCCCCTTTTGCATCATTCATATAGCTATTGACCGCCAGACACTCGTACATATACCATGAAGACAGACAGCACCATATATACTACTATCAGCACTAGATATTTTCCTGCAGCTGATGGTCATAAGTCTTCCAATCCCAATGCGTGACCAGAGCGCCCTGAGTGGACTTACTTGTAAGTCACTCTCCAAACTATTGTACAAAGAAGGGCTCATTTCCCTTCGGCACAAAGGCGTTACTGTTTCTGGCCCCAATCTGCATGCTTCCTTGCGTTCTATACCCATCTCCAGACTCTAGGATTACAAGAACATATGTAATTTCACATGGTTTGCTGGAATATCATACCATTTACTCAATACTTCTCGACATCAAGCACACAGCAATATCGCTTGCATAGCAGTAGTATCGCTCACACAGTATAATTCCGAATATATGGACTAGAAGTTATTTCTCTAGTAACCCAAAACTTTAGTGAGGTGTAGCATGCTGTAAACCACTGAGTAACTAGAAATTTACTCCATCTGTGAAGACCTTTATGTGAGAACTCGAAAAAAAAGAGCAATCTGATATTTCCACCTGCGAATACTGATGTTGGTGATGTAACAGCTTCCAAATCATTCTTATAATTTTCAAAGTCTCATGGCTAGAGAACTAGCAAACGTGTTTTCCACCTGTCTTTCACTTGCTAGATGCACACACCATAATCGATGTCACCTCAACTAAATAAAGGTGCTAAATAGAAGCGGTCAACCAGGCAATTTAGATGGGAGGGAATAATGGTCCAGCACAAACACATGTCCACATTGCATCTTCTCAAATTTTCACGTGATCACAAAAGCTGTCCAACAGATATTAAGTATTAGTTTGCTATCCAGCCGTCTAAAGGATGACACAGTTAAGTCAGCTACATTCCTGCATCCCAATAGGCCTCCCCATTCAGACAGCTCTTACCGTTAGCTGGAAACGTGAATCATTCCCACCACAGGCCACTGGCACTGCACGCCAAGCTCGTATAGACAGAATCATCCTAGGAAACTGCCCATATATATATTTTATCACTGTACTTACAATTAAATATTACGATTGTGGTCTCAATTCGACAATATTCGACAAATAGCGAAGTATCGGAAATACACCCTGCAGATGGCTGTGGCTCTGGAAATAGATATATTTCTACCACTCTCATGACTTTACATACTCTTCCCTTTGCTGCCACAGCATTCCATGTCAAATCTATACCATCCTTATGACAGGATGTAGTCCTTTGCACATGTCAGAACACACACACCACACACACACACACACACGCACACACACACACACACACACACACACACACACACCTACTGTAGAAGCCTGATGCTCAAAGAGCACCTATCACACATCCCCTACTACTAAGTATAATACTTGGCCAATAACTGATTGCTGGTGACACGAAATAATACTGATCGAGAATCAGCGATGGGTGGACATGTCTACAAGTTTTTCTTGGGAGTGGTACCACTGTGTCTTAGAAAGAGAGGCATAATCGTTTTCCAAACCGCCATATGTTAAAAAGAAATCACGATCGCTTCGACCATATTACTATCACAATCGGTCTTGGTTCTACAGTTGCACAAAAGTATCCATGTTAAAAGCTATACTGGCTTTATAAATCGAGATATCACATTACCTCTGAATGAAGTGGTTTTTCCAGACAAATACCGTGACACTGAATATAGACAGTGATCGCTGGAGTGTATATTATCAGATCAACAGTGCGGTTACACGTCGCCGACGGTGAAATCTCGTGATAAAATCACCAATTTAGAAAGTGATTCGGCTAAGTAGTGTGGTATGAAGCCAGTATTTGCAACTCCCTCACTCCGCCGTTATATATTTCTCCAGTATTTGTAACGCATTCTGTCTTGATGCCACGTCTGAGGTTTGTTGATATATTGACTGGGCTGCAGGCGATGGTTGATCAAAAGGATCACAAACAGTAGATGGTGTGCTGACTGAGGTCGTAAGAAACGTACACTAGCTTTCCAGATCTCTAGAGTTACGCTCTCTGGTAGGAATGCTGTCTGGGATTTGGACTCAAGTTTTTCCATTCAACCACATAACTGCCTTGGATCCTATGGAGAAGTCCTTTAATGATTACAGTCACTAATGAACCATATTTCTGGCTCTGTCATAACCTGAAATGAGTAATCCGTTTCGAACCTATCTGCTATAGTAAAATTTTAGATAGTGCCTATTCCTCCTGCAACTGCTGTCATTTCTGCAGCTTTGCGCATGCGATCATTCCAATTTAGGACGGAACTGAGCAGAAGTCAGAGAGAGCTATATCCACTACCTTCTGCAACCTGTGTAGAAACACAGTGACCTGAGTTAGTGCGACAAGACCGCGTTTTGACCATTTGGTGGAAATGGGAATATGTTGTCGTAGCTCTGCTAAGAATGTCTGATGTGTAAGATCAGTCCCAAACGAAGCCTGCTCCTGTGACAAGAGGTAGTATAAGAGACAGTACAGGAACTGTGGGAAGGACGCATTGTGGTGCGCGCCCAAACTACATACAAGTACTGCTGTCTGAAGCAGATACGTGTCCTTCAGGGTCCATACACGTCTATCAGCCCAACATGCTATCTTCGCTATTCTGTATCATTCAACAGAGAAAAAATACGAACTATAATAGCTCCACTAACTTCATCTGATAGAGAACTCAATAAGGTTTTTTACCGAGTCTCTCTCCTCCCATATATCGGAAACAAATACCGTCTGCATGCCAGCATCGAGCACATGTGACGATCCTATTAAATATACAGCTATTGATCCTTTTCACTGACCAGTGTAAAGTTGCATTGCCTGCACTGTAGGGGGATGACCATATCCCACAAACTAAGTCAAAGAGACTCTTCCTGTGACTCTGTATTATTGCTTGAAACATTGTTTTCTTTCTGATGTAAGACGCTTTGTACACTGTCACATATTTCGTTTTTCCCGCCACGACTTCGATGTCTGTGTCAGGTTCTAAACTGACGTTCACACGTTCTGATCCAATGCTTCTCACAGAAAACTAGACATTGCATGGCATAATTCACGTTGTTACTGCTGCTACCATAACACACCACACTGTGGATGATTTTACATAAAAGACAGGTACAACATAAGGAAAATGGAAGCGTTTGGAGGCATTGTGGAGAGTTTCCAAACTGCCGTCCGAAAGTGACTGACGACCTCTACATTTAAACTCATCTACCACAGTGATGGAATGGCTGATGGCTCCGCATTCTGTTTCGACTGATACCTCATATTGCAATCATGTACATGATCACTGTTTCGGTGCTAGTCATCCCCAGAAGGCGTTGCCCCTCCACCAAAACTCTTTCTCCATCTCAAACAAGAGATGTCAGTCAATCATTATGTGGTAATTAACAGCGTACCAGTGGACGGATGGGATGGAAAAGACGCAGTCGATGTATTGTAATAGTAACAGTTGATAGTGAGAACAGTTTTAGAAATTTTACAGAAATTTCAACACCAACTAATGATGCGACAGCGTGTTTCCCCAATTTCATTATCATACCTAAACCACCCATACGCTAATTCGCGAGTATCATCACGAATGTAGATAGATGACTGTGTCGTACGTTCATTCATTGTTATTTCTCGAACACATACATTATCAAAGTATACCATACAGCGCTCTAAATATTTCTAGCACCTCGAGCATTGTGCATAATTTATGACCTATCTCTATGCAGATGGGAGCCACAGAGCATTCTCGCAATCTTAGGATAAAATTAAAGACTGAAAGACCCCCCCCCCCCCCCGCACTGTCTTTGACCAGCCCACCCTCTAGCACCATTACCGATTTCATCTTCAGCTGACCAGAAATAGACCACTACATTCAGTGTCTCGTGAATGAATGGAGCTAGCCGAGTCCTCACCCATCCAAGTACACAAGATTTCTCCAGATACGCCCATGTCGAGGAGGTTAGCACCCCTTTTCGGTGTATAGTAACATATTGGGAAGTGTTGTGATGTAATAGCAGACGGTTACGAAGAACAAGAGATGGCTGGTTTTTGTGAATGTTGGAGCTCCAGACAGATGTATTTCGAAGCAATTTTATGTAATTCAACCACACTATCAACTCTAAAGTATTGTTCTAGAGTCCGAGATCAGTACCTGGAAGGTATTGGTAAGAGAGAACATAAACACACGCGTTCCTAAGGCCACAAGATTCCACACATAAAACAGGCTATAATGTTAGATCGCTCCAGTCTCCAATCTATTAGTCGTACAGAATGTAACACTGTTAATATTCCAACGTACATCATTCTTGCCGGTTACTCTACGGTAACAAACCGTAAAATGAAAAACCTACTTCATTAAAATGTCGATTCTGTATGATACGTGCACAATACAGCTTTCCAGAGATTTACAGCGTCTACTGTTCACATCCAATCTCGATTCAGAGAATATACTATGCCCGCATCAGTCCTATATAAAATGATCGTTAGTGACAGAGAATACCTCTTAGAAGGAAACAGATAAACGCATAGCAGCGGCGTATGACATGTGAAATCACACGTCATGCCACCACTAACTCTGTAAACAGGCAGATGTATACACAGGGATTGCAGTACCTCACAAACATCTATCGCTAACTTAGAATCATCGTAGTTATGAAACTGAAGTCTTGAGTTTATACCCAAGCTCTGACAGGGGAATGGAGTACATCTCATAAATCTTCGTTCTTTTAGAGGAATGTGTCACGTTTCATCACACATGAAATGGAAAGCCTCTGGTGACCGAGAGGTTTACTATTAACGATCGCAAGTAGACACTGCTCTAAAGACCCACACAGAACACGCGGCTGTATACGAGTCGAGCGCTGGCTATGTCACACAACGGACGCATCCAGACAGAAAATTGGGATAAAAATGGTCAAATGACCTGCAGCAACTGTAACACCATAGCTCTTATGCTCTACTGATTTATTTTGCTTTTGTTTCATTTAATATTACATCGTTAAGAACCTGTAAATGTTTTTGATTGAATAGATAACACAAAATTGTATACACTTTTCTTTGTCAAACCTTTGATGTCGTGATTTGATTCTATGCAAAGTAGTGTATGTGTAATTTAAATTCTTTGTCCCATTTGGAGTAATTTTGTGTGAATAATTTTTTTGTAGAAATGTCAATATATGCAAATGTTCTGTTTTATTTAATGTATTTGGTTACTGTTATGTAAACTGCTGACCTTCACTTAGGGTTCTTAGTTAATTTGTATGTAAAAGGTGTAGTGGTTCCCCTCGGGATGGGAACTGTTTAGCGCGCGCAAATTGTGGTTGGCCTATGTAGAAAAGCTGGAACTGATAGTCGGGGACGAGCTACGAGTCGGAGACGAGCTACGAGTCGGGGACAAGCTACCAAACTGTTCACTGCCATGTAAAAGATGCATATTGTACTGGTTCCGAGGGAGGCTTTTTCTGCTACTTTCCAATGCCTCGGATGGATGGATAAATAGCTGGAACTATTCTGGAATTTGTATTTATCATCGCCACCAAGAAATGACAGAGTCCAGCAATTCTACCAGCAATTCCATCTACCAACATGCAGTTGCCACCACATTGCGCAATCATTGTATCGGAATACTACATTGATGTACAGTGAAGGATCAGCCTAATGGATGTGTTAGTGTGCTCAAATATTAGGTAATTTATATCTGAATTTATGTACCTACCTTGATTTTTTCCTTATCATAACACCTCTCAGGTTCCTCTCCGTTTGAACTAAAGTGATTACCGAGTGTCCCTGCTGAAAGAACATTAAAAACCAGTGTTTCTTTTCTAGTTAATGCCTCTTGAACATAGTAAAGAAAAAGTTAAAGTTAATGTGGCAATAGAGTGAGTTAAAGTCAATGATGCTTGCTGAAAATAATTTTCCTAGTAAAACTGCTTATTAAAGTGCTGTTGCTAACTTCAAAATTAAAAGTTCTTAGGACTGAGGCTTATAAAGTAAATGAACACATTGTTGTCTGTAGTAAATTCTAAAAGGTGAGTCAGTTTCTTGCAATTTTGTCAACATTGTGTTTCGCTGTAGTAAAAGTGAGAAAGCTGCAGTTGTGAAACGTTACATTCTCATGTTTGCTAAGTGTTTGTCTCTCTTGTGTATTAGAAGTGCATATTAATAGTAATGTTATAAAGACTATTCACTTTGTGTAAGCCCTGAAAGTAATAGTGTGTTTCGGTATCTGTTATAATTTTGCAAATTGTTTCTGCTGCTCTGTTAGTTTCAATCTTACCGTAAACATAAGTATGTGTCAGAGTTCACTACACTCGCGTGTGACAAAGTATAGGTTGTGTTGATCCGTTATAGTTACTTATACCTACTTTCTTAAACGAGAACGTTAATCCTTCTCTTGCCTAATTAGGCTGGCGACCGTTTTCTTTATTCTATAAACAGTATAGCTAGGCAAAATTTTGTTTGTTACTGTTCAAATATTTACGTAATTCTGACTTTCATTTCCGATTAGCCACCTCCGTTAGGTACAACACGGTCAACATAACAAAATTCCGCTCAGGGGGTAACACTGCTCTGTTGCTTTATACCATTATTACTCCAACAAAATAATTCTGTTTTGCAAGTTGCCTCCAGTTTTGAGGTTATGGTATAGCAGTAGCAGACAGGAGTGTTATACAACTTCTCCCTCTCTCTCTCTAGAATGCATCAGAAGTCCGCCATTAAATTTTAACTCGTTACAACTCCATCTCAACCAACCACTCCATCCACTCTATGTCATCCTTTAACGCAGATACAAGTAAGTTTAGAGGCAGATGGTTCTCTGTTTTTTCAAGAAAACATGAAAGACAGCAGTCAACTCATGTGTATCACTATTACCTCAATAGAAATACAGTAAAACGCTGCCTCGACGAAAAAAATGCCGTTTTCCCTCGTTCCCGATGCTTCCATGTCAACGTTTTCTCGTATTCCTCTTGCTGTCACACGTCCGTTCCAACTACAAGAAGTCTTCTGCACCAACCAGAAGAATCACAAGTACATCCTCAATTTACCCACATTTTGGTGTATTTTCTATTTCTTTTATTTACACTTGAAGTTACGTAGGACCAAATTGAGGAGCAAATTTCCAAGGTCATGGAACATGCCAGTGCATAAAATTAAAACATTAAAGTAATAACACATAAAAATAAAATGTTTGTGAATCCCAAAAAAGTCATTCCATAACATGCGCTCTGAAGCCTGACGAAAGTGGTGCCGTTTGTAGCTTAGTTTGTCAGTTTAAGGATTTACAAATGGATTTGAGTCTTCTCGCATTAGGTGAGTTAGCGAGTGTATGTGGTGGAGGGAGGGGGGAAGGGGGGGGAGGGGAGGAGGGGAAGGCTTACTTTATAACGTGCGGACTCAGGAGAGTGAGCAGGAAACCGAGAGACAGGTGAATGTGACTTCCTCTAATACCTTTGCTAGTTGCCTAACCTCATTTTACATTTGCTACGGAGGAGTAACGAGCTTTCTATTGGGCGGTTTAGACAAGTTCAATTCATACTACGGTTGACAGTTCGGTTTGAATTTCATTCTGATGTATTGTGCATTTCACATTCCATTATACTTCAGCTTCTTTACTCGTTATTTCGTGGAGTTTTATGCAAGGTTTTTCTGAAGTTATGCAGGTGGAGGGGTCGCTTTGTGATTTAAGATAGCATATTATTCAAGCAAAGTCGTCACTCTGAATTAGGCATGTGTTGGAGCGCAAGCATTTCTGGCATGTGCAACACCAGCACGAGACCTTATCTATAAGTAGACTGATGAAATCCACACTGCGTTGCTAGCCTTGAAGTTGAACGTAGCCGAAGGTGAAGTAGTCAAGACAAGAGAGCATGAAACTCGAGGTTCGATTACCTGTGAGTTTTTCTAGAAAACATACCACCTTTGTGGAATCAGATACTTTGAATGCCGAAATGGAAGGGTTGAGGTTTGCCGATAAGCAATGGGAGTTGGGCAGTCTCTCAGTTGTTTCTTCCGAGGGGAGTCAACAGACGGCCGCGGGCCTTGCGTTGGTGGAGGTTAAACCCAAAGTTTGTTTAAAGTGTGGGGATAGCAGGCATTTCGCGCAGTCATTCCAGTGATGCGGAGTCTGTGTCCAAACACCCGAAGCCTCCTGTGAGTGTCGGAAAAGCATACCCAGTGTCCTGTTCAGTGTTGCGACCACATTAAAGCAATGCGAAATCTGATGCCTCCTTACATGTGAGCGCACTTCAGTAGCTCTTTTGGACTCCAGGAGCTCGATTTCCCTACTTGATTGTAATTGGTACATGGAATTGAGAAATTTGTGTAGACTGCCTCCTTTGGGCCCCCCATCTCAGGGATGTCATGTCGTTAATGGGCAAGAGTTACCTCTGGTCAGGGAGTTCCGCGGAAAGTTTGCCATACCGAATTTTTACATGGAGTGTTGGTTTCATTGTTGCCAAGAATTTGTCCATCAACCTGATACTGGGGTGTCATTTTATTGGTTGGGCCGGTTTGGTTCTTGATTATTGGGCTTGTGCCTTTTATTTCAAATTCTGCTCTAACGAAAGGAAAGCCTCCTGTTATTGTCGTCGTTCTCAACCCATTAGCAACATATAAGTTTGGGATAGATCATTTGGGAGATGGTGAGGCTAGGCAACTGCTGAGCATGTTGTCGCTATTTCTCAGTCTTCTAACCAGTAAACTAGGTGTTACTGATAGCATCAAATAAAAGATTCGCTTGGTTGATGATATTCCTGTTTGTCAGGCAGAATACGGACTATCTCCACCTAAGATGAAGATTTTGCATGGACTAATTAATAATACGTTCTGGGATGGAGTCATTACCTTCGATTTCTCCTTATGCTTAAACAGTATTCCTGATATGCAAAGGACAGAGTGGCGATCATCATCCAGTTGCAGGTTATAAGGCCCTCAACCAAAGTGTCATCCTCAAACCAATTCCGTTGCCTGACCTTCACAATTGCTTCACCTGTTTTCCACCTGCCCATTGTTTCTATATTCATGATGTCAATCAAGCCTACTATCAGATATCCTTGACTGAAGATTCCAAACTGTTAACCGCCTTTTTTACATATTGGAATCTCTTAAGTTTAATCAAGTTCCTTTCAATCTGTCCATGGGCGCCGCCGTGTTGTCGCGTCTTTTGGGCCATATATTGGGATACCTCAATTTCAAATCAATTTATAATTATCTTATGCTGTGGTATTCAGTGCCTCGTTTGTGGAGCTCTTGCACCATCTTGAAGAAGTTTTGTTACGTCTTAGGGAGACAAGGATTATCGTCAAGCCTTCTAAGATTACCTTGTCTCATCACTGTATATCATTTTTTGGTCACGTGATTTTGGCTGAGGGGGTCAGCATTGGTCAGGACTGAACATGTTCTTTGCGTGACTCTCCCCAATCCAAGAGCAACAAGGGCGTGTCAAGGTTTATAAGGTTGGAAAATTTCTTTCGAAAATTTGTTCCCAGTTTTGCTCAATTGACCGCGCCTTTAATTAACTTACGCAAGAAAGACGAATCTTTCATTTCAGGGTGGAGGGGGGAGAACCATTAAGCCTCCTGTGAAGCAATCAAAGCAGATCTTATCTCACCAATCTTCCTGTGTTAGCCATTACTGACTTTGGCAAGCCTTCCACTGTCCAAACCGATGTCTCCAAATATGGTGTAGCGGCAAACTTGCTCCAGGAACATGAAGGAAAACAACATGCGGTTACCTATGCATCTTGTAGCCTATCTCCCACTAAATTAAAATATTCAGTTGCTCATTGGCCAGTCCGCATTTCTGCCTTCCGCTTTATGGTCCTTCATATCAGGGGTTCCAATAACTGGGTTACCGACGCCTCAAGCAGTATGTACGAGGAGTGCTACTCCCTTCCATATGCTGAGGATAGTGGACAACTCGTCATATTGACTCAAGTTCCCGAAATTTTCAGCGATCTTAGGGGAAAACAGGGAGAAGACCCTCGCATTTCCAAAATTAATAAAAGCCTTTTAAAAGGGAAACATGTGCACGACTGTCTTCTTAATAAAGGTATTGTGAACCGAAAAGCCAAAGGGGATCAGTCATTCAAGATCTATTTGCCCCAGCTATTGGTGCCTTCTGTTTTGAGTTTTTTTAATAGTCATTTAGGTTCCGTAAGAGCTTGGGAAAATCAGATAACATGTAGTTTGCCTGTCCATGTATAAGGATGTACGTCAGTTAGTATGGTAGTATCAGTTATGCAAACAAGGAAAACAGAGTTCTAATTCACCCAAGGTTTTCTCGAATCTACTGATGAGAGCAGACCTATGGACTGACTTTTTTGTAGCCCCCTTCCACGTACCGAGGGTGGCAACCATTATATCTTGGTGGACGATGGGTTTTTCCGTTATAACTGGTTAGTTCCCAGCCATGGGGTCACTAGTGGTGAGTCAGTACACTATTTTACTAAAACCTTTGCAGTCTTTGGTCCTCCGAGGACCTTGGCAAGTGATAACGCTCTGGCTTTTACCTCCGGAGAATTCAGAGCATTTTGTTTCGATCATGGGTTCAGACACACCGGGTGATCAAAAAGTCAGTATAAATTTGAAAACTGAATAAATCACGGAATAATGTAGATAGAGAGGTACAAATTGACACACATGCTTGGAATGACATGAGGTTTTCTTAGAACCAAAAAATACAAACGTTCAAATAATGTCCGACAGATGGCGCTTCATCTGATCAGAATAGCAATGATTAGCATAACAAAGTAAGACAAAGCAAAGATGATGTTCTTTACAGGAAATGCTCAATATGTCCACCATCATTCCTCAACAATAACTGTAGTCGAGGAATAATGTTGTGAACAGCACTGTAAAGCATGTCCGGAGTTATGGCGAAGGATTGGCGTCGGATGTTGTCTTTCAGCATCCCCAGAGATGTCGATCGATCACGAGACACTTGCGACTTCAGGTAACCCCAAAGCCAATAACCGCACGGACTGAGGTCTGGGGACCTGGGAGGCCAAGCATGACGAAAGTGGCGGCAGAGCACACGATTTTCACCAAACGACGCGCGCAAGAGATCTTTCACGCGTCTAGCAATATGGGGTGTTCTTTTTTTTTGTTCTAATAAAACCTCATGTCATTCCAAGCATGTGTGTCAATTTTTACCTCTCTATCTACATTATTCCGTGGTTTATTAAGTTTTCAAATTTATACTGACTTTTTGATCACTCGGTATTACTAGTACTCTGTACTACGCCCAGCTTCCTTTTGCTGAGTGCATAAACAAGAATTTGAAGTCTGCATTGATAATTCACGCTAAGTCTCAAAAGTCGTGGTACCTCTCTATCCCCTGGTTAAACATGGCATTTAATACTGCTCAGCATGAAACTATCAGGGCCTCTCCGACCTTACGAATTCTCGCCTATCCGATCAACTCTCCTTTGGCTAACCTTTGGACCATGATGATTATTCCATGAACGAGTAACCCCTCAGACCATTCGAGATTGTTGTGAAAGAACGAAATGCAACACAGAGCTGGCACATAAGCGTGAGGCAGACAAGTACAATCGTGGGAGGCGCGAGTTCAAGAGGAAGGTTGGAGACCAAGTGTTTGTGGACCGGTCTGATTTGGGGGCTACCAATTCTACTAAACTGGCTCATCATTTTAAGCAGCCCTGTAAAATATTAAGGTTTCCGAACCCAGTTGCTATCCTGGTCTGTAACGAGTCGAATGGGATAATCTCGATAGTATATTATAGGTTAAGGAGGGTAGTTAGCCCTATCTTGATCTTCTCCCTGTGGTACCGATTTCCTGCCAGGAGATATTTGGGTCTGTGTGAGGGAAGTTGACCCGTGGCATGTCTGTCCCCTATCGATTTCTGCTCTGATTCGGCAAAAAGAAGTGGCCGACTGAAATAATACAATGAAGCTAAGTGAAACCCGTGCTCCGTAAGTTGCGTGGAGCTTGATAAACTCGGCTCTGGCCTAGCGTCCTATTTAGCAATGTCATACTTACCAATTTTAGCGCCCGGCATCGTAGGGTAGAGGCGGTGTCTGCACACATCGGCCTCTGCTCCCAGAGATTCGGTGCCACCCAGGATCGATCGGCCGCCAGTACTTAAGTCGACGAACGCTAGATCTTCGCAGGCTACCCATCTCAGAGCCTATCACGACAAGATACCTGAGCTCCTGTCGGAGCCTAGGACCAGTTCTTTTCCATTCGGAGCCTGTCACAACAATGCCTTTCGTAGTTTGCCTCTGAGTTTCACTTTCCGATCAAAATCGTACAACAACCTGTTCGCCATTCGGGTGACAGTAGCGCTAAATTGCTGATCCCTTTTTACATGAAATTTAGTGAATGACCAATCAGATTTTTAACAGCTACGAGTGGAGAAGTTTGTTGTTTACCAAACTGTGTGGTGCTACTTTGTCACGACTGGGTGACGGGTTCAATGATGGCTTAGCACGACTTCTACATTTGTTCTGTCCAGTTAGTGCGTCTTGTATATTTGTGTACTTACAGGCTCGATATACTGTAGAAGTGTCAACGAGTACCCGCTGTAAGCCAAGCAGCTACTGTGTCATATAGTGGACCAGAATAGAGAGGACTGTGAGTAACTGTTATTAAAAATACAAACGAACGTGAACCGTGATACTACCCAGTTCTTTAGAAAAACTAAATTACAATCTCACCACACTTATTTAAAGAAAATAGGAAGCTCGGCGTCACTGGTGATGAACAAGCTTGTGATTGTTTTACAGTTTTAATTTGACTCGAAGCAGACTTTATAGTCCGCAGCTCGTGGTCGTGCGGTAGCGTTCTCGCTTCCCACGCCCGGGTTCCCGGGTTCGATTCCCGGCGGGGTCAGGGATTTTCTCTGCCTCGTGATGATTGGGTGTTGCGTGGTGGCCTTAGGTTAGTTAGGTTTAAGTAGTTCTAAGTTCTAGGGGACTGATGACCATGGCTGTTAAGTCCCATAGTGCTCAGAGCCATTTGAACCATTTGAACCAGACTTTATAATAAACTTCAATTCGGACATTTGCCCTCTTACTGATGCAATGTACAAATCTTCACTTCGATTGAATTACATAAACACGACTAAGAATCATACTATTTTGCGTCCGCAACCAAAATCATTGATAGTAGGCACGGTGAATAATCAATCACAAACAATCGGTCCAGCCAAAGCTACACAGCCACATAATACCACAACTTCATAAAGAACAAAGATATCTTAAAGCATACGCCGGCCGTGGTGGCCGAGCGGTTCTAGGCGCTTCAGTCCGGAACCACGCGACTGCTACCGTCGCAGGTTCGAATCCTGCCTCGGGCATGGATGTGTGTGATGTACTTAGGTTAGTTAGGTTTAAATAGTTCTAAGTTCTAAGGGACTTATGATCTCAGATGTTAAGTCCCATAGTGTTCATAGCCATTTTCTTAAAGCTTAATAAACCTGAACTGCCGACATAAAGGTCCACAGTGAAACATACTTACACTAAAAATACAAAGTGGGCCAACCAGGTTCGCAAAACTTGCACACACCAATAGTAACAAGTTGCACGTTCATAAGAGATACACAGATGATTAACATAAGTGTTAAATAAGAAGAGCTAGTAATAACTCAACCAATAAAATGACTTACAGAAACGCCAATATTAACAAGGTGGCCTCATTTAACTAACGGGCACAATAATTGCAGTTAACTTTAGAGAAAGCTTTAAGGCCCACAGCAGTGTTTGGAAGCAATAACGCTACCGCCGGCAAGCAATACGAGCGTTCACTCCCGACGGCTTGTGCACAGGGTCATATAGCAGACGGTATATATTTATACATAATCCGACCGTCCCCACAATGAGCGGTCCTGACAAGAATCCATAACCGCGCCGACACCAGGGAACGAGCAGCTTTAACAAATGCCCTGCAGCACAATTAGATTGCAATGAAAACAAGGTCAAATCACAGCCACACTGGAATATACACTCCTGGAAATGGAAAAAAGAACACATTGACACCGGTGTGTCAGACCCACCATACTTGCTCCGGACACTGCGAGAGGGCTGTACAAGCAATGATCACACGCACGGCACAGCGGACACACCAGGAACCGCGGTGTTGGCCGTCGAATGGCGCTAGCTGCGCAGCATTTGTGCACCGCCGCCGTCAGTGTCAGCCAGTTTGCCGTGGCATACGGAGCTCCATCGCAGTCTTTAACACTGGTAGCATGCCGCGACAGCGTGGAGGTGAACCGTATGTGCAGTTGACGGACTTTGAGCGAGGGCATATAGTGGGCATGCGGGAGGCCGGGTGGACGTACCGCCGAATTGCTCAACACGTGGGGCGTGAGGTCTCCACAGTACATCGATGTTGTCGCCAGTGGTCGGCGGAAGGTGCACGTGCCCGTCGACCTGGGACCGGACCGCAGCGACGCACGGATGCACGCCAAGACCGTAGGATCCTACGCAGTGCCGTAGGGGACCGCACCGCCACTTCCCAGCAAATTAGGGACACTGTTGCTCCTGGGGTATCGGCGAGGACCATTCGCAACCGTCTCCATGAAGCTGGGCTACGGTCCCGCACACCGTTAGGCCGCCTTCCGCTCACGCCCCAACATCGTGCAGCCCGCCTCCAGTGGTGTCGCGACAGGCGTGAATGGAGGGACGAATGGAGACGTGTCGTCTTCAGCGATGAGAGTCGCTTCTGCCTTGGTGCCAATGATGGTCGTATGCGTGTTTGGCGCCGTGCAGGTGAGCGCCACAATCAGGACTGCATACGACCGAGGCACACAGGGCCAACACCCGGCATCATGGTGTGGGGAGCGATCTCCTACACTGGCCGTACACCACTGGTGATCGTCGAGGGGACACTGAATAGTGCACGGTACATCCAAACCGTCATCGAACCCATCGTTCTACCATTCCTAGACCGGCAAGGGAATTTGCTGTTCCAACAGGACAATGCACGTCCGCATGTATCCCGTGCCACCCAACGTGCTCTAGAAGGTGTAAGTCAACTACCCTGGCCAGCAAGATCTCCGGATCTGTCCCCCATTGAGCATGTTTGGGACTGGATGAAGCGTCGTCTCACGCGGTCTGCACGTCGAGCACGAACGCCGGTCCAACTGAGGCGCCAGGTGGAAATGGCATGGCAAGCCGTTCCACAGGACTACATCCAGCATCTCTACGATCGTCTCCATGGGAGAATAGCAGCCTGCATTGCTGCGAAAGGGTGATGTACACTGTACTAGTGCCGACATTGTACATGCTCTGTTGCCTGTGTCTATGTGCCTGTGGTTCTGTCAGTGTGATCATGTGATGTATCTGACCCCAGGAATGTGTCAATAAAGTTTCCCCTTCCTGGGACAATGAATTCACGGTGTTCTTATTTCAATTTCCAGGAGTGTATAATAAGCACGCCCTCAAATTCTTAAGGAGCAATACTCTAACATTACCCGTCTCCCAGTAAATTAGCAGAAAACTTAGAGCTCACTTCCAGTTGCCTGAAGGCACTACCAACATTAAATAAACATACCTAAACATACCAAATGCTGCGGTGACAAATGATTAAACGATTAACTCTGCGGTTGCCGGGCACCTACACGACCGCAGCCAGTTCCAAAGCGGACAATATGCCCTAAAACAAATTAAAATTTGCATGAAAACCACTTAAAACACACACTCTACGGATGATCAAAAACGCAATGAGGAACATCAGCCTCAATACAATAGCCACTGTGGAACCAAGGGTAGAATCATCTCCAGCGGCATAAGTTTCAACAATCTTCTTAGTTAAACACAGAATAAAAGTCATACGTAACTTGGAGCTTGCAAATTATGAGCTGGGAAGCTGTTCAGCGTGAGACGACGAACCCACCGCAGTTTTGCATGTCGAGGCGCCAAATGATGAGCACCGTACATCCAGCGCGCGCCAAAAGACAAGGGCGGCGAGCACGGCGAAGCCAATGCATCACGGTTAGGGATGTGGACTTCTTATCAACACAAGTTGGCTCGTTGCATACCAACCGGAGACTCACTCGTCACACGTTCACCAGGAAAACCCTCCGGGGGAGCAGTCAAAGAACAGCCTAATATCGATATCAGCGATACAAGTCGAACGCCCTAACGCCAGCCGCCACGGCTCAGAACGCATTGCCAAGCAATGCTTCAGGCCAAAATATTTTAGGCGCTCAGATCAAAAGATCATCAATGTGGAGCTTCAGATAATGCTCGCTTGTAGGTACATAATATTCTGAATCAGGCGAATAAGAGGGGACGAGAATTTATCACTTTTCATTGTAAAAATTTGGACGTTACAATTGTTGTTCGGTTATCTTCTGTGTTCTTCACGAGTAGTTGTGATAAGATCCACAAAACGTTTCCTTTTGAAGGCGTTGCTCCAGAGTATATGGAATGCAGCGCGATGTAGGTGCGGGTATATAAGCATCGACATGCAGGCAAAGGATTTGTGTGGCATTCGTGTGTTTCAGACGTGTGTGCCGAAATCTGAACTATGGTGACGTTATTACCAAATGCTTCCAAACAGGACTAATGTGCTGTTATCTTTTCTAGGCTTCCGAAGGAAAAACACCGACAGACGTCCATCGGAGAATGAAGAACGTGTACGGGCAGCATGTCTGTCGAAAATCGCCATCGTGGAGTAGCAGTTACGGACTTCTTCACGCAACGGGACACAGCGTTTTACCAAACGGGTATCTTCAACCCGGTGGGATGATTGCCTGGACGCTCACGGCAATTTTGTCTGATTTCCATAGCGATTCTGGGCTTTACGGCCTTCGCACGGAAACTTTTTTTTAAGAAGAGTAGAACATCATGTCGTGGCCGGCAGGTCCTCTACTTGCTGGTTGGAAGCCGTCTGCTCACTAGTCAAAGGCTCTGCGCATATTCTCGAAAGTCAGCCCGAGGTGTCCAGAACATCAGCGAACAACAAAGGCACCTAAGGGTGCTCCTTTCCAGCAAACCAGAAAATTGGTATAATTATGATGACACACCAACAATTAAAGTTTTAGCAGCTTAAGACTAAAGTTGACTAACATAAGAAATTGACATTAATCACAATCAAAAATGGACAGCAGGCAGAGGTGGCCAACCTATGATTGGGATGGCGCTTCTCAAAAAGTGCTTATCGCGGAGAATGTGTCTTCTGTCCACGATGCGCTCACTTCCAATAGGGCGCAGTAGAGCTCACTTCTCATTTGGCTTTGTGGATTTCAGTTCTATTGAAGACTTGGTAGGCTGCAGAAGAGAGTTACTGGCAGAGTGGTGATCCATCTTGGCAACAGTTAGCTCTGCTGGAACCCGTTTCCGCCCGCATAGTTGTAAGCCCCAAAATGGTTCAAATGGCTGTGAGCACTATAGGACTTAACTGCTGAGGTCATCAGTCCCCTAGAACTTAGAACTACTTAAACCTAACTAACCTAAGGACATCACACACATCCATGCCCGAGGCAGAATTCGAACTTGCGACCGTAGCGGTCGCGCGGTTCCAGACTGTAGCGCCTAGAACCGCTCGGCCACGTTGTAAGCCCCATTTACAAGGGAAAGTCACAAAATTTTCATTATCACCTCCGAAAAATAAAGTTACGTATTTAATTTTTGTTTGGTAGCAAACACGTGTCTGCAGTCCTGATACACGCTGAGATCCTCTTGCCACACTACTCCAGCACTCCGCTAGAGGGGCCAAAACAAAATGTCGCAGCGCATTCAATAATGGAATGTCGCGTGGTAATTCGTCTTCTGCTTTTGTAGGGGACCAAAGCAACAGCAAGCAGCTCTGGGAAAGTGTAAGTGTAAGGCAACAAATGGTTCAAATGGCTCTAAGCACTATGGGACTTAACATCTGAAGTTATCAGTCCCCTACACTTAGAACTATTTAAACCTAACTAACCTAAGGACAACACACACATCCATGCCCGAGACAGGATTCGAACCTGCGACCGTAGCAGCAGCGCGGTTCCGGACTGAAGTGTCTAGAACAGCTCGGCCACAGCGGCCGGCTGTACGGCAACAATAAACCATCATACGACACGGTGGCTAGACGGATCAGACGCTTCCAGCGATCTCAAACAAGTCTGTATGACGAAGAATGGAGTGGCAGAGCATCTCTGTGTGAAGAACGAGGAATTGCAAGAGAAGTGAAGTCCACGTATTCGTCTGACGTGGCACCCTGTGACTTCTCCTTCTTTCCTCGGACGAAGAAACCATTCAGCGGCAGGCATTTCCGCAATTGGGATGTCGTGGTTTTCAGGATCCCGCACCACAATCGCTAAAAACGGAACCCTATTTCGGATCACTTTGTTGTCTGTCTGTCTGACTAGTAAAAACCCTTCTTCTCAAAGAGCAAATTGAAGTATCAAGATGAAATTTGTGTGATATACTGAGGTCTATGTTCTCTGGACGGTGTAAAAAATTGAAGCTTCTACGTCAACGCAATCACGATACGGCCATACATGTCACATATTTTAACACTTGCAAACTGACTCATCAAAACCTAAAGGGTACTTCTCGTTGACGTAGAATCATGAAATCTGGCAAGAGGCAAGGTTCCACAATAAAATTAAACGAAAAATGGAAATTGTTAAATTGTAATTACATCACAGGAAAAAAAAATTCTGTAGTCGCTTGTTACCCGATGTCAAAGACGAAATTAAAAGGTTCTGAATGGGACCGACGTCTAGCGCGTATTACCCGATGCGCCTAAACTGTTTACCTATGTTCAGTGCCCCAAGCGTGCATACCTGTAACCACAGCTTGGTTCACGTAGACCCATTATACCATCCATGCGGGGTATACCTGGCGCACATGCACAGTAGACAGTGATAAAGCGCGAAACGCAAACAGAACTGTGTGATCTCTCATAAAGTCGTTCGTTCTACCTCGTGAAATACAAGGGGGACCGTGTGACAAATTGGAAATCTGTTCGAATTATTTGTGTGACTCAAAGTTCCTGTTTCATAAGAAATTGCTTTTTATTATTATGTATTAAGTAATTGTTATTCTCTTATGTCGGTTAATACTGTTCTGAATTACAAAAAAAGGCTCTGAGCGCTATGGGACTAAACATCTGAGGTCATCAGTCCCCTAACTAACCTAAGGGCATCACACACATCCATGCCGGTGGTAGGATTCGAACCCGTCCTAGCGGTCGTGCTGTTCCAGACTGAAGCGCCTGGAACCGCTCGGCCGCACCGGCCGGCTGTTCTGAATTACAGACTCAACAGTTAGTTTTGTATTACCATACTTGGCTACACATTTATATGTATTTATACAACATTTTGCACGTGGAGGACCCACTTGGTTTTGGAGCTATTCTCCTGGCAGTGACAGTAAATCTTCGGATTAGGGCGGAACGACGACGAAAACAAAAGTCAGACGTTGTTGAGTTCTATCCTGGCTGAAAAGAAGGGACAAAGGCAGGGGATTATATTCTCTGCTTATGAAAGAACTGAAACTCGAAGATCTACATGAATTTCGGAGCTTCGTGAGGATGGACATAGCCTGTTTCAAGTAGCTGCTGTCTATGATAGAAGTGACATAGTCATGAGGGACGCTTATTATGATACAGCGGGTTATACATACACCTTTCATCTCTGTATGCCTGAATTAAGACGCTTAACGCCTCTTTTCTCCATTTCATTTGTAGAATACGAAGCAATCAATAGAAAAATTGCTTTCAGAAACAGCTTGTATAAAAGTGAGTCTACTGGCAAAAGAAAATTTTTTCTGTATTTATGAAACCTACTTACTGAAACAAAGTGCGGAAAATCCACAGCAGAAAAACCGAAATTAGCTACTATGTGCCTAACAATATACATATAACAAGCAGAAAACACTCTGGTGCCCACTTCCGCGCATGCGCGAGTTACCGCTACCTAGTGCACATGCACGGATGGACGGCAGTTTAGAACTGCTCTCTATTCTGGCGCGCGGATAATGTGTCTGCTAATTTTCGTAGTTTCACCCGTTCAACCGCTAGAGATCCATCGCGCTAGAGCAGTACCGTTCGCGGCGGATCGATTTGTAATACCCGATTTACCGACATGAATGTCCATAACAGGCAAAAGTGGTCGAGATTATCTATTTTTGGAATGGTCAATAACCAGAAATAAGACAGGAACGATCATTCTATGCAAAAAAATGCAGTAAACATGAGCTTTAAACTGCATACCTTAAGAGCTATGAGCACTTAATCTTCGATACTGTGAAACAAATCTCAACTACTGCAAGTTCTTTGCTTTCCATATTTCGGGAGTAGGTAGCATGAACCAAAACGAGAAAAAAATTATCTAGTAAATATGGGCTGTAAAATCCATATCTTATGAGCTAAGAGCATTTGTTCAGTGAAGTCATGTGTCTCGCAGTAGCGAAGATGGAAAAGTGCTCTTATAGCTCTTAACATAAGTATTTTATAGCAGATGTTTGCTAGAATAGTTCCTATTTTATCTCTGCGTAATGGCCATTCGCCCTGGGACACGCTGCATATTACAAGAAGAGTGACAGAATTGATCCCCAAATTTACAGTCCAATATCGTTGACATCGGTTTGGTGCAGCATGTTTGAAAATATTCTCAGTTCGAATTAAATAATGTAACTTGAGATGGAAAAATTTCTGTGCTCATGCGAAACTCGGCATGCCCTTTCCTCACATGACAGCTTGCGAACCATGGATGAAGGGCAACAGGAGATTCCACATTCCTAGATTTTCGAAAACGGTTGGACACGGTGCCCTACTGCAGACTGTTGACGAGGGTACGAACGTACGGAATAGGTTGAGGATATGTAAGTGCCTCGAAGACTGTTTAGGTAATAGGATCCAGTACGTTGTCCTAGACGGCGAGTAATCATCAGAGAGAAGGGTATCGCTAGAGGTGCCTCAGGGAAATGTGATAGGATCGCTACTATTCTCCGTATACATAAATTGAAGCGTCTCTGTACAAATCGCTTCTTGGACTTTCTGGGTTGATACCATCTTTTACTTTTCTGAAGGGCACCGCTTATGTGTCGGTGCTCCTATGTATTTAAACTGAGAGGAAGATGATCAGCTGAGTGATGTATCTAGCAGCTGTATTGATAGCTCAATAGTGAACTACCGTATCTGAATTGTATTTCATGTCTAACATTTACCACATTAACTAGATTCATATTAAGAGCTTAATTTGAGAGAGAAGAGCGTTGATCACACATTTGCGTTGTCGCCCTATGTTTTCCTTGTTCCATTCCTTTGATTGTATGCTTAGGAGCGTTTTTGTCGTCTGCTGGCGTCTTTATATGTCTTTGGACTTGCGATGAGTTTCTCTGACCGTAGGGACAGCTTAGCCAGCTTTTGTATGTAGGAAAGGGAAACTCTTCTGGGTCAGAGGGACACTGGTGAGAGATTAACCGTCGCTTTTGTTAAATTGGCACAGGTAGAATATGTACATTGTCTGTGCACCGGCTTCTGGTCCGCAGTTTGGACCGTGGATGAGGAGACAGCAGCCTCACTGCTCTGGGTATCGTTGAACAGGTAACATCTAACTTCCTGGCAGATTAAAACCGTGTGCCCGACCGAGACTCGAACTCGGGACCCTTGCCTTTCGCGGGCAAGTGCTCTACCAACTGAGCCACCGAAGCACGACTCACGCCCGGTACTCGCAGCTTTACTTCTGCCAGTATCTCGTCTCCTACCTTCCAAACTTTACAGAAGCTCTCCTGCGAACCTGCAGAACTAGCACTCCTGAAAGAAAGGATGTAGCAGAGACATGGCTTAGCCACAGCCTGGGGGATGTTTCCAGAATGAGATTTTCACTCTGCAGCGGAGTTTGCGCTGATATGAAACTTCCTGGCAGATTAAAACCGTGTGCCCGACCGAGACTCGAACTCGGGACCCTTGCCTTTCGCGGGCAAGTGCTCTACCAACTGAGCCACCGAAGCACGACTCACGCCCGGTACTCGCAGCTTTACTTCTGCCAGTATCTCGTCTCCTACCTTCCAAACTCCGCTGCAGAGTGAAAATCTCATTCTGGAAACATCCCCCAGGCTGTGGCTAAGCCATGTCTCTGCTACATCCTTTCTTTCAGGAGTGCTAGTTCTGCAGGTTCGCAGGAGAGCTTCTGTAAAGTTTGGAAGGTAGGAGACGAGATACTGGCAGAAGTAAAGCTGCGAGTACCGGGCGTGAGTCGTGCTTCGGTGGCTCAGTTGGTAGAGCACTTGCCCGCGAAAGGCAAGGGTCCCGAGTTCGAGTCTCGGTCGGGCACACGGTTTTAATCTGCCAGGAAGTTTCATATCAGCGCAAACTCCGCTGCAGAGTGAAAATCTCATTCTGGAAACATCCCCCAGGCTGTGGCTAAGCCATGTCTCTGCTACATCCTTTCTTTCAGGAGTGCTAGTTCTGCAAGGTTCGCAGGAGAACTTCTGCAAAGTTTGGAAGGTAGGAGACGAGATACTGGCAGAAGTAAAGCTGCGAGTACCGGGCGTGAGTCGTGCTTCGGTGGCTCAGTTGGTAGAGCACTTGCCCGCGAAAGGCAAGCGTCCCGAGTTCGAGTCTCGGTCGGGCACACGGTTTTAATCTGCCAGGAAGTTTCATATCAGCGCAAACTCCGCTGCAGAGTGAAAATCTCATTCAGGTAACATCTAGTTTTAGTCCTTAGTGTTGTAATTTTGTGAACGCCTAAGTTTCAGCTTAACTGAGTCCGTAATTCATTTCTTAGTAGATTTCAGCCATTATAGAATAACTCGGAATACCTTGTGTAGACAGTAATTGAGAATAATTTCGCGATTTTTGGAATTTAAGGCATTGTTTTCTTTGTATTCTATAACTTTGGGATTATGTTGCTTGAGGCGTCTTGGATCTATGAGTGTGAGTAGACTCCTGAATAAATTGTGTAACTGATTTGAGCAGTGCGTATGGTTTTAATATTTGGCCACTGTGTTCTGTGCAGATTTCAATGAGTTTTATTTATGCTCTGTAGGTAGCCATCATCTCATGTTTTGTTCGTGAGATTATGCTTGAGTATTCTTTGCTAGCAATTGAACCAGTATCCTTGATTAAGTAAATTCTTGAATTTTATTGTTTGATTCACGATCTTTCTTGTCGTGAATTTTTTTATATTTTACCGATTTTTTGTAGTAGATAGCTTCGTGTTTATTACTGATTTTCGGAGGCTCCCGCCTACTGAAAGGATTACTCACAAGACGTAGTTCTTAGCCATTGTTCTTAATTCATTGTTCAGAATTAATCAGGAGTTATCAAGGTAATGACATTTTCAGGACTATCCACTAGTTTTTTTCAAGTAAACATTCAGGGTAATTAATGGTAAGTCAATTCAGGTGGCGACCCGAGATATCTTATGTAATAAAATGCCACTCGAGGTATGAATTAAAAAACACCTTCAGTCACAATTTTTCGTGTTTTATTTAGTACACGATGCATTTCGGATCCTGTGGGTCCATCTTCAGGTGTAATTCGTCTTAATACATCATTTATTTGTCTCTTGAATGAGATGAAATGCATATTCCAAATAATCCAAGAAAAACGTTTTGAACGTTTTCTTGAAAACGACAGAGGAAAAACTTATACTGTTACTAAAACGTTAAAACGCTTTTCTTGGATTATTTGGAATATGCATTTCATCTCATTCAAGAGAACAAATAGGTCATGTATTAAGACGAATTACATCCGAAGATGGAGCCACAGGGGCTGAAACGCATCGTGTACTGAATAAAACACGAAAAATTGTGACTGAATGCGTTTTTTAATTCATACCTCGAGTGAATTGAGTATAGTCACGTTTGAAGCTGCAAAATACGCATAAAATTAAAAAAAATAAAATCCCAAGTTAAATTCACGTAGTAAAGTACCAGGCTACGTAACTGAATGATTTTCCATCAGACAACCTAACTATATAAATAAACAGATACGTTGCGAGGTCATCCGAGGAACAGAGTGAGCAGCAGCGTGTGGCTGTTTCCTGATGATGCTGTCGTGTGTGGAAAGATGTCGCTGCTGAGTGACCGTAGGAGAACACAAGATCACTGAGACAAAATTTGTAGTTAGTGTGTGGGATGACAGTAAACTAATGCAGACGATTGGAAAAAGAAACTCGTGATATTCGAATACGGAATTAGTGGTGTGCTACTTGACACAGTCATGACGATTAAATAACACTGCAAGGCGATATGAAATGGAAAGTGTATATGAAGCTTGTGGTGGGGAAGGCGAATGGTCAAGTTCGGTTTATCTACATCTATACCGACGTGACTTTTCTGTAATTCACAATTAAGTATCTGGTAGGATGTTCATGGAACCACCTTGAAGCTACTTCTCTACCATTCCCCTCTCGAACGGCGCTTGGGAAAAACAAAGACGTAAATCTTTCCGTGCCAGCTCTGATTTCTCTTATTTTATAATGACGATCATTTGTCCCTATGTAGGTGGGCACCTACGACATACCTTCGAAATCCGAGGAGAGAGAAGGTGATCGACATTTCATGAGAAGAGAAGGTCCTGCTGCAACAAAAAACGCCTTAGCTTTAATGATTGCCAACCCAATTTGTATTTTATATCCGTGGCGTTCTCTCCCTTATTTCACGATAGTGTAAAACGAGTTGTCCTTCTTCGAACTTTTTCGATATTCTCCGTCAACTTTATTTCGTGCGGATCCCACATCGCACAGTAATATTCCAGAAGTGAGCGGACAAGCATCATGTAAGCAATCTCTTTAGTCGGTCTGTTACATTTTCAAAGTGTTCTGCCGATAAATAGCACTCTTTGGTTTGCTTTCCTCGAAAAATTATCTATGTGGTCGTTCCAATTCATTCGCAACTGGAATCCCGAAGTATTTAGTTGAGTTTACAGCCTTTAGATTTGTGTGATTAATTATGTAATCGAAATTTAGCGGATTCCTATTAGTACTCATGTGGTTCACTTCACACTTTCCGTTATTTCGAATCAACTGCCTCTTTTTGCACCATACAGGTATCTTGTGTAAACCATTTTCCAATTGGTTCTGATCATCTGATAATATTACAAGACGGTAAATGACAGCATCATCTGCAAACAATCTAAGAAGGCTGCTGAGATAATCTTCTAAATCTTTTATGTAGATCAGGAACGGTAGGGATTTATTGGGAGACTTTTTAGGAAAGTGTGGTTCATCTGTAAAAGACATCGCGTATGGGACACTGGCGCGACCCATTCTTAAGTACTGCGTATTGCTCCACTGTTTGGTATACCACCAAGATGATTAAAGGGAGACATCTATGCAAGTAAGAGACAGGCTGCTAGATTTGTTACGGGTAGATAAAACAGAAGTGTTATGGAGAAGCTTCGAGAACCTAAATGGAAATCGATGCAGGAAAGACAACGTTCTTTTCCAGGAACGCTGCTGAGAATATTTAGAGAACGGCATTTGAAGCTGACTGCAGAGGCATCCTACTGACGGCAACGTACATTTCGCGGTAGGATAAGGGACATAGGGCACGTATGGACGCATGCAGACATTACTTTTTTCCCTCGTTCTATTTGCGAGTGGAACAGGGTGGAAACTGATTAACGATTAGTAGTGGCACAGCATACCTTCCGCCACGCAGCGTACGGTGGCATGCGGATTATGTATGTCTATGTAGATGTAAAGAGGACTATCACCAGATTTTATGGTCGTAGCTTAATTTTTTCGAGATGGTACTTAAAATTTCATGATAACCCTTCATATATCTTAGTTACAGTTGTGAGACGAGTGTGCATAGACACGTGCTATCAGAAGAAAATGTCGTTTCCAGTAACATGACAGATACGTTGAAGTTCCTACTGCTGTTTTAAGGTTATGTTAAAAACGTTTTATCAAGAAGAATAAATGAATGTAAATATCAGTTCTATTGCCGGCCGCTGTAGCCGAGCGGTTCTAGGCGCTTCAATCCGGAACTGCGATGCTGCTACGGTCGCAGGTTCGAATCCTGCCTCGGGCATGGATGTGTTTGATGTCCTTAGGTTAGTTAGGTTTAAGTAGTTCTAAGTCTAGGGGACTGATGACCTCAGATGTTAAGTCCCATAGTGCTTAGAGTCATGTGTGAACCAGTTTTATTGGGGTTTTCACATTTCTGGCGACCAGTCAAAATCATCTTCAGGGTAGTCACTGTCTGGCGTACGCTGTTTCTATTTTTGACATAAATATTTAATATTTTTGTGCTGTTCGCTAATAGCGCCCCCCTTGAGCGTTTTCAAGCTAACTCCCTCACAATGAAAAAATATCGTTACATACTTTATCTTTCACACATTAGTGTAGACGGAGCTCCATATAACGATATCTGTAACATAGGATACTTCGGACAATGCTCAAGTGAAGAGGGGCAATTTGCTAACAGGGGGAGAGTGTGTGTACTCTTCATTACCAATTTCGTTCAAATTTATGATGTACGTAGGGACCGAGCAGAAATGAAAGTGGTGGAGGTGAGAGCTCCAGAAGGGAAAGCGTTTAGGCGAATCATGAGCCGTATACGTTAGCGCAGTTTCCTGGCAGCGGCTGCGTCACCGGGAACAAGAAAGAGTTGCGATCTCAGAGTCGCAGTTTCGAGTTCCTGTGTAGATATTTTCATTTTAAATTTTATACCTTATTTACAACTCAAAGAAACCGAAATGATGCTCAATATATTGTGTCGATTACTAGTTTCATAAAATATGTGAAAGGAAAGGTGAAGAAATTTTGGAACTGTAAATAAATTTCCAACAAGGAATTGTACTTACAGTGTCCACAAGGACTCGGCAAATAACTTCCCAAGAAGGAACTGTAATTAATGTGAACATGTATCTCGAATTTTGCTTATTTAATTTTCATCTTCGAGTACCCCTCGGCAGGTGTACCCAAACAATATGTTCTAGATGCAAGTAAAATCTTTGGCTAGCAACGGCTGCGGAGCTTCCCGTTGACCTAGAAGCATGAAATTTGGCAAGAAGTAAGGCTTCATAGTACAAATAAAGGAAAAAATCCGAAGCACGAAACATGAAAAAAATTTTCTTTTGTCATTTGTTATCCGACTTCTAACTTGAAAGGAAAACATTCTCGAAAATTTTAGAATCTCTGGGACCAATATCTTGCCGATATCAATGTCGATAACATGCATAAACTGTCAATATCCTCGACTCCTGGAATGGATAAACTACGTATACACACAATTAAGTTTCTGCGGAACCCTTAGTCTTACTCGCACCTGGTCATGTTTTTCCTAAAAGCTTGGCCATCTGTAGCTACCAATTCTGTCATTTTCGTTTCTGGTCGTGCCCTACAAACACAATACATGTGGAAGAAATCGATAACAATGAGTAGGCGCGGCCCCTTGAAAGAGCGCAAGAACATTAAATGAACCCGAAAATACAGGTAGGATATAAAATGTAGACTGGTAAAGGAAAGAAAAGCGTTTCCAAAAAAGAGAAATTTGTTAACATTAAGTATAGATTTAAGTGTCAGAAAGTCCATTCTGAAAGTATTTGTATGTATGGAAGTAAAACATGAACGATAAACAGTTTAGACTAGAAGAGAATAGACGCCTTTGAAATGTAGTGTTACAGAAGAATGCTGAAGATTAGATGGGTAGATCACATAACGAATGAGGAGGTACTGTGTAGAACTGGGGAGAAGAGGTATTTGTGGTAGAACCTGACTAGAAGAAGGGATCGGTTGGTAGAACACATTCTGAGGCATCAAGGGATCACCAATTTAGTACTGGAGGGAAGCCTGGAGGGTAAAAATCTTAGAGGGAGACTAAGAGATGAATACAATAAGCAGACTCAGAAGGACGTAGGTTTCAGTAGTCACTTGGAGATGAAGAGTCTTGCACGGGATTAGTACGGACATCTGCATTAAAACAGTTTCTGGACAGAAGACCACAGCAACAAAAACACACAAAGGGTCGCTCTTGATACGTGTACACTATGCGATCGAAAGTATCCGGACAACCACAAAATACACGTTTTTCATTTTAGGTGCACTGTGCTGCTACCTACTGCCAGGTACTCCATATCAGTAGTCATTAGGCATTGTGAGAGAGCAGAATGGGGCGCTCCGCGGAACTCACGGACTTCGAACGTGGTCAGGTGATTGGGCGTCACTTGTGTCATACGTCTGTACGCGAGATTTCCACACTCCTTGACATCCCTAGGTCCACTGTTTCCGGCGTGATAGTGAAGTGGAAACGTGAAGCGACACGTACAGGACAAAAGCGTACATGTCGACCTTGTCTGTTGACTGACAGAGACCGCCGACAGTTGAAGAGGATCGTAATGTGTAATAGACAGACATCTATGCAGGCCATCACCCGACTGCATCAGGATCCGCTGTAAGTACTCTGACAGTTAGGCGGGAGGTGAGAAGACTTGGATTTCATGGTCGAGCGGCTGCTCATAAGCCACACATCACCCCAGTAAATTCCAAACGACACCTCGCTTGGTGTAAGGAGCGTAAACATTGGACTATTGAACAGTGGAAAAACGTTGTGTGGAGTAACGAATCACGGTACACAATGTGGCGATCCAATGACAGTGTGTGGGTATGGAGAATGCCCGGTGAACGTCATCTGCCAGCGTGTGTAATGCCAACAGTAAAATTCTGAGGCGGTGGTGTTATGGTGTGGTAGTGTTTTTCATGGAGGGGGCTAGCACCTCTTGTTGTTTTGCGTTATACTATCACGGCACAGGCCTACATTGATGTTAAGCACCTTCTTGCTTTCCACTGTTGAAGAGCAATTCAGAGATGGCGATTGCATCTTTCAACACGATCGAGCACACCTTTTGGCGGAGTGGTTACACGACAATAATATTCCTGTAATGGACTACCTGGCACAGAGTCCTTGGCCTGAATCCTATAGCACACTTTTGGGATTTTTTGGAACGCTGACTTCGTGCCAGGCCTCACCAACCGATATCTATACGTCTCCTCAGTGCAGCACTCCGTGAATAATGGGCTGCCATTCCCCAAGAAACCTTCCAACACCTGAATGAACGTATGCCTGCGAGAGTGGAAGTTGTCATCAAGGCTAAGGTGAGCCAATACAATACTGAATTCCGGCGTTACCGATGGTGGGCGCCATGAACTTGTAAGTCATTTTCAGCCAGGTGTCCGGATACTTCTGATCACTTAGTGTATATTAATATTAATGTAACTGTCGTATTTTCAGCCATCTGCGTCTGGTTGTGTGTCGGTTGGTGCATAAAAAGGACAATTTATGAGCACTCAAGCAACACGTGTTTCTATCACGGTAACAATGATCAGGAACGTCCAGTGGAAGTCATGCAGCTACTTGTTGTAATAGTGTAATAGCGTTTCCTGGAGCAGGATGGAGACAGGTACCTCCCGTAGGGCGGTGTAAGTCGGCAGCCCGGCGACATGTGTGACTGGCGCTGAGTAATCAGCCAGGTAGCAGGCAGCGGGTAGCAGGTAGTTAGATCCAGACCGCGGACCGGCTCCTGTAGCCGCGAGCCAAGTCGCTGCATCCGGGTAATTGAGTCACCTCAGCCCGGACCACGTTAACACAGCGCCGCATTCCTCCTGCCGACCGCCATCCGGGGCCTCAAGCCGCGCCCTGAACGCACACACACACATACACACACACACACACACACACACACACACACACGCACACACTGACATACACACACACAAACTCACAGACACTGGGTGGAAAACCCCAGCATCCTCTATGAATACGGCCCAAGGTGGTAAGAGAAGTGTACACTACTGATCATTAAAACAGCTGCACCACGAAGATGACGTGCTACAGACGTGAAATTTAACCTGCAGGAAGAACATGTTGTGATATGCAAATAATTAGCTTTTCAGAGCATTCACAGAAGGTTGGCGCCGGTGGCGACACCTACAACTAGCTGACATGAGGAAAGTTTCCAACCAATTTCTCATACACAAACAGCAGTTGACCGGTGTTGCCTGGTGAAACGTTGTTGTGATGCCTCGTGAAAGGAGGAGAAATGCGTACCATCACGTTTCCGACTTTGATAAAGGTCGGATTGTAGCCTATCGCGATTGCAGTTTATCGTATCGCGACATTTCTACTCGCGTTGGTCGAGATCCAACGACTGTTAGCAGAATATGGAATCGGTGGTTTCACGAGGGTAATACGGAACGCCGTGCTGGATCCCAACGGCCTCGTATCACTAGCAGTCGAGATGACAGGCATCTTATCCGCATGGCTGTAACGGATCGTGCAGCCACGTCTCGCTCCCTGAGCCAACAGATTGGGACGTTACAAGACAACAACCATCTGCACGAACAATTCGACGACTTTTGCAGCAGCATGGAGTATCAGCTCGGAGACCGTGGCTGCGGTTACCCTTGACGCTGCATCACTGACAGGAGCGCCTGCGATAGTGTACTCAACGACGAACCTGGGTGCACGAATGGCAAAACGTCATTTATTCGGATGAATCCAAGTTCTGTTTACAGCATCATGATGGTCACATCCGTGTTTGGCGACATCGCAGTGAACGCACATTGGAAGCGTGTATTCGTCTTCACCGTACTGGCGTATCACCCGGCGAAAAGGTATGGGGTGCCATTGGTTACATGTCTCCTGTTCGCATTGACGGCACTGAACAGTGGACGTTACATTTCAGATGTGTTACGACCCGTGGCTCTACCCTTCATTCGATCCCTGCAAAACCCTACATCTCAGCAGGATAATGCACGACCGCATGTTGCAGGGCCTGTACGGGCCTTTCTGGATACAGTAAATGTTCGAGTGTTGCCCTGGCCAGCACATTCTCCAGATCTCTCACCAACTGAAAACGTCTGGTCAATGGTGGCCGAGCAACTGGCTCGTCATAATACGCCAGTCACTACTCTTGATGAACTGTGGTATTGTGTTGAAGCTCTAGGCACCCAAATTACGAGAAAATGTACTCACATGTCAGTTCTAGTATAATATATTTGTGCAGTGAATACCCGTTTATCATCTGCATTTCTTATTGGTGTAGCAATTTTAATGGCCAGTAGTGTATGTTCATTGTAAAATTCTTCGCCGGTTCTCTGAGAAAGCACCTATTGATCTGCATAGCTGCTTGTGCCAGGTTCCGTGCTGTCGGAGATAGAAATTAACGATAGCGGCACACAGGTCATCTTATACACACTGCACAACTGAATTAAAGGATCACTTTTTCCCCAAACCACGTCATTCCTCGTCCAGTGCGACGCATAAGCTTGAAATTTATCTCCAAGACGTGCACAAACTTTCCCTGTGATAGTGCAAAATCGAGGCGCCTTGCGACTTCACCCTTGGGATCGACGACACACCACACATTGGCACCAAATACTACAGTTCTGCCCAGTGTCATTTTGGACGCGTCACACGATCGGAAGATCGTCACACCCCCTCTTACATTTCAGCCCTGAGTCCTCTGCGATGGAGGTCAGAACAGCGACGCCCAACGTTGAAATCACGCGATTGTCTTGTGAGTGGCCAAGGAAAACATTCCAGACACAACCCCACTCAGATCGGTATGAAAAGGCCGCAGAAAGTGGCAAAATAAGCGCCAATGAAATCACCCATTCCACTTGGGCGTTGATTCCACACGACAGTTCGCAGTGCGATAAGTAACAGGAAGACTTTCTTCACAACCTTTGACGCTGCTGACACCTTCGGGCGTTTAAAATCTTCTATAAAGACATTGTGAGGCTCCCTCGCCATCGAACGTGATCGTAGTCATTTGGAGCACAGTGCTAGCGCAATTTTCCTCTCCTAAACAGTTTGGAATCCCTAGGGACCTTTCAGAACTATTCCAAGAATTTTAAAGTGATGCTAAGTAGCTAAAGGTGCTTATGTTTTTGCAGCTCTGCTGTTTTGTGTCCTGCTGTGACATAATCAGGGGTGGGGGGTGGAACACTGTCATATGCGTGAATAAAACAGCAAAGAAATTTAGAAACTACCTATGCAGACAGAACCCATGATGAAGTTCTCCGCGCTAGCAGATCGGCAACACTTTCGACATAGTCTATGCAAGAATAACACTGTAGTGGCGAAAGAGCAGCAGCGTAGCCTGCCTGCTGGTGTGTTATTGTCATCATTGGTTCTACCTGTGGAAGTAGATTTTCTAAAATTGTTAATACAGGTGGGAGTTTGGTACCTGGGAATTTGTAAACTTGGGATTGTTAGAGGGACACTTTCTATTTTATTCAACCATGTGTGAATGCAGAATGAGATTTTCACGCTGCAGCGGAGTGTGCGCTGATATGAAACTACCTGGTAGATTAAAACTGTGCGCCCGACCGAGACTCGAACTCGGGATCTTTGCCTCCTTGTGTGAATGTCGCATTCCTCCATTATCACGCCACAGGAGGCCACAAAACAGCAGTGCTGAAAAAGCATTAGCGCCCTCTGCTACTTTGGATAACTTTCAGATTTCTGCTAATGGTTCTGAACGATAGTTAGTGGCCCCAACCGGTACAGAAGAGCAAAAATGCTGTCGCACTGCGCTCCAAATGGGTGCGATCAAGCTCTATAGGAGCATAGCCCCACAGCGTCCTCAGAGAAGGGCAGAAAAGGCAGAGGACGTCAGAAATGTCAACGGTTGTGAAGGAGGACTTGCTGTTGCTCATCGCACTGTGAACTGTCGTTTGCGACCGCGAAATGTGTGGGATGTAACACCACAGAGACACGCGTGGTTTCATTGATGTCCTTTATGCCACACCGTGCGGTTATTTCGTGTATGTTCTGAGAGGCGGTATGTATATCAGTCATAAGAAAACCACATGGTTTCAATTCTGGATGTCACGGTTCAGATCTCCAACCCAGTGGACTCAAAAGAACGGATGAAATGTGGGTTAGAGTGGGTGTACCAACATTCCGATAGTGTGACACGCACCCGGTGCCACCGAGCAAAGTTGTGGTGAAATTTAGTTTCAATGTGACGGCATTAGCGCACTGTACACGTCACCTGAACTTCTAGTATGTGGGATTTTTTCGTATGTGCCACACGTTGTTGTTTGAAGCTTGATCGAGCCCGAGGGTGACGTCGCAGGGCGCCACGGTTATGCACCATTAGAGAGAAAGATTGCAGGCAACTTTGAGCTAAATTTCAAACTTAAGCTTCGCAATGGGTGGGAATTACGGGGTTGCGGGAAAGCTATCCTTTAGTTCTGTTGAGCAGTGTAGTTTAAAAGACAACTTTGTAGATGGGACAACCACAGCTATGAGTATTCGTCTTGGATATTAATAACCGCTTTCCATATTTAGGCAGTAATTCCGAAAGGATCGGCAGGCAGTTGAGGTCTAAAAATATTCTACCGGCTTTCTTCATTCCCAGTAGCGTTGGACAATGTAAGGGCACGAAAAACGTATCACTTGTTCCAAATTATAATGCTACCGGAGTGCATTGCATCACTTGCAATGATTGCCCCATGCGGTACATCGGACAAACGGGCAGAAGCTTTAGCACCAGGTTTAAAGAACATCTTAGGGTTTCTAGTTCGAAATCTGCCTTGAGTACCGATCTTCTTGAGCAGACGCATTCCGTCACAGATCTCACTGCTAATTTAAGAATTTTACATTGACAAAACAAGGGCTACACTTTAAGCATTTTGGAGGAGCTAAAAATTGTAAGATCCATTAGTCGTTTTCCATATCAAACCCTAAATGGACAAATTGAGTTGAAACGTCATAGTATTTTGGCAAATTTCGTCTGCCTAAGTTACTTGACGCAATATTCTACACTTTTCGTCACCCAGTCCCCTTTTTTCCTCCTCGGCCTTTCTATTTTCCTCACCTCACCTCCTATCCATACGCCTTACTGTCTTAGGTTTTCCACAGCCTCTTTCAAGTATGTTGTTTTTTTAAATTTCCTTAAATTTTATCTACTGTTACTAAGTACCAAATCCACTGCAGTCTTGGAATCTTTTAACTGTCAAAGTGAAGAATTTTTAAAGCATTTTTACGAAACATAATTTGTAGAATTTTAATGTAGTCAAAAATTCTTTAAGGTTTTAAAGTTTATTCAGTGGACTCTGTCGGCACATCTGTTTCGTTGCCCTAATATATATATATATATATATATATATATATATATATATATATATATATATATATATAGTGGTCCATTCATAGTGACCGGGACAAATATCTCACGAAATAAGGATCAAACGAAAAAGCTACAAAGAACGGAACCCGTCTACCATCAAGGGGGAAACCAGATGGCTCTATGATTGGCCCGCTAGATAGCGTTGCCATAGGTCTAACGGAAATCAACTGCGTTTTTTAAATAGGAACCCCCTTTTTTATTACATATTCGTGTAGTGCGTAAAGAAATATGAATGTTTTAGTGGGACCACTTTTTTCGCTTTTGATAGATGGCGCTGTAATAGCCACAAATAACTACGTGATATCACGTAACATTCCGCCAGTGCGGACGGTATTTGCTTCGTGATACATTACCCGTGTTAAAATGGATCGTTTCCCAAATGCGGAAAAGGTCGAGATCGTGTTGACGTATGGCTATTGTGATCAAAATGCCCAACGGGCGTGTGCTATGTATGCTGCTCGGTATCCTGGACGACATCATCCAAGTGTCCGGACCGTTCGCTGGATAGTTACGCTATTTAAGGAAACAGGAAGTGTTCAGCCACATGTGAAATGTCAACCACGGCCTGATGATGCCCAAGTAGGTGTTTTAGCTGCTGTCGCGGCTAATCCGCACATTAGTAGCAGAAAAACTGCGCGAGAATCGGGAATCTCAAAAAAGTCGGTGTTGAGAATGCTACATCAACATCGATTGCACCCGTACCATATTTATATGGACCAGGAATTGCATGACGACGACTTTGAATGTCGTGTACAATTCCGCCACTGGGCACAAGAGATATTACGGGACGATGACAGATTTTTAGCACGCGTTCTACATAGCGACGAAGCGTCATTCACCAACAGCGGTAACGTAAACCGGCATAATATGCACTATTGGGCAACGGAAAATCCACGATGGCTGCGACAATTGGAATATCAGCGACCTTGGCGGGTTAATGTATGGTGCGGCATTATGGGAGGAAGGATAATTGGCTCCCATTTTATCGATGACAATCTAAATCGTGCAATGTATGCTGATTTCCTACGTAATGTTCTACCGATGTTACTACAAGATGTTTCACTGCATGACAGAATGGCGATGTACTTCCAACATGATGGATGTCCTGCACATAGCTCGCGTGCGGTTGAAGCGGTATTGAATAGCATATTTCATGACAGGTGGATTGGTCGTCTAAGCACCATACCATGGCCCGCACGATCACCGGATCTGACGTCCCCGGATTTCTTTCTGTGGGGAAAGTCGAAATATACACTCCTGGAAATTGAAATAAGAACACCGTGAATTCATTGTCCCAGGAAGGGGAAACTTTATTGACACTTTCCTGGGGTCAGATACATCACATGATCACACTGACAGAACCACAGGCACATAGACACAGGCAACAGAACATGCACAATGTCGGCACTAGTACAGTGTATATCCACCTTTCGCAGCAATGCAGGCTGCTATTCTCCCATGGAGACGATCGTAGAGATGCTGGATGTAGTCCTGTGGAACGGCTTGCCATGCCATTTCCACCTGGCGCCTCAGTTGGACCAGCGTTCGTGCTGGACGTGCAGACCGCGTGAGACGACGCTTCATCCAGTCCCAAACATGCTCAATGGGGGACAGATCCGGAGATCTTGCTGGCCAGGGTAGTTGACTTACACCTTCTAGAGCACGTTGGGTGGCACGGGATACATGCGGACGTGCATTGTCCTGTTGGAACAGCAAGTTCCCTTGCCGGTCTAGGAATGGTAGAACGATGGGTTCGATGACGGTTTGGATGTACCGTGCACTATTCAGTGTCCCCTCGACGATCACCAGTGGTGTACGGCCAGTGTAGGAGATCGCTCCCCTGTGTGCCTCGGTCGTATGCAGTCCTGATTGTGGCGCTCACCTGCACGGCGCCAAACACGCATACGACCATCATTGGCACCAAGGCAGAAGCGACTCTCATCGCTGAAGACGACACGTCTCCATTCGTCCCTCCATTCACGCCTGTCGCGACACCACTGGAGGCGGGCTGCACGATGTTGGGGCGTGAGCGGAAGACGGCCTAACGGTGTGCGGGACCGTAGCCCAGCTTCATGGAGACGGTTGCGAATGGTCCTCGCCGATACCCCAGGAGCAACAGTGTCCCTAATTTGCTGGGAAGTGGCGGTGCGGTCCCCTACGGCACTGCGTAGGATCCTACGGTCTTGGCGTGCATCCGTGCGTCGCTGCGGTCCGGTCCCAGATCGACGGGCATGTGCACCTTCCGCCGACCACTGGCGACAACATCGATGTACTGTGGAGATCTCACGCCCCACGTGTTGAGCAATTCGGCGGTACGTCCACCCGGCCTCCCGCATGCCCACTATACGCCCTCGCTCAAAGTCCGTCAACTGCACATACGGTTCACGTCCACGCTGTCGCGGCATGCTACCAGTGTTAAAGACTGCGATGGAGCTCCGTATGCCACGGCAAACTGGCTGACACTGACGGCGGCGGTGCACAAATGCTGCGCAGCTAGCGCCATTCGACGGCCAACACCGCGGTTCCTGGTGTGTCCGCTGTGCCGTGCGTGTGATCATTGCTTGTACAGCCCTCTCGCAGTGTCCGGAGCAAGTATGGTGGGTCTGACACACCGGTGTCAATGTGTTCTTTTTTCCATTTCCAGGAGTGTATTTGCTATCGTGATACACCGACAACGCCTGACAACATGCGTCAGCGCATTGTTAATGCATATGCGAACATTACGGTAGGCGATCTACTCGCTGTTGAGAGGAATTTCGTTACACGTATTGCCAAATGCATTGAGGTTGACGGACATCATTTTGAACATTTATTGCATTAATGTGGTATTTACAGGCAATTACGCTGTAACAGCATGCGTTCTCGGAAATGATAAGTTCACAAAGGTACATGGATCACATTGGAACAACCGAAATAAAATTTTCAAACGTACCTATATTCCATATTTTAATTTAAAAACCGTACCTGTTACCGACTGTTCGTCTAAAATTGTGAGCCATATGTTTGTGACTCTTACAGCGCCATCTATCACAAAGCGAAAAAGTGGTCCAACTAAAAGATTCATATTTCTTTACGTACTACACGAATATGTAATAAAAAATGGGGGTTCCTATTTTAAAAAAACGCCGTTGATATCCGTTTGACCTATGGCAGCGCCATCTAGCGGGCCAACCATAGCGCCATCTGGTTTCCCCTTCCAAGCTAGACGAGTTTCGTCCTTTGTAGTGTTTTCGTTCGACGCTTATTTCGTGAGGTATTTGCCCCGGTCACGATCAATGGACCACCCTGTATATATATTCAAATGGTGTTCCTCTTTTACGCTCTAGTTTTAACATAACTTATGGGCGTCATTAATGGAAAGGTCAGCTGTTACTATTATATTGATATTCTTCAGATTGTTTTTCAAAAAAAGTTTCTATTCTTTTTATCCCAATATTTCTTGTCCCCATTCACCATTCGTGTAATCCCTAAGAGACCACCAATCATTCGGTCAAGCCCCCGCTTCATCACCGCATGCGTCCCCTGTACGCGGTTCCGTGTAGATCGGAGAAGCAGTATGTGCGCTTTTCAGGTTTGGCTTTTCCGCTATTACCTATTTGCTTGACGATTTTGTCTAGGTAGAGCATCCCTCCACTGTGTAGAGTTCTTGGACCACTTCTCGGTTTTTCATTCTGGCCCAGGATTAGGTCTTAGCTGTTTTTATTTTCTTCTTACCAATAAATTACTATGGTACGATTTGTTTTGGCCTCATCCACCAACTTGGAATTTGGCAGTTTTTAATCGATGACATGCCGTCTTCTAGCGGTGTTTAGTACTGACGGGCAACGAATGTTGGCAAAAAAGATCCGAACTTTTCCCCTCTAATGTTTTAATCATATGTCACCTGAAGATGTGGCTTTAACGCCACGAAACCGGTAGTGGTACAGTAATAAAGGATCAAAATACAGCTGAAGCGGTTATTAATACTCAAGATGTAGTTTCAAAGTCTGTGTATGGACACCTGAGTTGAGTACTATCAATACATTTTATAAATTAAACTGATCCACCGCATTTTCATGACTGCACAAGAAGGGATCCCTAGGAATATTGTTGCTGTTTTCACAATAGACAGACTAAATCACGGGAAAGGTTTGTGTGTATAATTCAGTACTGCTACGCCAGACAAGTCGTCCTGCCCTAGGTACACAGTGCTGCCCGTGCGAAGTTGGGATGGGTCGCTACTTGTCGTATAAATATAAGAGTAGCTAGCGACCGGCACAAATCCTTCTCTATTGTGTTCCACTTTTCACACGTTCCTGTTATATATGATGTGTTATATATCATTGTACGAAATGAGCTCAAAGTAAATAACTATTAATAGTAAGAGCAATAATAATAGTAATAATAACAATGATAGTAGTAGCATCTCTATAGGCTACCTAGCATTCGCCTACGACACGGCATTGCTACATGCAAATTAAGAAGATAAAAAACTGGTGTCACTGAAAAATTTTCCTTGAATTCCAGTGAAAGTTGGCCTCATGAGTGCATCCAATGAGACTTAGATATCCAATAAAGAGTATGACTGAAAGGAAGAACACATGGTGGTTGGTTTGCAGACTTTTTTTGGTGAGAGGTGGGGAGGGGGATATAAGCTGATAAATTAAGTACATAGAGCTACCACCTCTGACAATAGTTCCAATCGTACTGGGAGTCGAGCCTACCTGAGCTCGGATCACACTGTTGTGACATACCATAATGCTTCAACTCAATGTCAGTGTTCAGCAGTCGTAGAGACTGGCTAGTGGCGGCGTGGTGTCGTCTCGGCAGCCCACGACCAGATGTTTTCAGAGGGTGAGACATCAGAGAAAAATACTGGCCAGGTAACACTCGGGCACCTCCTCTATCGATCGATGGAGGCCACGACAGTGCGACGGTACGAGAAACATGCGGTCCAGTCTTCTGTCAACGCACGGCCACCTGACTTGACAACGTCACAAATGTAGCGACCACTGTCCGGATTATCGGATGTACAAACCACAGATGATTGAAAAAAAAAGAGAAATAAAGTGCCATAATCAGGCAATACCACATCGACAGTGAGGCAAACAAAACAACTGTCCACCGTGTTTTATGTAGTCAAAAAATGGACGTGCATGAAAGAGGTAGGTAATGTATCAACTAACTACGAAATAACATCCAAGTGTTAATGCTCAACAGTTAAGGAGAGAAACAATATACACCTGATGATAGGGAACAAACATTTGAATTACCTCGTCTTACAGCAGTGAATGTAGCAAGTACAAATACCCTTAATCCTAGACGATCGATTGCGTGACATACGGAATTACAACGCACGTTCTGGAAAATTCCGTTTCAGATTAATCTTCGAGTCGCTTAATACACCCTATACTGTGCACGAGATATATCCAATACAGAAAAATTCCAAAATCAGTGGAAGGTACGTGTAATCGACAAGCTATGGAAACCAAGAGCACAGAAAGGAATGTTCTAGAAAATGTTTCCCTATGTATAAATTGTACCTAGCATGTGCTTATATTTGTATTTAAATTAGAAAAAGATCTGCCAAATACGGAAACTCTCACGCATATCACAGAGCAGGTACAGTTCTATCCAACACACAAAACCACACGAATATGTAACAAAGTTGTTGGCTGCGCTTAAATTTATCACAAGTACTTTGGCACTACCTACCTCCCAGTCGTTCTCCTGAATCGTTTTATCATCTGCTCATTATATAGATCAAAATTTTGCAAGGTGGCTACCCATGTACAGAAGACTACCATTATCATATCATAGATTAAATTACATTTTGCACTTTTTGCTTTACATATGGAGGACTCCCATTATTATTTCAAGCCATGATTGAAAACTAAGATAATAACATAGTGCTCACAGAATATGAAAGGCGTTTTTACCTGTAATCCATATTTTTTAAAATGAAAGACTTATTTTAAAATTTAACAGAAAGTGGCCAAACCAATTATTGTAGCAATACGTATTGCAACTGTAAAAAAAGTTTTCAGTTAGTTGATAATATTCATACAAACAAGAAGTAATTTAGCATACCTGCCATACAGCAACTAATGTTTACAATCATAAAAATCCGTACGATGGTCTGACGTTTTGGAAAACTTATGAAGTGTTAATGAAAGCCGCTGTGAAGATTCTCCACCCTCAAAAAATTTTGGTAATCTCATTCTGGGAAAATATTGCTTGGCAAAGACAACTTGCATGAAACAAGCTCTACTACACATGTAAACACATACATCAACGTAAAGAAAAAACGCTGACTAGTTACAGAACATATGTAAAAGTTTGTTCAAGAATATTCAGTCTTTTTTTTCAGATATACACTCCTGGAAATGGAAAAAAGAACACATTGACACCGGTGTGTCAGACCCACCATACTTGCTCCGGACACTGCGAGAGGGCTGTACAAGCAATGATCACACGCACGGCACAGCGGACACACCAGGAACCGCGGTGTTGGCCGTCGAATGGCGCTAGCTGCGCAGCATTTGTGCACCGCCGCCGTCAGTGTCAGCCAGTTTGCCGTGGCATACGGAGCTCCATCGCAGTCTTTAACACTGGTAGCATGCCGCGACAGCGTGGACGTGAACCGTATGCGCAGTTGACGGACTTTGAGCGAGGGCGTATAGTGGGCATGCGGGAGGCCGGGTGGACGTACCGCCGAATTGCTCAACACGTGGGGCGTGAGGTCTCCACAGTACATCGATGTTGTCGCCAGTGGTCGGCGGAAGGTGCACGTGCCCGTCGACCTGGGACCGGACCGCAGCGACGCACGGATGCACGCCAAGACCGTAGGATCCTACGCAGTGCCGTAGGGGACCGCACCGCCACTTCCCAGCAAATTAGGGACACTGTTGCTCCTGGGGTATCGGCGAGGACCATTCGCAACCGTCTCCATGAAGCTGGGCTACGGTCCCGCACACCGTTAGGCCGTCTTCCGCTCACGCCCCAACATCGTGCAGCCCGCCTCCAGTGGTGTCGCGACAGGCGTGAATGGAGGGACGAATGGAGACGTGTCGTCTTCAGCGATGAGAGTCGCTTCGGCCTTGGTGCCAATGATAGTCGTATGCGTGTTTGGCGCCGTGCAGGTGAGCGCCACAATCAGGACTGCATACGACCGAGGCACACAGGGCCAACAGCCGGCATCATGGTGTGGGGAGCGATCTCCTACACTGGCCGTACACCACTGGTGATCGTCGAGGGGACACTGAATAGTGCACGGTACATCCAAACCGTCATCGAACCCATCGTTCTACCATTCCTAGACCGGCAAGGGAACTTGCTGTTCCAACAGGACATTGCACGTCCGCATGTATCCCGCTCCACCCAACGTGCTCTAGAAGGTGTAAGTCAACTACCCTGGCCAGCAAGATCTCCGGATCTGTCCCCCATTGAGCATGTTTGGGACTGGATGAAGCGTCGTCTCACGCGGTCTGCACGTCCAGCACGAACGCTGGTCCAACTGAGGCGCCAGGTGGAAATGGCATGGCAACCCGCTCCACAGGACTACATCCAGCATCTCTACGATCGTCTCCATGGGAGAATAGCAGCCTGCATTGCCGCGAAAGGTGGATATACACTGTACTAGTGCCGACATTGTGCATGCTCTGTTGCCTGTGTCTATGTGCCTGTGGTTCTGTCAGTGTGATCATTTGATGTATCTGACCCCAGGAATGTGTCAATAAAGTTTCCCCTTCCTGGGACAATGAATTCACGGTGTTCTTATTTCAATTTCCAGCAGTGTATGCATGCATCTACACAAAGGCCACACAGCCGGCACGATTCCAAAAAGGATTTCAGCAAGTATGTAGCTTACAAAACTATATACTAACTCTTTTGTTTTCAGAACAACTGTAGAATGACAGAAATCCATATTGGTTAATAGTACGGTGTGGCACCGCAGGGAGCACTAAACAACCGCAACAGCCACACTACGTATTACCTGTCTCTTTGGGAAGAAATTCCAGATTAATACTTCACAAAGTAGCGAAGCGAAAATAAACGTTACCACTGAAAGGTCTCTGCTGGATTCCTTTCATGTTAATTTCTTAAATCTGTTGTCATTTACGGCATAAATTCCTCTTCTAAATTTACTGTGGCGTTTCTGACTATCTGGGAGGAGACTGAGTAGTGGAACGTGTTACTTTTACACATAAACAAGAACGATCTGTCACACTACTACACTTTAAAACACAGTTTATATGTAATTCATGTCACACAGTCTCATACGGAACCTACATCCGCTTTCTTTTATATACTGTATATGATAAGATACTGTCATCCCCCTTCCCTTCTGTGTGAGAGGATGAATGAGCAAATGTATTTCTAGTTGCATGCTTGAGGGTAGCAGACAAGCCTGTCTGCTAGAGAACAGTAGGACCAATGTCGGAACAGGTAGCTACGCTTTCTAAAAGCAAAGAGGTTTCTATTCTTAGTATGGTCCTGTCCGTCTCTTGTCGTGTTGGTATAGGAAGCTGCCCCTCTGGCCACTTCCGTTTGTATTTGTGAGCCACCCTCAGGCAGGGACCACGGCAGTCTGTCCGTGGCGAGCGTCTGAAGTGGTAAGATCTCCGGCTAAGCGCGTGTCTGCTAAGTCCGTAGGACAATGGATTTCTTAAGTTCAGCCTAACTGAAAATTTAATCACCTTTATTACAGGTTTAGTTCTAAAATATCTAATGTTATCTTAAATTGCAACGCAGTGTAACTCTAGTGTGAAGTTCAGAATATATTCCGGTAGTTGCTTTGTCACTACTTTATGAGTAAAGTGGAACCATGTGTTGATCAGTAACTCTAACTAAGATCATCAATCTTAAATGCGAATGTGCGTGAGATTATATTGTCTCGTCTTGACAATGTTTTTCAATATAGCAAATTTTCTTTATGTTCAACCCACGTGGGGTGTACTTTGTGAGACCAGTACCACGTGCTAATACAGTTGTTTGACCCATCAGGTTAATAGTAAGACGATAGTAACCAGTTCGAGATTTTTCTTTTGTAAATCGCGTTTCGATGTAATTGATTTTAATTATCAAAATTATTGTGGAGTTACACTCTTTGTGTAAACCAAGTTGACCACGTGAAGCATGTGGTGTAAGCATCAAAGTAGCCCTCAGCTATTCTTTTCGGGAAGATTTCACAGAAAGTTAGTATGAATTTAGTATACCAGTGTGTGGTAATTTCGTGACAGACAGGATTGCGCTACGAACGTAACTTCTTTGGGTGAAAATTGAATCGGTTGGTTGTGGTTAATTTCCTCTTGCATATGTTTCAACGTTCTTCGTGTGTTATTTTATGAATGCAGTGCTGTATGCAGTCTCCCAATCTTGGCTCCATATTTGATGTGTTCCGTAAGATTACAAACTCACATTGTCACAGTCCTAAATAAGTCACCAGCTTAGTTATGACTCACGTTTAATATGCTGAAATTTCAATGATCAATGTTAAAATAAATTTCCAAATATGAACTGATTTATTTCTTTTTATTTAATTTCTCCTTTTTATATATATATATATATATATATATATATATATATATATATATATATATCACCGGTTGTCGTATGACTATTACAAGAGCCCGCATCTCGTGGTCGTGCGGTAGCGTTCTTGCTTCCCACGCCCGGGTTCCCAGGTTCGATTCCTGGCGGGGTCAGAGATTTTCTCTGCCTCGTGATGGCTGGGTGTTGTGTGCTGTCCTTAGGTTATTTAGGTTTAAGTAGTTCTAAGTTCTATGGGACTGATGACCATAGATGTTAAGTCCCATAGTGCTCAGAGCCATTTGAACCATTTATTGAACTATTACAAGATTATAATTAATGTTAGTCTGGTTGGGAATTTGGTAAGCTAGACAGGATACCTGGTGAAACAGTTGCTCAGTAATGCAAGGTTAACTTCCCCAGACAGCTCACAGCTTTTAACCCGCTTTTATTGTCAATCAGCACCGCTTTCATAGCAAATTAGAGCAACAACGTTACACCACAGTATTTCCCACAGCACTCGGCAATGCTAAATCAGTGATTCAGCAGTCTTGCAGGCAAGCTTTGCGAGAAATATGGGAGAGTTTTGTAATAAAGTTCTAAGTTTTCTTGTGTATTTTGTCTTATCCGATGTGTTCGTCTACGTGGTGTAAATTTATGCACTATTTTGAGTGCAGAGGAAGTCTTCTAAATTCTGATTACAATGTAGCCTGTGTACAGTGATCTAGAAGTGCCATAACAGTACCACTTTTGAATATAAATATTAACTATGTACGATGTCTATCATAGCAAGCATAGAAGACAGTATAATAATTTCACTTCTGGGGGAGTTAGAGAGGGAGCTACAACATAGACGCCTACGGAAAGAAATCACAACACCAAGATGGAATTGTGCGACATAAACGAAAGTTGGTAGGTGTGATTCTACAACGGGAGGATTATGTCTGTTCAAATTTCGCACCATTGGCGTAAGAGTGGCGCTAGTAGCGCCACTGTGACGATTAAAATTGTAACGTTGTTGCTTTATTTTGCTATGAAAGCGGGTTAAAAGCTGTGAGCTGTCTGGGGAAGTTAACCTTGCATTACTGAGCAACTGTTTCACCAGGTATCCAGTCTAGCTTACCAAATTCCCAACCAGACTAACATTAATTATAATCTTTTAATAGTCATACGACAACCGGTGATATATATATATATATATATATATATATATATATATATATATATATATATATAAGATAATTTAAATAAAAGGAAATAAATCAGTTTATATTTGGAAATTTATTTTAACATTGATAATTGAAATTTCAGCATACTAAACTTGATTCCTAACTAAACTGGTGCCTTATTTAGGATTGTGAAAATGTGAGATTGTAATCTTACGGAACACATCAAATATGGAGCCAAGATTGGGAGACTGCATACAACACTGCATTCATAAAACAACACACAAAGAACGTTGAAACATATGCAAGAAGAAATTAACCACAACCAACCGATTCAATTTTCACCCAAAGAAGTTACGTTCGTAGCACAATCCTGTCCGTCATGTAATTACCACACACTGGTATACTAAATTCATACTAACTCCCTGTGAAATCTTCCCGAAAAGAATAGCTGAGGGCTACTTTGATGATTACACCACATGCTTCACGTGGTCAACTTGGTTTACACAAAGAGTGTAACTCCAGAAAATTTTGATAATTAAAATAAATTACATCGAAAAGCAATTTACAAAAGAAAAACCTCGAACTGGTTACTATCGTTTTACTATTAACCTGATGGGTCAAACAATTGTATAAGCACGTGGTACTGGTTTCCCACGTGGGTTTAACATAAAGAAAAGTTGCTACATTGAAAAATATTGTCAAGACGAGACGTTATAATCTCACGCACATTCGCATTTAAGATTGATGATCTTAGTTAGAGTTACTGATCAACATGTGGTTCCACTTTACTCACAAAGTAGTGACAAAGCAACTACCGGAATATATTCTGAACTTCACACGAGAATTACCCTGCGCTGCAATTTAAGATAACATTAGATATTTTAGAGCTAAACCTGAAATAAAGGTGATTAAATTTTCAGTTAGGCTGAACTTAAGAAATCCATTGTCCTACGGACTTAGCAGACACGCGCTTAGCCGGAGATCTTACCACTTCAGACGCTCGCCATGGACAGACTGACCTGGTCCCTTCCTGAGGGGTGGCTCACAAATACAAACGGAAGTGGCCAGAGGGGCAGCTTCCTATACCAACATGACAAGAGACGGACAGGACCATACTAAGGATAGAAACCTCTTTGCTTTTAGAAAGCGTAGCTATCTGTTCCGACGTTGGTCCTACTGTTCTCTAGCAGACAGGCTTGTCTGCTACCCTCAAGCATGCAACTAGAAATACATTTGCTCATTCATCCTCTCACACAGAAGGGAAGGGGGATGACAGTATCTTATCATATACAGTATATAAAAGAAAGCGGATGTAGGTTCCGTATGAGACTGTGTGACATGAATTACATATAAACTGTGTTTTAAAGTGTAGTAGTGTGACAGATCGTTCTTGTTTATGCGTAAAAGTAACACGTTCCACTACTCAGCCTCCTCCCAGTTAGTCAGAAACGCCACAGTAAATTTTAGAAGAGGAATTTATGCCGTAAATGACAACAGATTTAAGAAATTAACATGAAAGGAATCCAACAGAGAACTTTCAAATTCAGTTTTGCCTTAAATACACGCTGCAACGATTGTGAGCGCTAGTTACCTCTGAGACTGGACGTGGTGAGCTGGTGTTAGTGAAGACTGCCTTCAAGTGAAAAAGCCGACATTAGCAACAAGACCAGGCTCCGCACGGCTAAGTGGCACTGCCGAGAGGGACAGTCATCGTGTTCGGCGTATGGCTCTGGCGCAGAAAACTGCATCTGCAGCAGCAGTTTGAGCAGCAGTGGGCACCACGGTGAAGCAACGAACTGTTCCAAATCGGCAGTGTGCATTCCACTGACTCCAAACCACCACCATTTGCGATTTCAGTGATGTTGATAGAGAACTTATTAGAGGGCAGGTAGAGGTCGGTTGTGTTTTCTGATGAAAGCTGGTTCTGCATCAGTGCCAGTGAATGCTGTGTGTTGGTTAGGAGGAGGCCAGTTCACAGACTGTAACCATCCTTTCTGAATGCTAGACACACTGGACCTACAGCTGGGCTATGATCTGGGGTGCGATTTCATGTGACCGCAGGAGCCTGTCGTGATTATCCCATGTGCACTGACAGTAAATTTGTGCACCAGTCAGGTGATTCGATCTGTCTGTTCTGCTGCCGTTCATTAACATGATTCCAGGGAGTGCTTTCCAACAGGATAACGCGCCCTCACATACCGGTGTTGTACCCTTACATGTTCTACAGTCTGTCGACATGTTCCCTTGACCTGCTCGCTCACCAGGTCTGTCTCGAATCGAGCACATACGGACCCAATCGGACGAGAACTCGAGTTAACCATCTCTTTACCGAACGAATAAGTGCTACAGGCATTGATCTCCATCTCCCAAACTGTCATTCGGCACCCGTAAAATACAATGCATGCACGTTTGAATGCCTGCTTTCAACAATCTAGCGGTTATACCGGTTGTTAATGTACCAGCATTTCACATCTGCAAAGGCTCACCTCGCGTATGCATTAACTTGTGATCTTGCAATACTAATCAGTGAAATATGTCACCTAGATAACTGTATTCCCGAAATTTCATTATTCAACATAAATTATTTTTTGATGTTGTGATTTTTTTCTGTGACCGACTAAAATATTAGTGCACTATACTAAAAATCTTAATATATAATACTTAACGTACATGCAATCCATGTCCACACTAATGAATATGTGTGTCGTATGCCGCAGAACACAGTAACTGTTTTTTGCTTTGAATACTACTGAATGACAATCAGATATCACGCCTATTTAACTAAGATTCTCGTACACAATTCTCAATAATACACTACTGGCCATTAAAATAGCTGCACCACGAAGATGACGTGCTACAGACGCGAAATTTAACCGACAGGAAGAAGATGCTGTGATATGCAACTGATTAGCTTTTCAGAACATTCACACAAGGTTGGCGCCGGTGGCGACACCTACAACGTGCTGATAAGAGGAAGGTTTCCAAACGATTTCTCATACACAAACAGCAGTTGACCGGCGTTGCTTGGTGAAACGTTGTTGTAAAGCCTCGTGTAGGGAGGAGAAACGTGTACCATGACGTTTTCGACTTTGATAAAGGTCGATTGTAGCCTATCGCAATGGCGGTGTATCGTATCGCGACATTGCTGCACGTGTTGGTCGAGATCCAGTGACTGTTAACAAAATATGGAATCGGTGGGTTCAGGAGGGTAATACGGAACGCCGTGCCGGATCCCGACGGCCTCGTATCACTAGCAGCCGAAATGACAGGCATCTTATCCGCATGGTCGTAACGGATCATGCAGCCATGTCTCGATCCCTAAGTCAACAGATGGGGACGTTTGCAAGACAACAACCATCTGCACGAACAGTTCGACAACGTTTGCAGCAGCATGGACTACGGACTATCAGCTCGGAGACCATGGCTGCGGTTATCCTTGACGCTGCATCTTTAATGAAATAAAGGATTATATATATATATATATATATATATATATATATATATATATATATATATATATATATATATATAATGTAAAAAAAATGAAAATGAATGATAATGGGGAAGAAATGTTGCTTTAAATATTTTTGTTATTTGCTCTTTCCGTACGAACTTTGTTGTAGAACCCCTTATTTACGTGTGGTAATAAAAATTTATTTAGACAGAATCAATCACATTTAAAATTACGTGAACCTTAGCAACCCTCTCATGCTGATAAATTCATACTAACTGATTAAGAACATTTGGTTGAAAATTGTATAACTTAAATTTTTTTACGTATTTCAGCCTTGGCACACATTTTCTAAATGCAGTGGTTTTTTAATAATATTTACTGAATTCTTTCCCGGCGTTAGCTATGGAACACAAGACTGTCTCTGTTAGCATAAAATGGTTAAATATTGCCAAGCCGACCTGAACGTTTAATTATCATTGACAAAACACACTTCACTATACGTTTAAGTTACTTGCTTTAGAAATTGAAAGAACCAACAGATTAACAACTTCAACGTTAAATTATCCGCCTATGAATGCACAAATGTAAAACCAGTGATAAATTCCGTAAGCCTCAGGATCGCTGTAAAAGAAAAATATTTCGTAATTCACTGCTAATTTTATCTGCTCCCGATTTGCGGGTTTGGTTAATTTTTTAGCGGAACAATTTTTTAAATGTGCCGCCGCTGCAAATCGTTCGGTCACGGCACAGCCCAGCAACACCAACGATAATCGCTTAAAATGCTGAATATTCTTTGAAGAAATATTGTAGGTGACATGGGCAAGCTAATTCACATTAGTAATACACAATTTAGATAAATTTTAATGTATTTAGACCACAACAATAATTAAACTTACATTACTTTGTAATTTCTCTTCTAATGGCGGCTAAACATAGATACAGACAAAATAAGTCTACTCAGTCATAAAATGCTACGTCACAGGTTCCTCTCTCTCTCAGCTCTCGAGGAAGACGACAAAGAATGCACATTATGTATTCCTATTTATACTCTTGCTGATTGTGAATGTCTCTTTGTAATCTTACAACATTATTTTCCTCTGTGGCTGTATTTTACATTTTTTTTATCGCAGATATTAACATATTTCGTAATTACATTATGAGTATAGAAATATTACAATCATAAATACATCGGGAATATTATTACAGAAAATATTACAATAATAACGAATGTCCTTTATACAAAATTAAATAATATTTTTTTGTTAAACAATTACAGTACATACGAATTGCTTCATAGCGGCGTATATAGTACAATTAAATGTCATTTCATTTTATTAATAGTGTGTGTGCTGCCAGGAAACGTTACATATCACAGACAGGAGCGCCTGCAATGGTGTACTCAACGACGAACCTGGCTGCACGAATGGCAAAACGTCATTTTTTCGGATGAATCCAGGTTCTGTTTACAGCATCATGATGGTCGCACCCGTGTTTGGCGACATCGCGGTGAACGCACATTGGAAGCGTGTATTCGTCATCGCCATACTGGCGTATCACCCCGCGTGATGCAATGGGGTGCCATTGGTTACACGTCTCGGTAACCTCTTGTTCGCATTGACGGCACTTTGAACAGTGGACGTTACATTTCAGATGTGTTACGACCCGTGGCTCTACCCTTCATTCGATCCCTGCGAAACCCTACATTCCAGCAGGATAATTCACGACCGCATGTTGCAGGTCCTGTACGGGCCTTTCTGGATACAGAAAATGTTCGATTGCTGCCCTGGCCAGCACATTCTCCAGATCTCTCAGCAATTGAAAACGTCTGGTCAATGGTGGCCGAGCAGCTGGCTCGTCACAAATACGCCAGTCACTACTCTAGATGAACTGTGGTATCGTGTTGAAGCTGCACGGGCAGCTGTACCTGTACACGCCATCCAAGCTCTGTTTGACTCAATGCCCAGGAGTGTCAAGGCCGTTACTACGGCCAGAAGTGGTTGTTCTGGGTACTGACTTCTCAGGATTTATGCACCCAAATTGTATGAAAATGTAATCACATATCAGGTCTAGTATAATATATTTGTCCAATGAATACCTGTTTATCATGTGCGTTTCTTCTTGGTGTAGCATTTTTAATGGCCAGTAGTGTATATTACTGGCTCGCTGTTCTGAGCTAGGATGATACTGCTGTCATATTCGTCTATCACAGAATGGGATGAGCGGCGCTGCGCTCTGAGTGGACTTCCAGCAACGGTGGGGTATGGTACCTCTTGAGGGCGCATCTTCGTTGATGTCTTCCACTCGTGGCTGCGTCCGGCAGAGAATGCCCTTAGCGTGTGGTTCAGGCGTGACACCTCATTCTTCGGATGACGTCGGAGCGTAAATTTCATCGAGTATGCGACATTTAATTACTCTAAACTGAAACTGACAAACAGCAAATGATTAGTATTTGAAGGTAAAGATTAGATGCCTATAATACTTTGAAACACGTCGTCATCAACAATCAAATTGCACCATCTGGGTTATATCAAAAATATACGATAGAGACTTTTTGCTAGTTCTTCCTCACAAAGTTCGTCTTTGCTGTGCAGTTGATTCTTATCTGGACAATGGAAAAATCTGCTCTTTTCTCGTTTAATGTCTGAATTAAAACACTGAGCTGCTTGTTCCTGAAGAAAATCAATACGCGGGTGATAGCGTTAATATTTACGTCAGCTGCTTGTCAATATGGACTGACGTAGTGCCGGGTATGGAGACAGCTGATCCCACAATAGAGTATGACGTGTCAGCAAAATTATGTTAAGTTTCACTTTCAAAGAGTAGGAGGAAATCTTCACGATCTTCTTCTTTCTGAAACGTTTATCCTTATGAAACTCGTTCGCAGAGCCTCTTTCAAGCTTCCCTTTTCTCCCTAGTCTACCATTTAGCATCTCCTCCCATTGCCGTCCCCTTCAGTTCATATCACCCTTCACCTGACTAACTGATGGAAAATAAAGAAAAAGATTGTTGTAAATTGAAATTGTATTGAGACTTCTTAAACGCACAGAAGATGAATCACATTAATTGGTATTCATCAGGTATTCTCACAAATAGTGAAGTGCTAAAGAAAAACTAAGGAACAGTCAATAAGTAACTTACATGAAATTTTCCTTTTTGCTTATCTTTTGAAATATGTTTCACCGAGAGGGGAGGGTGAAAGATAGCTACCAGAATTCTGAACATATGATTGATAATTCTGAAACGGAAATCCAGATGGATGTTGTTGATCGAAATTTCGTCTTTACATTATCGCAGTAGTTTGCAGAATGAATACTAATACTTAAGCAGCTGGCGCGGGTATTATGAGGGTTATTCGGAAAGCAAGGAATGATCGGTCGCGAAATGGAAAATAAAGTGAAAATCTGATGAAGCTTTGCACAGATGCGTTGGGCACTGTGTCTAGTACGCCAATCGATCGCATCATGTCGCTCTTTTCCGTTCTGAGCTCGCAGTGAGAACGTAAAGATGGCTAGAAATAAGCGTCTTCCGTCAAGTATGAGGACCTGCCCAAAGATTTCGCCTAAAGCTATGCGATTCACATAACATAACTGTCATGCGGTTCATTCTACACAATTCTCGGCCGCATTCTGCAGGGCCAATGAAGATGCTCCCGCTGCGTTTTCGATGGGAAGTGTTTGATCACCCACAATACAGCCCGTAATTGGCTATCCATGAGGTTCATCTCTGCTCAGATGAACCGCTGTCTGTGAAGACAATATTTTGACACAGACAACGAGCTGCAGTCCAGAATAGAAAATTGTCGAAAAGAACTGGCGGCTGTCTTCTATAACGAGGGAATTGAGAAGTTGGTACAACGATACGACAGATGTCTAAGTCTAGGCGGCGACTGTATAGAAAAGTAGCTGGAAGGTGTAGCTAATCGTTGTAAATAAAACAGTTTTGATTTTCACTGTGGTTTCCATTTCGCGACCTATCGTTCCTTACTTTCCGAATCGCCCTCGTAGTACCTAGCACTCGCAGTAGATAAAAACTTTTGCTCATATTACCGAATTCCAAATGAACAGCCACGTCAGAAAGTATCTCAGAAAATCATCCTTTGCCGTCCATGTCCGCCATCCGCGCTGCTCTCTCACCAGACTCCTGTTCGTGGCAGAACGATAGTGACGACATCACAGTCTAACACATAGAGCCTCGACACTCACTGCTGTCAAAACTGTTACCGTCTGGCAGCTGGAACAACGCTAGAGTCCCCAGAGGCGAGAAAGCAACCGTAAGATTAACGTTTGTTATTACTTACTTTGTTGCTGAATTAAGGAAATAGTTATTACCTTTTTCCTTTCCAAGCATTAATAGATTATCGAGAGACATGAAAGATCGCGTAATAAATGTAAAATCAGCCGAATCTCACTGATTCAGAGCCATAAGCTACGAATTATTCATGAGGAAGTACTTTCGAACATGTGTATAATTGCGGTATATAGAGTTGAAATCGAGATAAGATGAACACCTATTTCCTCCATGAGAAGTATACATTTCTATTGTTGTTTGTTCGTACTACGATAGGCTCAAATGGTTCAAATGGCTCTGAGCACTATGGGACTTAACATCTGAGGTCATCAGTCCCCTAGAACTTAGAACTACTTAAACCTAACTAACCTAAGGACATCACACACATCCATGCCCGAGGCAGGATTCGAACCTGCGACCGTAGCAGTCGCGCGGTTCCGGACTGCAGCGCCTAAACCGCGTGGCCACCGCGGTCGGCCTACGATAGGCCCTTTCCTTGAAACGTAACAATTTTGTGTCGAGTCTAGTGATTTGCAGTTTGTTACACTTCAGTCGACTTTCCATAGCGGGAATATTTTTATAAATATCGTTACTTTAGCTTCAAAAGCTAACGTGTCGAACGTTCAATCCGTTTGTAGCTCAGATGTAGCAGTCATAATGGAATCGGTTTCTTCTGTGTCGAGGAAAGAGTTTTATTGTTTTTGACGTTTTATTATCTCGTCTGTGTGGTTTCCCCTTCAGATACTGTTGTGGTGGCTTATTTGATACGTTAAATTATGTAGGTATTGCATTACGTACATGTTTTCTAAGTAAAACTTACTGACATTTTAAAACTGTGTGCCGGACCGAGACTCGAACTAGGGACCTTTGACTTTCGCGTATAAGTGCTTTAGAGCAGTGTTGTGAATAAAGCTGCGCGTTTTTGAGTGGGTATATTAAGCCTTTCTGCGATTGGTGAAGTCTTCTGTAGTTTCCCAGGGATTTTTTTGTTCTTAAAACAAAACAACATTCTTCAGTATATACTGTATCTGTAGGTTACAAGAGAATCGTAAAGGAATTGTTCTGTAATGTGCCGTTTCACATCTCCCATCGTCCTTGGGAAACTAAATAAAGACAAATGTGATGTGCTTTTTTTGTGCTGGCGATTTTTGTGGCACTACATACGCTTCTAACTGTAAAAGCTACGAGGGCTATACGGAAGGTAAGGTCCGATAGATCGGAAAATGGAAACCACAGCGAAAATAAAAAATTGCGACAGTTAGCTACATCTTCCAGGTACTTCTCTACATAGTCGCCGTTTCGACTTAGACATCCGTCGTAGCGTTATAGCAACATTCCATTTACCCTCGTCAGAGAAGGCAGCAGCCTGTACCTACTGACAATTCTCTAAGCAGATCTGCAGGTTGTTGTCTGTGCCAAAATGTTGTCTTCACAGCCAGGGCTTCGAGTGAGCACAGATGAAGCTCAGAGGGAGACAATCTGGGCTCTATGGTGGGTGATCAAACACTTAGCATCGAAAACGCTGCAGGGGCCCTCATTGTCCCTGCAATGTACAGCAGAGAATTTTGATGAAGCAAAAAGCGCATGACAGTTAAATTGTGTGGGCTGCACGAAATCAGGCGAAATCTCTGTCTGGCACTCATACGTGGAGGGAGACACTATTCTCTAGACATGTTTACGTCCTCAATGTGCGTTGAGAACTGAAAAGAGCGATGTGACGCGATTGACAGGCATACTAGAGACATTGTCCAACACATCTTAGCAAAGGATCAGAATTTCACTGCGGTTTCCATTTTGTGATCGGCGTCGGACCTCACTTCCCGAATAGCCCTCGTATGTTAACAATCAATATAAACAGTGTTTGCACTCATCTGATATCGTACTCATAAGTGTATCTGGCTGGTCGCTTGGAACGCTGCTGTCACAAAGTACAACAAAAACGAGCGTAAGTGAAGTCATTGTATGTATTAGATTCGCCCGCCCGGTTAGCCGTGCGGCCTAATGCACGACTTCTCGGCCGGGAAGGAGCGCCTGGTCCAAGCGCGCATCCACCCGGCGGATTTGTGTCGAGGTCCGGTGAATGGGCCAGTCTGTGGATGGTTTTTAGGCGGTTTTCCATCTTCCTCGGCGAATGCGGGCTGGTTCCCCTTATTCCGCCTCAGTTACACTGTGTCGGCGATTGCTGCGCAAACAAGTTCTCCATGTACGCGTACACCACCATTACTTTACCGCGCAAACATAGGGGTTACACTCGCTCGGTGTGAGACGTTCCCTGGGGGCTCCACAGGGGGCCGAACCGCACAATAACCCTGGGTTCGGTGTGGGGCGGCGGAGGGGTGAAGTGGACTGCGGTAGTCGTCGTGGAGTTGTGGACCACTGCGGCTGCGACGGGGACGAAGCCTCTTCGTCGTTTCTAGGTCCCTGGTTAATATACAATACAATACAATACAATGTATTAGACTTGTCATCTGCTCCCAATGCGACGTCGGGTAGCAAAAAGTCGTATGTCACCCGTGTGTGTAGGTATCCAAAGACGCTTTCTGTGGCAAACATCACAAATAAAACAGCCACATCTCATAATGAAGAGAAGTACGAAGTCTATACTCCAGATTCCCGCACGTCCATGCCCCCTTCTCCACCCTCCCCTCCCCCCCTCCCCCTGGGTGGTGGAAAGGGAGGAATGTGTTGGTAGATGTTCCCTGAGAAGTGAACACACGGTGGGATTTTACTGATCAGGTTTACTAGAACTATAAGAAGGCCAAGTAGGAATTTGGGGAGTGCGCATAATAATCTAGCTGGAGCGAATTCTTTCAAAAAGCGGAGCCCTAAACGAGTGCCAGCAGACTGCCAGAAGTTGAAGCCAGTGAGTGCTGTGTCTGCCTGCCGCGGTATGCGTCCTACTGGTAGCCCGATCTGCTGAGGTCGGCGGCGCGGCGCTTTCTGCGCGGAGTTAATCGCCGTGTTTATTGGCTGCCACAGCTCGTTAGGCCGGGCCGCTAATCCTGACGGAGGACCGGGCCAGACACCGGGCCAGACCGCCACCTGTTGCGGGCGACCGGAGGGAGCAGGGGGGCGCGTAGCGGAGCAGCCAGCCGGAAGCCGCTGAATAGCAGCGGGGGACGCCGCTCCGCAGGGGTCAGCGCTGGGCCCAATTCAGGGGCCTCTAAAGGCGACCTTTTGAGGCGTCACGTGTGCCTCTTGAAGCGTCGACAGCCAAAGGGTTGACTGAGAACCACTCCAGCCGATGCCACCCCAAGGTTATTAAAAGGATGCCGCACTAACCCACACCTGCAACAACAATTGCTCCCACGACAGTTCCAGTATTTATATGACGGACTTGTTGACGAAATTATCTGTTGTGACTTTAAGCGAATCTTCTTCATAGGAATAGCTGAAAGAAATAGCTTAGTGGTTACACACCAAAGTCGTCTAAAAAGAGAACCGACTCGTGGCGATAACATATTAGACCTTCTGGTGACAAACAGACCCGAACTATTTGAAACAGTTAACGTAGAACAGGGAATCAGCGATCATAAAGCGGTTACTGCATCGATTATTTCAGCCGTAAATAGAAATATTAAAAAAGGTAGGAAGATTTTTCTGTTTAGCAAAAGTGACAAAAAGCAGATTACAGAGTACCTGACGGCTCAACACAAAAGTTTTGTTTCAAGTACAGATAGTGTTGAGGATCAGTGGAAAAAGTTCAAAACCATCGTACAATATGCGTTAGATGAGTATGTGCCAAGCAAGATCGTAAGAGATGAAAAAGAGCCACCGTGGTACAACAACCGAGTTAGGAAACTGCTGCACAAGCAAAGGGAACTTCACAGCAAACATAAACATAGCCAAAGCCTTGCAGACAAACAAAAATAACGCGATGCGAAATGTAGTGTGAGGAGGGCTATGCGAGAGGCGTTCAATGAATTCGAAAGTAAAGTTCTATGTACTGCCTTGGCAGAAAATCCTAAGAAATTTTGGTCTTATGTCAAAGCGGTAGGTGGATCAAAACAAAATGTCCAGACACTCTGTGACCAAAATGGTACTGAAACAGAGGATGACAGACTTAAGGCCGAAATACTAAATGTATTTTTTCAAAGCTGTCTCACAGAGGAAGACTGCACTGTAGTTCCTTCTCTAGATTGTCGCACAGATGACAAAATGGTAGGTATCGAAATAGACGACAGAGGGATAGAGATACAATTAAAATCGCTCAAAAGAGGAAAGGCCGCTGGACCTGATGGGATACCAGTTCGATTTTACACAGAGTACGCGAAGGAACTTGCCCCTCTTCTTGCAGCGGTGTACCGTAGGTCTCTAGAAGAGCGTAGCGTTCCAAAGGATTGGAAAAGGGCACAGGCCATCCCCGTTTTCAAGAAGGGACGTCGAACAGACGTGCAGAACTATAGACCTATATCTCTAACATCGATCAGATGTAGAATTTTGGAACATGTATTATGTTCGAGTATAATGACTTTTCTGGAGACTAGAAATTAATCTGTAGGTATCAGCATGGGTTTCGAAAAAGACGCTCGTGTGAAACCCAGCTCGCGCTATTCGTCCACGAGACTCAGAGGGCCATAGACACGGGTTCACAGGTAGATGCCGTGTTTCTTGACTTCCGCAAGGCGTTCGATACAGTTCCCCACAGTCGTTTAATGAACAAAGTAAGAGCATATGGGCTATCAGACTAATTGTGTGATTGGATTGAGGAGTTTCTAGATAACAGGACGCAGCATGTCATTCTCAATGGAGAGAAGTCTTCCGAAGTAAGAGTGATTTCAGGTGTGCCACAAGGGAGTGTCATAGGACCGTTGCTATTCACAATATACATAAATGACCTGGTGGATGACATCGGAAGTTCCCTGAGGCTTTTTGCAGATGATGCTGTGGTGTATCGAGAGGTTGTAACAATGGAAAATTGTACTGAAATGCAGGAGGATCTGCAGCGAATTGACGCATGGTGCAGGGAATGGCAATTGAATCTCAATGTAGACAAGTGTAATGTGCTGCGAATACACAGAAAGACAGTTCCCTTATCATTTAGCTACAAAATAGCAGATCAGCAACTGGAAGCAGTTAATACCATAAATTATCTGGGAGTACGCATTAGGAGTGATTTAAAATGGAATGATCATATAATGTTGATTGTCGGTAAAGCAGATGCCACACTGAGATTCATTGGAAGAATCCTAAGGAAATGCAATCCGAAAACAAAGGAAGTAGGTTACAGTACGCTTGTTCGCCCACTGCTTGAATACTGCTCAGCAGTGTGGGATCCGTACCAGATAGGGTTGATACAAGACATAGAGAAGATCCAACGGAGAGCAGCGCGCTTCGTTACAGGATCATTTAGTAATCGCGAAAGCGTTACGGAGATGATAGATAAACTCCAGTGGAAGACTCTGCAGGAGAGACGCTCAGTAGCTCGGTACGGGCTTTTATTGAAGTTTCAAGAACATACCTTCACCGAAGAGTCAAGCAGTATATTGCTCCCTCCTACGTATATCTCGCGAAGAGACCATGAGGATAAAATGAGAGAGATTAGAGCCCACACAGAAGCATACCGACAATCCTTCTTTCCACGAACAATACGAGACTGGAATAGAAGCGAGAACCGATAGAGGTACTCAGGGTACCCTCCGCCACACACCGTCAGGTGGCTTGCGGAGTATGGATGTAGATGTAGATGTAAAATATAAGCGGTTGCTAAAGCTACTTTTGGTCACCTCTGTCTAGATCTACGTCTACATGCAAGCTCTACAAACCACTTGGTAGCACAAGCAATGTGTTGCGATTACATACATGAGGATTCATCCCATTGCACTGTGTTCGGCTACAAGCTGACCGCATCCAAACTTTGTAAGTTTTTAAAAATTTTCCTATTGATGTTCGCACTATTCCATGTTCATTCATATAGGCTATGTCTGTGTCGTGTGTTGGTGGTGCTGTTTTGCATATCTCTATATACTATAGTCGGTTCTATGATGGCCTGAAGGGAAGGAAAGGGCCCCATATGATCATGTAAAATAAATAAAGGAAATAGTAATGTCACACAATAGAAACGTCTTACTGAATAGTAACTGATAAGGGTGGCCCAACCAAACATGACAATATGGGTACCACACCATGCACATAGACGTATTAATGAGAAGAGGGATCATATAATCTCTATCAGAAACAAGTGGTTACTGTTACAATCAGGTTTATTATCAAAAAGCAAAACACATGAGTTACTCACTGAGATAAACTACTAAACTTTCAGTACTTGGATAAATGAATTCCAATAATTGGCACTGGTGGGTGGGCATAATATAAGCAAACTTATGGGAATAATACGATAATGACCAGTTACTGTAAGCGTGGTTAGAAGTTACATAAAGAACAAATAAAAACAGTTTTTAAAGGTAATTAGCTGTCTGCGAAGTATTAAAATGAGATAACTGTCTCCTGAAAGGAGCGAACTTACATCAGATTACTATAGAATCAGTGATCTCAAGTTTGGTCCATCTTACCAAAATCGTAGTGCAATATGGAAGGCAATGTTGATAGCAGCTGGATATTCCGAGTTCAAGTCTCTCTCTCTATACTCAATACTGAGGCCTGTCCTTTTGTGTGGCCGCAAGCCTCATTTCATCAGTTGTCCAGCAACAAGTTCAAATGGTTCAAATGGCTCTAAGCACTATGTGACTCAACATCTGAGGTCATCAGTCCCCTAGACATAGAACTAATTAAACCTAACTAACCTAAGGACATCACACACATCCATGTCCGAGGCAGGATTCGAACCTGCGAACGGGGCAGTAGCGCGGTTCCGGACTGAAGCGCCAAGTACCGCTCGGCCACAGCGGCCGGCCCAGCAATAAGTCATTACTCTGAACACTGCTAACAAGGAGTGTTTACTCCTCCATTTCCCAGCGTGAAGTCAACACACTTTAAGCTCCCAGTCGGAAATGCTCTCTTTCTGGACGCTCTGTGACTTCACCGTTCTGTCAGAGAAGGAATCTTGCCAGCCTTTGGTGACAAGCCTTGCGAGTTCCGTCCATTACAACTCAAGTAAAGATGTTAAACCATATACTACTCTTGCGGATCATTTATGTTTCAATCAATAGTGCTGTGGGGTGGGGAGGAATATCTCACTACGTGGTACAGTTTTGAAACAGACCTATGAGATGGCTGACAAGTAGGCATGTCCAAGAAAGTGTGTGCTGTCCGAAACATAACAGTAAGAACCAACTAGAACCCTCGATTCTGAAAATTTACACCAAACGTTGTCTTGTGGCGTTCCTCCTTAGGTACCGAAGATTGGCACGCTAGCTCTGGGAAGTGTCACCTGTCTGGAGATCCATTATCTTGCTAAAGCCTTCTGCAAACAATGTTGTCTGTTTTCATCAGTAAAAAGCTGTCCCATGTCCTACTTGGAGAGCGTGCGATGAGGGACACGAATGGACATGATTGCCGGTCTGGCTATCTGAGGCTATGACTTCGTCTCGTCCTCTGAACAGTTTTACGGCAGCCAGCTCCCCTTAAAAGGATTTATTATTTTTTGCTAGCCAGCGCCTAGGCTCAAAGCTGTGCAGTCCCTTCACTGTACTAAAAACAGTAGTGGAAAGAAGGCAACAAAAGGGATAGTCACAGGAGGAAGTTAATCTTGATTGTAATTATTATGCAGCGTCGGTAATAGACTACCTGAACAAGGAAAAAGAGAATAAAAATAATCTGAAATACACTCCTGGAAATTGAAATAAGAACACCGTGAATTCATTGTCCCAGGAAGGGGAAACTTTATTGACACATTCCTGGGGTCAGATACATCACATGATCACACTGACAGAACCACAGGCACATAGACACAGGCAACAGAGCATGCACAATGTCGGCACTAGAACAGTGAATATCCACCTTTCGCAGCAATGCAGGCTGCTGTTCTCCCATGGAGACGATCGTAGAGATGCTGGATGTAGTCCTGTGGAACGGCTTGCCATGCCATTTCCACCTGGCGCCTCATTTGGACCAGCGTTCGTGCTGGACGTGCAGACCGCGTGAGACGACGCTTCATCCAGTCCCAAACATGCTCAATGGGGGACAGATCCGGAGATCTTGCTGGCCAGGGTAGTTGACTTACACCTTCTAGAGCACGTTGGGTGGCACGGGATACATGCGGACGTGCATTGTCCTGTTGGAACAGCACGTTCCCTTGCCGGTCTAGGAATGGTAGAACGATGGGTTCGATGACGGTTTGGATGTACCGTGCACTATTCAGTGTCCCCTCGACGATCACCAGTGGTGTACGGCCAGTGTAGGAGATCGCTCCCCACACCATGATGCCGGGTGTTGGCCCTGTGTGCCTCGGTCGTATGCAGTCCTGATTGTGGCGCTCACCTGCACGGCGCCAAACACGCATACGACCATCATTGGCACCAAGGCAGAAGCGACTCTCATCGCTGAAGACGACACGTCTCCATTCGTCCCTCCATTCACGCCTGTCGCGACACCACTGGAGGCGGGCTGCACGATGTTGGGGCGTGAGCGGAAGACGGCCTAACGGTGTGCGGGACCGTAGCCCAGCTTCATGGAGACGGTTGCGAATGGTCCTCGCCGATACCCCAGGAGCAACAGTGTCCCTAATTTGCTGGGAAGTGGCGGTGCGGTCCCCTACGGCACTGCGTAGGATCCTACGGTCTTGGCGTGCATCCGTGCGTCGCTGCGGTCCGGTCCCAGGTCGACGGGCACGTGCACCTTCCGCCGACCACTGGCGACAACATCGATGTACTGTGGAGACCTCACGCCCCACGTGTTGAGCAATTCGGCGGTACGTCCACTCGGCCTCCCGCATGCCCACTATACGCCCTCGCTCAAAGTCCGTCAACTGCACATACGGTTCACGTCCACGCTGTCGCGGCATGCTACCAGTGTTAAAGACTGCGATGGAGCTCCGTATGCCACGGCAAACTGGCTGACACTGACGGCGGCGGTGCACAAATGGTGCGCAGCTAGCGCCATTCGACGGCCAACACCGCGGTTCCTGGTGTGTCCGCTGTGCCGTGCGTGTGATCATTGCTTGTACAGCCCTCTCGCAGTGTCCGGAGCAAGTATGGTGGGTCTGACACACCGGTGTCAATGTGTTCTTTTTTCCATTTCCAGGAGTGTACATTGCTGTAAAAAAGTTACAGTACCAAAAAGTAATTAAACTAGAGTAACGAAATTTTGGGAATATATTTGCCTAGGTAACATACACGTTGTTGTTGTTGTTGTGGTCTTCAGTCCTGAGTCTGGTTTGATGCAGCTCTCCATGCTACTCTATCCTGTGCAAGCTTCTTCATCTCCCAGTATCTACTGCAACCTACATCCTTCTGAATCTGCTTAGTGTATTCATCTCTTGGTCTCCCTCTACGATTTTTACCCTCCACACTGCCCTCCAATGCTAAATTTGTGATCCCTTGATGCCTCAAAACATGTCCTACCAACCGATCCCTTCTTCTAGTCAAGTTGTGCCACAAACTTCTCTTCTCCCCAATCCTATTCAATACCTCCTCATTAGTTACGTGATCTACCCACCTTATCTTCAGCATTCTTCTGTAGCACCACATTTCGAAAGCTTCTATTCTCTTCTTGTCCAAACTAGTTATCGTCCATGTTTCACTTCCATACATGGCTACACTCCATACAAATACTTTCAGAAACGACTTCCTGACACTTAAATCTATACTCGATGTTAACAAATTCCTCTTCTTGAGAAACGCTTTCCTTGCCATTGCCAGTCTACATTTTATATCCTCTCTACTTCGACCATCATCGGTTATTTTACTCCCTAAATAGCAAAACTCCTTTACTACTTTAAGTGTCTCATTTCCTAATCTAATTCCCTCAGCATCACCCGACTTAATTTGACTACATTCCATTATCCTCGTTTTGCTTTTGTTGATGTTCATCTTATATCCTCCTTTCAAGACACTGTCCATTCCGTTCAACTGCACTTCCAAGTCCTTTGCTGTCTCTGACAGAATTACAATGTCATCGGCGAACCTCAAAGTTTTTACTTCTTCTCCATGAATTTTAATACCTACTCCGAATTTTTCTTTTGTTTCCTTTACTGCTTGCTCAATATACAGATTGAATAACATCGGGGAGAGGCTACAACCCTGTCTTACTCCTTTCCCAACCACTGCTTCCCTTTCATGCCCTTCGACTCTTATAACTGCCATCTGGTTTCTGTACAAACAGTAAATAGCCTTTCGTTCCCTGTATTTTACCCATGCCACCTTCAGAATTTGAAAGAGAGTATTCCAGTTAACATTGTCAAAAGCTTTCTCTAAGTCTACAAATGCTAGAAACGTAGGTTTGCCTTTCCTTAATCTTTCTTCTAAGATAAGTCGTAAGGTCAGTATTGCCTCACGTGTTCCAACATTTCTACGGAATCCAAACTGATCTTCCCCGAGGTCGGCTTCTACCAGTTTTTCCATTCGTCTGTAAAGAATTCGCGTTAGTATTTTGCAGCTGTGACTTATTAAACTGATAGTTCGGTAATTTTCACATCTGTCAACACCTGCTTTCCTTGGGATTGGAATTATTATATTCTTCTTGAAGTCTGAGGGTATTTCGCCTGTCTCATACATCGTGCTCACCAGATGGTAGAGTTTTGTCATGTAACATACACAGGTGTCCAAAATTAAAGCACTGAACCACTATTTCCTCGTCCAGTGTGTAATTCACGATAAAATCATACAAACTGCCAACCAGATGTCCGTACTATCGTGCTCTGCATGGAAGATGGCATTCCAGTCAGCGGGCATCCACGCCAACGATGACGTCTGGCCACCTATGAAACGAGGCAGTGTTCGCCGGATAGCCCCACATCCACAATAGTCGTGTACACAGTCACAGACGATGAAGTATGGCACAAAGAAGATGCCAACCAGTCTCTCTGCGCTGGAGGGCCATGGAAAGAAAGGAAGTCGCAAACCGATGTAGCTTGTTGGCTTAATGTGAATCGTTGTGTTCTTTCTCAGATATGGCGACAGTTTATAGAGGCCGAAACTGCATCCCGAAGATCAGGGGATGGCAGAGGCACGTTTGACTTCAGAAGAGAGGAGCGTTATTTGCCTGAGAGGGCACGACAGTACCGCCTTAGTACAGCACGGCAACTGTTATGTGAGCTCGCAGCATCCACTGGACGTGTTGCATCGAGGCAAACGGTGTGCAGAAGGCTTCGGTAGAGTGGCCTTTATTGACGAAGACCTGCTGTTTGTCTACCTCTGACGCGTCTTCACAGAAGGGAACTTCTGGAGTAGAGTCATTAACATTCCACCTGAACAGTCGAACAGTGGGCCAATGTTGTTTTCACAGATGAGTCCCAATAGAGTCTCGAGAGCGATTCTCGATGGATTCGCATCTGGAGAGAATGTGGAACACGATTTCGGGACCCAAACATTGTGGAAAGAGACCGAAATCGAGGAGAATCCCTGATCGTGCTGGGAGGAATTATGTTTACCACACGATCCCCTCTTCATGAAACTGTACGGTTAAATCGGTCACATGTATTGAGGAAATCTTGGGATCTAATTTGGCGTTGTTCCGAGGCACTGTGGGCCCAGACTTCGTATTGCTGGACGATAACGCTCGACCTCATAGTGCACTGGTGGTTCAGGTTTTCCTGGAAACGGAAGATACTGCACGCATGGGGTGGGCTGCTCGTTCTCCCGATTTGAAGCCTATAGAGCACGTCTCGGATGCACTACGTCAAAGTCCACCAACCACTCTCCAAGACTTGTGGGCAGCTCTGCAGGAAATATGGGCGTTATTCCTCTGTTGCAGCCCATCGATGGTCGAACCCAGGACTCCAGTTGGCAGAGCTGAAGCTGGGGCCTACTGCCTCGCCTCATACGTGGCAATAACTAAAAGCAATGCCGCAGTTCCCTGCCTCGCTGTTGCTCCACACTAGACAAATCGTACGTCCAATATACCGCTGCCGACCCGCGCCATGTTTACCCTGTCTGGCCTACTGGCTGCCGACTATTACCACACACTGCCAGCGGCCCCAGACTTCATCACCCTTACTGAGTTTAAACAACATTCCCCTTTCCTGCGACTAAGACTAATACTAGCGCAGCGCCTCAATATGAGACGGATGACATCATTCACAGCATACCCCATCGTTCTCAGACCTGTACTGCTCCCGTAAGTGGTCACACCCCACACTGAGCACATTAACTAGTTATCAGAATGTGTGTGCAAATCCGTTAAATTGGAAGAAAAACGAGAAACATTTTTGTCTACCGTCGTGCACGGTGCGGTTGTTTACGTTCTATATTATTTATATTGTTCCTACTTTACCATCACCTGTTTATACTGTCTCGTGGCAAAATAAACGCAACCTTGCAAAATTTCTGCTTGCTGCTTTAATTTTGAGCACCAGTGTATTTAAGAGATTAACTTTGCAAGATCGCAGGTTAAAGTGAGTACGAAATAAGCCATTACAAATATGAAATTCTGGTACATCAATAACCTGTGTAACCGCTAGATTGTTGAATGCAAGCATGCATGCGTCATTTTTTTCAGGTGTCGGATGTCAGTATGTATTGTAGACATCTATGTCTGTTGAACTCGGTCGGTCAGTACAGGGATGGTTAATGCTGTTTGCGGATGACGCTGGAATTGTCCAGTGACGTAGTGACGTCCTGCATGTTCTCGACTGGAGACAGATCTGGTGATCGAGTAAGCCAGGCAACATGTCGCCACTCTGTAAGCATGTTGCGTTATAACAACAGTATGTGGGCTGCCGTTATCTTGTTGGGAAACATCTCCTGGAATGCTGTTCATGAATGGTGGCACAACAGGTCCAATCGTCAGATTGACGTACAAATTTGCAGTCAGGGTGCGTGGGATAACCACAAAAATGCTCCTGCTTTCGTACGAAATCGCACCCCAGACGATAAGTCCACGTGTAGGTCCAGTGTGTCTGGCACGCAGACATGTTGGTTGCAGGCCCTCTGCCGGTCTCCTTATAGCCAATAAACGGTCGTCACTGGCTCCGAGGCAGAACCAGCTTCCATTAGAAAACACAACAGACCTACATGCTGTCCTCCAATGAACTCTTCAACTGTGACACGAACTGCTGCTCAAATTTCTGCTGCAGACGCAGTACAATGCGGCAGAGCCATTCGCCGAACAGCCGGCCGGTGTGGCCGTGCGGTTCTAGGCGCTTCAGTCTGGAACCGCGTGACCGCTACGGTCGCAGGTTCGAATCCTGCCTCGGGCCTGGATGTGTGTGCTGTCCTTAGGTTAGTTAGGTTTAAGTAGTTCTAAGTTCTAGGGGACTGATGACCACAGATGTTAAGTCCCATAGTGCTCAGAGCCATTTGAACCATACGCCGAACACGATAGTCTTCCCTCTCGGTTATGCCACATATGCACCCGAAGCCCGGCATCCACCGCTGCCAGCAATCACGTACGGTGGCTACATTCTTGACAAGTCTTTCCGAAATATAGCAGAAGTAACATCTAGTTTCTCATAGCCCTCGTTCAAATTCAGTGAGGTGTTGGTAATGACGTCCTTTTCACTTGAAGACATTCTTTATTAACTAACGATATCCAATCTCAAAGATAACTAACGCTCACAGCCGTTACAGCTTGAATTTAAAGCACAACTCCTTCTTGGTGTTGCGATTTTTTTCCGTCAGCTTATGTTGCGTGACAGTTTCAGATGAAACTGGCTATTTAACATCTGCCAATTCCCAGTTGTACAGTTTTTTTGCGTGTTCTACTCTGAATGTTTCTTTTTTAATTTCCAGGTCAGACTGCGTTACGAAACTGGTCATAGGGTCATGAAGACTTGTATAGCAAAGCAGAGCTTCAAAATATCAGGGCATAGTCCAGCTACTCATATAAGTAAATCAGTCCTTAACTCAGTGCACCGCTTACAACTTCAGTAACTTTACCTACTGGTGTATCCTCTAGTTGGTCATAATTAATCCTGCCAAAATTCAGGCAGTATAGGACGTACTTCCTGGCGCTTCTGTACCCCTGATTTCCAACTCACCATCCATAACCATTCAATTTTTCTTTCTTTCTTTGTTTTTCAAAAGGCATACATTGTCTCTGCAGGCAAATCCTTTTCTCTTCAGCAGTCCTCTTCACACCCATATATGAAGAACATCTTATTACGCTGAATATATTTTTATAAATAGGATGTTCTCGGTCGTTCACTTGTTCCCTATCCTTTGGTCTGTCTCCGAAAACGTTTTGTAAAGGAAATCATGTCTAAATAAGTGTCCAATGGGTTTACTTTGAGTTGCTCTACAGGGTGTTTCATTTAGAGTGTGCAATAATTTAACGGGACATAGAAGATGCTCCAATGAACAATTTGAGGTAGGAAACCTGGGGTCGGAGAAGCCAGCTTAAGGAGGCGACGGAAATAAAACCACATTGTGTGTATTTTTTTATTTACATTAGTTCCTGTTAACACAAATTGTGCTAAAACTGACGGCCATCAGTCTCAATACAAGCATGACATCGGCGAACAAGGTTTCCACGCACACTGAGAAATATCCCTGCTGTATTTCGAATCGCATCACAGGCGGCTACAATTTTGGAAAACTAATTGCATCCCCGTATCCACTGGGGCTGTAACTCATATTTTCGACCTATTTTGTGTATGTATCGACATTTCTATGTCAGTTTGTAGTGTTGCTTATGTAGAATGTTGTATCTGCCAGGGAACTTCTTTGACTATTTATGCATATTTCAATTACGTGAATTTTTTAAACGATGTTGCTTAAACTGTGCTTGTGGATTTAAATGATTGACGAAATGGTTGTTATGTAATGACTTGGTCCGTAGTAAGAGAACGTAGGGTTGAATGCAAAAGATGTGGGGGAAGCCTGGCGGACTGGGAAAGGTGTGGCTGGCGTGCAAGTGGCAACTTGTCCTTTGTGACGGGTAAGCAGTGTTGACTGAGCAGTACTGTGGTTAACATCTCGCTAGCAGAAGCGGGTCATTGTGGCTCATATTCTTTGGGTTTTGAGGCCAGAGGAGCTTAAGAGCAGTATTTATGGGCCTCGGATGCAGCATTTGGCGATACTATTATCATGGCGTGGTTTTTGACCCTATAAAAACATAATTCCGACGCAAAGAAGATATGTAACAGGGCGAGACGAACAGTACTGCTATGACTGCATCGTCGCCATGTTAACATACATTGTAAGTTACTCCACCAGTACCACCAGCCTTCCACTAAATGTTTATATTTGGCCCTTGTAAATGGGAAAGGTATTTGTGAAATTTGGTTGATTTTAACAGTAATCGTGGTGTTGCTAAAAACTCTATCTTACACCCGTGATTATCCCAAATCACAAACCTGGGCAGGAATGCTATCCTAGTGTATTTAATTCCGAGTGTCCTAATTTATTATGGAAACACTTATTTGACAGGTGTAAACATAGTAGTGATTGCATTCTAATATGTGGCGTTATAGTGTTTAAAGTTCAGTTTTATAGAGAGAAATACTCCACTTCCAGTCCACTTTTATGTCAATCTGCAGTCATTTTCTTAAATAATTTGTCTTACTTGTAAAGCTGCCTGAACATAGTAAAGTAGATCTGAAGTGAAAAAGGTTATTAATTATTTCATTCATGCACTTTGATCAGAATTACAAAGTTTTATCAGTGTTCATTTCATGAGAAAGCGTTTGAACTTGAATTTAATGTTGTGTTGGCATTTGCGCAGCCAATTATATTTAGAGTAGGTTAAACGAATGCTCATCAAAACACATTTGTTATTTAAAGAGTTATAGTTTGCTGTACTTTACTTAACCCCCCCATGAACCATGGACCTTGCCGTTGGTGGGGAGGCTTGCGTGCCTCAGCGATACAGATGGCCGTACCGTAGGTGCAACCACATCGGAGGGGTATCTGTTGAGAGGCCAGACAAACATGTGGTTCCTGAAGAGGGGCAGCAGCCTTTTCAGTAGTTGCAGGGGCAACAGTCTGGATGATTGACTGATCTGGCCTTGTAACATTAACCAAAACGGCCTTGCTGTGCTGGTACTGCGAACGGCTGAAAGCAAGGGGAAACTACAGCCGTAATTTTTCCCGAGGACATGCAGCTCTACTGTATGATTACATGATGATGGCGTCCTCTTGGGTAAAATATTCCGGAGGTAAAATAGTCCCCCATTCGGATCTCCGGGCGGGGACTACTCAAGAGGACGTCGTTATCAGGAGAAAGAAAACTGGCGTTCTACGGATCGGAGCGTGGAATGTCAGATCACTTAATCGGGCAGGTAGGTTAGAAAATTTAAAAAGGGAGATGGATAGGTTAAAGTTAGATATAGTGGGAACTAGTGAAGTTCGGTGGCAGGAGGAACTAGACTTTTGGTCAGGTGATTACAGGGTTATAAATACAAAATCAAATAGGGGTAATGCAGGAGTAGGTTTAATAATGAATAAAAAAATAGGAGTGCGGGTTAGCTACTACAAACAGCATAGTGAACGCATTATTGTGGCCAAGATAGACACAAAGCCCATGCCTACTACAGTAGTACAAGTTTATATGCCAACTAGCTCTGCAGATGATGAAAAATAGATGAAATGTATGACGAGATAAAAGAAATTATTCAGGTAGTGAAGGGAGACGAAAATTTAATAGTGATGGGTGACTGGAATTCGTCAGTAGGAAAATGTAGAGAAGGAAACATAGTAGGTGAATATGGATTGGGGGGAAGGAATGAAAGAGGAAGCCGCCTTGTAGAATTTTGCACAGAGCATAAGTTAATCATAGCTAACACTTGGTTCAAGAATCATGAAAGGAGGCTGTATACATGGAAGAAGCCTGGAGATACTGACAGGTTTCAGATAGATTATATAATGGTAAGACAGAGATTTAGGAACCAGGTTTTAAATTGTAAGACATTTCCTGGGGCAGATGTAGATTCTGACCACAATCTATTGGTTATGAACTGCAGATTGAAACTGAAGAAACTGCAAAAAGGTGGGAATTTAAGGAGATGGGACCTGGATAAACTGAAAGAACCAGAGGTTGTAGAGAGTTTCAGGGAGAGCATAAGGGAACAATTGACAGGAATGGGGGAAAGAAATACAGTAGAAGAAGAATGGGTAGCTCTGAGGGATGAAGTAGTGAAGGCAGCAGAGGATCAAGTAGGTAAAAAGACGAGGGCTAATAGAAATCCTTGGGTAACAGAAGAAATATTGAATTTAATTGATGAAAGGAGAAAATATAAAAATGCAGTAAATGAAACAGACAAAAAGGAATACAAACGTCTCAAAAATGAAATCGACAGGAAATGCAAAATGGCTAAGCAGGGATGGCTAGAGGACAAATGTAAGGATGTAGAGGCTTGTCTCACTAGGGGTAAGATAGATACTGCCTACAGGAATATTAAAGAGACCTTTGGAGAGAAGAGAACCACTCGTATGAATATTAAGAGCTCAGATGGCAACCCAGTTCTAAGCAAAGAAGGGAAAGCAGAAAGGTGGAAGGAGTATATAGAGGGGTTATACAAGGGCGATGTACTTGAGGACAATTTTATGGAAATGGAAGAGGATGTAGATGAAGATGAAATGGGAGATAAGATACTGCGTGAAGAGTTTGACAGAGCACTGAAAGACCTGAGTCAAAACAAGGCCCCGGGAGTAGACAACATTCCATTAGAACTACTGATGGCCTCAGGAGAGCCAGTCATGACAAAACTCTACCATCTGGTGAGCACGATGTATGAGACAGGCGAAATACCCTCAGACTTTAAGAAGAATATAATAATTCCAATCCCAAAGAAAGCAGGTGTTGACAGATGTGAAAGTTACCGAACTATCAGTTTAATAAGTCACAGCTGCAAAATACTAACGCGAATTCTTTACAGACGAATGGAAAAACTGGTAGAAGCCGACCTCGGGGAAGATCAGTTTGGATTCCGTAGAAATGTTGGAACACGTGAGGCAATACTGACCTTACGACTTATCTTGGAAGAAAGATTAAGAAAAGGCAAACCTATGTTTCTAGCATTTGTAGACTTAGAGAAAGCTTTTGACAATGTTGACTGGAATACTCTCTTTCAAATTCTGAAGGTGGCAGGGGTAAAATACAGGGAGCGAAAGGCTATTTACAATTTGTACAGAAACCAGATGGCAGTTATAAGAGTCGAGGGGCATGAAAGGGAAGCAGTGGTTGGGAAAGGAGTGAGACAGGGTTGTAGCCTCTCCCCGATGTTATTCAATCTGTATATTGAGCAAGCAGTAAAGGAAACAAAAGAAAAATTCGGAGTAGGTATTAAAATTCATGGAGAAGAAGTAAAAACTTTGAGGTTCGCCGATGACATTGTAATTCTGTCAGAGACAGCAAAGGACTTGCAAGAGCAGTTGAACGGAATGGACAGTGTCTTGAAAGGAGGATATAAGATGAACATCAACGAAAGCAAAACGAGGGTAATGGAATGTAGTCAAATTAAGTCGGGTGATGCTGAGGGAATTAGATTAGGAAATGAGACACTTAAAGTAGTAAAGGAGTTTTGCTATTTAGGGAGTAAAATAACCGATGATGGTCGAAGTAGACAGGATATAAAATGTAGACTGGCAATGGCAAGGAAAGCGTTTCTCAAGAAGAGAAATTTGTTAACATCGAGTATAGATTTAGGTGTCAGGAAGTCGTTTCTGAAAGTATTTGTATGGAGTGTAGCCATGTATGGAAGTGAGACATGGACGATAACTAGTTTGGACAAGAAGAGAATAGATGCTTTCAAAATGTGGTGCTACAGAAGAATGCTGAAGATAAGGTGGGTAGATCACGTAACTAATGAGGAGGTATTGAATAGGATTGGGGAGAAGAGAAGTTTGTGGCACAACTTGACTAGAAGAAGGGATCGGTTGGTAGGACATGTTCTGAGGCATCGAGGGATCACAAATTTAGCATTGGAGGGCAGCGTGGAGGGTAAAAATCGTAGAGGGAGACCAAGAGATCAATACACTAAGCAGATTCAGAAGGATGTAGGTTGCAGTAGGTACTGGGAGATGAAGAAGCTTGCACAGGATACAGTAGCATGGAGAGCTGCATCAAACCAGTCTCAGGACTGAAGACCACAACAACAACAACTTTAGTTAATTAATAATTATGAATTAGAATGCTTACCATTTCTCATACATACTTGTGTAGTTTGTTAATGATCATGGTTCATCAAACCATGAAATTTTAAGAGTCCTAATGTACTAGGCTAGTCAGTTCGAAACAAAGAAAAGGCTCCTTCAGAGCCAGTGAAGTTAGATTTGAATTCTGTTTTATAGCTTGAAACCGAGTTAAAGAAGGAAATATTTACTGTGTTAACTATTTTAATGCAAGTCGGTTAACGGACAGGCATAGAGACCCTGTATTAAGCAATGATGTTATAGAGTATGATCATTAACCGACCCTCTGATTTAAATCAGAATAATTTCATGCTCTGCCCTGTTTATTATTGCTAATAGTTTCATGTGAGAGGGTGATTGGTTCTATAAACTGCTGCATCGTAGTTCATTTAAGGTACGTGTTGTTAAGAGGCATATATTACTGTTTGACACCTTAGTGGCCATTTGTTGTCTGACTCCCAAGTTAGTAGTTCATTTACCTGCAAGGTTTGGTTACTATATTGTAGTGAAAACCGACATAAACAGTGTTTAGTCTGTGTGTCTAGGAAGGTTAGGTTAGCCTTAGCACTGCCTTCTCCTTTATTGTATTGCTTGACACAAGAATCCCTAATTAAGCTGGCGATCGATATTAGTTCGTAATGTCATAACTTGCTTTCGTGCTTGGAGAACGTCTGTTCCTGACCCACCTGTTTACTGTTGGTTAGACTCTGCTGGGATGTTTTGGAAACGAGTCACAGTTAGATTGTTCTGTTCCCATTAGGTTATTTCACGGTCACAACTTTCTCAAAACTTTCTCGCAGAGGTTTAACGTTAGCATCGATTGCCGTTTAACGTGGTCGGGGTCACCGTTACAGGTTGTCACACACAAGTGACTTTACATTTCCCCATAGGAAGCAATGAAGGGGATTCTGGCCAGGTGACCTTGCAGGAGATGGTATAAGACCTCCCCTTCCAATCTAGCGACTGGGAAGTCCATTGCCGGTACTGCTCCATCGTATTGTACTGTAAGTCTCTGAATAGCATTGAGTAATGACTGGGTCTGTAGTTGATTCACAGCACAATCTGTCATGGGACAATCTCAATACCATACAACAGAGCCACCTTACGTACAAGTAAACAAAAATTGCATCATGACTTACTGGCAATCAGGCTCGTCCTCCTTGTTTCTACATCTACATCTACAGCTACATCTACATGGATACTGTGCAAGTCACATTTAACTGCCTGGCAGAGGGTTCATCGGACCACCTTCACAATTTAGATGTACTCCGTCAGTCCTATCTGATAAGGATCCCACAATGCGCAGCAGTATTCTAAAAGAGGGCGGACAAGCGTAGTGCAGGCAGTCTTCTTAGCAGATCTGTTACATTTTCTAAGTATCCTGCCAATAAAACTCGGTCTTCGGTTAGCCTTCCCCAAAATATTTTGTATGTCTTCCTTCCAATGTAAGCTGTTCGTAAACGTAATTCCTAAGTATTTAGTTGAATTTACGGACTTTAGATTTGACTGATTTATCGTGTAACCGAAGTTTAACGAGTTCCTTTTAGCACTCATGTGGATGACCTCACACTTTTCGTTATTTAATGTCAAATGCCAATTTTTGCACCATTCTGATATCTTTTCTAAATCGTTTTGCAATTTTTTTTTCATCTGCTGATGATTTTACTAGACGGTAAAACAACAGTGTCACCTGCAAACAACCTAAGACGACTACTCAGATTGTTTCCTAAATCGTTTATAAGGAATAGCAAAGGGCCTATAACACTGATACCATTGAGGACTCCAGAAATCACTTCTGTTTTACTCGATGACTTTCCGTCAATTACTACGAACTGTGACCTCTGACAGGAAACCACAAATCCAGTCATATAACTGAGACGATATTCCATAAGCATTCAATTTCAGTATAAGCCAATTGTGTGGTACAGTGTCCAAAGCCTTCCGGAAATCCAGAAAATGTTGTGGGGAAGGCTAACCAAAGACTGCGTTTCATTGGCAGGACACTTAGAAAGTGTAACATACCTACTAAGGAGACTGCCTACACTACGTTTGTCCGTCCTCTTTTAGAATACTGTTGCGCATTGTGGGATCCTTACCAGATAGGACTGACGGAGTACATCGAAAAAGTTCAAAAAAAGGCAGCACGTTTTGTATTATGGCGAAATATGGGAGAGAGTGTCACAGAAATGGTACAGGATTTGGGATGGACATCATTAAAAGAAAGGCGTTTTCCGTTGCGACGAAATTCCAATTACCAACTTTCTCCTCCGAGTGCGAAAATATTTTGTTGACACCGACTTACATAGGGAGGAACGATCACAAAGATAAAATAAGGGAAACCAGAGCTCGTACGGAAAGATATAGGTGTTCATTCTTCCCGCGCACTATACGAGATTGGAATAACAGAGAATTGTGTAGGTGGTTCGATGAACCCTCTGCCAGGCACTTAAATGTGATTTACAGAGTATCCATGTAGATGTAGAAATACGGAATCGATATGAAATGCCTTGTCAATAGCACTCAATACCTCGTGAGTATAAAGACCTAGTTGCGTTTCACAAGAACGATGTTTTCTAAACCCATGTTGATTGTGTGTCAACAAACCATTATCTTCATGATGTTCGATTACAATATATGTTCCAGAATCCTGCTGCATATCTACGTTAATGATATGGGCCTGTAATTTAGTGGATTACTCCTACTACCTTTCTTGAATATTGGTGTGACCTGTGCAACTTTCCAGTCTTTGGGTACGGATCTTTCGTCGAGCGAACGGTTGTATATGGTTGTTAAGTGAAGAGCTAATGCGTCAGCATACTCTGAAATGAACCTAATTGGTATACAGACTGAACCAGAAGACTTGCTTTTATTAAGTGATTTAAGTTGCTTCATTACGCCGAGGATACTTACTTCTACGTAACTAACGTTGGCAGCTGTTCTTGATTCGAATTCTGGAGTATTTACTTCGTCTTCTTTTGTGAAGGCATTTCGGAAGGCTGTGTTTAGTAACTCTGCTTTGGCAGAACTGTCTTCTATAGAATCTCCATCGCTATCGCTCAGAACATGCCTTGATTGTGTCTTTCCGCTAATATACTTCACATACGACCGGAATCTCTTTGGATTTTCTGCCAAGTTTTCGAGACAGTTTCGTCGTGGAAACTGTTATAAGCAGCTCGCACTGGAGTCCGCGCTAAATTTCGAGTTTCTGTAAAAGATCGCAAATCTTGGGGATTTTGCGGCTGTTTAAATTTGGCACGTTTGTTTCGTTGTTTCTACAACAGTGTCCTGACCCGTTTTCTGTACCAAGGAGGATCAGCTCATTCGTTTGTTAATTTATTTGGTACAAAGCTCTCAATTACCGACGACACTATTTCTTTGAATTCAAGCAACAGCTGGTCTACACTTATATTATTAATTTGGAATGAGTGGAGATTGTCTCTCAGGAAGGCGTCAAGTGAATTTTTATCTGCTTTTTTGAATAGGTATATTATTCGTTTATTTTTGGAGGATTTGGGCGGTTACAATATTCAGTCTCGCTACGACCACTGTGTTCGCTAATCTCTGTATCCGTTTTGATGCTCGTTATTAACTCAGGATTATTTGTTGCTAAGAGGTCAATTGTGTTTTCACAACCGTTTACTATTCGCGTGGGCTAATGAACTAATTGCTCGAAAAATTTTCAGAGAATGCGTTTCGCACAATTTCGGATGATGTTTTATGCATACCTTCGGAATTAAACATATCGAGGGTAAATTAAAGTCACCACCACCTGTAATCGTATGAGTCGGATACGTGTATGAACCTTTCAGCAACTGTATCATCTGAATTGGGAGGTCGGTAAAAGGATCCAATTATTATTTTATTCCGGTTGTCAACAATTACCTCTACTATCTCACAGGAACTATCTACTTCAACTTCGCGACGAGATAAGCTACTTCTAACAGCAACAAACACGCCACCACCAACCGTGTTTAGCCTATCCTTTCCGAACACCGTTAGGTTCTTCGCAAAAATTTCGGCTGAGCTTATCTCCGGCTTTAGCAAGCTTTCAGTGCCGATAACGATTTCAGCACCAGTGCTTTCTATTAGCGCTTGGAGCTCTGGTACTTTCCCAACGCAGCTACGACAATTTACAACTGTTATACCGATGGTTCCTGTATCTACGTCCTTCCTGTGTCCGGCCTGTTCCCTTTGTGACTGAAGACCTTTTTGTGTTTTGCCGAGACCCTCTAACTTAAAAAACCGCGCAGTCCACGCCACACAGCCACACTATCGATACGTGTTGCGCAACTCTACTTTAGACCCTTGCTGGAAAGAAAGAATGTACATGTAAATAAACAACACAGTACGTGTAAACATTAGGACACGTTAGTTGTAAATAAGCCGGAAAACAATAATGCTTGAGAAAGCGGTAGAAAAGTTATTTCTCCGACCCCTGCTTCCCCACTTCACATTATTCAGTGGAGCATTCTGTTTGTGTTGTTAAATATTTGCACGGTCTTACGGGAACACCCTGTATAACTACCAGTAATACTTTCTGCAAGGAACGCCCTATTCGTTTTCCTGTCAGTTTAACTAGTTCTTGTAATTATCCTCCAGAATCACATTTCTGCAGCCTCGAGACGAGTTTTCTGCTGCTCTGCTTAAGTCTACGTTTCACATTCACATGGCCGGCCGCTGTGGCCGAGCGCTTTAAGGCGCTTCAGTCCGGAACTGCGCTGCTGCTACGGTCGCAGGTTAGAATCCTGCTTCGGGCGTGGTTGTGTGTGATGTCATTAGGTTAGTTAAGTTTAATTAGTTATAAGTCTAGGGGACTGATGACCTCAGATGTTACGTCCCATAGTGCTTAGAGCCATTTGAACCATTTGAATCGCATTCACATGTCAGGACATCAGACACAAAGATCTTCACAAATCTTTTCCTAGCGTGGAAGTTGATGTCGTTACTTAGCAGAAGGTTCTCTTTATTTTCTAAGTTGGTCTTGGCCAACGCTTCTTTTGACTTGCATGAGACACCTATTGTTTTCCTCCGCATTGCTACCGAGACAGTGAAATCAGGTTACTTCCTCAAGCTGCACACTGCCTGCTCTTAAGCCAGGCTTACATCCACCTCATTTCTTCTTTGCAGACTTTAGCAATTAATTTTTAGTTTTACTTTTATCTCTCGATTTAAGGCCCTAAGAAATTTTTTTAGTTGCCACTCTTAGTCCGCCACTACTCCAAGCTCAGTGGGAAATCTGATGCAGTTAATGTGCATACCAGTAACTTTAATTTCCGTCATATTTTCTTCCATTACTCTTATTGCTCTCTTGATGAACGTATTAAATAGGTAAGTTGAAAAAAGGGGTCCCTCTCTCACTCTTTCTTTCTGCCATTATTATCTATTCAGGTATTTTCGTATTTTATAAATTTAAATTTCGCCTCCTATCCCTCCTGTCATCAACCATTTCGTACATTGCTTTAAATAATAACTTCCGATGAACCACATAAAATGCATTTTATAGGTCAATAAATGCTATATAAGTTCTCCTGTTTACTTCTAATATTCTCCACAAAAATTGACATAGGGTCTGATCTAAAGCCAAATTGATCATTGGCCAAGTTCTAATCTATTTTGTTTGTGATCCTCTCTTTAACTTTATCGATGTATGTGAGAGATGGGCTGTCATTGTATAATTAGTATACATCTCTGCAGTTATCCTCTTGGGTAATGCAATAGTTCTACGTTTCAGGAAGTCAGATAGTATAATATACTCTCTTCACAATATTTAGATATCACAGTAAACAATTTATTTTGGATGTTGTCACTACTGGTATGTAGGAGCTCTGCAAAGTTGTCATCTATACCTGTTGTTTCATTTGATTTTAAACAACTTAGTACAAGAAAGAACTCTTATTTTTGCTATCGATAGTACCTTATTTTTTCTGTGAATTACCTTTTATTTTCAGTTTTGCGAAATACCGATGTGTGCCCTCTACTTGATCCGCATCAGTGAGCCATCTGAGCGGCAGATCCCACCCTGATCTTCAAATGCTTAGTAAACTTTACGCAGTTGGTCTAATTAACACAGTTAATGAAAGGAGCCCCTCCTCCCCCCCAATGTACCATGGACCTTGCCGTTGGTGGGGAGGCTTGCGTGCCTCAGCGATACAGGTAGCCGTACCGTAGGTGCAACCACAACGGAGGGGTATCTGTTGAGAGGCCAGACAAACATGTGGTTCCTGAAGAGGGGCAGTAGCCTTTTCAGTAGTTGCAAGGCCAACAGTCTGGATGATTGACTGATCTGGCCTTGTAACACTAACCAAAACGGCCTTGCTGTGCTGGTACTGCAAACGGCTGAAAGCAAGGGGAAACTACGGCTGTAATTTTTCCCGAGGGCATGCAGCTTTACTGTATGGTTAAATGATGATGGCGTCCTCTTGGGTAAAATATTCCGGAGGTAAAATAGTCCCCCATTCCGATCTCCGGGCGGGGACTACTCAAGAGGATGTCGTTATCAGGAGAAAGAAAACTGGCGTTCTACGGTTCGGAGCGTGGAATGTCAGATCCCTTAATCGGGCAGGTAGGTTAGAAAATTTAAAAAGGGAAATGGACAGGTTAAAGTTAGATATAGTGGGAATTAGTGAAGTTCGGTGGAAGGAGGAACAAGACTTCTGGTCAGGTGACTACAGGGCTATAAACACAAAATCAAATAGGGGTAATGCAGGAGTTGGTATAATTATTAATAGGAAAATAGGAATGCGGGTAAGCTACTACGAACAGCATAGTGAACGCATTATTGTGGCCAAGATAGATACGAAGCCCACGCCTACTACAGTAGTACAAGTTTATATGCCAACTAGCTCTGCAGATGACGAAGAAATTGAAGAAATGTACGATGAAATAAAAGAAATTATTCAGATAGTGAAGGGAGACGAAAATTTAATAGTCATGGGTGACTGGAATTCGGCAGTAGGAAAAGGGAGAGAAGGAAACGTAGTAGGTGAATATGGATTGGGGGCAAGAAACGAAAGAGGAAGCCGCCTGGTAGAATTTTGCACAGAGCACAACCTAATCATAGCTAACACTTGGTTCAAGAATCATGAAAGAAGGTTGTATACATGGAAGAGGCCTGGAGATACTGACAGGTTTCAAATAGATTATATAATGGTAAGACAGAGATTTAGGAACCAGGTTTTAAATTGTAAGACATTTCCAGGGGCACATGTGGATTCTGACCACAATCTATTGGTTATGACCTGTAGATTAAAACTGAAGAAACTGCAAAAAGGTTGGAATTTAAGGAGATGGGACCTGGATGAACTGAAAGAACCAGAGGTTGTACAGAGTTTCAGGGAGAGCATAAGGGAACAATTGACAGGAATGGGGGAAAGAAATACAGTAGAAGAAGAATGGGTAGCTTTGAGGGATGAAGTAGCGAAGGCAGCAGAGGATCAAATAGGTAAAAAGACGAGGGCTAGTAGAAACCCCTGGGTGACAGAAGAAATACTGAATTTAATTGATGAAAGGAGAACATATAAAAATGCAGTAAATGAAGCAGGCAAAAAGGAATACAAACGTCTCAAAAATGAGATCGACAGGAAGAGCAAAGTGGCTAAGCACAGATGGCTAGAGGACAAATGTAAGGATGTAGAGGCTTATCTCACTAGGGGTAAGATAGACACAGCCTACAGGAAAATTAAAGAGACCTTTGGAGAAAAGAGAACCACTTGTATGAACATCAAAAGCTCAGATGGAAACCCAGTTCTAAGCAAAGAAGGGAAAGCAGAAAGGTGGAAGGAGTATATAAAGATCCTAGCCCAGCGGTTGCGTCACGATCAATAAAATAAAATAACTTCAACAGACATAATCCTGTTTCGATCACAAGTAAAACTACACTACTGGCCATTAAAATTGCTACACCACGAAGATGACGTGCTACAGACACGAAATTTAACCGACAGGAAGAAGATGCTGTGATATGCAACTGATTAGCTTTTCAGAGCATTCTCACAATGTTGGCTCCGGTGGCGACACCTACAACGTGCTGACATGAGGAAAGTTTCCAACCGATTTCTCATACACAAACAGCAGTTGGCCGGCATTGCCTGGTGAAACGTTGTTGTGATGCCTCGTGTAAGGAGGAGAAATGCCCACCATCACGTTTCCGACTTTGATAAAGGTCGAATTATAGGCTATCGCGATTCCGGTTTATCGTATCGTGACATTGCTGCCCGCGTTGGTCGAGATCCAATGACTGTTAGCAGAATATGGAATCGGTGGATTCAGGAGGGTAATACGGAACGCGGTGCTGGATCCCAATGGCCTCGTATCACTAGCAGTCGAGATGACAGGCACCTTATCCGCATGGTTGTAACGGATCGTGCAGCCACGTCTCGATCCCTGAGTCAACAGATGGGACGTTTGCAAGACAACAACCATCTGCACGAACAGTTCGACGACGTTTGCCTCAGCATGGACTATCAGCTCGGAGATCACGGCTGCGGTTACCCTTGACGCTGCATCAGAGACAGGAGCGCCTGCGATGGTGTACTCAACGACGAACCTGGGGGCGCGAATGGGAAAACGTCATTTTTTAGGATGAATCCATGTTCTGTTTACAGTATCACGATGGTCACATCTGTGTTTGGCGACATCGCGGTGAACGCACATTGGAAGTGTGTATTCGTCATCGCCATACTGGCGTGTCACCCAGCTTGATGGTATGGGGTGCCATTGGTTACACTCTCGTCTGGTTACACTCTGGTCACACGTCTCGGTCACCTCTTGTTCACATTGACGGCACTTTGAACAGTGGACATTACATTTCAGATGTGTCACGACCCGTGGCTCTACCCTTCATTCGATTCCTGCGAAACTCTTCATTTCAGCAGGATAATGTACGACCGCATGTTGCAGGTCCTGTACAGGCCTTTCTGGATACAGAAAATGTTCGACTGCTGCCCTGGCCAGCACATTCTCCAGATCTCTCACCAATTGAAAACGTCCGGTCAATGGTGGCCGAGCAACTGGCTCGTCACAATACGCCAGTCCCTACTCTTGATGAACTGTGGTATAGTGTTGAAGCTGCATGGGCATCTGTACCTGTATACGCCATCCAAGCCCTGTTTGACAATGCCCAGGCGTATCAAGGCCGTTATTACGGCTAGAGGTGGTTGTTCTGGGTACTGATTTCTCAGGATCTATGCACCCAAATTGCGTGAAAATGTAATCGCATGTCAGTTCTAGTATAATATATTTGTTCAATGAATACCCGTTTATCATTTGCATTTCTTCTTGGTGTAGCAATTTTAATAATGTGGCTCAATCGAGTCACCACTAGTGCCAATCTGGTATGTCCAAAACGGGCTTGAAACCTTCAAGGAAGCTGGAACTTTTCAAATATCACTGATCATTCAGTAAATTCCTATTGTCACACATTTTGTGCTTATATATCTGCACCTCCTCCAGTAAACCTAATTTCATACCCTCTCACGATGTCTAATTACTACTGAGGTTGCTGATATGGAGTATCTGGCAGTAGGTGGCAGCACAATTCACCTAATGTGAAATACGTATGTTTTTGTTCGTGTCCGGATACTTTTGTTCACGAGTAAAATGTCCAATAATGACAAAAGTGGCGTAAGGGCCCTCCTAGACCACGCGAATGATATTTTAGGCTGTTCGGATTATGACCACTTCTCTCTTTACTGGATATGCTCCTGAATTACTTTCTAGTTGTTTCACACATGAACGCCGAAGTGGCAATTCACGTGTCCTCCCGGGATGCGTTGTTAATAAACGCCCTGTTTTCTGCGCTTCAACTGTCTTATCAGTGGTTGTATGCCCTTGCCTTCCATCGAACTAAGAAACGCATTCCCCAGCCAGTAACAAGGGGAAATACAGTTTGAGAAGAATTCACAGTGCAACTTGGCACTCTTCTCGTTTACAAATCATTGCCAGACGTAAAACAACCGACAAGTGTCAGAGGAAGACCCTAGGCCCGACCGGGGAATAAAACTCATACCTTCTGGTTTGTAATCCGACACCGATCTGCTTAGTCACAGAGCCAGTCTTGCAACCATGAGAAAATGACTATTTGCTAACTTCAAGAAAATCGAATTGAAGAAACGAATTACAAAGGAAATAGGTAATCAACCAAGAACGTTGCATACAGCCTGGTAAATGAGCAACGGCCATAGATTCCCAAGTCATAAGTGTAATACCACCAGAAGTCGACAACGATGAGATCTTTTCTCCCGCATCGTTGGCTGCCGCTCAGTCGTTGGCGGCACTAAGTTCAGTGAAACGCAGGTGTGTCGGGTTTGCGGGGGCGTTACCACCCGTACGCTGTACATGCAAACCACCCGCAGCAGCCCGTAGGCGCGGCTACCGTACCATCACAGTGGCAATTTCAGCTGCTGACCCCGCCACATGCCCAGGGCGAAAACCGCTGAATAATAAAATGTGTCATGGCTGTTGCATGCTATTCATAGACATCCAGGGTAGAGTTCCCACGACCCACGAAAATCTGGTACTGAATTCGAACGCTTCCTGTATGTGCAAAGTGGCAGCTGATAATAGCCCAACCTCCAAGTCCTTTTTTTAAAGACATGGAACATTCTACTGGTTTATTATCACCGCCCTTTTGCTGTTAACTTAACTGTCACACAATGTAGGCTTTCATGGCTGGCTGACTACAGGGGTCGATATACGAGTATAAAACTATTCCTTGATGTTTCATCTCCAACTGCAGAAAAAATCTTGGCAGCTGCCGTTTTACCTCCAGACATATTTCCCTCAGAAGTTAAAATCTTCTGGGTTATTAGGCCGCGTCATGTTTCTTCTAAAATGTTCGACGTTTCGACCCCTCTGCTGGGATCTTCCACAATATCTTTTGGTGTCGACTACTGCTAGAACACTATGTGTGTGTGTGTGTGTGTGTGTGTGTGTGTGTGTGTGCGTGTGTGCGTGTGTGAGAGAGAGAGAGAGAGAGGGAGAGAGAGAGAGAGAGAGAGAGAGAGAGCACGCGGCCCCCTAGTCTGTTTTTTGAGGACTTCTATTCTGTGCCTTTACGTTTAGGAATTCTTCCATTTTCATTTGTTGTTCATACGCCACTTCCTCACGTTACTATACTCTAGATGTACACTGTCACTCACAAGTAGATATAATTTGTTGGTGTTCTAGCAGTAGTGGACACCACAAGATCCTGAGGAAGATCCCAGCAGAGGGGTCGAAACGTCGAACATTTTAGAAGAAACATGACACGGCCTAATAACCCAGAAGACTTTAACTTCAGTGACAACGGCCACGAAAGCCTACAGACTTACATATTTCCCTCAGTCTGAGAGGGTCTTGTATAGCAACGGAAAAATAAATAAATAAAAAATATCGCAACAAAAATAAATAAATGTAGAGTAAAGAAAACTTCGGGAATACATTTGTCTAAGCAACATATTTAAGTGATTAATGTTGCAACATCACAGGTTAATGTACGTGCGAGAAAAGCTATTATAAATGTGAAATGCCGGTACATTAATAAATGGTATAACCGCCAGAATTATGAATGCAAGCAAGAAAATGTGCATGCGTTGTGTCATGTCAGTTTATGGCATGGAGTTCCACGACTGTTGCACTTGATCGGTCAATACAGGGACGGTTAATACTGGTTGTGGATGACGCTGGAGTGTCATCGGATGGTGTCCCATAAGTGCTCGAATGGAGACAGATCTGGTAATCGAGCAGGCCAGGGCAATATGTCGACACTCTGTCGAGCATGTTGGCCTACAACAGTGGTATGTGGGCGAGCGTTATCCTATTGGAAAACACTCCTTGAAATGCTGTTCATGAATGGGAGCACAACAGATCGAATCACCAGACTGACGTACAATTTTGCAGTCAGGGAGCGTCAGACCACCAAGAGTGTGCTCCTGCTGTCGTATGAAATCTCACACTAGGTGCAGGCCCAGTGTGTATGTAAGCCGCAGACAGCATGGTTGCAGGTTCTCATCTAGTCCAAATAGTTCAAATGGCTCTGAGCACTATGGGACTTAACATATGAGGTCATCAGTCCCCTAGAACTTAGAACAACATAAACCTAACTAACCTAAGGACATCACACACATCCACGCCCAAGGCAGGATTCGAACCTGCGACCGTAGCGGTCGCGCGGTTCCAGACTGAAGCGCCTAAAACCGTTCGTCCGCACCGGCCGGCTCTCAACTGGTCTCTTTCTAACCAACACACGGCCATCAATGGCGTCGAGGCAGAACCAGCTTCCATCAGAAAACACAACAGAACAACACTCCTCCCTCCAGTGAGCTGTCGCTTGACATCACTGAAGTCACAAACGGCTATGGTTTGGGGTCAGTGGAATGCACGCTACAGAGCGTCTGGCTCGGAGCTGTCCTTGAAGTAACCGATTTGCGGAGCTGTCCTTGAAGTAACCTACATGTAACAGTTCGTTGTGTCATTATGGCGCCAACTGCTGCTCGAATTGCCTCTGCAGACGCAGTACGAGGCGCCACAGCCAAACACCGAACACGACGGTCTTGTCTCTCGGTGGTACTTCCTTCGTAGACGTTCGGTGCCCGGTCTTCTTGGTACCTTACCTTCCAGTCACCACCGCAGCCAGTAGTAATGTACAGTGGCTATATTCCTGCCAAGACTTCCTGCAATATCATGGAAGGAATATCCAGCTTCTCGTAGCCTTATTATTCTCGTAGCCCTATTATACGATCATGTTCAAACTCAGTGAGCTGTTCACAATGTCTTCGTCGTTTTAAAGGCATTCTTGACTAACATCAACTCAGTGTATCGAATTTCAAAGGTAACTACCGCTCACGACCGTTACAACACGTATTGAAAGCAAATCTGATTTGCATCCTCAAAAGTGGTGCTACTAGCGCTACTCTTGAGCGACTGGAGAGGAATTTGAACAGACAGATGTAGAAACTCACCTTCCAACTTTCGTTTATCTCGCACAACTGCTTCTTGGTGTTGATATATATTTTTTTTTCGTCAGTGTACATCGATCACAGCCTCTCAGCCCAGACGTTTTACAAGAAACAAAGTGTGTCCGTGTGTGAGCACGCTGCCCTCTAGTATGGTGTTTAAGGACTTCTATTCTGTGCCTTTCGTTTAGGAATGCTTCCGTTTTCATTTGTTGTTCATAAGTCAGTTGCTCACATTACTCTAGATGTACAGTCACGGACCAAACGAGCGAGACCCCTCGCCTTTTCGTTATGCAGATCCGCACAGCTTTAAAGTCTGCTACACAGCATAACAGGCAAGGCGATGAAGTGCTACTAACATACTATGCACAGGAGTGAAATTGAAAAATCGTGACTGAAGCGCCTAGAACCGCTCGGCCATCGCACCCGGCGACTCCCTTTTCAGCTCATGTATAATGATAATATATACTGTCTAGTGAGGATAAACTGTATTCGTCAGCAACTCAGATCGTTTGATCACGGAACTTTTACGAAGCTACATACATATTTGGTTCGAAGTCGTCTGCAATATGCACTTATAAACACCCTAGGAACGTCGTATGCGATATCCACCTCTGAAGATGCTGGTAGATACTGCAGTACCGTAACAAGTAGTTAAGAATTTATTGTTATGGGTTCATGCATGACAGTTTATTTCAGTATCAATTTAACGCACCTAGGTGTTTGTCTATGGCCGAAAATAATGAACGAAAAATAAATAAATGGCAAACCACTTCGATGTTCAAATAAAATGTAACTCACATGTCGCATTTGCAACATAATTTCGTTGTTATATCTACATCACTACATCTACAGGATTTCTTTGCAATGAAGACTTAAGTGCCTGGCAGAGGGTTAATCCAACCACCTTCGGACTATTTCTCTACCGTCCCATTCTTTAACACCGTGAGGGAAAAAGGACCACTTAAATCTTTTCTTACGAGCTCTGAATTACATTATTACTATGGTCATTTCTTCCTGTGTACGTTCCCAAGGAAATAATGTTTTGCCATTAAGAACAGATGTTGCTGATTGAAATTTCGTGAAAAGATCTCGAGGCAACGAAAAACGCTTTTGTTTTCGTTAATGTCACCCCAACTCGCTTATCAAATCTGGGACTCTCTCTGCCCTATTTCGTGACATTACAAATGGTGTTACCGTTCCTTGGACGTTATTGGCGTGCACCGTCAATCACGTCTGTCAAAGATCCCATGCCGCGCAGGAATACTATAGCAGTGGACGGACAAACGTAGTGCAGGCAGTGTCTTCAGTAGACCTGTTGTGTATTCTTAGTGTGCGGCCAATAAAATGCAGTCTTTCGTTTGCCTTCCCCACAAAAGATTGTTTGCGATCGTTCAACGACGTCATATCGCGGAGCACGCGGTTGCTTGCGCCGTCAGTTCGAATCCTTCCCCGGGCACGGATGTGTGTTAGGTTAGGTAGGTTTAAGTAGTTCTAGGTCTAGAGGACTGATGACCTAAGCAGTTTGGTCGCATAGTTCTTAGACGCAATTTTTGACCTTTCGCGTAAATTTTCTTTACATAAACTGCCGTATCTTTAGATTGCGTTGACATAGCTCACTTTTTTACACCACCAAGGACCGTATACCGCAGGAAGTGTGATACATTTCCGCTTATTATGTCTACCCGTACTCGAGGTAAACGGGTTCTAAGGGTTGGGTAGACAGACAGACGGTCAAGAAAGTATGACTAGTAGAGTTCCATTTTTACCAATTTATGTGACGAAGTGCTAACAAGGAAAATAGCTACGACAGTTAATGAAGATGAGGGCAGCATAAATAATTCCCTCTTCTCTTTATTCGAGATGTTCCAGTTGCAGGCGATACATCAGCATATGAATCGTAGCTAAGCTTTTGGTCCAAATAAAGTTTACAGGAATGCAAATAAAATCCATTTGCCTATACACGTGGTAATTCAGATCCCAGTATTAATGCCACCGCGTTTTAGAAGTGCGAGTATTCCCATTGCCAGCTAGCTTAAGAAACACTTCGGCTAATGAACCTTTTCTAGCTGTGGCGAGTGTAATGGAGAATTCGGAACATTGTAGAATACGTTTAGCAGCTATGTAGCCATTTGTTTCCTGGGATGGTGCAGAATTATCCAGCGTTTTGTTATTTCGTTAAACTTTCCGAATCATTGTCACATAAGCGGTGACATAAAGGCAGAAAATTCTTGTTTTAGAGTCCAGAAATCTCTGTGCAACAGGAAATGAAGATCATTTTGCCATTTTCATTGCGAAATTGCCGGCTTATTCATGTCTGGGGTAATAATAGAGGGCTGTTTGCCAGCGTTGTCTGCTAGCGTAGTGAAAGGTGTTTGCTACTGGAAGGGAGGTGTAGTTTGTTTTCGGTTCTAATCTCGATGGAGGAAGAGAGACTATCAGGACAGCAATTTTAAGAAATTCTCGCGCCCCCAATACATTTTATTGCAACCTTTATTCTGTACCGGCGCCCTGTTGATGTAAATAAGAAAATCTTGTAGAATTGCATACTTGTTGCCGCCTACATTTTCTGCTTCTGTCAATAATTGAATTGACGTAAGTGTGGCACTGAATAATTTTTAACTGAATTTCGTTATGAATCTTCACGCATTGCTAAATTTGCACACTTTCATGGTACGTCAGCAACGGTAATCCAGTATGACTGGTCTGAACGTTGACACAGACCGTTTCGCGGCCGAATGCGCATTATATTTTACTAATTCGTAACGATCTGGGGTACTTTGTCTTAATGAAACCGTTTTGCTATCTCGATAAGCTGAAATTCATTTTTATTAGTACAGTTCATACTAATTAGCGTTTCTGCCTTTATTTATATCTTATATTCACGTGTTGTATTTAACACACTGATCAGCATTAATATAGTATTACACATGATTGAAAACAGTCTGACAAAGTTCGGATAGTTTTTCAATTTCACTCCTTTGCGTAGTATGTTGGTAGCAGTTCGTCACCTTGCCTGTTATGCTGTGTAGCAAACTTTAAAGCTGTGCGGATCTGCATAACAAAAAGGCGAGGGGTCTGGCTCGTTTTGGTCACGACTGTACATTGTCAGTCAGAACTAGAAATAATGAATTGTTTTTTGTTCCAATAAAGCAATTACCCATTGTCTCAAACTGCTTGGGATCTCACTCTTATTCTGAATATATTTCATAACCTTTGAAAGCAAGATTACCCCACTGCCTCTGTTGTGTACTCTCCAGTTTTGATGTTTATTAAGTCACTGTACTGTCTCCTAGCTTTTTCTATCACTATGTTTTTTCTGCCTTCCTCATTATACAAATTTGTGGTAAGTAGGTAGTCCATTGTAATTAATGTGGACCCAAAAATACGAGGGCTATTCGGAAAGTAGGGTCCGATGTGTCGCGAAATGGAAACTACTCTGAAAATAAAAAATCTTTAATTTGCAACAGTTATATGCGCCTCCCAGCTATTTCTCCACATAGTCGCCCCTCCAACTCAGGCATTTGTCGTAGCGTTGTACCAACTTCCCAATACCGCCTGAGATTTCTGCCGGTTCTCTACGCTGGTCTACAGCTTTTCCAAAAAGCTGTCATCGTAGCCAGAGTTTTATGTGAGCAGAGATGAACTCAGAAGGAGCCAGTCATGTGGGTGATCAAACACTTGCCTTAGAAAACGCTAGAGGAGCAGCTTCATTGTCCCTTCAGTGGCCAAGAATTGTCATGAAGAAGGAAATGCATGACAGCTGTTTTATGTGGGCTGCGTTACATCTGGCGAAATCTCTCACGAGGCTCTCATACTTGGTGGTAGAAACTATTTTATAGGCATCTTTACCTGCTTACTGTGCGCTTAAACTGAAAATAGTAACTTGACACTGCCAAACGCATCGATGGAAAGCTTCATTGGATTTTCGGAGTGGTTTCTATTTCACACCAGATCGGACTCTACTTCCAGAATAGCCCTCGTAACTGTTATTGGCCGAAGTAAAGAGAATGTAAACTGCAGGCTGGCGACACCAAGAAAATATTATATAAAAAGAAGAGGTATATTAACATCTAATATAACTTTAAGTGTTAGAAAGTCGTTTCTGCAAGTATTTGTGAGGAGTGTAGCGTTATATACGACTGAAACATGGATGATAATCAGTACAGACGAGATGAAAATATATGTTTTTAAAACGTGTTAGTAGTAAGTGGGTTACTTGGGTGCAGTTGCAGATATTTTTGTTAACTAATTCATTTTTTATTTTCTTATTGTGGGCCACTTGAGCGTAGTTGCAGATATTTTTTTTACGCATCCCTCATTGTCTTATAAACTGCTAGACTGTGCACACTAGCTACTAAAATTTTTTATAAACGGATTCAAACCATAAAAATTTTTAAAAATTTTCAACTAAAATTCTATGCTGTGAATCATATGTCAAATTCTTTTTACCATACATTACCACATACATAAGCGTATCTTTCGGAATATTTTCATTAAAATTTGCACACAGCTTCAGTGTAGTTTTCTATGCAGCTAATACATTCATTCTTCTAGACATATTTATAACATAGATAGGATAATTTTCAATAAAGCTGAATGGACTCAAATTAACATCACCATTCAATTGTGTAGTTCTTTTGTGTAGTGCTTTTAAATAATTATTTGGCGGATCTAGATTCCACATTTCTTGAGGAAAAATCTCGTTTCTGCCATTTTTAATATAGATATTCTGTAATTTAACATGATCGAATAAGGAAGAGTCAATGAGCTGATTATTCTTAATAAATTCTACACAACAAACTCTAGATCATGAAATTCGTTATCATTATTTTTAGTTCTCTTCATTCCTTTATAGTTTAGTTTAATTTCGCCATCTTCGAAAAATTGGAAGTCCCAGTTATCTATTATTTTATTGAACCTTTCTGGCAAAATAATTTTAAATTTATTATCGAGCTCTAGACAAATTTTATCACCTTATCTAGTTTTTAAATGTTCACATAGCTGCATTGTTTTCCACGTAATAATCTTTGAAATTATACCTCATCTGGACCATTTCCTCTATAACAAAATTTACATCTAAGTTATCTAATTGATCATCCAACAGTATCTCATAAAATCGTTGCAAATTTGTCACATATTCTGTTTGACTCATGTTTTGTCTTTGTCCATATTTGACCCCTTAATAAATTCAAACAGATCTTAGCAACAGCTCGCTTTCCAGGATTTTCTTTTATTTTATCACGATCCAAGTCAATATCCAACTTCTCTTTAACTGTTTTGATGTATTCTTCGTCACTTTCAAAATTATGTGAAGTAGTTTCTAATTTTATTTTCATAAAGTCTTCCAAATAGTTTTTAAACAGCATATTGCTATTATTTTTAAAGTCCCATACTTCATAAACTCCTAAAACTTTATATCCTTTTTCTACAGCTTTCTTTACTTCATCCGTTGACCAAGTTCCAATAAAACTTCTTTCTTCATCACAGTGACTGCATTTACATAGCTGTTCTTCTGCACATTTGACACACAGAGGAAACAATAGTTTTTCATTTTTATCGATTTGCATGCATACAGGTAAAACTGGATGATACAATCTTCTAGGAGCCAATACTTTACATTTTATTAACCCATACCATTTTTTGGAATAATATCTTGGTCTATAAATTTTCCTTGGATGTTGTTCAGGATAATAATCATAATATTGCATAGTTGGATAAAGACTACATACATCAATATATTTTATTTTTGAGCTAATACCATCTGCTTTAGCTCTTAATTTTATTGCATTTGTTCATCCACCATAAAATGCATCTCTTGGATCCAATGGTTCAACAATTTTAGGTAACTGTTTAAGATTTTTATACTCTACTGAGTTCACCCAAAAAACATTCCTACATTTCCACCAGATTGTATCCAGCATTTCGTATTTCTGACTTCTTGTTAAAGTATTTTGATAAAGATCACCCAGTATCCTTATTTCTGTTGTTAATTGTTTCACTTTTAAAACATTTTTTACAACCATGCCAGAAGCAACCATGATATTGATAAACAGTATTAGTTGATTTATCAAATCAATCTACTTTTGCTCCTGCAATTCTGACTTCTCCACCATTAACAGCATGTGAGATGTTGCCATTATTTAAACTATTCAACCAAGCTATAGATTGTTTACTGTAATTCTCCTTCTGTTCTTTATCCAATACAACGATTGTATTTTACTGTAAATATTTCGATCTGTAAATTGCCATACAAACGCCAGCAATTGTTAAATAACAAAATGGATCAATGTTAGCAATTTCCAGAAACTGTTTTCTTAATTCTAAACAACCTTGTCTTAATATATCTACATCAGAATTACAGTACTCGTTAATTTCTTTCTTCATATTGAACACATAATTTTCTTTAACTCTAGAGCTGTGCCATTTGAGAAATGCTTCTCGATCATTTGGCTTCATACTGTCAACACAATAATATTCAGAATAGGAATCGGTCCTATATAGTTTTAATTTGCTGCCATGTTGAATAAATGTGGGAAGTAGCCTTTCTTCAATTCTTTCAAATCAAAAGTTTTTGGAAAACTACTAAGTGGACCTTGTACAAAATTACTGCTGTCTGTAATTTTTATACCTAACTGTTTGATCTCCAATAACATCAATTTTCTTCCTGTGTAGATGGTAGATGGCCTTATTGAGTTTTCAACACAGTACTTCAAAATGAATTGGGAATCATAAGTTTTTGCATAGTGAGCTATGAATGTGTGATAACTGTTCTTTTGAGATAGCATCCACTTACAGAATTCATCATTTGTCTAAAGTTTGTAAACAGTATCACCTTTAAAATTGTGAACAATTATAAGATTGGGAATGTGTGTTCCAGTTTCTTGAGTTGCTTCATAATCAAACCACATGTATCTTTCAGTATAAGTACAATCCAATTTCTTAGGGAAGCCTTTTTGACAACATTTAAACTCTTTACCACCAACTATTTTATTACATACAAAGCACTGGTAAATATAAAAATCTTGGAATTCTCCATTAACATAGCAACCTCCTTTATTACAATTTGGGCAACCTTTGACTATAAATTCATCACCAAATTTTCTTTCACAGATACCACCTTTTTGCAATACAGGTTGCATGTAGCATTTATGATTTCCAATTTTCATTACTGGGTTACAATTTCTACAAAGTTCAAAACCGCATTTATGTTCTTTAGATCTTAAACAAATCTTTTTACATCCTTCACACTTGTAAGTTGATTCACAAACTTCTTGGTGATTGTTTAAGCATTCTTCATTATAACAGTATCTATTACATTTCTCACAATAAATCTTATGTTCTTCACTTTCATGTTCTAGTCTTTTGCATAATATACACACTTTTTGCTCTATTTTACATCTATGTTCCTCCTTGTTGTGATATGGTTTCTTGCATTTATCACAGAAACATGATGATCCTAAGAAAGCAGTCATACTGTTAATTACATCAAAATGATTGTGGTCTTTGTACAGATAATTCTTGATTTCTTTCGCAGGAGCACTATAGATAATGGCATTATAATTTTCAGCACATACTACATTTATTTGGATAACCAACAATTCTTCAATATTTTTAATGTCATCTAAAGTAAATCCTTCTTCGTTGTATTCGCCCAACTGATTAAATAATATATTAGTTAACTCTTTCTGTAATTTGTATTTATTTCCAACTCTTATTTTCTTAATTTCATTATCACTGAGTTCTCTTCCCAAAATATTATTTGTGTGATATGTCAACGCCACAATTATCATTGTTATTAATTCTTGTGATGCCTTTCTTAGTCTGTTTGTCGTCAGCCAGATTTATTATTTTTTTACGTGCACTACCTCTACAAATTGCTAACATTTGAATATTAAATGATGTTTCAACTACATCAACAGTTTCATCTGATGTGAAGATATCCCTCATTTTGTTGAACAAAATTTGAACAGACTCTTGTGCATTATTCGATGCATTATAACCTGTAGAAATTGGATAAAACATTTTTGGGTTGTTGGTTGTTATATTTAGCTAATCTCCTTTCCTGAAATTAGTCCTCTTTTTAGCTACATCTACCATGGAATTGAGTGCTTTGTTATATAATCTATTTTCTCACTAAATGTATCGAGCTTCACAATGGTAGCATCGTTAAAGACAATTTTATAGTCAACAGACCATGCTTTAAATTTTTCATTAAATTTTGATTTAATTTCTTTTATCTCAAATAAATTCTTTTCAGATAGCTCAGCTTCCTTTTCATTATCAAATAATTTACTACTAAATGGATAAATTTGATCTATCCTTACTATTTTTTCCTGTCTTGGTTGACAAGGCTTTTCAATAATATCATCATCAAATCTTTAAAAGTAATTTATATTTGGAACATGTTTTGGTCTTAATCTAGTTTTTTGAAATACATGTGGATGAAAATTAAACTCTTGTAATACAATGGCATTAATTAACTCTGATTTCTTTAATGTATTATATCCTTTAATACCAAGATCTTTAGCTTTAACTTTGAGTACACTTACTTTCAAATTTTCTAGAGTTCTTGTAGTAACTTGTGAATTATTTGAAACAATTAATTTGATAAGACCATCTTTTCTAAGTGCACTATATCCTTGTAAATTATTCCTTTTGCAATAATCACGAGATTGAGCAACTGTAAAATCTCTCAGAGAGACTTTAATTTCTTTTATCTCAAATAAATTCTTTTCAGATAGCTCAGCTTCCTTTTCTTTATCAAATAATTTACTACTAAATGGATAAATTTGATCTATCCTTACTATTTTTTCCTGTCTTGGTTGACAAGACTTTTCAATAATATCATCATCAAATCTTTAAAAGTAATTTATATTTGGAACATGTTTTGGTCTTAATCTAGTTTTTTGAAATACATGTGGATGAAAATTAAACTCTTGTAATACAATGGCATTAATTAACTCTGATTTCTTTAATGTATTATATCCTTTAATACCAAGATCTTTAGCTTTAACTTTGAGTACACTTACTTTCAAATTTTCTAGAGTTCTTGTAGTAACTTGTGAATTATTTGAAACAATTAATTTGATAAGACCATCTTTTCTAAGTGCACTATATCCTTGTAAATTATTCCTTTTGCAATAATCACGAGATTGAGCAACTGTAAAATCTCTCAGAGAGACTTTAATTTTTCTATCTTTTATTACAGAAAAATTTTCAAGAGCTTTTGAAAAAATGGGTGGTGGTGGTGGTGGTAAATGATTCGAAACAATTAAGTTGATAAGACCATTCTTTCTAAGTGCAATATATCCTTGTAAATTATTTCTTCTGCAATAATCACGATGTTGAGTGACTGGAATCTTTCTCAGAAAGGCTTCCATTTATTAAAAATAAAATTTTAATAAATTTGAAAAAATTGAAGATCAACAGCAAAGATGACTTCTAATTTATATAAGATAATTTATAATAGACTTGCAAAATTGGAGAGCACCAGCAAAGATAGTCCTAATTTATTAAAGATAAATTTTTACTAGATTTGAAAAATTACAGAGATTATTCTAATTTATTTAAGAGAAATTTTAAATTCTCTAAGTATGTAGTTCATTTTTGATGTGTCCATTTGATTGTAAATGTTTTTTGAGATCACTTTTAACTCTTTCCTTTCCACACACACACACACACTATTTTTCTTTTTTGTCTATATTCTAGTTGACAAGTCTTACATCTACTTGCGACCTTGTCCCTAGATGTATGACTTACCTAAAAACAGCGAAGATCTTTAATTTCTTGACAACCAATACATTTTTTTAAATAGTTGTAACTCCTGTTGTTGTTGTTTGTAAAAATGAAAATATCCTTAAACACTGACAAAGCACTCTTATAATTAGATATAAACTGTTCACAACATTCTTTTTTGTATTTATATATATTTTTGTAGTCTTTTTATGACATTCTTTACACATATATGAAATCTTATCCTTTGAGTATATGTGTTGATAAAAGTTATCAATTGATTTCTCTACTTCACATTTTTTATGCTTCTTGTGTGCTTCCATTTATTGAGATAAATTTTGATTAATTATTAAAATTTTTCATTAATAAATGAATCCTCTTTCATGTTGGTATGGGCTTTATAGCTGTATAGATAAAATATTTACACTCATAATTTTCCTTCTCTCTAGTATTTCTACTAATTGGTTTTTTATTTTATTTATGAATTTTTAGTACAATACACATTTCATGAAATGGAAATTGTTATCATTACTGACACACTTATTCAAAGACATTGCAGGTGCCTGAATAACTGAAAATCCGACATCAATTTTAATTTACTAATGTATTTTAATCATATATAAATGAAAATTTTTCATCTCAACAAGGTGGTTAATAATCCATGGTTCAAAGCTAGAATTTACTAAGCAATTCGTGACCAGAATTGCAGGGTTTTCGAGCGAGATCCCTGTAGAATTAAAGATATTAATTTACTAATGTATTTTCATTCTATATAAATGGCAGTTGTCGCACGATCAGAATCGACCATGTTGAACATTTCCGAATTCATTCAAGAAAGGAATTATGAATTATGTTTAGGAAGTTGGTTCAATGACATTTGGATTACTTTGTTTAATAAAAAGTATGCTTTGATCTCAAATGACATTTTATGCTTTATTCACTATGGAATTTCAGGTCCTACAGTTGAAGTGCCTGAATTAAATAATAAAATTAAATCAAATTTTATTAAATCTTTAAATAATTACAATTTTGAATACATAGAAATAAAACATACTAATCCATTAGCTGTAGAGTATGAATGTACACAAAATAAAATGAAAACTTTAACACCATACAATCTTGTTCAAAAAACTTGGATTTTAGTAACTGTTTAAAAAACTTGCAATGAGTTTCAGAACTCAAGTAGCTACCGAAATTAAAGATTACTATATTACTCTTGAAGAAATATTTTGCGATTATGCTGACTACATAAAAGAATATAAAGCCATTTAGTCTCAAAAAATTATCGAACAGCAAGCAATAGAATTAAAAGAAAAGGTAAAACATAGTCTACAATTAAAATATGTAATATCTGATATAGTGGAAATGAAGAAAGAACAAATTATTTACATTGCCACATCCAAGCAGTAAGCCAAGAAAAATTATTTTAAAGTTGGTGGCATATATTCTGAAAATCATCATTGGAAAAGATTATCAAGCTATAATAGTGGAAGGCCTAAAGATGTTAAAATATTTTATGTCAGAAAATATAAATGTACTGATTATAAATTAATACAGCAAATGATTAATATTTATTTTGCTGTAGCCAGAGTAGATAAAAGAAAAGAAATACACAAAATACATTTCAGCACTCCATCTTACTTTGTAAAGAAATTATGTGACCAATCCAATGATATTGTTGATGAAGTATATGTGTAATGGAAAAATATTTATGATGAAATTTTAGTTGTGCCTGCTGTAGAATTTTAATTTAGTAATGTATTTTTATTCTATATTACATGGAGTCAATTGTAGACCATATGAATAACAAGTGTACATACAACAATAAAGAAGTTTGTGTGGTAATTGATAAAGACAGTAATCCATTATTTAAAGGTAAAGATTTTCCTAAAATATTAGAGTATAAAGACATTGACTATGCGATTAGACATCATGTTGATAAAGAAGACAAAATTATATTTGAAAATTTAAACCCCAGAAGCTTCCTTGAGGCTGAAAGGTAATAAAAAATCATCAATATTTATCAATGAATCTGCCTTATATTCATTAATTTTTAAATCACAAAATTAGATGCAAAAGCATTTAGAAGATGGGTTACACATGAAGTTTGACTGCCAATAAGAAAATATGGTGAATACAAACTACAAAATAAAATCAAAGATTTAGAAACTAAAGTTGAAAGTATGAAAAATAGTAATAGAATTATGTTCAATGTTGCTAGAGATATAGTTCAAGAGAAAGATGAAATTATTGAAAATCATGCTACTCCTCCAACCATTAATCAAGATAAACATAGTGAATTTATTTTAATTAAGAAAAATGATATGTGGGAGTATCCATATTATGTTATAAGAACTCAAAATTGTTCTGTAAACTCTAGACTGAATGAATTAGATGGAGATTATCCAGAAATGCAAATAATTTTGAAAATCAGGAATCCAAACTGAGTAAATCTATATAATTTAATGAAACAACGATTACCAATAACTTCTCAAGGAAATCATTTTGAAACAAGTTTAAATGAAGATACTCTTATACAGGAGATAATAAATATTAAAATGACAAGTGTCAACTGAAGCAGACTTACATTTAATTTTCTCATGTTTATAGAAAGTCAGTGCTGTTTTTTAAAGTATTCATAAACAATACATATTTCATCACCTTTCAAATTATATAAATAATTTACAGCCTTGTCAGTTAATTGATTTATGAAATTAAAGACTGTAACTTCATCATCAGGATAACACACATTTTTAAAATATGAAATGGTTAATATTTGCATTCGTACTGTACGATACAATGATATAGAAATAATTTTTATTAGATGTTTAACTTATAAAATGACTTTATCTTTATTTACCCAACTGTTGTGCGAATTATCAAAACCTAACCATTTAACATAAACTTTATCTCCTTTGTTTCTTAAAACTTTTTCAACTAAGTATACATCTGGATATTTTGTTTTCTGTAGCTCTTGTTCATAAAAATTACCTTCGATATCTTTCAGTTTATATGTGATCGGATTAGAAAGAATAACATCTTCAATTTCAAATATTTCTGTTGACCAATTAGTCATATATCCTTTTCAAAAAGACCTTTAAGTTTACTAATTCTAACATTATCACCTTTTTTAAATTTCACTTTTTCGTTAGACATTAACCTTTCCCAATTGGACGCCTTAAAATTTTTTTAAACTTCTATTGGCTTTATTTTTATAGTTCGATGAACTGTGTTATTGTATTTGTCAACTAGTTTCGACATTATGTCAACCCATTTGTAATTTTCTTGTAAAGGTAATTTCTTCCACATCTTTTCTTTAAGTGTTCTGCTCAATCGTTCAACAACAGATGCTTTTAATTCTGAAAAAGTTGAATAATGATTAATGTTATGTTTCTTCAACAGTTCTTTAAATTCTTTGTTATAAAATTCTTTACCATTATCTCTCTGCAGATTTTTTTGTCTCGGGGAGCCACATTCTTACCTGTTTTGTCTTTAACTGTAACAGCCCAGCCAAATTTCGAAAATACATTGATAACAGTCAATAAATATTTATATCCTTTATTTATTTTAGAAATACCTTTTAAATTACCTGAATCCATTTCTACTAAGTCAGATTGCCATAAATCATCTATACCGAGAGAAATTACATTTCTTCGTGTAAAATTTTTTCTCATTGGTTTATGTAATTCATTAATAATTTCTTCACGAATATTATATAGACCTTTGCTCACAATTTTTTTGGTGAATTTACTTTTCTTCGTTTTACAAACTGTGCAGAGACCTTCAATTCTTTGTCTTCCATTTTTTGTTGTTAATCTGTATGGATTATGTGTATTAGTAAATTTTTTACACTTCAAGCAATAAATGTGATAGTCATGTGGAGTGTGGTTGTTCATTTATATAGATAAAAAATTTATTAAAGTTTAAATTAATCTAATTTTTCCAATAATTCTAGATCATTACTTACTTTTTTCCCAACATATAATGGTTTTAACATAACTTTCTACTGAATCAATTTTATTTAAAGGATTAATAAGATTTCGTTTCATATCGTTTATTTCTTTATTATTATGCACCATAATACCATCTGTAACTATTTCTTTCATTTAAGTCTAAAAGAAACTTGTTATATACTTCTTTATTAACATAGCTATTAAATTGCGTTAAAATACTTGTATATTCTGGTTTAGTTCATTAAGAAAATAATGTTTGTTAACTACATCTTTTGCATCAATTGTATCATTTACATTAGCAAGTCTTCTATTTTTAAAACCAATATATCCTTTAGTTTCTTTGAAAATAGCATTAAATTCTTTTTGAAATTGTTTAATGGCATTAGTTATCTTTGTATCAGATTGTTTGATCATATTTTGAATTTTTTCTTCATCGAATGTAGATGTCTTCAGTACTTGTTCACTTTGATGAATCTTATTTCCAAAAATTTCCATTAATTAAATCTAAAATATCATTAAAATTATAATTTTCATAAAGCAATTTTAAAAAAAGTCACAAATGGCCACATATTACTTCATCAAAATTATGTATTCTTTCTGTTTTGTAATATAATTCATCTTTTCTTAAATAATTAACTAATTGTTTTGGTATATTACCGCCAAATGAATCAAAACCATCTTTTTTATCTTTTTTTTTATAATAACAAATCCAATGTGTACCAGGATTATCAGATTTATCTAAATTTACTATACCACATTCAATTTTAAATGGCTTATTTGGTAATTCATCAATCTTATATACTCCATGAAAGTGTTTAATTTTTAATTGTTTAGCAATTTCTTCTATATCAAAATTACTTAATGTATTAGGATATTTATTAATTACTTTTTCGAAATTTGTTTATTCCCATTCCAGCTTTCTTTTCCATTTCTAAGTTATGTCTTTTTTGTTCTTCTAATTCTTTATCAGCTTTCTTCTTGTTTATAACTGCATTTGCAATTGCTAAAGATCCACCAGCTAAAGAACCAATTGTTGCTAATTATGGTAATGCTGCTAATAATAAAGGTAAAAATCCACCTTCATGTTGTGTTAATCCTTTACTATCTTTCATTTTTGTTAGATATTCAATAATTTTTTTAACAACAGGAATACCTAATGTAATAAGAAAATTTCCCCCAACTTTCTTTTCTTTTTTCCTTTTTTGAACATCTGTTAAAAATGGTTCAATTGCATTTCATTGTTCATTATTTAACGTTAATTTAATTGACTTTGGTTTTCTTTTGCCAATAGGTAGCAAAGTATAATCAATTGTAAAACTGTTCATTTATATAGCTTAAAAATTTAATAAAGATTAAACTCCCCATCCATTGTCATCCACACCTTAACCCATTCCTAATTTTCGTTTTCCATACATTATTTCTGTAACTGCTGTTGCTGCGACTTTTTCTCCAAAAGAAGCATCACTTGCATGCATTCTTTCTTTTGCAGTTAACTGGAGTTGTTTATCTGCATCATTTCTAGATTATACATCTTTATGATCTCTGTATGTGATAACATGCTGTTTACAAGCTCCATCTAATGGATTTATTCTTGGATCACCACGTTCCAATCTTTCTTCAAGTTTAGTAAATGGTCCACAGTAATTATATCCTGGTAAATGCATCTCAGGCATTGGAACATTATTTAAAACCCAATTGACTACTCCTAACCATTTTTTTCGCTCTTCCAAATTGTGTGAGGAAGATTATTCAAAATTCTAATTAAGTATGGAATTCCTTTTGGATTGCCGACGACGAAATCACTAAATTTATTAGTCAGCATTTGCATTATTCCACCTTTTCATTGTGATAATTCTTATTTCCAGCTAGTTCTTCACCATGAATTACAGCTAATCTATTAATTAATTGTCTAACATCATTCATCCAAACATATTAAATTGGTTTTTCTGTATATTTTTTAACTAAGCCTACGCCAGTTGTTTCATCTGAATCTGATGATGCCATTTGTTTGGAAAAATAAAGTTCAACAATCTATTTTATCAAATTTTTATATTTATTACCTTTACTTGACTTATTTTATTTGGATTATTGTCAGAATATAATGCTCCTGATTCAATCAACATATCTGCATAATTTGACAGATCAGAACTTCTGAATAGTGTGTTCATATCATCTAGTTATTTGTTTTTTAGTTAAAAGATTCAATAATCCATCAGTTCCTTCATATGTTCTATTACCAATTGTTAATTTGTAGCCCTCAAATTTTACAGGTAATCTACCAACAAATTTAAATATACCAACAGGCTTTAATCCAGAAACTTTATCTTCACTATGATTAATGTATTCTAACTTTCTTTCACTTATGTTTATTTTTTTAACATCTTTCTGTTTTCTTTCTTCATCATAATTATCTAACAACTTTGTTATTTCTGATTCGCTGAATGTATAATCTATTTTGTCACTTTCATAATGTTTAATTGCTAGAACATCGTTAAATTCATCAAAATAATGAGGAACCATTTGTTTTTCAACTTCTCTATTTTCTTCAATTGCTTTCAAAACATTGTCACCGAAGCCTTCAATTCCTTGTTTTACTTGTTCAATGGCATCGATAACTGGTTGATCTCCTTTTTTTAAATTTTTCCTACTCTGTTTTTGGTTGCTATTTCCATTTTCTAAACTCTTCTTTTAACTGTTCTTTTACTGTCCTGTTCTGTCTAGCTTTTTCAACGATTTCTGGATTGTATTTTGCAAACATTTATTTAAGAATAAAAACATTAATCAAAAAAGAAATGTTGTATTTTATTTCTAAATTTACCTTCATTTGATTTTCTAGTCATGTCTATTGTGAAAAATCCAAACTGATCATTCAAACATTTACTACACATTTCTTTAAAATTATCAAACTTTAAATCTCCAGCAACAAACTCATGGTAAATATGATTTAAATTTGTATCATCCTGTCTAAATATATTTAAAAAGTTAAAATTATCTCTAACTGTTTTGTTATTTTTGAACAAGTTTGAGCTAAGTCAAAACAATCTATACCTTTGTGTCTTCCTCTAGTGAAATATTCTTTAACAACATCCTGATTCTCAAGAATAAAATCATCAACTACAACAACTGAATTGTCGAGGTGTTGATCTAATGGGACAATTTCATCATTATTTCCAATGGCTGTAGCTATTTTTTCTTCTATTTTTTCACATCATTTCATAAATTCCAAGTATTTTGTTTGATCTAAGCTTTTTGAATAAATATATAAATGATTAATTTTATTCCAATTTAACCATCCTGGAGCTAAAATATAATTATCAATCATTAATGTAGTTTCTCTACAACCACTTGGTCCAATTATCACACATCTAATAGAATTTGGTAAAAGTTTACCTTGTTTATTTTTCGACTTCTTTTCTGGAAGTCTTATTCTTGATTCCCAATCTGTTATGCTCATTTATTAATAAAAAATTTTAATAGTAAATTAGTCACCTATTTCAATTAAGTGGTAAGTCATCTGTTCTCAAAAAAAGATTAACTGTTCCAATAAGGGACAGTTTTAGTAGTGTTTCATTAGTTGGTTTTTATTCAACTTTCCTAACTTCAAATATTACATTGAGAAATAGTAAACTTTATTGTGATGGTGAAATGATAGAAATTCCTGTAGGTCAGTATACTTTGAAAAACTTGGAAAACTTTATTCATTCGAAGAAGGCAAATATCCACATTAAAGCAGATGAAATTTTAAACAGAATTGTTATTGAAAGTGATGTAAAATTGTATATGGATATTGGTAGTGTGCTTGGATTTAGTAATCTAGTTGTTCAAGCGAAAGAAAAGGCTATTGCTAAAGATGTTCCTAAAATTATTCCGTTTGAATTAATAAATATAAATTTCAATCTTACTGATGGAATGTATGTTGAGCATACTGATCATTTTCACAGAGAAACTAATATTATTGCTACATTCAAGCCTAATGCAGAATTTGGTGGACCAATGATGCATGAACCAAATTATCCTGTAAATATTCCTATTTTTGATCCAATTCAGAACTTGGAAATTACTGTAACTGATGAAAACGATAATTTAATTGAGTTTAATGGTGCTTGTAACAGTTATTTTAGAAATTTCTTAATATTTTTTATTCTTAAATAAATCATGAACAAAGTCGAAAGTTATCAGTTTTATTAATTGCCTGTGAATGAAAAGACTAAAAATAATTTGAATTACCCCAACAAGAACATAGAGATTAATATAAATATTGGAGATAGTTGGGTTCATCCAAATCATGCTCAATTGTACATGAATTTCAGTATTATTGGAACTGATGGTACAGATTATTCAACTTTTGATGGAAAATCCAATAAAAAATTAATCGATAATTATGTAGCAAAACTGTTTGATTTTATCACCATAAAGAAAGGTAACAATATTTTGTCTAGAATGGAATTTCCATTTATTTCTTAATCAACTCTTATTCAGTTGACTTAAGCTATAGTCAATGAGTTAACCATGGAAGGTCATATTCTTAGTAATGGAAAGATAAAAAGTAAGAAAAATGAAGTACTTTATCCATTATAATTTTTCGGTGGATTTTTTAAAGATTATAAAGAAACAATGTGGGAAGGAGATTTAACAGTTATTTTTACATGGTCATAAAGTGCTGGAGATTGTATTCTTCGCTGTCCTGATACAAATGATGTGACTACACTGCCAAACGAAGGTAAAATTGTGGTAGAATCCATGGAAATTCGTGTTCCTGTTGTTAAATTTGAACCAGAATATTCGCTTGAATTAGAACAAGATAGACTTAAAAATCCAAAAATTCCCATATCTTCTTTGAACCACATACTATAGAGATTGCTGGATTAGATGAAAAAAGAAATATTGAGTTAAATATTACAAAAAATCTATAACTCTGCAGAATTTGTTATGCCTTATTTCATCTTTATTGTTTTCCAGGCAAAAAGGAAAAATAATCAGCTCATTGACTATTCCTTATTCGATCATGTTAAATTACAGAATATCTATATTGAAAATGGCAGAAACGAGATTTTTCCTCAAGAAATGTGGAATCTAGACCCACCTAATAATTATTTAAAAGCTTATGATGCTTTCTTAGATTTTAAGAGAACTACACAATTGAATGGTGATGTTAATTTGAGTCCATTCAGCTTTATTGAAAATTATCCTATCTATGTTATAAATATGTCTAGAAGAATGAATGTATTAGCTACACAGGAAACTACAATGAAGCTATGTGCAAATTTTAATGAAAATATTCTGAAAGATAAGCTTATGTATGTGGTAATGTATGGTAAAAAGAAATTTGACATAAGATTCACAGCATAGAATTTTAGTTGAAAACTTTTAAAAAATTTTATGGTTTGAATCCGTTTATAAAAAATTTTAGTAGCTAGTGTGCACAGTCTAGCAGTTTATAAGACAATGATGGATGCGTTAAAAAAAATCTGCAACTGCACCCAAGTGACCCACTTACTACTCATGTTGCTACAAAAGAACCCTGGAAATTATATGGGAAACTGGATGACTGTGGAAGAAGTAGTGAATAAAATTGGGAAGCAAGGAAATCTGACACAAATTTACTAAAAAGAGGCAGATTGATTGGGCACTGGCTGAGACGTTAATGAAAGGAAGTATGAAGGGTAGTAGCTGTAGTGAGAGAACGAAGTTAGACTAGGCCTACAGTAAGAAGTCAACTGGATGAAGGTTGCATTAGCTACGCAGACATGGAGAGACTTGCACAGGCTAGATTAACATCAGGAGGTATGTGAATTCACCCTTGGGATTGGAAAACGGAGTAAAAACACGATTCTCGATGTTACACTGTATCCATCTGTTACGTGATTTTTTGGAAAATGGGTGAAGTTGTGTGGCAATTGACGACCTGTGTATGGCATATGTCTTTTGCCACCCTGCTGAAAAACAGTCAATAAAAAACAACAAGATACTTGCTACAAAACTGTGGACGTACCAGATATGTTAAATTGGTTGTCATCATCTTCCTTTCAACTGCCCAAAACATTCTTGTGTGTTGTTTTCGTGTGATGTTGCGCAGAACCTCCGCCCTTTTTACCTCCCAATGGTGAGCAAGAATGCGACTGTATAATCCAAAGATTCTATACTGAAATATATTGATGAAATTTTTCATACGTGAGGACACGGATGAAGGTAGACAAACACTCCCACACTAATTCGCCACCACAGTTACTTTCGCAGTTCTGTGAGGACTTTTCATTTTTTACTAGTTGAGTACCTGGTGTTGTCCATATATGTATTTATTTAAATTCTAATAGTGTTTCTCCTCCCACCCCCTCTGTGTGTCGATCACCTATCCCTGACCATCTCCTGCCATTAACTCTGTTCATTTTCTTCACCCCCACTCTCTGTCCATCTCCTCCCTCACCTCTTACTGTCCATCTGCTGCTCTCTCCTCTTTTTCTCCGTCTCCTCCATCCCTCTATCTGTCCATCTTCTCTTTCCTTTCTAAGTCCTTCCACTTGCCCCTTCCCAGTACATCTCTTTCTCTTCCATTTTCTCTGTCCACCTCCCCTCCCTCCCTCTCCGTGTCGCACAATGTTTTAATTTTGCAGGTACGTTCAACGGCAATTTTGGATACTGTCTGCTAAATGTGTTGCGAATAAAGTTAGTAGCAAAGAAATAACAAAATTTAAACGTCATGACTTCATGCCGAATATGACAGTTTTATTGCATAAACGAAAGAAAAGTAATGAGTGATAAATTTTTTCCTCTCAACATTTTGTGGGAATGTATGCGAGAAAAAGTTTCATAAAGGCCTGAAAATGTGTATGAAGTTTGTTACAAGTCATTAAGTGCTCTAGTTTTCAAATATTGGACAGTGGACATAGCAGCTATACTCTATACAATATGTACATTAGGCAACAAATAGTGTCGAAGTAATGATTTAAAACAGTGAATATTGTTTAACCAATTTAATCATTTCTTTGAATCGTATCACGTAGCAGATATCAAACAATAAAAGCATTTTCAAAAGTATGGTAAAGTTCAAAAGACAAACAATTAGTAGCTTTTTCAGAGAGTAATTATTTTTCCCTAATTCCTTAACGTTCTTCAAATTAAAAAGTATCTTGTACTACACACTTTCTAAACTAGCCTAGATACTTCCTCAGAGCTCAAACTATGTCCTTACCAGTTTTTATCGAAATCGTTTCAAAGGGTTAGTAATGATAAATTTAAACGTAATGTATGATGTGGCAGTTTTCTTCGCGTGTCAGTGTTTACGATATTCCTGAACCATGTGTCGTACAATCATATTATTTTGCAGGTACATTCAGTGGTACTAGTAGCAAAGAAGTAATAAATGAAAACGTCATGCCTGATGCGAAAATGAACGTCGAAAAGTACAAGGTGTACAACTTTGCTTCCGCAGTTTGCCGATAGGTGGCAACAACGGCAAGTAGCAGTCGAAAGAAACGGATCGCAGACGTCAGGCAGCTAGCTCGGACCTCGGTCAACATAACCTCATGCAGACATTAGTCGATTTGTGTCTGAATCATTAAGTTGTTCTTGATTGAAAATGTCAGTTTACGAGCCTAATTCTCGTCATTTGCGGGAGGTGTTACTGTTTTGTTTCAATATGAAGTAAACAGCGGCTGAGTCTCATCTAATGCTCTCAAGTACGTATGGTAAGGACACTATTAGTGAAATAACGTGTCATGAGTGGTTTCGACGCTTCAAGAGCGGTAATTTTAACGTCGTAGACGAACATAGTGGTGGAAGAGAGAACGTTCGAAGATGCAGAATCGGAGACATTACTGAGTGAAGACTCGCTTCAAACTCAAGAATAATTGGTACGATTAGTGGGAGTGACACAGCAAGCCATTTCCAAACGTCTCAAGGCTACGGGCGTCATTCAGAAAGAAGGATCTTGGGTCCCGTGTGAGCTAGAACCAAGAGACGTTGAACGGCGTTTGCGTGTTTGTGAACAGTTACTTCAGAGGCAAAAACGGAAAGGATTTCTGCATTGCATTGTGACCGGGGACGAAAAATGGCTTCATTACGATAACCTTAAACGCAAAAAATTATGGGGATACCCCGGCCATGCTTCCACGTCGGCGGCCAAATCGAATATTCACGGCTCCAAGATCATGCTCAGCATTTGGTGGGACCAGCTCGGCGTCGTGTACTACGAGGTGTTAAAACCAAGTGAAACAATCATAGGTGCTCGTTATCGAACGCAATTAATGCGAACGGCCGCAATACAGCTAGAGGCACGATAAAGTGATTTTGCAGCACGATAACGCTCAACCCCACGTTGCAAAAGAGGTCAAAACGTAGTTGGAAACGTTGAAATTGTAGACCCTATCACACCCGCCGTATTCTCCAGACATTGCTCCCTCTATCACCTGTTTAGATCAATGACGCATGGCTTGGCTGCCCAGCACTTACGATCTCGTGAAGAAGTCAGAAATTGGATCGATTTGTGGACCGCTTCAAAAGAAGAGCAACTTTTTTCGACGCGGAATTCATACACTGCCCGAAAGATGGGAGAAAGTAGTGGCCAGCGATGGAAAATACTTTGAATGATACATGTGTAACCAATTTGCTTCATTAAAGCCTCAAATGTTGGGGAAAAAACGGCGGAAGCAAAATTGTACCCCTTGTAGTAAGCTACAAACTTTTTCACTCTCGTCATTTTGCGGAGAGCGTGAGCGACAAATTTTCGTAAAGATTTGAAATTACGTGTTAAGTTTGTCGCATGTCCCTTGATGCTTTCGTTCTCAAATACTACATGGATAAAATCTAGATATTCACGAGTCGTGACCTACATGTCTTGTCCACCCCACCACCATCCCTTCGATAGTTGTTCTTGGTCCCACGGCGATTCTTTCCAGGCAGTAAGTGACATGTGTACCAGGTATGGTTGAAATCTGTCCAGTGGTTTCGGAGGAGATGTGGAACAGACAAACATACATAAATAATGTCCATACATTTTTATGATATCTTTTTTCCTGTGATTCGATTTTGGTCAAATACCGCTAAAGGCTAAGCTGAAGTTACCAGTGAAAACTCGATAGAAATACGTCTAGTAGTTCTGGAGATTAACATGCTCAAAGATAAACAGACAAATACGACGGTTTTACAGTCTTATTATTAATATAGATTTTATATCTGGGTGGTAATGGACTGATAAACGTGATCCACAACACCAGATAGGTTTTAGAATACGAGTAACTACCCCTCGTTCACACAAATACAAATTTAAATTTTAGCAGGAGAATGCCCATTTGGAAGTGACGATGGAGGAACATTTCTTCTGGAACCACAGTTTTACCATTCTCAAGAAGGGTTGTCGAAGAGACGCACAGGTCAATATCACTGACGTCAGTCTGCTGTAGAATTTTGGAACACACTTCATGCTCTCGTATCGCGACATTCCAGGAGACCAAAAGCTCTGCTGTACGAGTGGCGTCTGAAAATTCCGCCAAAAAAAAAAAAAAAAAGCTATTTGCATTTTCGGGGTAAACCTTTTTTTCGACATAGTCTCCTTTTAGACTTATACACTTCGTCCAACGCTATTCTAATTTGGTGATCCTTTCTGAATAGTAGGAATTGTCCATGTGTGCAAAATAGCTGTTAATTGCTGCAGTCACCTCCTCATCTGAATAAAATCTTTGCCCCACCAGCCATTTCTTCAAATTGGGGAAGAAAATGTAGTCCGAGGGAGCCAAGCCCGGAGAACAAGGGGGATGTGAAATGAGTTGGAATCCTATTTCCATTAATTTTGCAACCACAACTGCTGATGTGCGTGCTGGTGCATTGTCGTGATGGAAAAGGACTTTCTTTCGGTCCAATCGCCTTGCGAATCCCAAAAGGCAGTCGCCATAACCTTTCCGGCCGAAGGTGATGATTCCCCCTTGATAACCCATTGTTTACATTGTTCTTTGGTCTCAGGAGTATAGTAATGTATCCATGTTTCATCCACAGTGACGAAATGATGCTTAAAGTCCTGCGGATTCTTCCTGAACAACTGCAAACCATCCGTGCAACACTTCATATGATTCAGTTTTTGGTCAAGCGTGAGCAATCATGGTACCCATCTTGCGGATAGCTTTCTCATGTATAAATGTTTATGCAAAATATTATGTACCCATTCATTCGAGATGCCCACAGCACTAGCAATCTCATGCACCTTAACTCTTCTGTCAGCCATCACTATATCTTGGATTTTATCAATGATTTCTGCAGTCCTAATCTCTACAGGGCGTCCACAACGTTCAGCACCACTTGTACCCATATGGCCACTCCAAAAATTTTGAAACCACTTATAAACTGTTCTAATTGAAGGTGCAGAGTCCCCATGATGTGTATGAAGCTTCTCTTTAGTCTCCTGAGGCGTTTTGCCTTTCATAAAGTAATGTTTAATCACCACACGAAATTGTTTTTCGTCCATTTTTTGACAATCACTTCACTTCCTTGATTGAAGGGAATGCCAAACACAAAGAAATGGACCAATATGGCTGAAACTTGGTGTGCGTTCTTTCCAAAGATGCTACTAGCTAAAAATGACCTCGATACACGCCGGTGGTGCCATCTCTCGGACTTTGCACAGACTACTCAAACGCCTCTCGTAGGAATCAGAATGACTTCTGAAAACAGACATTGTGTGAAGTCCAATTCCCTACGTCCATGAGACACGGAAGTTAGTAGAAACCCGATTACGGGTTGATGCCGTGTTCCTTGACTACCAAAAGCCGTCAGTTTTGCTCCATCGCATTAGAATGAAATACAAGCGCATTAATTGTCCGGTCAGTTTCGTGATTAGGTTGAGGAGGTTCTAGGCAACCGACCACACCACGTCATTCTTAAGGGTGGTGGGGTGGAGGGAGCGGAGAGGGGGGCAGCGTATGCAAAATTGCGATACTTAAAAAGACTTATAAGTCCAATTTTTCTAGAAAATGTAACTAAAGTTGGCACAGTTCTTTAGAAATGATGCATACATGTACATGTAAGTTTTCATGCTCAATGACTTTATACGTATTTATTTATCAACAACTGAATTTTTTTCAGCTAGATGAGTACAAATGTTCCTCTTATGAAAAATCTATCAGAACAAAATTATTGAATTTTTGTACAAAGTTTGATATACCACTATTACAAATATCCGTGGATCAGAATTTTGATATCCTCTTTTGATGAATTTTTACAGCTCTCCAAATATACGTGAAAAAAATAGCAAGTTTCAGGGTTTTACCTTACATAAGTACCTTACTTATGTAAGGTACCTTCTACAGTCAGCTTCACTATAGTATTGCACAGCAACATTGCAAATCTGAGTACTCATGAATCAGTGGTTGGAGAGGAAAAGCCTCATAAAGTTTCCATAATGTAAGTTACGGGAGACCTGAATCAAAGATTTGACAGTGTCTGTATTAGGACTTACTTTATCTGGAAGAACTAGTGCAAACCATATGCATACTCCTCTTTATCGTCAAGCGGTAATTTCTTTGATTGTCTTCTTTAGTTAACCTGATTTTCAAATTAAGTACCAATAATGTCAGCTGCAGTGGTTCTCATGTTAACCGATTTCCTTCAATACTGACATTGTGAAAGCCCCTGGATCAGATCCTTGCCTCTGTGGATTTCGTAGTCTGCCAAGATTACTACAGTTAAAAACTGAGCAAGCGTCATATGCTGCAATATCAGTGGCAGTTGTGGATACAAATCTTGTCTTGGGACATTGTTTCCGTACCAGGCACCTGTAAACAAATACCAATAACCAAATAATGCTAATTCAGTGGCAGTGATACTATCCCACAGGTTTTTTATACTGCCCTGCATTGTTATTGCACGAAACTTGAAGAAACGCCACAGGAATAAATAATATGAGGAAATACATACTAAGACAGCGGCGTGGCCCCGTGCAAGCTTTGCACGTTATTGTTTTTACCGTAATTAGGAGTACAATTGGAACTTAATATTCAGGAACTGAAATTTCGGTTGTTGTTGTTGTGGTCTTCAGTCCTGAGACTGGTTTGATGCAGCTCTCCATGCTACTCTATCCTGTGCAAGCTTCTTCATCTCCCAGTACCTTCTGCAGCCTACATCCTTCTGAATCTGTTTAGTGTATTCATCTCTTGGTCTCCCTCTACGATTTTTACCCTCCACGCTGCTCTCCAATACCAAATTGGTGTTCCCTCGATGTCTCAGAACATGTCCTACCAACCGATCCCTTCTTCTAGTCAAGTTGTGCCACAAGCTCCTCTTCTCACCAATTCTCCTCATTAGTTATATGATCTAAACATCTAATCTTCAGCATTCTTCTCTAGCACCACATTTCTAAAGCTTCTATTCTCTTCTTATCTAAACTACTTACTGTCCACGTTTCACTTCCATACATGGCTACACTCTATACAAATACTTTCAGAAACGACTTCCTGACACTTAAATCTATACTCGATGTTAACAAATTTTTCTTCTTCAGAAACACTTTCCTTGCCATTGCCAGTCTACATTTTATATCCTCTCTACTTCGACCATCATCAGTTATTTTGCTCCCCAAATGGCAAAACTCCTTTACTACTTTAAGTGTCTCATTTATTAATCTAATTCCCTCAGCATCACTCGACTTAATTTGACTACATTCCATTATCCTCGTTTTGCTTTAGTTGATGTTCATCTTATACCCTCCTTTCAAGATACTGTCCATTCCGTTCAACTGCTCTTCCAAGTCCTTTGCTGTCTCTGACAGAATTACAATGTCATTGGCAAACCTCAAAGTTCTTATTTCTTCTCCATAGATTTTAATACCTACTCTGAACTTTTCTTTTGTTTCTTTATTGCTTGCTCAATATATGGATTGAATAACATCGGGGATAGGCTACATCCCTGTCTCAGTCCCTTCCCAACCACTGCTTCCCTTTCATACCCCTCGACTCGTATGACTGCCATATAGTTTCTGTACAAATTGTAAATAGTCTTTTGCTCCCTGTATTTTACCCCTACCACCTTCAGAATTTGAAAGAGAGTATTCCAGTTAACATTGTCAAAAGCTTTCTCTAAGTCTACAAATGCTAGAAATGTAGGTTTGACTTTCGTTAATCTTTCTTCTAAGATAAGTCGTAAGGTCAGTATTGCCTCACGTGTTCCAACATTTCTACGGAATCCAAACTGATCTTCCCCGAGATCGGCTTCTATCAGTTTTTCCATTCGTCTGTAAAGAATTCGCGTTAGTATTTTGCAGATGTGACTCATTAAACTGATAGTTCAGTAATTTTCACATCTGTCAACACCTGCTTTCTTTAGGATTGGAATTATTATATTCTTCTTGAAGTCTGAGGCTATTTCGCCTGTCTCATACATCCTGCTCACCAGATGGTAGAGTTTTGTCAGGACTGGCTCTCCCAAGGCTGTCAGTAGTTCTAATGGAATGTTGTCTACTTCTGGGGCCTTGTTTCCATTCAGGTCGGTACCTTGTAGTAAATGAAGAGCTAATAATATTTTCCAAAATTTTGGTCACTTTAGCATACATAACCCCTTAACGGAAAGAAATCTTCAGAAGTAAAATTAGCATCGACCATAGATCAAGAAAGTGTTATCGGACCATTACTTTTCGCAAATGTACAAACGACCTAGTGGATAAAGTTAAAAATTCCATTAGTATTTTAGTGGATGATGCTACTGTACACAGAAAAACAGCAACGTCCAAAAATTATAGCAAAATGCAGAAGACATACAGGGGATCGAAGATTGGTGCAAGTTTTGGTTGTGCACCCCCAACATAAACAAAAGCAACGTATTGTTCATAAGGAACAAGCAATACCCATACCCATTGTTGTATGCTTACACGATTACTGAACAAACTTTGGAAGCAGCCACATCCATTAAATATCTGGGCATGTACATTCGGAGCGACTTACTGATACGATCACTCAAAGCTAATACCAGATTGTGATTAATTGGGATAATCCATCCACGAAGGAGCTAGTTTACAAATCTCTCGTTCAATCACAACTTAAAAATTGGTCATCAGTCTGGAATCAGTTCCAAATAAGTTTGGCGATTTGTAATGTTCTTTTAGTAGTGAGCACGAAAGCATTACGGAGGTGCTCCTCCAAATCCAGTTGCAGAATCAACAAAAGAGGTGAAGGGGTTCTCAAAAACACTGGAAAAATCGATTTTGGGATGATATCAAGATATGGTAGCTGTGAACAAAAAAGAAAAGAAAATAGTTATTAACACAGAGCCATCCGCAGCTGCGGGTGTAGCGTTTTCCTCTTGTAATACCAAGATCGTTGTTCGATTACTCAGTGGTCAGAAGGACTCATTTTACTGTTATTTGAATTTTATATTTATCATCAAATTGTAACGTTATCTAACAAATACTGAATCATAGGCCGGCCGGTGTGGCTGAGCGGTTCTAGGCGCTACAGTGTGGAACCGAGCGACCGCTACGGTCGCAGGTTCGAATCCTGCCTCGGGCATGGACGTGTGTGATGTCCTTAGGTTAGTTAGGTTTAATTAGTTCTAAGTTCTAGGCGACTGATGATCTCAGAAATTAAGTCGCGTAGTGCTCAGAGCCATTTGAACCATTTGCTCAGAGCCATTTGAACCATTTGAACTGAATCATAATTTTCTAAAATAATATTTTTTAATTAAAAGTAGCGTGAAAATTCGAGTATCCATAATTAATCGACATTTGTTACAAAACTTTCAAACATAAAATAGAAAATAATATAGTTCTTTATTTTTAGATGGTACAAACAAATACCAAAAACAGTATTAAAATCAATGGCTAACTCACCTGAGAAAGATAAAATCTAAGAGAAGAATGCAGAAAATCAGTGGACATCCCTTCATCCTTAATAAAGAAGATCCGACCATCCAACCTACAGGAGCGAACAAACTAAGAAAAATAACGAGTTCTCTCAACCGTATCAGAAATGGCCACGCCGTGACCAAAGCAACGCTACACAGGTGGGGAATTACTGATGAATGACCAATGCGACTGCGGAATTTCGAAACTAGCGTTGGATCACATTTTCCACGACTGCCCAAAAAGAAAATTCATAGGTATCTGGAAGGACTTCTTAGACGCAACATCTGCTATATTTAAATGGCTCGATTCACTGGATATCCAATTTTGACGGAAAATGGATATCTCAACTTGTTTTAGCTACTTCCGATTCTTCAGCTTTCGTTATCTTATGTATCATCTTAACTGTATGTCCTTGTAAAACGTAATTCTGTAAACAATACCCTAAACAAATCAATACAAAATTTTCTTGCGGAAAGTAACTGGTGAGTTCACAGGAAGTTTGAATAAAAACGCCTTCAGTTACAAGTTTTTCATGTTTTAGTAAACTACTGATGCATTTCGGGACCTTTGGATCTGGCTTCAGATACAAATCGTCTAATACATAACTTACATTTGCTCTTGTGTGAGATGAAATGCATTTCCCTGTTAGGAGGAAAACAATCTAGCTTTTTCATAACACGAAAATGTATTTCACGTCGCTCAAGAGCAAGTGTAAATTATCTATTAGCCGATTTGCATCTGTAGATGGACCCACAGAGTCCGAAAAGCATCGATACTTCAATATAACACGAAGGCGATTTCATTCAAATTTCCTGTATACTGAATACAGTCACGTTCACAGCTGAAAAATGTGGATGGAATTAAAGTAACCAATTTTTCGCTCAAAAACAGAAGTCACATCTAATATATTGTAGAACCTTCCCTTGCACTATGTAGATTTAAAACGAAAAATGCATGCTCGAGTTTCTGTGTTTATACATTTTCCGTAATCGTTATTTTCGGAATCGTTTATTATTTTGCCTTCATCCGATAATTGTCAACGCACAACTGTTGCATGCAGCAGATGTCGAGTTTGTGTCAGCGATGTAGGCAGGCGGGATTGAGCCGACCATTTAAACGCCACTAACTGCTGCAACACAGCAGAGTGGGCTGAGCCCGATAGGCTTAAGAAAGACAATCTGTTAATGCCGAGAAAGCTCGCTTGTTAAATGGGCGCGCAGTTCCATCCGTTATGGTCTTTATGTCTTATCCTTGATCTCAACGACTTATTTAAGGCGCCGGCTCGGACAGCTTGTGCAAGTGGATCACGAAGCGGAATATACGGTGTCGTTTAGCCGAGCCGTTTCAGCCAACGAGACCCGGATAGCGGCCTTCAGGCCAGAGGCAGGGAGCTGCCGCCGAGATCACGAACGCAAGAGTCTCCCATAGTCGACAAATGTCCGAGTTTCTGTCACACCAAGGGGTAATGAGGTCGGTTTATAACAGGCATTTGCTATATATTTACATTAAGCAGCGAGCAACTAAAACTGTGTAAAGACATACCGAGGACTTGTCTCGCAACGGATGATAATAACGTGGCTTAGGAAACTATCTGAACAGCCCTCTTAGGTTGTCTTCAGATGACGCTGTTTTTACCGCCTACGAAAATGGTCAGATCAATATCTACTGCAAAATGTTTTAGACCAGATACCCGTATCGCGAGAAAAGTGGCAGTTGAGTCCAAACAATAAAAATGTGAGATCATGCAGAGTACCAAAGGAAATGTTTTAAATTTCAATTACACGATAAATTACACAAATGTATAGGGTGGCAGCTCAACTAAGTTGTTAGGGATTGTAATTACGAACACTGATTCCAATGGCTCCAAGTATTATGGGACTTAACATCTGAGGTCATCAGTCCCCTAGACTTAGAACTACTTAAACATAACTAACCTAAGGACATCACAATGTCCGAGGCAGGATTAGAACCTGTGATCGTAGCATCAGGGTGGTTCCGGACTGAAGCGCCTAGAACTGCTCGGCCACAGCGGTCAGCACGAACACTGAAATAGGAACGATCACATCAAGTATGTTGTGGGAAAGACGAACCAAAGACTGCGTTTTATTGGCAGAACACTTAGAAGATGCAACATATCTTCTAAAGAGGCCTTGTACACTACGCTTAACTCTGGTCTTCTAGGGTACTGTTACGCAGTATGGGATACTTACTAGACAGGACCGACGAGGGTCATCGAAAAAGTTCAAAGAAGGGTAGCTTGTTTTGTTCAGTTCAATTGTGTGTGAAATCCTATGGGACTTAACTGCTAGGGTCATCAGTCCCTAAGCTTACACACTATTTAACCTAAATTATCCTAAGGACAATCGCACACACCCATGCCCGAGGGAGGACTCGAACCTCCGCCGAGACCAGCCACACAGTCCATGACTGTAGCGCCTTAGACCGCTTGGCTAATCCCGCGCGGCATGTTTTGTATTATCTCAGTAAAGGGGAGAGAGTGTGTAATGACACATTCCGACGCAGAGACATACAATACCTTAAAGGCTGCGCCAAAGATTAAATTGAGAGGCATGTAGACTATAATCTTTGTAATGTTCACATTGGATTCTCTTTTGTTTCATACTCCAAGAAGGAGCTAAGAGACACTTTCGATTGTTGCCTTGTGGAGGATGGACGAGATTTTTGGAGTCTGCGGAAAGGCAGCCATATAGTTAGTAATTATGGTTTGTGCGACGAGCACAGCAAGTCTTATTGTGTTGTGAATAAAAAATAGTGGGAAGTATCGAAGCGTTAGGAAAATTATTTAAAGCGACGTAGCATTGTATTCCTTGGTTTCCACCGTCTTCGTGAAGTGAACCGATGCCGACTTAGGAAGATACACACGGTCAACAAAGAGAAGAACATCGATGGCGACTAATGAATTAATATTGTGGCAGAAGGACTAATTCTACGTCTAAGGTGAGAACTCTGAATAAATCAACAATGACGTAGAATTCAAAAATGTAATTAATCGGAATGGTAAATTATATTACAGGCATATTTCACGCAGCACTGAATTTGTCCGCATTCAAGCCGGTCAATACAGTCGGTAAAAAAGCCCTTCAAAAATTCTAAAGTTACAGTTCCATGTCCGTAATTTTTCCTCTTTTCAAAAAACCAATAAATTTATTTATTTTTTATTTATTTCGCCACAAGTGTCACGGATATGATATGCGAGCTGGAATGGCAATTATTAAACAGTTGCGTTTTTCGTCAGGGTGGGATATATTTCACGAAATATCATATTGGCTCCCTCCCACGTTAGGAGAAATGGCCACAGCAATAAAATACGAGAAATCAGAGCACGCACGGAACGAATTAAGTTATCCATTGCGCTCAGAGAATACGACAAGGGATTTCGTAAATTACACAGTAAAAGTATTGCAAACAGTCACAAGTTTTTAGAAATGATTTTATTACCCCGTTACTAGTTTCGGGGCTGAATCTATCGTCGGACGGAAGTGTTAATATCTTGGCAAGTTTAACATTAGTGTCCTTTGCTAGTTGTGCAGTTTTACTGTTATTCTTGATGTTCATTTTGATATAACTCGGATTCACTTTTTCAGTTAGACATTTTTTGTCCTATGGAACAGCAAGTATTACTTCCATTAGTTGAATCTTGCACTTTTTCAAATCAAGCACAGTTCTCTTTACCCGGCGGGATAGTAACGACATTGTAGGGAACTTCCGGCTGGTTGCAGTATAACCTACAGTACCATATTTACGAATCTTAGGATCTTTAGATGGGTTATGCTCTATGTTATTAACATACCGGAATAAGACATATGAATGTCATCGCTGCCCAACTACTGGGGTTAGATACTTACTACGTTACCGATTTAAAAGAGATTGCGTAGGATGTGCAGTTGACGTGATATTCTAGCAAAACCCATACGTCGTCGTAAGTTTTGCAATTTCTTGTTTTGGTAACATAATACTGCAACTCGTAATTCATTGTACACACACATCAGAAAAAGTTTTGCATCACCCCGATTCCCAGAACTCCTGACGATAGACATTGACTATGGATATTGTATCACAGAAACAGTCCCTTTGACTGTTCAATGAGGTTACTAAACCTGCCCAAAGATGTAAAAAGCCATGCATGAGCAGCGCCTATTAGACGGAGGGGGTCTGTCAGCAGATCAGTTACAGTCATTCCACCAGGAAAGAGGTACACGACTCGTGTTGTCTGTAGTTCAACCATGCCTAGAAGGTCAATACCGCGACTCGATCGCGTCCGCATTGTTACTTTGTGCCAGGAAGGGCTCTAAACAAGGCAAGTGTCCAGGCGTCTCGGAGTGAACCAAAGCTATGTTGTTCGGACATGGAGGAGATACAGAGAGACAGCATCTGTCGATGACATGCCTCAGCCGGCCGCGGTGGTCCAGCGGTTCTAGGCGCTCAGTCCGGAACCGCGCGACTGCTACGGTCGCAGGTTCGAATCCTGCCTCGGGCATGGATGTGTGTGATGTCCTTAGGTAAGTTAGGTTTAAGTTGTTCTAAGTTCTAGGGGACTGATGACCACAGATGTTAAGTCCCATAGTGCTCAGAGCCATTTGATGACATGCCTCGTTCAGGCCGCCCAAGGGCTACTACTGCAGTGGATGACCGCCACCTACGGATTATGGCTCGGAGGAACCCTGACAGCAACGCCCCCATGTTGAATAATGCTTGTCGTGCAGCCACAGGACGTTGTGTTACAACTCAAACTGTGCGCAATAGGCTGCATGATGCGCAGCTTCACTCCCGACGTCCAAAGCGAGGTCCATCTTTGTAACCACGACACCATGTAGCGCGGTACAGATGGGCCAAACAACATGGCGAATGGACTGCTCAGGATTGGTATCACGTTCTCGTCACCGAAGAGTGTCGCATATACTATCAACCAGAGAATCGTCGGAAACGTGAACGCCTTAGACACACTGTCCAGCGAGTGCAGCAAAGTGGAGGTTCCCTGCTTTTTTGGGGTATGTATTATGTGGGGCCGACGTACGTTGCTGGTGGTCACGGAAGGCGCCGTAACGGCTGTACGATACGTGAATGCCATCCTCCGATCGATAATTCAATCATATTGGCAACATACTGGCGAGGCATTCGTCTTCATGGACGACAATTCGCGCCCCCATCGTGCACATTTTGTGAATGACTTCCTTCAGGATAACGACGTCGCTCGACTAGAGTGGCCAGCATGTTATCCAGACATGAACACTATCGAACATGCCTGGGATAGATTGAAAAAGGCTGTTTGTGGTCGACGCGGCCCACCAACCAGTCTGAGGGATCTACGCCGAATCGCCATTGAGGAGTGGGACAATCTGGACCAACAGTGCCGTGATGAAGTTGTGGATAGTATGCGACGACCAATACAGGCATGTATCAATGCCTGGGGATTAGAGATGGGTCGTTCGTGAACGAACGATTCCAAAGGAATGGATCATCAAGATGAACGGAACGAGCGTGGAACGAAGTCTAAGGAACGCTCTTTCATAGTTCACTTCTGTCACGGCTTTCTACTTCCCGGGAATGGGAAACGATCGGTCTCGTTCCCGCAACGGCACGTCGGTCGGTCTCGTTGCAGCCTCGGTTCCGGTCCCGTTCACGTCGGTCTAGGTCTCCCTCGGGCGGACTCGTCCTCCTTAGCGTGGCCACTCGTCGCAGTTCCACTGTCGACTGCTCATAGTACAGTATCGAGTTGTTGTTCGTTTCGTTCGCTGCGCACGCCCATTCTAGATCTGTTTCAAACCTTTCTTGAACTCTGAACTTCTGGTTCTTTTCGTATTCTATTCAGCGTCCATGACCGGTAATTATAATGTATTTTATAATTACGTAAATTACATGAAAAGTACGTGGTACGTAATACATACATCTTTTCATGTAACAAAACGGCATATCAGCTTACTTCACTATTTCGATGACCAGCAGAAGAAATACTTGTAAAAAGGCAAGATTTTTTTGTTATTAGACATGCAGAGGAAGTCGGCACGGCACACACGAGTGGCTATTTTCCGTCTTTTTTTGATCCAAGGTAAAAGAGCATGTTCATTGTCATAGACGTCAGACAGACTTACAACCGAATGAAGCCCGCGCTCCGTAATAGAGTGTCTGAGACCACATTTTGTAAAGAGATTATGATAACTTCCACAATATTATTTCAGTGGTACAGGGTGGCGCATGAAAAATCGGCCCCAACTACTAGACTGCTCATTGTCACCAACCAATCGTCATCTATTGTTTCGAAGTTGTTGTTTGCATTAGCCTATTTATTTCTTCACTGCCTAGCTATTACATATTTATCTATTCTGCACGTAGCGGTCAACAAATGGTGCGTAATTGGCGAGCAGTCTGTACTCGGGGCCGGTTTTTCGTGCGCCACCTTATATTATTTCACAGTGAACAGCCACATTACGCTACAGTTGGCTAAACGAGAGGTTTTAAAGAATCACGAAAATTACAAGTGTGTGAGAATTCTGTTATGAATAAAAACTGTACTGCAGGGGCAGGCTAGTGCCCCCTCTTGGCGCCTTCCATCTTCCGTCTCTATGCTACTAATTTTCAATTTGTCATAAGAATCATATACCAAGCACAAATTAACGGTGAACGAGTAAAATGAACTGTTCCCAAAAAAAAAAACGATCACCAGTGAACTAGTTCCCAAGGATGAACGAGTTTACCCATCTCTACTGGGTATTAGAGATACCTGTGTGTACAGCAGTCTGGACCACCACCTCTGAAGGTCTCGCTGTATCGTGGTACACCATCTAATGTGTGGTTTTCATGAGCACTGAAAAGGGCAGAAATGATGTTTATGTTGATCTCTATTCCAATTTTCTGTACATGTTCCGGAGCTCTTGGAACCGAGGTGATGCGATACTTTTATTGATGTGTGTATATTGTTTGAAAAATTCCTTAAGTCAGTGATGCTGGGCTGCTTTATATTTTTTGAAAATGTGTTGAGAAGCTGTCTATGATTCTTCGCTGTCATGCGAGAGTCAGATGGTCCTACCGATTTGTGCTCATGTTAAATGACATTGCTGTAGACAAGCCATCGTTGGAGCTCTTACTGTTCTAACGACGAGAAACGGGAAGGGAGGGATCGCAGTAATTTCCGATGTCCTTAAACTGATGACGTGGCACACACGGTATAGGGTAGTTGGAAAAGAAGTTTATAACTGGATTGCAAGTGCAGACAAAAGATCACATTTCAGAGATGTGAATAATACGAGGTGCATTCAAGGTCTAAGGCCTCCGATTTTTTTTCTAATTAACTACTCACCCGAAATCGATGAAACTGGAGTTACTTCTCGACGTAATCGCCCTGCAGACGTACACATTTTTCACAACGCTGACGCCATGATTCCATGGCAGCGGCGAAGGCTTCTTTAGGAGTCTGTTTTGACCACTGGAAAATCGCTGAGGCAATAGCAGCACGGCTGGTGAATGTGCGGCCACGGAGAGTGTCTTTCATTGTTGGAAAAAGCCAAAAGTCACTAGGAGCCAGGTCAGGTGAGTAGGGAGCATGAGGAATCACTTCAAAGTTGTTATCACGAAGAAACTGTTGCGTAACGTTAGCTCGATGTGCGGGTGCGTTGTCTTGGTAAAACAGCACACGCGCAGCCCTTCCCGGACGTTTTTGTTGCAGTGCAGGAAGTAATTTGTTCTTCAAAACATTTTCGTAGAATGCACCTGTTACCGTTATGCCCTTTGGAACGCAATGGGTAAGGATTACGCCCTCGCTGTCCCAGAACATGGACACCATCATTTTTTCAGCACTGGCGGTTACCCAAAATATTTTTGGTGGCGGTGAATCTGTGTTCTTCGATTGAGCTGACTGGCGCTTTGTTTCTGGATTGAAAAATGGCATCCACGTCTCATCCATTGTCACAACCGACGAAAAGAAAGTCCCATTCATGCTGTCGTTGCGCGTCAACATTGCTCGGCAACACGCCACACGGGCAGCCATGTGGTCGTCCGTCAGCATTCGTGGCACCCACCTGGATGACACTTTTCGCATTTTCAGGTCGTCATGCAGGATTGTGTGCACAGAACCCACAGAAATGCCAACTCCGGAGGCGATCTGTTCAACAGTCACTCGGCGATCCCCCAAAACAATTCTCTCCACTTTCTCGATCATGTCGTCAGACCAGCTTGTGCGAGCCCGAGGTTGTTTCGGTTAGTTGTCACACGATGTTCTGCCTTCATTAAACTGTCGCACCCACGAACGCACTTTCGACACATCCATAACTCCATCACCACATGTCTCCTTCAACTGTCGATGAATTTCAATTGGTTTCACACCACGCAAATTCAGAAAACGAATGATTGCACGCTGTTCAAGTAAGGAAAACGTCGCCATTTTAAGTATTTAAAACAGTTCTCATTCTCGCCGCTGGCGGTAAAATTCCATCTGCCGTACGGTGCTGCCATCTCTGGGACGTATTGACAATGAACGCGGCCTCATTTTAAAACAATGCGCATGTTTCTATCTCTTTCCAGTCCGGAGAAAAAAATCGGAGGCCTTAGAACTTGAATGCACCTCGTACTGCTAGCTAAATAAAAGATTCTAACTACTGAAGGCACTAACTATGGATAGGCATAGCTAGCAAATGAAAGATTTTGATAGAGAACCAACAGAATAGTGGTATATGGTGGGATGTAGAATGCTTTGTCTGAGTGGTTTACTGTGTTGGAGTGTTACAGATTAATAACACGCTAGAGACTTCTTCAGTGTTGCACAGAGTACCACCATATTGGTTGGTGCACTATGCGGTGCTACTGGCAAAGTCGTTGGGGAACGTTTTCAGATCGTCTCCTGCTGCAGATGTTTAGCAGCCTACTCTAGGCCCAGCTGGATTAGAGAAATCGACTGTCTCATGTGGTGAGTCGTCGCGCCCTGAAAATATTCTAAGTTCGGGGGAAGCAGTGGCTGCACGGGCCGCTCGGCCAGCCGCCCACGTGGTGCCAGACGCTGGCTGAAGCAAGAGGGGTCCAGCCCCATAGCGTGGCTGGGAATTCCACGGTGACGCTATGTTGATGAAGGAGACACGCCTCGAGTACCAAAGATGGCGGACTTTGTGAGACCTTAATGGCACACATTTCACAGTTCGTACAGAAATTTATAGTAGTCAGATTAATCATGATCATTTTGTTTCAAATATGGAGTACTACCAGTCGAGGAAAGAAGGGACTGTGTAGACTGCGGTGGTGCGAAGTGTGTAAAACTTCGTAAGAACAGTTTCGATGCTGAAATACCGTTACACTTTCATTGCGGACAGTGCAGAAGACGAACGAGTTTCAAGAAGAATACATGGTTCGACTCATCCAAATTATCCATCCAGACCACAGTAATGGACTTTCACATGACGACAACACCGACAACGAGTAAGATAAGTCATCTCCTTTGCAGTGACAAGTATTTTTGTAACGGTTTTGTTTTGTCGTTACGGTAGTGACCAAGGTAAACATATTCATAACGCCCGCCACCAGAGTCGTATGATCGATTTACGATCGCATGCTCTATATGTATCGTTTGGACCCCTCGACTTCGATAGACAATCATTCTTGGAAATTACCCTATTCTGGACCGTAAAGAAAGTATGGCTGCACACGGATCAAAATAAATGAAAACTAACACTGGTCAGCTCCGTGAGCAGGCAGCGGACATTTAAAAACAACTGATATACAATACACAACAATGGAATTTAAGCAATCGTTAAACAAATGCCCAATCTATTAAATGCAAACTACTGGACTTGAAACAAATTTTTTACTGCAACTACTGAAGATCGTCACATATTGATTAATGATGGCTGAAACTAAGGAAGCTTGGCTACGGCTGATAAATTTTAACTTACGTTGCTGATGGCTGCCTTCGGCGAAGCAACAGGATTTTCCCACAAATTCTGTTCCAAAAAATCTCTTTGCGCAAATTTCTCTGATTGCCTTATCACGTTTGTTCGCTCGATGGAAATTTTATTGGATGGTCTTTGGTGCATGTAACAAATCAAAACCACAACATTAGCTACAATTCTTTAAGAAAATTTCCACAATGCGTATCTTACTAAAATGTTTTATTCCTCTGAGCAGTACACGAATTTTTTAATTCGTGACCCTGTTCAGAGACGCCAATTGTAGCATTATGCTTACTTCTGTGCATTAACATACAGCTATAATCGGCGGTGGAATATATTTGCAGAGAAAAGTACATAATGCCGGCCGCGGTGGTCTAGCGGTTCTAGGCGCTCAGTCCGGAACCGCGCGACTGCTACGGCCGCAGGTTCGAATCCTGCCTCGGGCATGGATGTGAGTGATGTCCTTAGGTTAGTTAGGTTTAAGTAGTTCTAAGTTCTAGGGGACTGATGACCACAGATGTTAAGTCCCATAGTGCTCAGAGCCATTTGAACCAAAAGTACATAATGATATATATTGTATTTTAGGCCAATAGACATAACTAGTTATTGTAGTGGTTTTGAATACCTTTACTGGTCACGAATTGTACGCCGACTGTGTACGGCTGTTTCTTGTTCAATCGACTGATCAGTCGGAAGTTGCTTTGCAGAGGAGGGTAAATGACTATTGAAAATATAATTTTTTTTTTGGACATGAATTTCCTATGGGGCCGAAGTTTATCATGCATTTGCCAGTAGAATAAGGTGCGGAGAAAATATTTCGCCGTATGCAACTTCCGTCCCATTTCGACGAAACAATTCGTGTCTGTGAACCATCAATCTTTGCAAAATGGCTCTGAGCACCATGGGACTCAACATCTTAGGTCATAAGTCCCCTAGAACTTAGAACTACTTAAACCTAACTAACCTAAGGACATCACACACACCCATGCCCGAGGCAGGATTCGAACCTGCGACCGTAGCTGTCCCGCGGTTCCGGACTGCAGCGCCAGAACCGCTAGACCACCGCGGCCGGCTCAAACTTTGCAGAAGTATAAAAGAAAAATACGTATGGTCATGAAGAAGTGAGACGTGGGTTCTATACTAAATAATTAATCCATACACAAGTTCCATTTAACTTTGAATTTATGACAATAAATAGATAACGAACTTACATCCTTCGACATTCCCAGATACACGTCGCACAGTATAGCTTCTCACATAAATCTACTGCTATGCAGTTTGACACTTTCACATTACACTAAAATAATATTTTTCAAACAATAATAATACGGTGGCAAGACATGCGTGTCCGACACAAATTACAAGAGACAGAATAGTGAGTAAATGTTCATTGAGAATATCTCGTACATCAAAAGGATGTGTAAAAAATGGTCTTTTGTCCGCCTTTCGCGCAGCGGCTTTCAAAGTCAATAAATAGCTCCTCAGCATCTCTGACGGCGCTTCCACAATAAACATGTCACGTCACAGGACGTTTGTCTTTTTTTACATTCTCGCAACGTTATTTGCTAACTATAGCTGTGAATGATTTAAAATGTAGGGCAATCACATAATGTTACACCGTGTAGGTGGCATATGGTTTTATCGTATTTTCAACAGAATAATTCAGAATTAATTGGGGGTCATAACAATAAGCACAAGGACTACCTTGCCTGACCAGGTCCTTCAGTCCAGGACCTTCAGGTAAGCGGTTATTTCATAATAACAACAAAATTTATACAAATCTAAAAAATCTAAACCAGTTCTCAACATATAGAATAGTTACCGGAAGTTAGGAAAAACCACAGATACTCAGTCTAATATTTGGGCACAATAAATATTTACATACCTTTTCATGTTCTGGATGTAACCACTTTCTGAACACGACTACCTGTAAAGTAACACACGAACCGTACCTTGCAAGGTGGTGTGCTCTGGATTTGAAACCAAGAACTAGAAGCCACAGCACTGATAAACAGTGTTAGTTTCTTAATCGCTACCATCTACTTTTGCTCCCACTACACGTAATTGATGACCATGAAGAACATGTTGAATATTATAATTGTTTAAACTGTTTAGCAAGCAATAGACTCTACATTACAATGTCATTTTCGTTTTTTATCCAATACAGCCATTCTTCCATTAGATAAATATTTTGTATATGTATATAGCCAAGCAAACTCTGGAAACTGTGTAATACCATCGGTGTAAAAGACGGAAAATACCCCTATTTACGGACAAAAAAAAAAAAAAATGAACGACGGTCCACATCTTTGGGCCGAGGGAACGAAGAGGTTATGAGCGTCTATGAAAACAATCTAAGTCTTAATACTTCCTGGAAATGAGAACGTTGCTCCAGTCGCCTAAAAACGCCAATTGGTTGAGAAATGGGACACTGATAAAGCACTGGAAGTACCGGGTGATCAAAAAGTCAGTATAAATTAGAAAACTTAATAAACCACGGAATAATGTAGATAGAGAGGTAAAAATTAACACACATGCTTGGAATGACATGGAGTTTTATTAGAACAAAAAAAAAATTGCTAGACGCGTGAAAAATCTCTTGCGCGCGTCGTTTGGTGATGATCGTGTGCTCAACCGCCACTTTCGTCATGCTTGGCCTCCCAGGTCCCCAGACCTCAGTCCGTGCGATTATTGACTTGGGGGTTACCTGAAGTCGCAAGTGTATCGTGATCGACCGACATCTCTAGGGATGCTGAAAGACAACATCAGACGCCAATGCCTCACCATAACTCCGGACATGCTTTACAGTGCTGTTCACAACATTATTCCTCGACTACAGCTATTGTTGAGGAATGATGGTGGACATATTGAGCATTTCCTGTAAAGAACATCATCTTTGCTTTGTCTTACTTTGTTATGGTAATTATTGCTATTCTGATCAGATGAAGCGCCATCTGTCGGACAATTTGTGAACTTTTGTATTTTTTTTTTTTGGTTCTAATAAAACCCCATGTCATTCCAAGCATGTGTATCAATTTGTACCTCTTATCTACATTATTCCGTGATTTATTCAGTTTTCAAATTTATACCGACTTTTTGATCAGCCGGTTCCCTTCTGCAGATATATAGTTACTGAAATATCTCAGCTACGTGAGTTACTAGAATCTGTGGAATTACGAGTCCCTAATGGGATCGTAGTTCATTAGTTGCTGTCTTAGCTATTAAATACGACTGACTTTTCTGGAAGTATACAAAACAATGTGAATATTAAGGCGGTGGGCTCATATTTGAAAGGAAGGTATGTCAAATCCTAATCTGCATATTACGGCTTACGTCTTTCCATAGTTTCCCTAAAACCCCTTAATGTAAATGCCGGAATGCTCCATTTCTGATGAACTCGTTGTCAACGGGACGCTAGAAGCTAATCTTTCTTCCTTCCGACTACTGTTGGTTACTGTCCACGATAGTTCTGCTGATACGGCTACCATGCATGCAGACACAATGTATGTCCTATTAAAGACCTGGCATTGCAGTGAACGAAAACATTCACTTGCTGGAATTCGTAGATTGGACATAAAAAATGGAGCTGTTTTCAAGTATACTTTAGAGGTATGGTTTAATTCCGGGACTTACAACTGAAAAAGCTTAAATCCAGAGAGACAGCGGAAAGCAAAGTGAGCCTACAATTATCAATGGAGTGTTTCAGTGTCTCGCTTCCGCACTGATTGTGTAGAGAGGAGACACAAGTGGCGAATGTGGGGGCTTTTACGTCACCCATATATGTTCTTTGGTGGCTTTAAGATGTGCCATAAGTTGACCATAAGTTTGTTTATATCGGGGGATTGGCACATCTACGTGGCGTGTTGGCTTGTCCAAAAAGAGCGTCATCCGGAGACGATGGCGAGAGAAAAGAACGACAGGTAGGGAGTCAGTTGGAGGAAGCTGTCAGAAACACAAGGGCGAACAGCAGCAGGGATTGGTACATGACATACTTCTGTTAAAAGGGTATCGTAAGGAGTTGGCTGATGGACGGTACGTCATTTGTCTTGGAAGCGTTTTACTCAACCGAGCGGGGTGGCGCAGTGGTTAGACACTGGACTCGCATTCGGGAGGACGACGGTTCAATCCCGCGTTCGGCCATCCTGATTTAGGTTTTCCGTGATTTCCTTCAATCACTCCAGGCAAATGCCGGGATGGTTCCTCTGAAAGGGCACGGCCGACTTCCTTCCCAATCCTTCCCTAATCTGATGTGACTGATGACCACACTGTCTGGTCTCCTTCCCCAAAACCAACCAACTGTTTTACTCAGCTGAAATCCGATGATGGTTTGGCAGATGCATTTACTGATGCCAATGGTTTAAAGCTCCGATACTCCACAATTGAAGCGTGCAGCTGGAAACGGAACGTGTGACGTCGTCGGTAAACATAATTGCTGTTTATTGTACCTTGACTACCATTGTTAGACGAACTATGCATTCTAATCGCTGTGGAGCCGCAAGAAGTAATTTGTGATGAGTGCCAGATTGTAGTTAATGAAGTGAGACAGTGTTTGTTGCAATTGCATTCAGACAGTGGGCGTAACTTCTGCGCTTTCTTTTACTGTGCTAGTTTCTAGGGGCTAGTGCATGATACTGCTGTGGCGCTTAGGGCAGCGTTGCCGAAATGATGTGTGTGTGCACGCAGGCACTTGGGTGTAGATAAGCTCGCATCAAGCCTGTATCACTATTTGTAGTAAAGCTGAGTGAGTTCGGCTAGTCTTTTGTTGGTTCTTTTATCACACTGTTTGTTGTCATGCTGCAAGTGGCCAGAAGTTAAAAACTAGCACTGTCGTTTCTTCTTAGGATTTTGTTATTTGATGAATATTGTAACTGTTAGTATAAGTTAGGTTTTAGATTATTGGTTAATTCATCGATATCTGGCTTAGGATCCGGAATTCAGCTTCACAGTATTATAGACTAATTCTTAACTGGGGAATCTTTAATTCCATGGTTTTAACGTACGGGTGTTCAATGGGAATGTGCCGGCATTATGGGCAATGGGAGTTATTGTTAAGTGTTTCTGTGGTCAGGTTTTACTATAGTTTCCTAGTTTCCCTTTCTGATGAGCCTATTCCGATATCATTTGTGTTGATTGTGTCAGCCTGGTTCCGACGGTGTCTGTGGATCTTTACACCGTACACAACTAAGGCGTTCACTTGCGGTGATTGTAATGCGGTGGTGGACCCAACCGACTTGAGAAGATTAGAAGGTTATTTCAAGTTATGTATTGTGTATATAAACACTAATTGTGGTTTTAAAGATTTGATTGATAGCTCAAAGGGTTTCTTAAATTTTACTGCGTATTGAATTTTTATTTAATTGCTTGGATAATTACTAAATGTTTTGCGGGGCCATTCTGCACTTGTTGAACCGAGTTCCCGCACCACTCCTGTATATGTAAGAAAAGTATGAAAATTATGTTCTTCAAAATTATCATTGCCGTAAGCTGGTAATGTTAAGGACTGTTTCCTATTTGTGGGTGTCAAAGTTCAATTGAGCAGCTTTGTAATACAAGTCTAGGGTATCAGACGAGCAGCAGTCAGCTTCTGTTCCGGACGGTATTCGTACTGAACATCTCCATTTCTCCTGAGAGATCTGCTGTCTCATGGGGCGGAACCTGTCCGAAAGGTAGAAAAAGCTATTCGGGAGAAGTTGAAGAATTTCCTAGGGAACTGATCAGCCTTTCTAGGTACACACACATAGTGTTAGAAGGAGTTTCCACATGCAACTTAATTGCCTACCCCCGAGTGCAGTAACAGAAGATGCTTGGGAATATATATTCCCATGACGGCCCCCTGTTAAGGTTCAAACCCTTAGCGTCTTTTTCACATAAAAAAGATTCAGCACAGATTAATCCCTAGACTAACGATACGTTGTTGTTCATACTGATCACGTTATATGTTGCTTCGGGGTGTTCTCCGAGCCACGGGTGCGATGGCGGCTACCTGCCGAGTGTGGACAAGGGGGCCTGGTAGTCGGAAGGACGTTTTAAGAGGCTAGACAAAGAGGAAATGTGGCGACGTAACAACAACTTTGTCCTAAGCTAATTTTAACACTATTATTTTTTATTTGTGTTCTTCTGTAGAACTCGTGTGGTTATCAGAGTTCGTGCAAGCATTGTGTTGATGTCAACAAATATCCACTGAGCATACACTCTCCAGTCGCATTAATGTGACCACCTGCCAAAAGCCTGAATAAGTACCTTTCACAGGAAGAGAGTCAGTGAGGTTGTGGAAGGTATCCACAGGGATATCGAACCACGCCAACTTCGGTGCACTGCACCAGGTTTCCCGGCTCAAGATAAGTGAGGCGTACAGTCCGATCGAGGTTGTCACACAGATTCGCGATTACGCTTAAATCCGGAGATTTTGGCGCTCTGGGGAGTACTGTAAACTTGTCCTGGCGCTATTCGAACCATGCACACACACTGCAGGCCGTGTGACAAATTGTCTTGTCCTGCTGATAGACGCCATCTTGCCGCGGAAAAAAAACTGCATTTAATTGTGGGCGTCGTCCCCAAGGATAGATGCTTGGTTGGGTTGATCCATTGTGTCCTCCAGAATGACGAGAACGTCTACGAATTGCCACGAAAACATTCTCAAGACCATAGCACTCCGGCCTGGACACTTTCGACGACTGCTGCAGTGTTTGCTTCCTGTCCGACGGAGCATAAAACGTGATTCATCTGAAAGAGCCGCCTGTCGCCACTTAGTGGACGTATAATTGCGGATTTGGTGTGGAAATTTCAGCCTTCGTCGCTGATGAGCAGCAGTCAGCATGGATGCGTGAACCAGACACCTGCTACAGAAGCCCATTTGCAGCAACTTTCGCTGATCAGTCGTTGATAAGTCACAGTTGGTAGCCCTCGCGTTCATTTGGGCGGACAGTTGCTCAACACTAGCACTTCTGTTTGCCCTAACGAATCTCCTCACGACTGTCATCTAAGGCCCGTGGTGCACAACAGCTGCCTCGGCATTGGTTTTTGATAGCATCAGTTTGTCGTGCACTGTATGCTTTAACCATGGCGGCGCGAACAGTTTGTAAGTAGGCTGTTTAGATTTTTATATGGGTAATGCCACGTAGCGCTCTATATGAAAATCACTGGCTGTGCTGTGTGCAGTAAGTGGCTAGTTTGCATTGTTGTCTGCCATTGTTGTCATGAACTGCTACAGCTGGATGTGAACAGTGCGTAGCGTTGGGCAGTTGGAGGTGAGCCGCCAGCAGTGGTGGATGTGGGGAGAGAGATGGCGGATTTTTGATAATCTGTAAGACTGAATGTCAATTATGAATATTAAGGTAAATACATTGTTTGTTCTCTATTAATATCTTTCATTTGCTAACTATCCCTATCAGTAGTTAGTACCTTCAGTAGTTTGAATCTTTTATTTAGCTGGCAGTAGAGGCGCTCGCTGTTTTGCAGTAGCTTGAGTAATGAAGATTTTTGTGAGGTAAGTTATTTGTGAAAGGTATAGTGTAATGTTACTCAGGGCCATTCTTTTGCAGGGATTTTTGATAGTCAGATTGCGTTGCGCTAAAATTATTGTGTGTCAGGTTAAGCACAGTCGTGTACAATTGTTCTAAGTGGACGTTTCACATGCAAAATTGTTCTAAGGGGACGTTTCATATGTCGACCCTTAGCCTAGGATACCTCACTGGAATCTTCTGATTTTTTCTTGTAGTTTGTGTATTTAGTGTAGCTTTAGCGCGTAATTGTAGAGAGAATCTCCTTGGTAGTTGCAGTCTTTCATTGTTGTACAGTAAAACAGTTGTGGCATGCATATAGATTTGCACCAAGTATTTCGCAGCTACGCTTGCAATTAACTAGATATTATTTTCAGTGCTATGTTAATGTGTTCTCTTATTTTTGCTATTCAAATTGTGCTTTTCTGTGTTATCGTGTGAAATATTGTGACAATAATGGCGTGTGAAAAACGTAACACTAGGCTTCAAACTAAATTGAGAAATAATAGTGACGACGAGCGTAGCTTATCAGCGCCGCCGAGTAATGAATTTACTAATGTTCAAAGTAGTAATTTGGTAACTGTGCATAGGGAAATGGAGCGGGCGTCAAACAATGGCGTAGGCAGTGAAACAGGTAGTGAACAGGGAAGCATTATCGATCGATCGGTCGGCAACAGCTCGCCTCAGGAATCCGAAATGATAGGACACAATTTTGCAAATACTGTAGATTCAGGTTTTGCGTCCTCACCGTTTTCTCAAGTAAGTCAAGACACATTTTCAGCTTGTCAAAATGTGAATGTTGCCGGTGCAAATTCACTGCCGAAAAGCACTGAGGAAAATGTTTCAGACACCAATGCATTGTTATTACAATTAATGCAACAAATGGGAGAAAAGCTTCAGAAGTTAGACACAATGGAACAACACCAGAGACAAACACAGCAACAGTTAGACGCAGTGGAACAAAATCTTAAAAAGTTAGACACAGTGGAACAAAATCTTAAAAAGTTAGACTCATTGGAACAAACTCTCGAACAAACACGTGAAGATTTAACTGCTGAGTTACATAACATTGAATCAAAATGTCAAAAAGTCTGTAATGATGTAAAAACACAAATTTGTGAGCATTTTCAACCTATTTTTTCGCGGCAAGAAAATGCATTACAGAATCACGAAGCAGCCATAAAAGAGCTGCAAACCATTGTTCATGAAAATCATGAGACCTTGTGGGCTAAAATTGACTCAGTTGCATCTACCGATTCGGTTACGCAACTGGCAAAAACTCAGGAAAACTTAAAGAACACAGTAGATTCGATTTCAACACAAATGGACACTCTAAAACTTGGTTCAGAAAAACACGCTGAGGAAATGTGTTCACTATCGGAGAAAGTAGCTGAACTTTTGGATCAGGTCACTAACTTATCTACAAAGGTAGATGATGATCTGAATGACACAAGACCCGTAGCCTTCACTGACACAGAAGAGTATGAACAAATTAGAAAATTCAGACAAAATCAAAATCAAATCAATACACAGTACAAAAGAGAAATCCGGGAAGTACAAGATCAGTTGACACAGGTGATACAAGAATTACATATTTCAGAGGACACTCGCGCTCCAACACGGGAAGAGGAACTTAGAAATACGGAAAAGCCACAAAATAATAACACAGGGCATTTCGGTAATTATGAAAGAAATTGGCAAGGTACACCGAATTTTGAGATGGAACCGCCGGCACGACGTAACAATGACCGATATGCTACTCGCCGACACGATGACTTTGACTATAAGCTGTTCATTACTACACGTAAATTCAAAACATTCAAGAATTCTGCCAATGACATTCATCCACAAGCGTGGCTCCATCAATTCTCTCATTGTTTTCCTCCCAACTGGTCATTAGAACACAGATTAGAATTTATGTGTGGCTACTTGGAGAATGAACCAGCTGTAAGAATGCGATCTGTCATTCACGATTGTCACAGTGAAGGAGAATTTTACCATGCGTTCCTCTCAGCATATTGGTCACAAGCTACACAAGATCGCGTAAAACATAGCATCATGATGATGAAACACTTTGAACAATCTGAATTTTCCAGTCTTGTCAAATATTTTGAAGACATGTTGCACAAGAATCAGTACCTGTCAAACCCATACAGCCCCTCAGAACTCATCCGCATTTGCTTAATCAAACTGCCTGAACATTTACGACATATTATTTTAGCAGGACGTTGCAAAGACGACATTGAAGCTTTTCAGGGACTGTTACAAGAATTAGAAATTGACACAGACAGTCGCGGGATGCGAAAACAGGAAAACAATCACTACAGGTCACATCCGTCACAATTCCGTGACGACAGAAACGATAACTGGACGCGACAAGGCTATTCTCACCACACAAATCGTGACCAAAATAGACACCACCCGTATGACAACCGTTGGCAGAGTAGTAATAATTACAGGGAAAGATCACCTCTCCGCAGTAATGACTATCACAGAGACAATCAGAGAAACAGACAATATGGGAACCAAAATAATTATTATCAAGGGAGACAGAATAACTTCAGACGCAACGGTCCAGCGCGCAGTTACGATTCAGGAAGAAATTCTCGACCACGTGACCGACAAGAAAGATACTATCGAATCTACCGACATGACGACAGACGATATGATCGTAACGACAGACCTGAATTGCATCAGAACTGGCGAGATTTAAACAGAGCAGAGCACTCTCGTCACGATGAATTTGTAGAAGTTAGGTCTCCAAATCCCAATAACGACGCGCGCCAACAAAGAGACAATAGGCAATGACTCACTCCGCTGGCAGCCACAATACATACTTATGAAACTGACGACGCAGCTGCCGTAGCTAGTAATTACGTAAAAATGGAAGACATTAGAGACATCTTACTCCAGGAACACGACGTAAAACATAATAACATTGCATATCCTGTGATTCACATTACTGTAAATGACGTAAAATTTACGGCAGTACTTGACTCTGGCAGTCCCATTTCAGTAATTAGTGAAACAGCTTTTAGCAAATGCAACAAATCGAACGATTGCCCCACACTTCCGTTACGTAAGATTAAATTACAAGGTGCAATCTTTGGAAAAAGTGTAGATGTACGCCAACAAACCAATTTAGAATTCTTTTGTCAAAGCCACAGCTTCTCTATGAACTTCCTTATTGTTCCATTATTGTCGACGGAAATTATACTGGGAGTAGACTTTTTGAATGAATATAAAGCAATCTTAAGCTTTCACGATGCTGAAATAAGTTTAGAGAAAGAAGGTAAGTCAATAGCTTTGAAATTTGAAGACTGGCTCTCAAACCATGATGAGGAAATTAATCGGCTTTACCTTCTGTTAGATAACAGTTCGGAATTTTCTACGGAACTAGACACAAACAATCACTCTGCAAGTACTGACAGGGATGACATCGACGGCATATTTGAAATTAATGAGTTAATTCAGAATAAAATTCAAACAATTGAGAATTGTAATGACACTGATAGGCAGGACCTTTTTGAGATTTTACAAGCACATTCCACAGTTTTTACTCACAAAACAGGAACAATCAAGGGATTTCAATACCAATTTCGTGTTCGTGAGCATACTAAATTTTGTGTTAGACCATACGTAATTCCAGCACATTATAGGGACCGTGTTAGAACAGAAATACAATCTATGCTTGACGAGGGCATTATTGAGCCTGCAGTAAGCTCATACAACAATCCGTTACATGTTGTTGAGAAGAAAAATGGATCGATCAGGCTTGTCTTAGATTCGAGACAAATCAATACTATCATCATTCCTGAAACAGATAGGCCACAGACGATGGAAGAACTTCTTCAAAATTTTAATGGTGTAAAAGTGTTGTCTTCCATTGATCTCAGATCCAGCTTTTATCAGATCGAACTTCATCCAGAATGCAGAAAATACACAGCTTTCCTTTGTGTCGGCGTTTGTTATCAGTTTCGGAAACTTCCTTTTGGTTTGAACATTTCTTCAGCAGCATTCATTCGCGGGTTAAATTCCATATTACCTGAGTTCTTAAAACGTCACATCACCTTATATGTGGACGATATTCTAATAGCAGAAGCTTCATGGGAACAACATAACCGCATCCTCGACAGTTTGTTACGTATTTTTGCAGAATCTGGAATTACAGTTAACTTGGAAAAGTCTGAATTCGGTAGATCAAAGGTGAAGTTTTTGGGACATATTATTTCTTCTGAAGGCATTCAGCCGGATCCTGAAAAGTTAGAAGCAATCAGAGCCATTCCAGTTCCATCCACAAAAAAACAAGTCCGTAGTTTTCTAGGTCTCGTAAATTTTTATCGTCGTTTTCTGAATATGCATATTCTAGTTACACCAAAACTTTGTTCTCTCACTGGAAAAAGTACTATTTGGAACTGGGACGAACAAGCACAGTTGGAATTCAATTCTTTGAAAGAAGCGTTACTTCACGCGCCAATACTAGCTCATCCAGATCTGTCACAAGATTTCTGCCTTAGCACGGATTCTTCTAAAGTCGGTCTTGGTGCTCACTTATTTCAAGAAGCTATAGAAAATGACACTACTGTTCAGAAAACCATTGCTTTTGCTAGCCGAGTGCTAACAAAATCTGAAAAAAATTATTCCGTTACTGAATTAGAAGCTTTAGCTATCGTTTGGGCATTTAACAAATTCCGTTTCTTTCTTTCTGGTAAGCACGTAAAAGTATACAGTGATCATCGTGCATTACAATTTCTTATGTCTTCAAAATTAAATCATGACAGGTTAAAACGTTGGGCATTGTTTCTGCAAGAATTCCGCTTCACAATAGTCTACATTCCCGGCAAGGAGAACATTGTTGCGGACGCGCTGTCACGCGCACCGGCTGGGCTTGAGAAAAGTAACACAGAAGGCAACCTTGAGAAAAATTTCAGTATTCTTTACATTCAGAAAGTCGCCTTTGAAAACTTCATCACCACATCTTTAAAGGACATTGCTCATGAACAAGATAAAGATCCGATCTGGAAAGTCATCAAAAGTAAATGGCATGAAAAGACACACACTCAGATTCGGCATTATTACCTGGTTAGAAACAACATACTCTTCAAACGCTGCACTGTTGATGACAAGCTATGGGTACTTTGCATTCCAGACGATTTTGTTAATAAGCTCATTTGGTACATTCATTTCAGCTACGCACATTTTGGTCCACGAAAATGTTATCATATTCTTCGAACGACTTGTTATTTTAACAATATGGAAAAGAGAATTCGAAGAGTCTTGTCTATTTGTAAACTTTGTCAAAAGGCGAAACCATCTACTGTCTCCCATCGTGCTCCGCTGTTTCCTATCATTCCTTCTAAATTAAAAGAATTTGCTGCGGTTGATCTCTTGGGACCGCTTGTCAGAACATCTAATGGATTTGCGTACGTTCTAGTCGCTGTTGAACTTACTTCAAAATTTGTTTCTTTCACTCCGTTACGTAAAGCCACTGGACGGTCTGTATCCAACGCCTTTGTTAAAAATTTCTTACGAGAAGTTGGACACGTTAGTAAAGTCATTTCAGATAACGGACCGCAATTCAGATCTGCTGTTTGGTCACGCATGCTTCGGAATCATAAAATCAAACCTGTTTTTATTTCATTGTATTCACCACATTGTAACCCGTCTGAACGGATTATGAAAGAAATCAATAAGCTTTGCAGACTTTATTGTCACAGAAAGCATCAGAATTGGGACAGATATTTACACTTATTTCAAAATGTGCTGAATGAAATGCCTCATGATTCCACTGCTTTACCACCTACTCTTGTACTGAAGAATGTAGAACCTCCGAACAGAATCAGAGAGCTTGTACCTTTCCCGAATACACGTAAACTTCGACACAAAGACATAATTGATTTGGCTCTTAAAAATATAAAATCTGCAGCAGACAAAAGGAGAAAACTACACGGTAAAGCAAATGCAAAGAAATTATATATTGGTCAGAAAGTTCTCATTAAAGCTCATTCATTGTCACATAAGAAGAAACACTTGAGTCACAAATTCTTTCTAGTTTACAATGGACCTTACAGAATCCGACGTATACCACATGATAATTGCGTTGAAGTTGAAACTCTGCGTACTAGGAAGAGTAAAGGTTTACACCACATTTCACATGTAAAACCGTTTATTGAAAGATAATCTGCTTTTAACTTTGTCTTTGCCATAAAACTTTTCACTTCACATTTCTAGTATGCTTTGTCAGACTTAAGAAACTGTTAACATGCAACATTTTGGTTTGCTTACGAGTGGATTCTGGATTTGAGGTGCTTTCTGTGAAATGCCAGATGACACAGTGGTTGGTTTGTGTGACACCTTTACGATTATATCACGACGTTACTAATGAGTGACAATTTACAATGTTGCTTTTGCGGTGTATCTGTTTTATATCTGCACAGTTTTTTCTGAATCCTTATGGAAAGCAAAACATGTTTTAGTAGTAACTTTTGTGGTATTGCTACAAGGAGACAGCCTTTTCCGTAGGACAACAATACGTTACAGCACAGTACTTTCCTCATCACGGCAATAAGCGTAATAACTAAGTTATCTATACGCAAAGCATTTCACTTTTGTGTATCATGAGGTAAGTACATTGACTTCTGCAGAACTTAGCTTTCGGAGGACAATAACTACCACACTTCCCAGAGATTATCTAACAGCAAGACGCATATTTAGCGCTACAGGACACGTATTTGAGTGATTAATTTTGTACTTAAAACATTTATTTTTAAAGAGTTTTGAATTACACAGAAAGTTTTTTGTGATACATTTCATTCCATTGCTGTAATCTGTAACACCTGAGGGTATAATTACAATAAACCTCAGCGGGGTACACGTTTACTTTGTGTACCATGTGTCTGGCAAGCACAAGGAGCCCTAGCTAATATGGTATTTGCTTATACAATTTAACACATCGGTACCATATTTCTCTAACACATAAATTACACAGCTATCTGATCATTTAACTGAGAGATAAACATTTTTTTACTACATCAGTGACACATGTTTACGCAATTACACAGTTGGGTAACTTCACACTTATGAAATTGTATTTTGTCTGTACTTTGTGAACTATTCATATTTTTTCGGAACCATTGTGATACTATGAGAGCTTTGAATGATGAATTTGGTAAGGGAGCATGATTTTAAAGTACGTTTGAGGCAGATGACACTTCTGACATGAGCAGAGAATTTTGTTAGGTTTTGAAATTATTGGAGGAAGCTACGACGATTTTGAGATTTGACTGAGGTGTTATGATGTTATTATTACGATGACGATGAGTATTATGCTGCTGAGGTATGTTTATGATTAATAGGCTGATGCTATATGAGTTATTTGATTATGCTACTTATCTGTTATGATGCAATATTGAAGAAGTGTCGACGAATAAGGTAAGGAGTAATGAATAGTGGTTAGGGACGCGAACTTGTGAAAAAGGATGTTGGAAACCAAGAATCGTACTTTAAGAGTTATGAAAGGTGTGTAAATGCGTGAATGTATCACAATGCCGGCGAAAATTTTTTGAACACGGTTATATTCATAGGATTTTGTTTCTACACATTTGCAACGCACATTCTTGACCTGTGAAATATTTTTATATGAGACTGTCACTGTAGCGGAAACTGCTGCCGTAAATATTTCCGTAAGAAAGTTAATTGACCACCTGCACGTGCGTCGTCGGGACACAGCTGTGTCAAACACCTGGAGAACAAGCCATTAGTGTGAGTGCCTCGTCAGAAGCACAGGTAGAAAAAAAAAAAGAAAGGGAAGGCCATTGTCCGCGCTACTGACATCTCCTTGTTGAAAGCATACTGTGGAGCTCGTAATTTATGATATTTACTGAAATGCCTAATAAAATGACAAGAAATATTTTTACATCTGCATACCTGATTATGACAAGTGTCTTTGTACGAGAGTTGAGAGCTACTGACTTATGAAATGTCACATGACTATTGAATGATATTTTTATGCTTTGCTTTTCATAGTTGCTTATTTCATTTAATATCTGGTTTCCAGCTGTGTTGCAGCATTAGTTTTATAAAATAAACTTAGATGCATTTGCTAATGTGAACTCTTTCTGTCAACAGATCTATTAAATAATTATTTTATGATCCACATTCTTTAAAAAAGGAGCACTTGGAAAGGAAAGAACAATAAGAAGGAACTAGTAACAGTAACACATAATTTTCTTTTCAAGTACATGGTAATATTTTTTTACAATAAGTTGTTGTGGTGCACCACTTTAATTACATAGACATTAAGATGACCACTTTAATTACATAGATATTAAGATGTGAATAGACATTTCCCTTTTCTGCATTGTTGTCTTTACTGTAATATTTTTTCTGCTTGCGCTATGTCATGTTTAGGTATAAGTTGCTGCTGTTTGCCAGGCATAGTGTTATTGAATTTGACTTTTGCTAATTTCTTAATGCTGCTTGCTTCGCAAATCTGCGTTTTTTTTCATTGCTGTTTATATTAACTGTGTTATGTGATGCTGCATTGCCTCGTCCCTTGGTATATATATCTGAGCTCAGTAGATTTAAGTTAGCTTAAGAGGGGGTAGACTATATAAAAAAACTGACTATGGAGAATAGGTAAAGAATGCATTGCGAAGTTATATGAAAAAGATTTGGGTCCCAATGAGTATTGTACAATCAGAAATAATTAGTTTGAAAGAAATATGAATAGAATACAGGAAGGAGGTATAAATAGGACTTTTGGGAATAATGATGAACGAAGGGAGATCTCCATGCAAAATACTGCAGTAAAACAAACCCTGTCCTTTCCTTTTGTGTCATCCCTCTATATGTTTGTGTACCCTTGTGTATTTGTGTTTTTCCTGTCTTTATGTGTTGATGTGTTTATGTGCTGATGAGAGCTATGTTGTAGAATTTTTCTAATACTCTGTTATTTTCTTTGTAAAGATGCTTAGACATTATTTATTCTGTGTTGTTTTAATGCTCATGTGTGAAGTTGACGTTTCAAAAGTGATTCTGATCTTTTATTTTTGTACTCATGTCATCATTCCTGTAACACTGACGTATATGTTTATTTCTATTCTTTTGTAAAGCCGGTACTACAAATGTTATCTGTATTGTTATGTTTTTAATTATGTATTTTGTACCTTTGTAATCGTATTCTTATGTTATAAAATTGTAATTGACAGCAGTTCATCAAGTAACTTGTAAGTTCCATTTCACTGCACACGTTTCTGTTGGTCATAGTATATGGACAATATGTGAGAAGTAGGGACTGTTAGTGTTTGTACGTGTGTTAATAATTCAGCAAGGGACTGGATAACAGCATTGCTGGTTCTAAGGACAATTCCAAAAACTTTGTGAGTGCACAAGTGGTGGTTATGGACTTGCTCTATTATCCGCAAGACTCTTCAATGGTGATTGTGCACCTGCACAGTCGCAACAGATGGCTGCTGGCCATCTCTACAAGGACTACAGTGGGTCTGCACCTCTGGTGGCCCACCAATACCATACTCTCTACCAGGACTACAGTGGGCCTGTCCACAATTTCTACAAGGACAACAGTGGGTCTGCACCTCTGGTGGTCCACCAATACCACAATCTCTACCAGGACTACAGTGGGTCTACTCTGTGATGACCTACCTACCAATATTCTTCGAAACGTCGACTGACTCTGCTGTGGGTTTGCTCTGTTGTGGCCCATTACCTGTCAGCATGTCAAGAGTCAGCACTGTCTTACTGTTGGAAGGACAATACTACTTCTTCAAGACTGCATGGAAATCCACTACTTCCGTGTGCATTGTATTCTACTGCTCAGACTTTGAGCAAACAAACTGCAGGTTTACTCTTATGATGAATGATCGGGACTGTCTTTATTGACTGTGAAAAAATTTTAGCTGTTGACCAACATTGTATCAATAAGTGTGTGCATTTGATATCTTTGTTATTGTAATTATGAAAAATTTTATCAAATCTTTATTGGCCACTGCCCAAAAATATTTTGTAAAATTTTTTGTGGGGAGCATGGGGGCTATGTAAGTAGGCTGTTTAGATTTTTATATGGGTAATGCCACGTAGCGCTCTATATGAAAATCACTGGCTGTGCTGTGTGCAGTATGTGGCTAGTTTGCATTGTTGTCTGCCATTGTTGTCATGAACTGCTACAGCTGGATGTGAACAGTGCGTAGCGTTGGGCAGTTGGAGGTGAGCCGCCAGCAGTGGTGGATGTGGGGAGAGAGATGGCGGATTTTTGATAATCTGTAAGACTGAATGTCAATTATGAATATTAAGGTAAATACATTGTTTGTTCTCTATTAATATCTTTCATTTGCTAACTATCCCTATCAGTAGTTAGTACCTTCAGTAGTTTGAATCTTTTATTTAGCTGGCAGTAGAGGCGCTCGCTGTTTTGCAGTAGCTTGAGTAATGAAGATTTTTGTGAGGTAAGTTATTTGTGAAAGGTATAGTGTAATGTTACTCAGGGCCATTCTTTTGCAGGGATTTTTGATAGTCAGATTGCGTTGCGCTAAAATTATTGTGTGTCAGGTTAAGCACAGTCGTGTACAATTGTTCTAAGTGGACGTTTCACATGCAAAATTGTTCTAAGGGGACGTTTCAAGTTTACATACTTATATACTTCGGAAATCATTCCACCCTTGGGCCAAAAGCTAATGATTATGCCCTTTTAGACATCACATAAATTGCTCCGTTTCCTCATTACAACAACCACTGCACTGTTTTCCTCGTCCCCGCGAAACGCGTTATATACCCTCCACTGCTTGTGTTGCCACCTGCCGTCTTTGAGTTATTATTGCACACTGACGTCGAACATCGGCGGTGGTCACGTCAATGTGACTGGTGTGTGTATTTATGGAGTTTGTAGTATAAATCCTTGGTACTCCAAAAACAATATTTAGTCTACCGTGAACCGGAAGATAATTATCCGGAATGAGTTCCAGAAATGAGGCAAGTGAATTTAATTACAAAATGTTGTCCAAAACACGAGTCAAGATGTAAACATCTAAACTGGGAATTACAGTTTTAAAGTAATATGCAAAACTGGACCTTCGCAACCCAAGTTTTGTTCCTTTTATGTCACTGAAACTAAGTCTCGGTAACTCTGTGACATCGATACCCTTCCGCAGCCAGGGATTAGCATTGTTCAACTGCTGCTTGGCGGCCGCGTTTCTAAATGTCACCAATTGGTTTGGGTTCCGCAATAAACATGTGAAACACATTAAATTTGAAGTGATCTCTTTTTTGTGTTTAACCCAAGTAGATTATACTTTTAGACATTTGACTGTCACTATTGTTTTCATTTACATCAGAAAAATCGTTGAAAAAACAAATTGAATACTTCTATGAATTGGGCGAATATGGTAGTGTAATGCTGAGTGGTACTAAGATAAGTAAATAAATTAGTGAAATCAAAGTGAAGTAGAAATTAGAAAATAAATGAAAAACTTGGTTTAGTTTAGAGAGTTACATACTGGCAAACAGCGAGCAGAGCAGACGAGACAATGACCGTGAAATCAGCAAGTTCAGGAGAAGCCATCGTCCTCCCCACATAAGCGGACGCTGTCGATTCAGCCGTCAGGGCATCGCCCGACTGGCTCACGTGTTTCTCAGTTGTCACATGTGATCAAAGGCCCTCGCCTACATTCCAAGAGCCAATGACCGACGTTAAGAAGATTCTTCGAGAAGGTTTTCAACGTGACAGAAGAGGCAATGACCGTGAAGTCGTTCACCTCCAGTGAACTGAAGTGAATAAATACGCGAGACGCAGTGGGCCCGAAAAAGAGAGTAGCAGCAGTTTTCAGTCAGTTTCAGTGTTGAAGACCGTCATGCAAGAAGAGACTACATCATACACAGACGCACCAAGTCTGCCGCTGTAATGGAATAGTAAGCAGCAGCCTCGGCGCCAGGAGACAGAAGTTAAAAGGTATTTGAAGTCTGATTTTTACGTACCCGGGTGACTCGTGAGGACGGGAAGGAGACGGCCTCATATCAGCAGTCACCTGTGAGCTGGGATGAAGATCTGACAGCCGAAGACTGGCAAGCGGGAGTCCGTTGTTCGAGTTTGGGACACTGGCCTTCCCCCCGCCACGCCGCTCCGCTGGCCGACGCACAACACTGACACACGCGGCCGCTTAGAGAAGAGAAACACTGGGGCGCCACATCCAAGGTATCACCATCCGATTCACGACTTCGTTCTAAATAATTAAACGGGCCACAGCACGATGCGCGTCTCCAGTCAACTGAGCGAGACGGCGACACGAGATACACACCGCCAGGCGTAATCAGACGCCGCCACTGCCGCAGCAGAAGGCTTCGCAAACGACACAGCTGCCGCTCTCCGAGCCAGAACAATCGAGTAAGGGAACAGTTGTACAAACTTTCAATAAAAGTTATCTTATGTATAAATGCTGTTTCATTCTACCTCATACCCGAGCCAAGGAAGAACCCACCCTGCCCACATATTGTTAAGTGAGAAAAAGTAATTTAGTGTTTTTCACCCTGACATAACGCTTTAGAATCAAATGCCCTTTGCAGTAATGCTCATCCTGACGATTGACTAGCATCAAAAGAGAAAACCCAGTTACATTTAGTGACAGAAGTGTTACAGTAATAACAATGTGAGAGTTCATGTTCTACGAAAAGACCCAAGCAAGTATGACAACGAATCAATAGATTGTAAATTAACGGAAAGTTTATTTTCTGTTTCTACCTTTCCTTTAAAATCCTACTCACAGGTACAAGTACATAATTCGTCTTAATAGCACACGGTACAAAATGTATAGGAGGTCAGAACCACCTAATCTGCTGATATGACTTATTTGTGTGCAAGTTAAATGCTAGGTAAACAGGCATAACCGTCTTATTAGTACCAAAAGACAGCTTGCAAATTTCCAATCGGCTCAGTTGATTGCTAAAGTGGAAAAAGTTAAAGGCCAATAGTTAATGAGAACTAATCATTCCCTACCAACAGTTTCTCCATGTTAACATAATAAAGCATATCCCTGTCATACATGCACTTAAAGTTAGGAAGTTTAACTGTGGAAAAGAAGCTGTAATATTCGGAATATATTGCAATAGGCAGTGAAACGAAACGATCGTATGGCATTGTTGGCTGGGAGGCCCCATGCGGGGAAGTTTGGCCGCCGTATTGCAAGTCCTCTTTAGTCGACGCCACTTCGGCGGCTTGCGAGTCAGTGATGATGAACACACAACACCCAGTCATCACGAAGCAGAGAAAATATCTGACCCCGCCGGGAATCGAATCGGGGACCCCGTGAGCGGAAAGCGAGAACGCTACCGCAAGACCACGAGGCAGTAATTAAGTGTAAGTAGTTTTCGGAAAGGAGGCGATTCCGCAGGAAATACGTTATATGGATACACATCCCTAGTAACGAATTAGTGCAAACATTCATAATTACAGAGACTAATCGTATATCTCTTTGCTCTTAATTAAACTGAAAATGAATGAAAATTTAATTATGTAAAGGTGTTCTAAAGCGGACAGTTTAGTGACGAAATGAATTGGAGTTGCTGAATTTAAGGTTCTGTAACAGTTAGTAATGAATGTATGTAGGACAACGATGGTTATTCAAATGTGAACTAATTAATATACGCAAGTGCTCATAAAAATTAGTTAATCAAATCAATCCAAGTACACAGATAAAACTTTAGAATTCTTTAAAATCAAAACCAAATGAATTATCGGATTACATGACATGGGAATAATTAAGTAGTGATATTTACGGATACCGATAATGACTAACCAACCCCTGAAAATATTTATTGTAGTGGACTGACAAGACAGCCAGTCCACAGTGACGGGTAACCGAAAGGCACGCATTTAATTCACGCAGGCTTGCTTAAGTCTGAAACAGGATACGTAATGAATGCTATAAAGAAAAGTACGTAGCTGCTGGAATACTTAACTTTAATCCATCATTTGTATACAGCATTCTTGATGATACAAGTGAGACTCTCTCTAGAAATGGTTAATGGCGCCTTGCTAGGTCGTAGCCATGGACTTAGCTGAAGGCTATTCTAACTATCTCTCGGCTAATGAGAGAAAGGCTTCGTCAGTGTAGTCGCTAGCAAAGTCGTCCGTACAACTGGGGCGAGTGCTAGTACGTCTCTCTAGACCTGCCGTGTGGTGGCGCTCGGTCTGCGATCACTGACAGTGGCGACACGCGGGTCCGACATGTACTAATGGACCGCGGCCGATTTAAAGCTACCACCTAGCAAGTGTGGTGTCTGGCGGTGACACCACATTTATAATTTACTATTTAAAATGCAATAATTACATAAGTATGACATCAAACTACAACATTAAGGCAATGTTGAATCACGAATTACGAACATGGTTTATGTCTTTCCATGATTTCCCTAAATCCGCTTAATGCCATTGCTCTGTGTCTGATGACCTCGCTGTGGACAGGACGCTGAAGCATAATCTTCTTTCTTTTCAACTATTAATCGCTGCTGTCCACAATATCTCTCCTGGCGTCGCTACTATGCTCCCAGGACTCACTGTATGACCTGTTATAGATGTATAACAATGCGGGAGATCTTTTAGTCTCCAAATTTCCCTATGAATGCGAGATTACACAGTGACTCCCATCCACAAGATAGCCAGTAGTAATCGTAAATTCCACACTATGATCGAAGTGCTAGAAATATATAGATGACCTAATTGCATCGGTGTAGGACGCTCTGTGGTATACTTTGGTGTACATGTGCGAGAATTAATCACGAAAGGACGTACTGCACAATCATCTATCTACATTTGAAATCTAGTGTATGGTACTCGCAAAGCTATGGAGGGTTTGTTTAGCGATGATACAGAAATTGGGAAGCATGCTGCCGCGTCACTGGCGGGTATTGAAAGAATGGAAAAACTGACAACACTGCTAAAATTTATCGCGCTGTCAACCATGGTGCTTCTCTTTTATTTCAACCATTCCTGTACGTTGTGGAAGCATCATAGTTTATACCACGCGATGACCAGATTTCTGTGAGAGCTAATGGATCAAAATGTGGTAACGTAGGTTTCACACCTGACACTGAACCCGAAGTCATGGTAGAAGAACAAAATGTATGGTTGTGTACTCAGCGTCAGTCATACATGGCTTCGATATGTTACATTTATAAATAATGTATGAAATTGATTATGAAACAACAACAATGCAAGACTGATAGTCTATATGGTCTTCCTCCGGTAGGGACGGCAAAGCTTTACACAAGTAGGTGGAAGCGACTTTGATACGATTGGCCGCTTGCTCCAGTGAATTAGTACATGTATATTTAATAGGATCACAACATATGGTGAATGTCAATACGCTGGCGGTATTTATTTCTAGATGTATCGGAAAAGACAAATGCGGTAGAATCTTATTGAGTTCTCTGCTAAGTGACGTTAGCGAAGCTTTTATACTTAGTAGACTTCATTGGATGTTACAAAAACAACGAAGACAGAGAGAGAGAGAGAGAGAGAGAGAGAGAGAGAGAGACACTTCGCTGTCTACGAATACTCGGTGACCAGTACACTGTCGTATTTCTAGCGTGGGAATGATGGAAACATGAAAATTAGATTAGGATATACAAAGAGTGATATTTATAGACAGTCATTCTATGTCGATAAATTGAAGATGTTATACTTCTAAATTCCTGTATACAGCTCACGAATACTCTGAATGATTGTGAATTTCTTCCTTTACGCTAGTGTGCTAATTTCCTCGTTGTGATAGTTCTGTACCTATGAGCCTTAAAAATTACGGAACGCTGCCGTCAGAAGGTGATGGGATTTCGGGACAATTAGCAGGGGTCTCTAACTTGTCGGCGACATCTATTGATCATAGAAATTAGTTGGGCATCGAAGACTGGAAATTTCGTGAGAATCATACTACAACTTCTCATATACATCTAGCAAAACGACTGCCGTGAGAAAATTACGGGCTAATACAAAGGTTTCTACGAGGAGGCAATCAGCAGCGGAAGCTCTATCTTTTGTTTTCTCGATAAATAAGAGACAACGTTATTCCGTGAGTTTTGTGTTCCTATAAATTGGATGGCGTGCCTGAAGAGCTGACCAGCCGAGGAACCGCTGGTCACCAGAGGCCAGGCTAATATGCGACTTCCTGTCACTGCCCAACCTCCTCAAAACTCCCGCCACTGACCGTGGCACAGTGTGAGTCAAGCACCAGTGGCTTGGATGGTCTATACAGCGTGTTACAAAAAGGTACGGCCAAACTTTCAGGAAACATTCCTCACACACAAAGAAAGAAAATATGTTATGTGGACATGTGTCCGGAAACGCTTACTTTCCATGTGAGAGCTCATTTTATTACTTCTCTTCAAATCACATTAACCATGGAATGGAAACACACAGCAACAGAACGTACCAGCGTAACTTCAAACACTTTGTTACAGGAAATGTTCAAAATGTCCTCCGCTAGCGAGGATACGTGCATCCACCCTCCGTCGCATGGAATCCCTGATGCGCTGATGCAGCCCTGGAGAATGGCGTATTGTATCACAGCCGTCCACAATACGAGCACCAAGAGTCTCTACATTTGGTACCGGGGTTGCGTAGACAAGAGCTTTCAAATGCCCCCATAAACGAAAGTCAAGAGGGTTGAGGTCAGGAGAGCGTGGAGGCCATGGAATTGGTCCGCCTCTACCAATCCATCGGTCACCGAATCTCTTGTTGAGAAGCGTACGCACACTTCGACTCGAATGTGCAGGAGCTCCATCGTGCGTGGACATGTTGTGTCGTACTTGTAAAGGCACATGTTCTAGCAGCACAGGTAGAGTATCCCGTATGAAATCATGATAACGTGCTCCATTGAGCGTAGGTGGACGAAACTAAAATGAGCTCTAACATGGAAATTAAGCGTTCCCGGACACATGTCCACATAACATCTTTTCTTTATTTGTGTGTGAGGAATGTTTCCTGAAAGTTTGGCCGTACCTTTTTGTAACACCCTGTATAAAGAATAACAGGCAGGCCACACTTACACCGAAGAGCCAAAGAAACCGGTACACATGCCTGATATCGTGTAGGGCCCCCACGAGCACGCAGAAGTGCTGAAACACGACGTGACATGGATTCCACTAATTTCTGAAGTAATGGTGGAGGTTATTGACACCATGAATCCTGCAGGGCTCTCCACAAATCAGTAAGGGTACGAGGGGGTGGAGAACTCTTCTGAACAACACGTTGCTAGGCATCCCAGATATGCTCAATAATGTTCATGTCTGGGGAGTTTGGTGGCCAGAGGAAGTGTTTAAACTCACTCAGAAGAGTGTTCGTGGAGCCACTCTGTAGCAGTTCTGGATGTGTGGAGTGTCGCCTTGTCCTGCTGGAATTTCGGCAGTCCGTCGGAATTCACAGTGAACATGAATGGATGCAGGTGATCAGGGAGGAAGCTTAAGTACCTGTCACCTGTCAGAGTCTTAGCTAGACTGTCAGGGGTCCCATATCACTCTAACGGCGCACGACCCACACCATTACAGAGCCACCACCATCTTCAACAGTCCCCTGCAGACATGCAGTGTCCATGGATTCATGAGGGTGTCTCCATACCCGTACACGTCCAATATACAATTTGAAACGAGAGTCGTCTGAGTAGACAGTCGTCAACAGTCAAACGTCGGTGTTGATGGGCCCAGGCGAGGCGAAACTTTGTGTCGTGCAGTTATCAAGGGTCCACGAGTGGGCCTTCGCCTCCGAAAGCCCATATCGACGATGTTTCGTTGAATGGTTCGCACGCTAACACTTGTTGATGGTCCATCATTGAAATTTGCAGCAATTGTCACGTTGAACGATTCTCTTCAGTTGTCGTTGGACCTATTCTTGCAGCATCTTTTTCCGACCGCAGCGATATTGGAGGTTTGATGTTTTACCGGATTCGTGAAATGGTCGTGCTGGAATATCCCCACGTCATTACTGCCTCGAACATGCTGAGTTCCATCGCTCGTGCGCCGACTGCAACACCACGTTGAAACTCACTTAAATCTTAATAACCTGCCATTGTAGCAGTAACCGATCTAACAACTGCGCCAGATAGTTGTCTTGCATACGCGTTGTCGGCTGCAGCGAGCTTTTCTGCCTGTTTACATATCTTGTATTTGAATACGCTTGCCTGTACCAGTTTCTTTGGGGCTCCAGTGGAAAACAATCTATTATAGGATATAAATTTCCAAATATAAAGCGAAAGAAATTAATTGGAGTTTATTACTTAAACACGGTACTGGAAGATTTACAAAGCAAACGTAAAGCTTAATCGGCTTAATTTGGCACGTAATAAAGCCCAAAACAAGAAATTTGGGAAGTTCTGAAGCCAATACACACACCTGAAAAAAGTTGGAAAATCGGAACCCCAACAACGAAACAACCGGTGACCGTTGGATTGCGCACAAATTGGCAGCAACGTTGCATACACACCGTGAAAAGTTCCAATCGATGTCTAACCAGTCGATCTCATTCCTGACATAAAGAGCGTTGTGGAGGTCTTGAAAAGTCCCTAGTGACTGATGGAAGGCTGCAGTTGGTCCCCACAGTGCGTGCGCGATATAGGAGTGAAAATCGGATACGTCTCTGAGCACTCCTAGTATTCCGCCGACCACCAACACTGTGTGAAGGTTCGTAAGGTTATGCATGACGAAAATTAAAACTTTGTGCTGCACAGGAACGAACCCAGAACAGGGGCTTTATCTGTCACGAAGTTTCGTGGTTTAAAATGTTAGTCATCTATGTTGAGAAGACTCGAATGCGAAACACTTTGAAACATTTACATTCGTCTCTCGGAGGCATATTCTTAAACGTAAACAAAAAGGTCCCTAACTTGCATAATCTCATCATACTCACTTCTTTCCGTACACCTCCCGCTTCTCCTCATTTTCTGGAGAAACCGCGCGAGTCGGCACATAAAGCAACGCCAGGTGCTTTTGTCTGTTCTCCTGCGTTAATGTCCTTCGTGTTACGTGAGTAATCTGTATGATCAGCAGCCGGGAGACTTTATAACGGGATTAGCAGCGGCTTAAGCCCCCGGCTTTTGAAGTGGCACCTGGGACGTGTCCGGAGCTAATATTGCGATCGGGAGAGCTGGCAGGCGGCGCCTTTGAGCCTGAGTGGGCCTGCGCGGGTGTCGCCGCTGCCGCCGTGTTTGCCGGAGGCTCTTCAGAGCCACCGCCCCCGCCGCCCGCGGCCCGCTCCCACGGTGCCCACTGCGCGCACCTCTCACGTGCATTGTACGTCCAGGCTGCATCCCTGCTTACAAAGACCGGTACCTTCACAGCCTTGGGAGGACCTCTAGCAACGTGGGATCACCACAAGATCCGGCTTCCTGCGAAAATATACGAATATTCCTCAGGCCTTACGCATCTCCCCGTCAAGACCGTAAACATAATACTACAGTAATAACGTGGCGAATAAGCACCCTTCTTTCTCCACAGCTGCTGAAAAATAATAAGCTCACTGGCCAAAACGTTGTTGTCTGTTAACCGCCGACCTAGAAACGACGGAGAGGCTCCGTCCCCGTCGCAGCTGCAGTGGTCCACAACTCCACGACGAATACCGCAGTCCACTTCACCCCGCCGCCGCCCCACACCGAACCCAGGGTTATTGTACGGTTCGGCCCCCAGTGGACCCCCCCCCCCCCCAGGGAACGTCTAACACTAAACGAGTGTAACCACTATGTTTGCGTAGTAGAGTAATGGTAGTGTACGCGTACGTGGAGAACTTGTTTGCGCAGCAATCGCCGACCTAGTGTAGCTGAGGCGCAATAAGGGCAACCAGCCCGCATTCATCGAGGCAGATGGAAAACCGCCTAAAAACCATCCACAGACTGGCCGGTTTACCGGACCTCGACACAAGCCCGCCGGGCAGTTTTGTGCCGGGGACCAGGCGCTCCTTCCCACTCCGGAAAGCCGTGCGTTAGACCGCTCGGCTAACTGGGCGGGCGGCCAAAACGTTAGTCACACTCTTGAAAGCGTGAACTACAAGGGTTGTTTTTTAAGTAAGGGCCGTCCGCGCGTATAGTCCCGTAGTTCGCGCGGACGCCGCAACAAGCCACCGCGCCACTTGCCGGCATCCTTCCCGTTCACACTGACGCAAGTTGCAGCACTGTAGCTGATGTGTACGCATCGCTGTGCTACTTTATAATGTTTACGATTATTGAATCGCCCGCCGCGTGTGAGATACGGTCAGTGATACGTGTTTTGGCCGCGAGAAGCCTATCAGCTGCAGAAATTCATCGTCAGTTAACAGAAGTTTATGGCTTGAATGCAATGAGTGAAGGTAAATTGCATCAATGGGTTAGAGAGTTTAAAAATGGCCGTCAAAACGTCCATGACGAAGAACGCTCAGGCCGGCCCTCTGTGATCACTGATGATTTGGTGGCTGCAGTCGAAACAAAGATTCGTGAGGACAGAAGATTCACAATTTCCACTCTTTCTTTGGAATTTCCACAAGTTTCAAGATCGGTTTTGTACAAAATTGTGTCTGAAAACCTAAACTTTAAGAAACTGTGTTCTCGGTGGGTACCCAGACTCCTCACAGAGGATCACAAAGGGAAGAGATTTGCCACTTTATTGGACTTTTTGATTCGTTACGAGGAAGAAGGGGATGACATGTTGAGTCAAATTGTCACTGGAGATGAAACATGGGCATCCCATATCACTCCCGAAAGCAAGCGACAATCGATGGACTGGCGACACACATCATCACCCGTCAAGGTCAAAGCCAAACAGACGCTGTCAAACCGCAAGATTATGGCAACTGTGTTCTGGGACCGGCGCGGTGTTTTGCTAGTGGACTTTATGCCACGAGGAACTACAATCAACTCAGATGCCTACTGTGCAACTCTAAAGAAGCTCCGCAGAGCAATTCAAAACAAAAGGCGCGGCATGCTGACAAAAGGAGTTTTGCTCCTGCACGATAACGCTAGGCCTCACACCTCTCAAAAGATTCGGGATTTGATTGATTCTTTTGGCTGGGAAGTTTTGGACCATGCACCATACAGCCCCGACCTTGCACCTAGCGATTTTCACCTTTTCCGGTACCTGAAACACCATCTTGGCGGGCAGCGCTTCAATGACGACGATGAAGTGAAAGCGGTCGTGAACTCTTGGCTGTCGGAGCAGGCGGCCGAATTCTTTGAAGAGGGAATTAAAAACTTAGTTATACGGTATGACAAGTGCTTAAATAAACAAGGCAACTATGTAAAAAAATAGGTAAAAGTGTGTAGAATCAGAAAATAAAAGTTTTTTTACAAAAGTATTTCTATCTTTTTAAAAAAATAAAAACGGCCCTTACTTAAAAAACAACCCTCGTATTATCTCTAGAGCGCCAAGTTTAAGAGAATCGTCCAGAAGAATCAATGTGGAAGGAAGTGGAATACTTAGTAACAATGAGACACGTTTGAATTTCATGAAGGATGTGGATACTGAGATAAGGAAAGCCAGAGTCCGCAGTTCAGTTGAAGAGGAGTTGATATCTGTAACAAAGAGCAATTGCAAAAGTTGGAAAGACAAACATAGGTTCACTGAAGGTATCTGCGAGGAACCTTGGGTAACAGATGGAATATTTCACGCGATCGACGAAAGAACGAAGTACAATGTTCAGGGATAGAGACGAATACAGCAATATAAGTTCCTTAGAAATGAAATACATAGCAAGTGCAGGATAGCCAGGGCGAAATGGCTGCAGGAGAGAAGTGAAAAAATCAAAAAAGAAATGATAATCGGGATGACTGACTCAGCATGTAGAAAAACCAAAACAATCTCCGAGAAATCAAATGGTAGGGTAGTAACATCAAGAGAGCGATGGGAAATCTACTGTTAAACCCGGAAGGCAGAGCTGATGGGTAGAAAGAGTACACTGAAGGTCGGTTTTACGGGGACGACTTGTAAAATGTCGTGATAGTAGAAGAAATTGAAGTCGATATGGGAGGCATTGGGTCCAAATTTTAGACTCAAAAATTAAAAGAGCTCTGGGAGGATTGGGATCAGATAGGACAGGAGGGATAGATAACATTCCACCAGAATTTCTAAAATCACTGGGGAAATGGCAACCAAACGACTACTGAAATTGGTACGTAGAACTTATCAAATTGGAGATGTACACCCGACAGAAAAAAAAGTGGGTCATGCCTGAATTCCAACATGTAGGCTGCACCTGAATGTATGCAACCAACATAGCATATCTGTGTTGCACATTGTCGCAACCCTCCACAGTACAGTCGTTGTAAGATACACAACGTGTACCGCCAGAGACTACTAGAGAACACCGGTCTTTATGACAGTCCGTCCAGATGTAAAGTAACACCACAATAGTACAGAAGAGATCAGACAGTCCTTAACGTTTGTAAACTAAACTTAATTACAATAAGTGACGTTTCAAACATTATGGGACAACTAATTTTGTCACATAAATAGTTCAGTAATCCTTAGGCACAATTAAATATTTGAGACAGTATATGGATTTATAAAGTTGTACGGCAATTGGAAACAAGTTCTTTGCTGTCTAAAAGGTTTACCCAACACATGCGGAACGTCGCTCAACGTTCAACGGGGAGTGGTTTCGCATCAACTTTATGTAATACTAAGCAGTTAAAAGAAAACGTGATTAACGGCGGAAATCCAAACATTAACAGCGATTCACAAGTAATATCATTGTTCACATTACTCATCAACAGTTACTTGTACACAAAGTTGTACTTTAAATAACATGACCAACGTCTTCGTTCTGGATCTGGATGCAAACCCAGAACGTAAAGCCATTGTTAACCAAGCAAAGCTTTGTGCCTTATCGAGACTCGATCACTAGGTTGAAAGAGACGTCAAATATTGAAGTTTGCACCAGTATCAGTTATCATTTCTCAACCTGAATGTAAATGACGATAATGTCTGTACGAAACCAGGAACCCTAACATGACAATTACCTTCTTGGTAATTAAGCTCGAAAGACGTTGTATATTGTTGCATTGTCAAGGAGCAAAGGATGCACATGTTTAAAATTGAAGTGCCATCATGTAATGCTGGTGACAAGGATGCGAACCCAGCACCTAATCGGATTTTTGGATAAGTACGTAAAATCAGAATGTAGATAGCACAGTTTGTCACCATTAGTGAGGTTGGAACCTTAAATGGGAACTGAAGTTGATTTGCCTGACCGGGATTCGAACCCGGCGCCTACCGCTGTCGTTGTCTAACCAGGAACAGACGAGAAATGTCCAATGTTGGTCCACCATTAGCGAGCTGTGCACACGTGTAACTAGAAATAAGGCGACGAAAACGTATATGCTGACTGAGAGTCGAGCGCCGCACACATGGTTATGAAGACCCGTTAATAATCAAATCCTTATTCAGTAGCAGCTAGGAGTAACATGTTTAGTTGCAAATCTTACGGCCTTTCTCATCCCTAGTAACGTGTTGCCTAATATCTGAGATATCATGGTGTTAATTTACAAGTGGATTGACTGCCGTAAAGAGCAATGTTCTCTAGTAGTCGTGTATTATTGAGATGTAAATGAAGTGCCTCAGCAGAAATTAATTTCCGTCGTGCAGCACGTATTGTTTCAGAGACACTGAGTACATGTTATAAGTGCACAAAACGTGTATTATATACTACGTATATACTATTATTTGTCGAAGTTGCCGCCAAACCTGTTTACTTTCACATTCCGCTTAGTTGTCGTGGTTGAATACACGTTTTCTTAAGGTTACATCTAAAGCAGAGCGCTTACAAGAAAGAATAGTTCTCTGCGTCATGCTGTTGCTAGCTAGGTGAAATATTTTGTGGTAGCTATGTTTAAAATGAATGTATTATTGAACGTATTGTTCGTCAAATATTTGAATGAATCGTTAACTGTATGTGTGCCTGCACATGTTATAGCATAATAGCTGTAGCTGCGTTAGTTTGTACTACAGACTTGTGTAGGTTGGGTGTAACTTTTGATCCTTCAAGGGGTGATCGTGGCCTTGCGGCCCGGGTCTGTACTAGCCGCAGCTCGCGAGCTACGGGCCAGCCAGGCTGGCCGAGGCGAGACGGAAGTGAGCGAGCTGGCGGCGGCGTTGGTGGGCCAATAGCCCGGGACGAGCCAGCACGGCTGCGCCGCATGCCTCTGCCTCTGCCGCTCCGTTTGACGTAAATATGTTTCCTCCTCTCCTGGAATCAGTATAAGAGCGGCAAGCACAAATACACATCAAGCTGTCTGCCGTAATGGCACACTGGGAGAGGTCTATTCGAGGTAGTTCAAGATGGTTGGTGATATGATTTTGCATAATACTGTCTAAGTATCCATCACACATCAGGAACCTCTACAAGATAGGGACTTAACAACTTATTAAAGAATCTACATACTGATGTTGTGAAAGGCACTTTGATATGCTACAGAGAAACCCATTTCTTTCCCATATGAATCGAGGCTGAATACCTCGCATTGGAAAGCGCGTCGAATCCTGTCCATCGTAATGACACTGTAAAGATGGGAATTCTTTGCAATGAGTACGCTAAACTGCGCTATGCACATCGTTGCCTCACTATAAGTCGTGGCTTGTAACAAGAGTATGCAAGAAGCAAATGTCATTGCGAGTTTACACATCCACTTGCCGCCCCCCCCCCCCCCCCCCAACCTTCCCGAGGAATGTGCCAGCACAATGTTTGCGCACAGAGACTTCCACATCACGACTTCCTTGTTAAAATCAGTTTAGACAAAGGTTACTTTGTCACTATTCAAATGCAGACCACTCTGTACCGATTGGCTGAGATACTTCCCGCCAAAGAACGTCACTCGAAACTTCAAATCTCGACTGAGCAAAGACTGTGTTCATCACACTTTCGACTACTGGGCACATAATAAGTTAGCAGAAGGCTTGGGAGCGAGGAAACGTGTAAAACAGCAAAAACTGAAAGCGAGAAACAACTTTCAGGATCGCTGATAGTGGAGCAATTCTCAGAATTGGTCTTTTGTGAATTTTTTTTTTTCCTTAGGGCACTCCTAATCATTTAGAACTTGTAATTTGCATTCCTTATACATCGATTTGTGTAGTCTTTCCAACCGAAACGATCTGGACAGTATTATTAGATGCTTAAAGTTTTGAACTTAATGATATATATGTTCAATCATTCTGTATGTTCGAATTTTATTCGCTAGGTAAATCGGAGAGAGACGAAGGTAATGAGGAGTAGTAGAAATGAGGACAGCGAGAAACTTAACATCAGGATTGATGGTCACGAAGTCAATGAAGTTAAGGAATTCTGCTACCTAGGCAGTAAAATAACCAATGACGGACGGAGCAAGGAGGACATCAAAAGCAGACTCGCTATGGCAAAAAAGGCATTTCTGGCCAAGAGAAGTCTACTAATATCAAATACCGGCCTTAATTTGAGGAAGAAATTTCTGAGGATGTACATCTGGAGTACAGCATTGTATGGACTGTGTGAAAACCGGAACAGAAGAGAATCGAAGCATTTGAGATGTGGTGCTATAGACCAATGTTGAAAATTAGGTGGAATGATAAGGTAAGGAATGAGGAGGTTCTACGCAGAACCGGAGAGGAAAGGAATATGTGGAAAACACTGATAAGGAGAAGGGACAGGATGATAGGACATCTGCTAAGACATGAGGGAATGACTTCCATGGTACTAGAGGGAGCTGTAGAGGGCAAAAACTGTAGAGGAAGACAGAGATTGGAATACGTCAAGCAAATAATTGAGGAAGTAGGTTGTAAGTGCTACTCTGAGATGAAGAGGTTAGCACAGGAAAGGAATTCGTGGCGGGCATCAAACCAGTCAGTAGACTGATGACCAAAAAAAAAAAAAAAAAGGTGACGCCAAAGAACTGGATAGAAGACCTATTGGAAGTCAAGAAACATGAGCAATGTACGAGTACTTCCTTCAGGACCTCGTGAGCGGACAGAGTGCTATACGATCGGTGCCTCAGGGAACCAAGACGCCGGCCGCGGTGGTCTAGCGGTTCTGACGCTGCAGTCCGGAACCGCGGGACTGCTACGGTCGCAGGTTCGAATCCTGCCTCGGGCATGGGTGTGTGTGATGTCCTTAGGTTAGTTAGGTTTAAGTAGTTCTAAGTTCTAGGGGACTTATGACCTAAGATGTTGAGTCCCATAGTGCTCAGAGCCATTTGAACCATTTTTTTTCAGGGAACCAAGTGGTCTCGCGCAGAGGAGCTTCTCAGTCCCCACAAAAGTCGTCATACACGAACAGTAAACATATTCCAGAATTCTGCGCCGTCAGCGAGATAGGACTGTTGTTCTGCGCGTCGGTCTAGCGACCCATGGTTTGCATTTCTTCCAGACCTTACAGAAGACAACAAAAAATCGCAGCGATGACGTGTCCACCTACGGAGCTCAGGAGAAACGCCCTAAGTGTGGAGGCGTGTCGGCAGGCAGCAAACTTGTCGAACTTCGGCTGCATTCGGTGGAGCACCAGCCGCGGTGACGAAGCGGAGTCAACAGCGCCTGGGCAGCGGTGCCGCGAGGTGCGAATCGTGACGCCGCTCGAGCAAACACGGCTGGCGACTTCCGCGGTGTCTGCAACAGCAGAGTAAACTGCGGCCGAGGAACTGACGACGCGGCATCAGACATGCCAGCCAGATGAGGCGGCACGCCAGCGTGTTGGACGATGAAGGAATGTAGGCAGAAAGAAATAAACAAAGCTGTCGCAACGACGCTTCCCGCTCGGTTCTTGGTGCCCAGCTTGTGACTGACAGTGCACCCACACGGTACAAATATCACATAAAATCAATATTAGAGAAGGCGAATGGAAGACTTATATTTGTTGGAAGGGTTCTAGGACAGTGCAGTTCACCTGTAGCGCAAATAGCGTGCCAGACGCTACTGAAACCAATTCCATACTACACTGAGTTAACAAAAGTCATGGGATAGCGACATGCACATATACAGATAACGGCAGCACTGCGTACACAAGGTATAAAAGGGAAGTGCATCGATGGAGCTGTTATTTCCACTCAAGTGATACAAGTCAAAAATATGTTCGACGTGATTATGGGCGCACGACGAGAATCAACTCACTTTCAATGCAGAATGGTAGTTGAGGCTAGACACTTGGGACATTCCATTTCCGATATCATCAGGGAACTCAATATTCCGAGATCGACAGTGAGTCGTGCTGACTCCAGCTGATGCGTTGCTTTAAAACTTGGCTGTTACTCTGCATTTGGTTTCCCGCAGTTATTGCGGTTATGCCGTGGTTTTTCCTCTTTATGTGTGTGGCAGCAGCGGTGTGTATAGATGTAGCGCCGTATACCATCTTTGGTCTGGTGTTTATAGGTCCGGCTTGGCCGCGTGCAGCCTGTCGCTCAGTTGGAGCGGATCAGCAAGCAAGTCTCCGAGCGGTGCAGTCGGCCGGGCCCACTGGCGGTCTCTATGCAGTGTCGGAGCTTGTGGGGGCTGTTCCGAGTGCTACGATATTCGTAACTCACCGACGCAGGACATGAAAGTTGAGTGGTGATTTAATACCGGAGCCAGGTCTGTTCACGTTGTCCCCTTGGTTGGTGATTCGCTGTTGGCAATATTCCTGGGAGCAACAGCGAGTGTTCGAGTTGGTGAAAATTTAGCCGCCTTGTACATTTGTCGGTTTGAAATTCAAGTGCACTAGCGGAATTTTCTGCCTTGTGACAGTTTGTGTTCCGGTTAACTACCCTGGTGGCTGACGTAAATTCAGGCAGTGTCGTTTCTTAACCTGTTGTCGCTGTCCAACAGGGTGTGTAGTTTGTGACAGCTTAATGTATTTATTTTTGGTTGTGGGTGGCGATTTCAGTAACGCTCCGGCTTTGGAATTCTCGTATACTCGTCGGTGGTTAGCAAGTCGTCTTGTCGGTGAGTCCCTGACTGTCTCTTGGTTGTGTTGCCGGCGGATCGAGTATACACTCCTGGAAATTGAAATAAGAACACCGTGAATTCATTGTCCCAGGAAGGGGAAACTTTATTGACACATTCCTGGGGTCAGATACATCACATGATCACACTGACAGAACCACAGGTACATAGACACAGGCAACAGAGCATGCACAATGTCGGCACTAGTACAGTGTATATCCACCTTTCGCAGCAATGCAGGCTGCTATTCTCCCATGGAGACGATCGTAGAGATGCTGGATGTAGTCCTGTGGAACGGCTTGCCATGCCACTTCCACCTGGCGCCTCAGTTGGACCAGCGTTCGTGCTGGACGTGCAGACCGCGTGAGACGACGCTTCATCCAGTCCCAAACATGCTCAATGGGGGACAGATCCGGAGATCTTGCTGGCCAGGGTAGTTGACTTACACCTTCTAGAGCACGTTGGGTGGCACGGGATACATGCGGACGTGCATTGTCCTGTTGGAACAGCAAGTTCCCTTGCCGGTCTAGGAATGGTAGAACGATGGGTTCGATGACGGTTTGGATGTACCGTGCACTATTCAGTGTCCCCTCGACGATCACCAGTGGTGTACGGCCAGTGTAGGAGATCGCTCCCCACACCATGATGCCGGGTGTTGGCCCTGTGTGCCTCGGTCGTATGCAGTCCTGATTGTGGCGCTCACCTGCACGGCGCCAAACACGCATACGACCATCATTGGCACCAAGGCAGAAGCGACTCTCATCGCTGAAGACGACACGTCTCCATTCGTCCCTCCATTCACGCCTGTCGCGACACCGCTGGAGGCGGGCTGCACGATGTTGGGGCGTGAGCGGAAGACGGCCTAACGGTGTGCGGGACCGTAGCCCAACTTCATGGAGACGGTTGCGAATGGTCCTCGCCGATACCCCAGGGGCAACAGTGTCCCTAATTTGCTGGGAAGTGGCGGTGCGGTCTCCTACGGCACTGCGTAGGATCCTACGGTCTTGGCGTGCATCCATGCGTCGCTGCGGTCCGGTCCCAGGTCGACGGGCACGTGCACCTTCCGCCGACCACTGGCGACAACATCGATGTACTGTGGAGACCTCACGCCCCACGTGTTGAGCAATTCGGCGGTACGTCCACCCGGCCTCCCGCATGCCCACTATACGCTCTCGCTCAAAGTCCGTCAACTGCACATACGGTTCACGTCCACGCTGTCGCGGCATGCTACCAGTGTTAAAGACTGCGATGGAGCTCCGTATGCCACGGCAAACTGGCTGACACTGACGGCAGCGGTGCACAAATGCTGCGCAGCTAGCGCCATTCGACGGCCAACACCGCGGTTCCTGGTGTGTCCGCTGTGCCGTGCGTGTGATCGTTGCTTGTACAGCCCTCTCGCAGTGTCCGGAGCAAGTATGGTGGGTCTGACACACCGGTGTCAATGTGTTCTTTTTTCCATTTCCAGGAGTGTAGTTGGGCCGACTTCTTGTCTCACCTAAGTGAACGTTAAGATTTCAAGGGCAGACTGAGCCCTCTGGAAACTTCTGAGCGCCGTTGTCTACACTGCCTTTCTTGTTGGCGTTTAATTGTCTATTTTTAATGGCTCATAACCGATGGTTGGAATTTGAATGCTTGTAATTGTGTTTTTAAAATCAAAGGCCTTCAGCCGTTTCAAAAATAAGTTTTTCCAAAGTGGGCAAGTCTTACATTGTCTGAGGATAAAGCATGGGCTTTCTGCCTATTGGGAATTTATTGTAGTTGTAATGTTTTTTAAAAGCATGTGCCTTCAGCCGCTTTGAGTTTTAAGGTTCTTACTTATCAAGTATTACATTCTTTCAAGATAAAGTTGTGGGCCTTCTGCCTGTTGAAAGTTTATCGTAGTTGTATTGTTCTTAAAATGATGGGCCTTCAGCCGCTTTAAAATTTTGGGTTCTTACTTATCAAGTCTTACATCACTTGGGCTCAAATACTATTTAATGTTAATAGCTTTGGGCCTTCTGTCTTGGAAAATTGGTTGCAGTTTTTTTAAACAAAGGCCGTTTTGGCGTAAGGTTTCTTATTGGTCATGAAGTTTGGGCCTTCTGCCTATTGAAAGGTTATTGTAGTTATGTTGTTTTAAAATTATCGGCCTTCAGCCGCTTTTAAAAAAAACCTAATCCATCTGACTAGTCAGCCTAAAAAAAAAATGTAGCAGTTGTATTTAATTCATGTTCCTTCAGCCGTTTTAGAATTAAAGACGTTTTCTGTCGATAGTCAAGCTTAGAAGTTGCGCTGTAATGTTCGGACAACTAAATAAAGTGCTATGTTTGGAGTGTAACTGACAGCCGCTCATTCTAGCCCCCTTCCACAATTCCTACTACTTGTCCTGTTCTGCGGGTTTAGCAGGGCGTCTCAGACAGTGTCAAGAATATGCCGAGAATACCAAATTTCTGGCATTACGACCAACGCAATATCTGACGGCCTTCGATTAATGACCGAGAGCAGCGGCGTTTGTGTAGAGTTATGTGCTAACGAACAAGCAACACTGCGCGAAATAAATACAGACGTCAATGTGGGACGTACGACGAACGTATCCGTTAGGACACGACGGCGAAATATGTCGTTATTGACACTATGGCAGTAGACGTCCGAGGCGAGAGCTTTTGCTAACAACACGTCATCGCCTACAGCGCCTCTCCTGGGCTTGTGACCATATCCGGTGGACCCCAGACGACTGGAAAACCGTGGCCTGATCAGCTGAGTCACGATTTCAGTTGGTAAGAGCCGATGATAGAGTTAAGAGTGTGGCGCGGACCCCACGAAGCCATGGACCCAAACTGTCAACAAGCCACTGTGCAAGCTGGTGATGGCCTCAAAATGGTATCGGCTGCATTTGCATGGAATGGACAGAGTCCCCTGGTCCAATGGAACCAATCATTGATTGAAAACGGTTGTGTTCGGCTACTTGGAAGCCATCTGCTGCCACGCATGGACTTCATATTTCCAAACAATGATGGAACTTCTATGGATGACAATCCACCAACTCACTGAGACGCAATCGTTCGCGACTGGTATGATGATCATTCTGGAGAATTCAAGCGAATCCCATTGAACATTTATGGGGCATAATGGAGAGGTTAGTTCGTGCAAAAATCCTGCACCGGCAATACTTTCGCAACTAAGGACGACTACAGAGGCAGCATGGCTCAATGATTCTGCATGGGACTTCCAACGACTCATCGAGTCCATCCCACGTCGAGGTGTTGCACCACACCGGGAGGAATGAAGTCCGATACGACATTAGGGGGTGTCCTATGACTTTTGTCACCTCAGAGTGTTGTTCCAAAATTTGAGTTCCTTATCCAATAAGCATGACAATAGACACCGAACGATTTCAGCGACCGTTTCGAGGATAGTAACAGGACGGTACAATTTTTATGAAGAAGCGGCACAGATATTCGGAGAACGTAACTAGCAAACTTTGAGAAACAAAGGCCGTAGTTCCCGTGACGGTGTTTGGTTTGTGGGGCGCTCAACTGCGCCCAGTATTTACACTGTCCGATCTCGCTACTTTCACGAATGATGATGAAATGATGAGGGCAAAACAAACACCCAGTGCCCGGGCGGAGAAAATCCCCAACCCGGCAGAGAATCTAATTCGGGATCCCGGGATCCAGAGGCAGGAACGCAAGCTGCTAGACCACGAGCTTCGGACCCGAAGTTCTCGTGAAGCCATTTTTATTAAACTTCGAGAGCCTCGTTTCGAGGAAGACAGGTGGAACATTTTGCTGCCACCAAAACATGTCTCACGAAGGGATGGAGATAATGAAACAAGAGACAGTGTAGGGCGAGTGCAGCGGCATGTTCAGGGTGGTTCAAAAGTCATGTCGCATAGGACAAAGTCTACGTTGATGACTGAGTAACCTTAGCCAATAGGATAAAGTCGAATTCAGAGATGTGACACGAACGATCATTCGAAACAAAGAAGTATAATAAACATGGGCTCTAAAATACAATCCTTAAGAGCTATGAACACTTTTTTTTCTTTGCTACTTGAAACACATCTTTTTTATTGAACAAATGCTCATATCTCATGAGCACTTGTTCTCCTTTGCCACTGTAAAACACATCTCTTCTAATGTACAACAGCTAATAGCTCTTAAGGTATGCATTTTAGAGCACATGCTTCCTAAACGATTTTTTCCTGTTTCTGTCCACGTTACTCCTCCCAAAATATGGAAGGCAAAGAGCTTGAGAGACTCGTTTCTTACTGCAACAGATGAATAATTCCTCATAACTCTTAAGTAAAACATTTAGAGTCCACGTCTACCAGACTTTTTTATTTCGAAAGATCGTTCTTGTCATATCTCTGAATACGCCTTTGCCCTATTGACTCACCAAAGTAGACTTTGTCCTATAGGATATGACTTTTGAATCATCCTGTAGACAATCTCTCGCTTAATATGCGAAACTAATAGGGCAAAAAATCGACAGTACTGATTCATTGCCTGGGGAGTATAGAGGGTGATTGAGCATTACAGGTACAAACGAAAGATGCGAGAAAAGGACAATGAAACGAACAAATAACCTTAATGAACACAAGTCCAGAAACCAAAGGTTTCCACGATACAGTATACAGGGAGAAGATAATTCGCACTCTCGAACCTCGCAGTGCGATTCCTCACCTACTAACAATTATTTCGGGCACTAAATGGATGTTAACGGTTGACAATGATCAACACTGTAATCACATGCACAGTAACTATTTCTGACAGGAGCTAGGAGTAGAGCTGTGGAGTTCGTGCAGTGGATAGCGTTTTTGGGTTTACATGTAGGAGGTCGAGGGTTCGATTCTGGATCAAGGCTTGTTTGTTTTTAATTGCTAAAAGTAGTCTGAGAGGTACGATATCTGACGTCTTAATCGTTATACAGCGATTACAGTGGGTATTCTAAAAAACATTCGCAGTTATGTACCATGAACATAGAAATGGAAATACAGTCGTTTATATTGGTCAGCTTTTTAAGAATGTTTGCGTATGTCTTGGATGTGAGTTGTTTCGCACCACAGTATCTACTACATTCCAAACTTAGTTTGTGTGTACCCTCCTAAAATGGTGCCATCACTTAATACCATTGATACCAACTATTATTCTTGCCACGTTCAGGTCCATTACGTTTCGTTCCGGCCTTATGTCACCATTAGGGCTAGCAACGTCTTTTGCAAATAATTTCGTTGGGGCCACTGGAGGAAGGGTACACAGAAAACAGGTTTGGAATCTAGAGGATCCACTGGTGCGAAAAAATTCGTGTCCCCACGTGCAAAAGGCTTCTTTAAAAGTTCATCAATGAAAGCGATTGTACTTCCATTTCTGCATTCGTAGTAGGTAACTTCCAGTCTTTTGTAGAAGACGCACTGCAATCGATGTATGACGATTAAGACGCCAGATACGATACCAAGCAGACTAGGAACAATGAATTGGACAGCATATTAGACTACATTCCAAAATGGCTGTAAGTTCGCTGGTGGATAAACTAATAATAATAGCTATTACGAGTGCTGTGTTCTTAGGTTGCTTAGTATGCATGGCACAAGCAATCCATTAACGTTTATTTTCCTCTGGGCAGCAGGTCAAGTATTGAAGCGTGGATACATGGAGGCAGAAAGATAGTCTATACTGACAGGCGTAGTGCACTTCGAAATGCATTTTCAACCATGCAGAAAAGTTTGTGGTGTTTTTATGGGAAAACTGTTTGACGCAGAGAAAAAGCAACCAACACACTGATGTGTGTACGTTAAGGTATCACATGTAAAAATATTCCCATTACACCCTGCATATCAACAGCAACCTGCATCTGGTCTACTATGACCTGTAGGTCTCTCCTCTGAAACTTCCAGCAGTCGTGTGACAGCTGTCTACGTTAGCAGCAATAACGTAATTGATTCATGTCCACGAGTGCTCCACCGACAGCATCTACTTGAGAGCCACCATCTTTTCATCATTTTTACGCCCACAAAAACTGAACGGGACAACATCGCAACGTCGAACACCAAACTACATCCACAGTATCACCAAGTAGTAATGAAACCACAGCAACTGCTCCATCTGAAGTATCGAAAATATGGATACACAATTGGCCATTAAAATTGATACACGACGAAGATGACATGTAACAGACGCGAAATTTAACCGACAGGAAGAAGATGCTGATATATGCAAATGATTAGCTTTTCAGAGGATTCACACAAGGTTGGCGCCGGTGGCGACACCTACAACGCGCTGACATGAGGAAAGTTTCCAACCGATTTCTCATACACAAACAGCAGGAGGAAGCTATTGTCTGTTCTACAAGATTATGGAATAGGAGGCAAACTTTTGCAAGCAATTAAAGGTCTTTACATGGATAGTCAGGCAGCAGTTAGAGTTGACGGTAAACTGAGTTCATGTTTCAGAGTAGTTTCAGGGGTAAGACAAGGCTGCAACCTGTCTCCGCTGTTGTTAATATTATTTATGGATCATATGTTGAAAGCAATGGACTGGCTGGGTGAGATTAAGATATGTGAACACAAAATAAGCAGTCTTGCATATGCGGATGACTTAGTTGTGATGGCAGATTCGATTGAAAGTTTGCAAAGTAATATTTCACAGATAGATTAGAAATGTAAGGACTATGGTATGAAGATTAGCATCTCCAAAACGAAAGTAATGTCAGTGGGAAAGAAATATAAACGGATTGAGTGCCAAATAGGAGGAACAAAGTTAGAACAGGTGGACGGTTTCAAGTACTTAGGATGCATATTCTCACAGGACGGCAACATAGTGAAAGAACTGGAAGCGAGGTGTAGCAAAGCTAATGCAGTGAGCGCTCAGCTACGATCTACTCTCTTCTGCAAGAAGGAAGTCAGTACCAAGACTAAGTTATCTGTGCACCGTTCAATCTTTCGACCAACTTTGTTGTATGGGAGCGAAAGCTGGGTGGATTCAGGTTACCTTATCAACAAGATTGAGGTTACGGATATGAAAGTAGCTAGGATGATTGCAGGTACTAGTAGATGGGAACAATGGCAGGAGGGTGTCCACAATGAGGAAATAAAAGAAAAACTGGGAATGAACTCTATAGATGTAGCAGTCAGGGGGAACAGGCTTAGATGGTGGGGTCATGTTACACGCATGGGAGAAGCAAGGTTACCCAAGAGACTCATGGATTCAGCAGTAGAGGGTAGGAGGAGTCGGGGCAGACCGAGGAGAAGGTACCCGGATTCGGTTAAGAATGATTTTGAAGTAATAGGTTTAACATCAGAAGAGGCACCAATGTTAGCACTGAACAGGGGATCATGGAGGAACTGTATAAGGGGGGCTATGCTACAGACTGAACGCTGAAAGGCATAATCAGTCTTAAATGATGATGATGATGATGATGATGAAACAGCAGTTGACCGGAGTTGCCTGGTGAAACGTTGTTGTGATGCCTCATGGAAGGAGGAGAAATGCGTACCATCACGTTTCCGACTTTGATAAAGGTCAGATTGTAGCCTATCGCAATTGCAGTTTATCGTATCGCAACATTGCTGTTCGCGTTGGTCGAGATCCAATGACTGTTAGCAGAATGTGGAGTCAGTGGGTTCAGGAGGGTAATACGGAACGCCGTGCTGGATTCTAACGGCCTCGTATCACTAGCAGTCGAGATGACATTCATCTTATCTGCATGGCTGTAACGGATCGTGCAGCCACGTGTCGATCCCTGAGTCAACAGATGGAGACGTTTGCAAGACAAAAACTATCTGCACGAACACTTCGACGACGTTTGCAGCAGCATGGACTATCAGCTCGGAGACCATGGCTGTGATTACCCTTGACGCTTCATCACAGACAGGAGCGCCTGCGATGGTGACTCAACGACGAACCTGGGTGCACAAATGGCAAAAAATCATTTTTTTTTCGGATGAATCCAGGTTCTGTTAACAGCATGATGATGGTCTCATCATTGTGTAGCAACATCGCGGTGAACGCACATTGGAAGCGTGTATTCGTCATCGCCATACTGGCGTATCACCCGGCGTGATGGTATGGGGTGCCATTGGTTACACGTCTCGGTCACCTCTTGTTCGCATTGACGGCACTTTGAACAGTGGACGTTACATTTCAGATGTGTTACGACCCGTGGCTCTACCCTTCATTTGATCCCTGCGAAACCCTTCCTAATGGACGACCAGATGTTGCAGGTCCTGTACGGGCCTTTCTGGATACTGAAAATGTTCGACTGCTGCCCTGACCAGCACATTCTCCAGATTTCTCACCAATTGAAAATGTCTGGTCAACGGTGGCCGAGCAACTGGCTCGTCACAATACGCCAGTCACTACTCTTGATGAACTGTGATATCGTGTTGAAGCTGCATGGGCAGCTGTACCTGTACACGCCATCCAAGAAGTTTGACTCAATTCCCAGGCTTATCAAGGCCGTTATTACGGCCAGAGGTGGTTGTTCTGGATACTGATTTCTCAGGATCTATGCAACCAAATTGCGTGAAAATGTAATCACATGTCTAGTATAATATATTTGTCCAATGAATACCCGTTTATCATCTGCATTTCTTCTTGATGTAGCAATTTTAATGGCCAGTAGTGTATATTTCAACGTAATGTCGGTGGACTCGACGTCTTGCAGAATTTGAATAAAAAGGACTGAATCGAGACAGTCAGCTTCTGTGCAATTTCTATGTTGACTGGACCGCTGAAGATGCGCAGCTTCATGTGCCCCTGTGACCAATGTAATTCTGAGAGGTTGCCGACAACAAATGAACACTGCACGCGGCTGCATTGGTATTGTTAGCTCGGAAACCGGTTAAGCAGGACCTGCATTGAATGACAGCTCCAATTCCAGTGGGGTCTGAACGATTGTCACTGAACAGGCGTGACACTCATTTCTAGTCCTGCAGCTCAGGATCTTTTTACGACCGCTCCTACTGTGTGTTATGTGGCTGTGAGTGGCACACGATTTCTTGTAGACGCGTTGACGGTTCACTTTGATGAACAAGTCAGGCAAATTGTTTCACGGTGTCGTGACGAGGACGGGATAACCTGATAGCTCCTTTCGGCCGTTCTGCCGCGTCTCCGCGTCGGCCCATTTTACCATTCAGCCGACTGGCACATACACACTACACCACAGTCCTGACTTGCTTAGTGGTGCAGTATCACATGACCACGTCATGTGGCTTACTGATACATCACCTACAGCGCTCCAAAGTGGCAAGTATTCTTTTTTTTCAAGGGTTGCTTATTTATCTTGTAGATCCATCGTTATTTCTTTATGCTGAATTGTTGACCTTGGCACATGTTATAACGGTTATTCTGTCACGAATTCAACTACAGCAGCAGTTGCATCGAAAACATGGCTGACCGAACATTCGGTACTCGGAATGCTGTTAGAAAACTGTCGGTAGTGCTGCAGGAAGAACTCCAGGGTCGGACAAAAATATGTAAACACAAACACATTACCAGGCCTAACGCGGTGTAGGAAGCCCACTGGCACTCAAAGAAGTTTCCAGTCATCTCTAAATGGATGAACAGAAGTTCTGTATGGCTTTCAAGAGAATGCCAAGTTCAGATAACAATGATGGAGGTGGATACCGATCATGCATACTTCTTTTCAAACCAGACTACAAAAGGCTCAGTAATATTGATGTTTGGCTTCTATGGTGGTAAGGGAGGAGCGACAATTCATCCTCGAACTCACACAGCAGGTCCTTGACGATGCGTGCTGTGTGAACATGGGCTCTGTGGTCTTGGAACACAGCATCAGTATCCGGGAACAAATGTTGTACCATGAAATGGGCCTTACCTGTCGAAATTGTCATATAATGCTTGCCAGTAATGCGACATAGCAAGAGTACCCATGAGGCCCATGGAATACCCCACCATACAGACTCCTAAATCATCATCGCACTTACTCACCTCCCCGGTCAGTTCCCACGCAACTGAAAAACAACAGCAGGCCAATACTCTTTGTATAGAGGACGACCAGTTGTCGTCACGACCAGTCTCCCCAAGCGTCCCCTACGAGACGAAGTAGCGTCGCTGCTCGCCGCTCACTTCCGGGAACCAGCCACTGCTGGACGTAAAAAAGACCGAATAGCGTGCCTTCCATTGATCGATGGCGCACTCCGCTGCCTCCCGCGGTCCGCAATGCTGGCTCCAAGTTGTGGCCGCTTCCCTGTCACACCGTAGACTGTTACGGCCCGTCGCTTCACGGAGGCGCTGCACTCGGCTACTTTGAAGCCTAATGTGCTCTGTGCCGCGGCGGAAACACACCACCAGTGTTGACGCCGGTTGCCGTGTTGGGTGGGACTTCAAATGTGCCGTGGACCGTGGACAACGGCACAACACAGTCACAGAAGTCTCTTTGAATATTGTTCATATTTAGCATGTTAGTGGCAGAGAGTAGAAGCGCACACATTACTAGTAACAACGAAGATCATTGCGAGCGGTTCTAGGCGCTACAGTCTGGAACCGCGCGACCGCTACGGTCGCAGGTTCGAATCCTTCCTCGGGCATGGATGCGTGTGATGTCCTTAGGTTAGTTAGGTTTAAGTAGTTCTAAGATCTAGGGGACTGATGACCTTAGAAGTTAAGTCCCATAGTGCTCAGAGCCATTTGAACCATTTTGAACCCTGCCATCACAACTGAAGCACCCATCGTAAGAGCACCAACAATTCGCTAGCGTTCGTATTCACTTAGCTCCAAAATAATGAACTCACAACTACACAGAATACTATGGCAGGATTGGCACTTGCAACAAAATGAGGTTATCGCACAAGTGCCGTTTGTGGTCAAATTCTACAGCTCAGTCTCTGGGCTTGGGTAGAGTCTGCATTGAAGGTCCAGTATGCGTTCTGAAAGGCGACCGTCCTATTTGCCATGCCGATTTTCAGGTAGTGTTGCCCATAAATGTAAGTGAAGCTGTGAATTTGATATACACTCCTGGAAATTGAAATAAGAACACCGTGAATTCATTGTCCCAGGAAGGGGAAACTTTATTGACACATTCCTGGGGTCAGATACATCACATGATCACACTGACAGAACCACAGGCACATAGACACAGGCAACAGAGCATGCACAATGTCGGCACTAGTAAGTGTATATCCACCTTTCGCAGCAATGCAGGCTGCTATTCTCCCATGGAGACGATCGTAGAGATGCTGGATGTAGTCCTGTGGAACGGCTTGCCATGCCATTTCCACCTGGCGCCTCAGTTGGACCAGCGTTCGTGCTGGACGTGCAGACCGCGTGAGACGACGCTTCATCCAGTCCCAAACATGCTCAATGGGGGACAGATCCGGAGATAGTGCTGGTCAGGGTAGTTGACTTACACCTTCTAGAGCACGTTGGGTGGCACGGGATACATTCGGACGTGCATTGTCCTGTTGGAACAGCACGTTCCCTTGCCGGTCTAGGAATGGTAGAACGATGGGTTCGATGACGGTTTGGATGTACCGTGCACTATTCAGTGTCCCCTCGACGATCACCAGTGGTGTACGGCCAGTGTAGGAGATCGCTCCCCACACCAAGATGCCGGGTGTTGGCCCTGTGTGCCTCGGTCGTATGCAGTCCTGATTTTGGCGCTCACCTGCACGGCGCCAAACACGCATACGACCATCATTGGCACCAAGGCAGAAGCGACTCTCATCGCTGAAGACGACACGTCTCCATTCGTCCCTCCATTCACGCCTGTAGCGACACCACTGGAGGCGGGCTGCACGATGTTGGGGCGTGAGCGGAATACGGCCTAACGGTGTGCGGGACCGTAGCCCAGCTTCATGGAGACGGTTGCGAATGGTCCTCGCCGATACCCCAGGAGCAACAGTGTCCCTAATTTGCTGGGAAGTGGCGGTGCGGTCCCCTACGGCACTGCGTAGGATCCTACGGTCTTGGCGTGCATCCGTGCGTCGCTGCGGTCCGGTCCCAGGTCGACGGGCACCTGCACCTTCCGCCGACCACTGGCGACAACATCGATGTACTGTGGAGACCTCACGCCCCACGTGTTGAGCAATTCGGCGGTACGTCCACCCGGCCTCCCGCATGTCCACTATACGCCCTCGCTCAAAGTCCGTCAACTGCACATACGGTTCACGTCCACGCTGTCGCGGCATGCTACCAGTGTTAAAGACTGCGATGGAGCTCCGTATGTCACGGCAAACTGGCTGACACTGTCGGCGGCGGTGCACAAATGCTGCGCAGCTAGCGCCATTCGACGGCCAACACCGCGGTTCCTGGTGTGTCCGCTGTGCCGTGCGTGTGATCATTGCTTGTACAGCCCTCTCGCAGTGTCCGGAGCAAGTATGGTGGGTCTGACACACCGGTGTCAATGTGTTCTTTTTTCCATAGTATCGATATAACCATATTCTTTGTAGGTCTGTTCTTCAGACCTCAGATATTGGTCAGAGAGGTTACTTCTTTTGAATAGAGCAGTAGTGCCTGTTGGACAGTCTGGCTACGTACCTGGTTTGAAAAGGCTGGCAGCTGGCCTGTCGTGTAGTGAAGGAATCAGTATTTTAAAAGAATGTTATAATAATACGTTTTGAGGAAAAGAGATGATATGAATGCAAGAATGAGAAAAACCAATTTTAAATTCATCCAGTCTTTTTATATTTGTGACTGGGTAGTTTCTCATTATTAGAACATTGCGTACGTTCGAAGCTTGCTGTAGAAATCTTATAATGCAACATATATGGTTTTGTCTTATACTTGAAACAAGAGTCAAGGAAAGTATTTGTACACAGCAAAGTTATTAAGAAATGATTTTGCTGATTTTTCTGTGTGTGAGAACTTTATGAAAAGCGTATATTGTTGTCGTAGCTTAACGAAGCATAGTGAAACATGAAGTCTTCGTTCTCCTTTATCAGTCGTTAAGATTAATTCCCTATTTTCATTTACTTTCATGACTATGTTTCCATACACGCATTGGGCGGCGCGAGTTTTGTACTGAAAAGCATTTTATGAAAACTGATAAGATACAGTTTTGCGTTGCACATCGCAAGTACGGAAAATTAAATTTGATTTTTGGCAGTCTCAATACATAGTGACAGGTTGCAGAGCGGTCATGCGAGACGCAGCTGGCCCTCTTTGTGCATGATGTACAACAGGCTCTAGATACTGGCACCCAGGTTGATGCCATATTTCTCGACTTTCAAAATGCGTTCGATTCAGTTCCGCACTGACGATTGCTCCAAAAAGTGCGCGCTTTCGGTCTATCCGATGCCATATGCGGTTGGATAGAAAATTTTCTAACAGACAGGGAGCAGTATGTCGTCCTGAGAGGGTGACTTCAACAGAAAGAAGCGTAACTTCAGGTGTGCCCCAGGGCAGCGTGATAGGTCCACTGTTTTTACGATTTACATAAACGATCTGGTTGATGATATTGACAGCGGCATTAGACTGTTTTCCGATGATGCTGTATTCTACAGGAAAGTAGTATCACACGAATGTTGAGAAAAAATCAATGAGGATTTGCAGAAAATAAATGCTTGGTGTAGTGACTGGCAGTCATCTCTGAATATTAGTAAGCGTAACCTACTGCGTATAACAAGGCGAAAATCCCCATTAATGTACGAGTACAAAATAAATGCCCAGTTTTTGGAAGCGGTAACATTCGTCAAGTATCTGGGTGTGACTATTCGAAATGATCTCAAATGGAATGATCAGATTACACAGGTAACAGGTAAGGCAAACTCTAGATTGCGGTTTATTGGTAGAATCCTGAAGCGATGCAGTCCTTCAACAAAGGAAATAGCTTACAATACGTTAGTTCGTCCAGTCTTAGAGTATTGTTCGTCTGTGTGGGACACTTACCAGTTGGGTCTGGTTCAAGCGATTGAGAAGGTCTAAAGAAGAGCGGCAAGATTCGTGACTGGTACATTTAGCCATCGCGAGAGCGTTACAAAACTCATAGAAAGTTTGAAGTGGGTCACACTTGTAGATAGACGGCGTGCAAAACGGAAGGGGCTGCTCACTAAATTCCGAAATCCGATCTTCACCGAGGATGTAGAGCATATATTATTACCTCCAGGTTTCAAATCGCGCAATGTTCACCATTCAAAGATAAGGGAAATTAGAGCTCGCACTGAGGCGTTCAGGCAGTCGTTTTTCCCTCGCGCGATCCACGAGTGGAACAGGGGGGGGGGGGGGGGGGGGGATATGACTTTGGCGCGAATTGTGCCCTCCGCCACACACCGCTTGGTGCCTAGCGGAGTATATATGTAGACGTAGATGTAGAGGAGATGAGCGTTCCATGCGCACAGGTAGGCTAATAAACTAAATTACCATTAAAATTCATGTCCATTGCAAGGCATAATGATTGTCAGAGTGTTTTTATGAAAATATCGGTATCAGTTCTGAGGCAAAATACCAGTAAAAGATTTCAGTAAGGTACTTTGTTGTGAACTTTCAAGCAGTTTTATCAGAAAGCCAGGTGCGTTCATTTTTTATGTTGATTTGCTCTGTAATTACAATAAGTTTAGTTGTATTCAGAACCAAAATTTTATTCTGAGTCATATGGTTTGCAGTCAGATGGTATGTGTAATTTTCATTTAAGACGGATTGCTTTCTCGCAGACAAATTGTTAGATGTACCAGCTCGCCATGATTTCCCATCATTTGCTTTTCCGCTCAAAATTAAATTTTCAGATGGTTTTGTTGCTCTGGACTGAGATTTACGTATATAGATGTCAAAGTAAGTTTTACCTATTTTTTCAGTTACCAACTTGACGCTTACAAGCACAAGTTTAGAAGTATAACAATAAACTTTCAATTACTCGCGCTGATTCTATATTTTTGGCCAACCATTGTACCTCGACGGCAGCTGCTCCTTAGAGCTACTTGGAATATTCAGGTGCACTTCCCGGAATTGAAATCTGACACTGGGTACTTGTTGCCTTCTACAGCTGAGCTGACAAACAGGTGTCCAGGGACCGACGTGGAGTGCATAGCGGTGCTGGAACTGGAGGTGACATTCCAGCAGCGCCGCTTGTAGCCTGGCGCTAATGACGTGTTCCCGTCGCTCTCAGGGGCTATTACCATAGCGACGCCGCCTGTCCTCCCGTTCTGAGTCGTGATCTGAATAATTCAGAGGCGCGGGGACGCGAGCCGGCCTGCCTGCCGCCCCCTGCTCGTAATGACAGGTGGCGGCGCCACCGTTCACCCCAGTCTTCCGGGACACGTCGTAAAATACGCTAGTGGAGAATTACGAACACCTCTAAAAACGTGACGTAGAAACATTTGCATGACATCAGCTGATTTAGTGACTTCAATCAGGATGTTTGTTGGCTTAGTCACATACTTTATGAGTTGACAAACATGGTGTTGCCTTGATATTCGTTTTGTCGATTTTCTATCAAAACAAAGAAATTAAATGTGTTTCTAGTGTAAGATCGGAAAAATTTGGTTTCCTTGTATTCGTGAAAGCACCTTTGAATTAAGCAATAGTCTCGGTGTGGGATGATCCCGGACTGTTTCTACACGCTGGTTGCAGCTGCTTCGTGTGTGTACAATGCGATTTTGTAAACGTCTCTATAGTAACGCGTCTTCATATCTCTATAGATCGCTATTGTTTACGCCTAGAGCCGTTTCCGCTTCGCAGTTGAAAGCTGTGAAAAGCGCTCCCAAGTGTCAGGGACTTTCTTAAGTTGACTCGGCTGCTCGATGTCTTAGTAGTAAGGAATAAATGTATTAAAATTTCATGCATGTTGCGGCATCTTTTCGCGCATTTCAATATTTATGACGTCATATGTCCTTATCTATGCGTCATACAAACATACAATTTTGTGGGTACTTTCAGCGGCATATACAGGGTGATCAAAAAGTCAGTATAAATTTGAACGCTTAATAAACCGCGGAATAATGTATATAGAGAGGAAAAAATTGACACACATGATTGGAATGACATGGGGTTTTATTAGAACAAAAAAAAAACAAAGTTCACAAAATGTCCGACAGATCTCTTGCGCGCGTCGTTTGGTGATGATCGTGTGCTCAGCCGCCACTTTCGTCATGCTTGACCTCCCAGGTCCCCAGACCTCAGTCCGTGTGATTGTTGGCTTTGGGGTCACCTCAAGTCGCAAGTGTATCGTGACCGACCGACATCTCTAGGGATGCTGAAAGACAACAACCGACGCCAATGCCTCACCATAACTCCAAACATGCTTTACAGTGCTGTTCACAACATTATTCCTCGACTACAGCTATTGTTGAGGAATGATGGTGGACATATTGAGCAGTTCCTGTAAAGAACATCATCTTTGCTTTGTCTTACTTTGTTATGCTAATTATTGCTATTCTGATCAGATGAAGCGCCATCTGTCGGACAATTTTTGAACTTTTGTATTTTTTTGGTTGTAATAAATCCCCATGTCATTCCAAGCATGTGTATCAATTTGTACCTCTCTATCTACATTATTCTGTGATTTATTCAGTTTTCAAATTTATACTGACTTTTTGATCACCCGGTATGAATACTGTCTGTAAAATGTGTCGCGAATGGAGTTAGTAGCAAAGAAGTAATAAATCTGAACGTCATGCACAGTGCGTAAGTTTTTTTTCGCATCTGAGTGATTATTAAATCATATAAGTTGAGCTGTGTATGGTACCATGATATAATTTTGTAGCTGCATTTTGCGGCAAGTGTGGCTACTGTCTGCACAATTTATTGCGAATGGAATTAGTAGTACAGAAATAACAAATTTAAGAGCCATGAATGATGCGGCAGTTTTTCATGCATCTAGTAGTTTATGACGTTATATCTCCCGAATCATGCTTTTTTTGTTTTTTTTGTTAGGTTGGTGGTTCTGTGGTTCTTATACCCACAGCCATTGTTGCCTGAGAGTGAGGAATATGTGTACCAGGTTTGGTTGAAATCGGTCTAGTGATGCAGGAGGAGATGTGGAGTAAACACACATACATACTTGTACGTTCATTTTTGTAATATGTGTGGATGTCAGTGTGAGATCATCCAAGCACGGTACCATGTGCTTGGAATCGTGATATATGCTCTTTAAAGACTAGGTCGTTGTAGACTTTCGCATGTGCTGCTTTCGGTTAATGCAATGTTATGCCTTCAATTATTCATATTAGAAGCATTCCACGTAAATAAATTGATTATAAAAAGATATTTCGTCCATGGAAAAAGGTTGACTGATAGTATTCATTTCTTAAAACAAATTGTTCCAGATGGAATTACAGAACAGTTTCGTTCCTATAAACACTACTTTTGGAAACCATTAGTCTTAGGTGGTACAGAGGGAAGAAAGTGAGCGCATCACAACTCATAACATGGGCTCTGTTCACTTTTAAAAGCGGCACAATAAGATTTATAGTAGGCAAACGCTTATGTAACTTTTAACGGTTACCAATTGCACTGAAAAATAATTTTCAGCACGCCATTGATGTCTCTCGGCCAAGTCTTGCTTCATAACACGTGGGGTGTAAATATTCACGTCAGGTTCCTGACGGCAGAAAGTGGGGTGCTGAAAATTATTTATCAGCTGTAACTGGTTTGGCCATTAAAGAATTTATGTGATCATTTGTCTACAATATTCGTTGTTACTAGTAATGTGGACGCTTCTACTGTCTGCCACAAACATGCCAAATATGAACAAGATTCAAAGCGTCTTCTATGACTGTGTTGTGCCGTTCTTTAGAGGTCCACGGCACATTTGAAGTCCCACTCAACACGGCAGCCGGCGTCAACACTGGTGGTGTGTTACCGCCGTGGCACAGAGCACATTAGACTTCAAAATAGCCGAGTGCAGCGCCACCTTGAAGCGACGAGCCGTAACAGTCCACGGTGTGACAGCGAAGCGGCCACAACTAGGAGCCAGCATTGGGGCCCGCGGGCGGCAGCGACAGGACTTTGGAGAGCGGCATCGGCCCACGGTAGGTACGCTGTCGGGTCTTGTTTACGTCCAGCAGTGGCTGGTTCCCGGCAGTGAGCGGCGAGCAGCGACACTGCCTGGTCTCGTAGAGGATACTCGGGGAGACCAGTCGTGACAACAAGCTGGCAACACAAGCGAGTGGTCCTTTGTGCAAAGAGCATTGGCCGGCTGTTGCTTTTTGGTTCCGTGGGAACTGATCAGACAGGTACGGAAATGCGGAGCCTGGGACGTGTTTATGTAGGGCCGCTGTTATCACGAGAACTGAAAGCTGGAGGATGGGCCCGACACGTTAGTCTGTGGAGAGCTACTGAGGAAGGAAAGTGAGGGAACAACAGAGGTGGGTGTGGGCAGTTTGGACACAGCTGCAAGTTGCGTGCCCAGCAATGAATGGTGCTGCCTGGTGGAGTCCTTGTCTGAGCTAGTAGGTAAGGGAACTTGTTACTTATGCTGGGAAATCGGTTACTGTTCTGAGTGGGCTGCCGGTGACTAACGTCTCGGCTCCAGAGTGACTGTGCTGACGATACAGAAGTGGATCCTACCAGTAGTATCTGCTCTTGTGCGGCAGACCGCAAGAAGAGAGTAATACTGGCGGTACATGCCGAAAACATCGGTGGTGAAATTTCTTGCATTCTGGTTGTGATTCGTTTCAGGGCTGTGTTTGCAGATGCACTGTTCAGTGTTTTTTTTTTCTTTTACTAAGGGCAGGGCCTAAGTGTGTTTGGCTGAAATATGTTTCAGTTCATGAACTTTTATGTGAATTAGACCCTGGCAGTGTGGTCTTATATTATCGTTGCGTTTAAATGGATGATCCTTTCACATCTAATCTGTCTATATTTACATCTACAGCTATGCATATATTTCGCAAGCCATCGTGCGGGGTGTAGTGGAGGGTACTTTATACCCCTAATAGTCACTTCCCTTCCTGTTCCGCACGTAAATAGAGCGAGGGGAAAATGACTACTTACATGCCTTTATAAGAGCCCTATTTTTTTAAATCTTTGTTCGTGATCCTCGCGCGAAATGTACGTTGGCGGAAAGAGGATCGTTCTGCAATCATCTTCAAAAGTCGATTCGCTAAATTTTGTCAATAATGTTCCACGAAAAATGTGGCCGTCCATTAAGGGATTCCCATTTGAGTTCCCGTAGGATCTTTATAACGGCGTGCTGATCGAACCTACCGGTAACAGATCTAAGAGCTCCCCTCTGAATTGCTTCAATGTCTTCTTTTGTTCCAACCAGTTGGGGATGCCAAACTCTTGTGCAGTACTCAAGAACGGGTCGCACCAGTGTCCTATACTCTGCTTCCTTTACAAGCGAGTCACACTTTCATAAAACTGTCTCAATCAACCAAAGGCGACCATTCGCCTACCCCGCCTAGAATACTTACACGCTCGTTCCTTTTCATATCGCTTTGGATAATTACGCCTGGATATTTAATCTACATGACTGCGTCAAGTACCACGTTACTAATGCTGCATTGGAACATTACAAGATTATTTTTCCTGCTCATCTCCCTTAACTTTTTTCTACATTTAGAGCTAGCTGACATTCATCTCATCACGTACAAATTATAGCTGTCATCTTGTATCCTCATATAGTCACTCAGCGATGACACCTTCCTGTATACCACAGCATCCTCAGCAAAGAGCCGCAGATTGTCTTCACCCTGCCCGTCTGATCATATATGTATGTGTGTATGTATGTATGCTGTCCTATCACACTTCCCTAGGACACTCCTGAAGATACCCTCGTCTCTGATGAACACTCGCCGTTAGGGATTACGAACTTGGTCCTATTACTTAAGAAGTCGAGCCAGTCGCTTATCTGGGAACCTATTCCGTATTTTCGTATCTTAGTTAACAGTATGCAGCGAGGCATCGTGTCAAACGTATTTTGTAAATCTAGAAGTATGGAAGCAGCTTGTTGGCCTTCATCCATGGTTCGCCAGATGTCGTATGAAAAAACGACATGCTGTGTTTCTGAATCCGTGCTAATTTGTGGACTGGAGCTTTTCGGTCTCAAGGAAATTTATAATACTTGAACTGACAATATGTTCAGGAATTCAGCAGCAAAGTGATGTTAAGGCTATTGAGCTGCAATTTTGTGGGTCAGTTCTTTTACCATTCTTATACACACATCAAAAAAAGTTTTGCATCACCCCGATTTCCCAGAACTTCTGAAGATAGACGTTGACTGTGGATACTGTATCACAGACACAGTCCTTTTGACCGTTCAGAGATGTTACTAAACCCACCCGAAGATGTTTTCTACATTTTCATGCATGAGCAGTGCCTATTAGACGGAGGGAGTCCGACAGCCGATCAGTTCCAGTCATTCCACCAGGAAGAAGGTACACAGCTCGTGTTGTCTGTGGTTCAACCATGCCTAGACGGTCAATACCACGGTTCGATCGCGTCCGCAAGGTTACTTTGTACGAGGATGGGCTCTAAACAAGGCAAGTGTCCAGGCGTCTCGGAGCGAACCAAAGCTACGTTGTTCGGACATGGAGGAGATACAGAGAGACAGCAACTGTCGATGACATGCCTCGTTCAGGCCGCCCAAGGGCTACTACCGCAGTGGATGACAGCTACCTAAGAATTATGGCTCGGAGGAACCCTGACAGCAACGCCACCATGTTGAATAATGCTTTTCGTGCAGCCACAGGACGTCGTGTTACGACTCAAACTGTGCGCCTTCACTCTCGACGTCCATGGCGAGGTCCACCTTTGCAACCACGAAATCATGCGGGCGGTACAGATGAGCGCAACAACATGCCGAATGGACCGCTCAGGATTGGTATCTTCACCGATGATTGTCGCATATGCCTTCCACCAGACAATCGTCGGAGACGTGTTTGGAGGCAACACGGTCGGGCTAAACGCCTTAGACACACTGTTCAGCGAGTGCAGCAAGGTGGAGGTTCCCTGCTGTTTTGGGGTGCCATTATGTGGGCTGACTTACGCCCCTGATGGAGGCGCCGTAACGGCTGTACGATACGTGAATGCCTTCCTCCAGCCGACAATGCAGCCATATCGGTAGCATAATGGCGAGGCATTCGTCTTGATGGACGACAATTCGCGCCCCCATCGTGCACATTTTGTGAATGACTTCCGTCAGCATAACGACATCGCTCGACTACACTGGCCAGCATGTTCTCCAGACATGATCCCTATCGAACATGGCTGGGATAGATTGCAAAGGGCTGTTTATGGACGACGTGAGCCACCAACCACTCTGAGGGATCTACGCCGCGCCGAATCGCCATTGAGAAGTGGGACAATCTGGACCAACAGTGCCTGGATGAACTTGTGGATAGTATGCCACGACGGATACAGGCATGCATCAGTGCAAGAGGACGTGCTACTGAGTATTAGAGGTACCGGTGTGTACAGCAATCTGCACGACCACCTCTGAAGGTCTGCTGTATGGTGATACAACATGCAATGTGTGGTTTTCATGAGCAACAAAAAGGGCAGAAATGATGTTTATCTTGATCTCTATTCCAATTTTATGTACAGGTTCCGGAACTCGCGGAACCGAACTGATGCAAAACTGTTTTTGGTGTGTGTATATAGGAATCACCTGCCATTTTCTGCAGCGGCTTGGAACTTTATGCTGCGCGAGAGATTAGCGATAAATACAAACTAAGTAAGGGCCAATGCCGTGGGGTACTCTTTGTAAAACCGAAGTGGCATTCCATCCGAACCTGGTGACATATTTGTTTTCATCTCTTTCAGTTGCATTTCTACGCGAAGAATGCCTATAACTATGTCCTCCTTAAGGGAGTTTGTGCGATGGTCAAACTATGGCATGTTTGTACGATGCTCCCGCCTGAACGATTTCTTAAACGTGAAATTTAAAACTTCGGCTTTCCTTTTGCTATCTTCTATTAACATAACAGACTGGTCAAGCCTTCGACCCGTTTAACTAGACTTTTCTCGGCTTCTCGGTGAGATCCTTTGCTACGGTATGACAGTGGTAGTTCCGTGCTTCGCGCATTGATCATTTTACGGAGGCCCTATTATTTGATGCGCTTAATGTTTGTTTTTGCTGGACCTGACTGTCTTGTCTGTATTCCATCATATTGTAAGCCTCTTCCTGTGTTTTTTTAGTTGTCTGTTTTATGCTGCCTTTAGTTGACTGGCAGGATTTACGTTAGCATAAGATGATTTGTGCCAGTTCTTATTTGTATTTTATTTGTCAACTCTGGCCTGAACTTGTGCCCTGCAAGCTTATCACAAGATTGTCCATTCCATTTTATGTAGTAATTCGTTGTAGGTCTCTTGATTTAACTTGTACTCACCTGTTCTTATATAGTTACATTTATTTTAAAGGGCCAGGAAAAGTTTGAGGTTAGCAGTTTGTGAAAGATATTAAACTGAAGTGTATTTCTTAGATCTGAGCGCAAATTATTTTTTTCTCTTTTTCTTATGTTCATAAACTCGGATTTACCTAATTGCGTTATTAAAAAATGTTTTTAAACTAGTATTGAAGCCTACGCAAGGACTCGACACTTACCACTCCAAATCGTTTCCTGTGCCATAATGTCTAGAAGAAATAAACGAAATTGTAAGACGTAAAGTTACTTCAATTATACAGTGGTTGAATTGTGGTATCGATAGCTACTGTGCCACAACTTAGGTGCGCTCTGCTAGGTTGGCACTACGACACCGACACCGACGACAGCGCGCTCTAGCCGGCGCTGTGCAGCTCTACGAGCGCCGCTCCGGATTCAGCCCATTTGATTCCGAGCAGACGACGAAGCAACACTGTTTCTATTTCATAGTGGGCGAGCCACTACTTGAAACTTCGTAACTTCATGTACAGCTTCGCACCTACGTGCTCATCTCAGCCAAGGTCAAGTACATAGTAAAACCACTTTCAATTGCAGTACCTCACCTGCTCCTCCTAGCTTCCTACATTCGGCCTACCCTTCAAGTTTCAGGAGCAGACCCACGCGCCGCCTATCCAGGCGGGATACAAAATTAATCTTCCTAACAATATTCTATAGGAGGGGAAATAAAACTCATTGGGAAGAACACAAAACAGCTTCTTTTCAATTGTAAAGAGAGTAGATATACGAAGATCAAATAAAACTTCGCGTGTTAAGTAAGTCGATGTGAGCTAACGTGATAATCATCACAGCTCCATAATAGTTAAATAATTTCAAGTTAAATAATATTTGTTGCTGAACGTGAAGGAGTATATTTGCACTAATAATTGTAATGGTATGTTAAAACCATGACTGAGATATATATTCTTGATCGTGCAAAATTGTCAAACGAAACTTACCTGACACTAAGTTAAGGGGCTCCGGAAAGGCTGAAAATCATGAAAAGTTCAATTTTTACTTTTTTGCGTTTTCTGAATCTGCAGACTATTACCTTTTAATAGATATATAGTTTATTCAATTCCGAAGACTACAACTATTTTTAAATTTTTTTTGAAATGTGTTCTACATGGGCGTGACCCACTGTGGCGCTGTTAAACTGCTGTCAAATGGTGTTATTATTAACGTCCGTGTTCATCAGGTACATTTTAGTGATGTGAGATAAAGTATTTGTTGTGGCTAACCTATTTTCAGAGACTTAGCAGCACGTGAACTGTTGAAAAAGTGTATTCACGGAAAAACTGAAAACCCCAATGAAATTGTAAATAGTGTTATATGGTCGAGAATCCCCAAGACTGTATTTGTTGGAATAGAAACACTTCACTTTGGTGTGTATGATGCTGTTGCGACTTTCAATGATGGCAACATTGTAAGGTGCAAGGTATTTAGAAATATGGGAATGAAGATAGGTTCTAACATGGTACGAGCGATGCTTGCTTTAGACAAGGAACGCCTTCGGGCTGCAGACAGGGCTGTAAAGAGTCTAGAAATACAAGCAAGAGTAAACAGGAGGAGGAACAAGAGGAAGCTGGAGGAGGAGTTTGTAGAGGATGAAGATAATCCATCCTGTGGAACTGGAATGCACTAAAAAGTTAATCCAATCTTTGTCGCTCGATTCCCAAAACTTTTATTTTCTCATACTAATTACATGTTTTCTAAGGATCTTCCAAACATATTTGTTTCAAACTTTCAGTAAATGTTACACAGTACCTTCTGCATAATTTAACACACCCTTTTTCCAAAAAACTGTATATTTTTGAAAATATAATTAAAAAATTGCAAAAAAATGTGAATTTTCATTACAATTAAAAATAAATCATCTTTAATAACTGAACTAAAATTTTGTAAAATCCATGTGTTAAGTTGTAGCCCATATTCCAATACATAATCTGTAAAAAGTTCAACTTTCTACCTCAAATACTTTGTAAGGAAAGATGTAATTTATAAGCGTTATTTTAACATTGCAAGTATAGGGCGTTCCGGAGCCCCTTAAGCACTTAAATTTTACTGGATATGATTAATTACAATATCTTCTCGTTTCTCTGACTAAAAAGCATCATTTCAGTACTTTCATTCTGAAAACGGTACGTTTTGGTACTGCAATGACCGGAAAGTTTTGTGCCGTTTGTATTGTTAACCATTACAGCTAATAATTCGACTTAAAACGATCGGCTGTTTTGCCACGAGATAGTCCATGTTTGACGAATAAAATACACCCTCAATAAATTAAGTTGCCAACTATCTCATTACGAATATTCCTCCATGAAAGAAAGTACATAATCAGTTGTGTAACTGTCAGTTCAGTAGCTCTAAGCAGAGACGGATCCTAAGGAAATGCAATCCGAAAACAAAGGAAGTAGGTTACAGTACGCTTGTTAGCCCACTGCTTGAATACTGCTCAGCAGTGTGGGATCCGCACCAGATAGGGTTGATGGAAGAGATAGAGAAGATCCAACGGAGAGCAGCGCGCTTCGTTACAGGATCATTTAGTAATCGCGAAAGCGTTACGGAGATGATAAACTCCAGTGGAAGACTCTGCAGGAGAGACGCTCAGTAGCTCGGTACCGGCTTTTGTTAAAGTTTCGAGAACATACCTTCACCGAAGAGGCAAGCAGTATACGTATATCTCGCGAAGAGTCCATGAGGATAAAATCAGAGAGATTAGAGCCCACACAGAGGCATACCGACAATCCTCCTTTCCACGAACAATACGAGACTGGAATAGAAGGGAGAACCGACAGAGGTACTCAAGGTACCCTCCGCCACACACCGTCAGGTGGCTTGCGGAGTATGGATGTAGATGTAGATGTAGATATGTTTCACATTGGGTTTTAATGGAGAAAGTGTAGTTTCGGTCTCTAAAAGATGGTGGTCTGCCACACCCCTTGTCATCAGCAAAGGTATCGCCGTCACCCTTTATTTTAACCTCCTCGCTGTGGACTAATGTCTTTCATTGTTTATTCAGTCAGTCTGTGTGGGTAACACATCTTTAGACTACAGGAAAACAGAGAAACCAAAATATGTTTATGGAGTGAACATTATTAAATATTTGGTTCGCTCATATCAATGTGACCACCGCCTATTTTCGAGTCAACGTGCAATAACCACTCACAGTCGGTAAGTGGCAGCACTAGCGGTGGAGTGAATATACAGTGTGTCGGAGGGACGCGGGAAACGGTGCAGTAGTTGCCACAATTCGCAAACGGAGCGACTTATCTGACTTCCAAAAGGACATAATCATTGGCTTTCGGGCCATGGGTGGAAGCATTTCAGAAACGTCTAAGTGCCGCCGTTGTTAAAATACGTCGTGCATGGCAAAATGGCGCTATACAAAACTGGCGCCGAGGCAGTTACGCTTCACAACGGGCCTTAGATCACAGGGGTGAATGACGGCTACCGAGATTTGTACGGGCGAATAGACGCGCTACTGTTGAGAAATGACCGACCAGATGAACAAAGGGGCTGCCAGCAGTGTCTCTTCAACGACAGTTCCGTGAACGCTGCTGCGTATGGGTCTCCGCAGCAGGCGCCTGGTACATGCATCTATGCTGACTGTTGTTCATCGACGCTGAGGGCTGCAGTGTGTACGCCAAGACTGCGAATGAAAGTCCACTGAGCGGCGACAGGTGGCCTTTTCAGACGAATCACGTTTTATGCTCCATAGAACAGATGGCTGTTGGCGGGTCCGGCGTGAAACGTCTGACAGCAAACGTCCTGCATGCGTTGTGGTCTGGGGAATGCTTTCGTGGCATTCCCTGGGTGATCTCGTCATTCCAAATCAACTATGTCCACCCCTACATGCACTTCTTTTCTCCTCGGCACGATGGCATCTACCAGCAGGACTATGCAACGTGTCACACAGCTCGCAGCGTACGTGCGTGGTTCGAAGAGCACCAGAATGAGTTTACCGTACTCTCCCGGCCATAAAACTCACCAGATGTAAACCCAATCGAGAATATGTGAGGGCACTTCCATCTGGCTGTTCGTGCCATGGATCCACAACCGAGAAACCTACAGCCTGCGTAAAATTACTTTAGGATGGACAGCCAGGACGGAAGTGGTAGGGGGACAACCGCGCGTCAGGCCCGGGCACCTTCCGCAAATACCACGCTACCTGCAGCCGCAGCAAACCCTCGAAGTTGCCAAAACTTTACCCCACCACCATAACACTTCCAGCTTCGTTTGAGTTTCAGTTGCAGTCAGCTTGAGGTCCTTTCTGATCATTGCGCCCTGTAACTATCTGTGTGTTCGTTTTTACGTTTGTAGGAGTTATTCTTTTGTTTATTGTCTCTGTTATCCGTTGTTATCCGTTGTTACCGTTATTCGATGTGTGTAGTCAACGTTGTCAGCATCAGATTAGTCGAAAGTTATAAGTGGAGCAGATCGATACCGTTCTCTTGGCCAGGGGATTGCTATCAGAGGGCGATCGACAGAAATGGTTTGTTTAAGAGGTGGAGTCCCTCCACACCCACACCGCCATGATGGCCAACACAAAAGGTCTGCTGCCATCTCTGCATAAGGCTCAGTTTTCACAAAAGTGAGGTATCGCAGGATGTGGGTGCTGCGATGTTTGCTTACGCCTGGTTAGGGTTAACAATTAATACGCTTCCATCCGGAGATAGATTGGGTCGGAGGATGAACGAAGGGTACCGGTTTGAAGGGCAGAAGGAAAACAGTGCCAAGGCAAGAGCCAAGGAAAAAAAAAAAAAAAAACTCTGCGATAGTTGGGTCCGGTTGTAGGAGCAGTAGCGGTCTTCATACTGACTGCCACAGGTCATGCAAGGGAAGGCTTTGTCAGCGGTGGGTATCATGCAGATCGATAGCTTTGTCGTTGTGCGGTGCTGTTGCTCGGTGGCTGCCGCTGTGTGCCGTTGCTGATTTCTCAAAAATGGTTCAAATGGCTCTGAGCACTATGGGACTTAACATCTGAGGTCATCAGTCCCCTAGAACTTAGAACTACTTAAACCTAACTAACCTAAGGACATCACACACATCCATGCCCGAGGCATGATTCGAACCTGCGACCATAGCAGTCGCGCGGTTCCAGACTGAAGCGCCTAGAGCCGCTCGGCCACACGGCCGGCGTTGATTTCTCGGTCAGCGTCAGCAAACCTGTAAGAATTAGGTTCATCATCGTTTTGTGTCCGATAGGTCATATATCGGATTTACAGTGTAGGGTAGTGTTGGCGATTTGTTTGTGTGTCTGTGTGCGAGCTTGTCGGTCTCCCTGCTGTAGCCTGATGGTCGGCTTTAATAGCAGCTTGTATATCAAGTCAACGTTGCTCATATTCAGAGGCTTGCCAACGTTTGTTGCTTGTTAGCTTGCCATAGGTAACCATTGCTGGTAGTGTCTTTGGCCGCTTATGCTTCCACTTAGGGTTGTGATCATAGTTTCCCTGAGTAAGGATGAACGGATTGTTCGAGTGTCTCGAGTTCCGGTATAGTCGTGTGGCGTGTTTCTTGAATACTTCCTTGAGGGTTTCAAGGCGGTATTCATTGTGAAGTGCGTGTGTAGCGTGGAGCGTTGCTAACAAGATGGGCCTTAGGATGCTTCCCTGGGGGTACTCCAGCTTGGATACCGCGTTATGTCGATTGTTTGCCCTGCACGTCAGTGTTAAAAGATCTGCTCGTGAGATATGAGCGTATGGTTTGCGCGTTACGTGCCTACTTAGAGAATGAAAATCGTAATGGTGCCCAGCTGCTCTCCATTAATAAAGTAATCGACAGAACTGCAACGGCTTTGAATATCATCAAAAACACTGTTGTGAAGATTGGGAAGGAAATGTTCGACAAAGAAAAGGAAGCAGAAGATCCATTGAACTTACAATCCCTGGGAAAAACGTCGTATGTAAAAGAGGATCACCAATATCGATTCGTTTGCAGAACATGCGATTCGTCGTCATGTTTATGATTATTATCACAGTAAGAAACATACGACATTCAGGAAGTTAATGGTCACACATACAGAATCAGGACTTTTCCAAGGCAATCGCATGTCCTTGTCCATCGGTTTTCCACAACCTATACTTTCGCTATTGACATTTCTGTTGCCATAAGCTGTTAGTGGAGGCGGGGGGGAGGGGGGATATTCCTTTTCTTACGGGACATCCCTAGCAGAAACATCGACGAAGTTGTGTGGCTTGACGTGGGTCATTCCTGATCACGTTGTCAAGCAGGGCTGGACAGACGACACAGCTAAAGGAACAATGGTAATGTCTTGTGACAAGGAGGGCAGACTTATACTTCTTCACTCAGGTACCTCGCAAGGTTTTCTCCCAAACTGTCCGCTTCTTCTTAAATCAAAACATGTAGGAGGTTATCATGAAGAAATGAACCTTGTTACTTTAACAGAGTGATTCGAAGATTCATTAATAACAAATCTTGGAAAACTGTTAACAGTTGTTTTAGACAATGCTTCTGATCATTCAGTTATTGTTAAAAAAGCACCTACCGTGGTAAACCGAAAAGAGGAAATTATTGTCTGACTTTAGCGTCACTACGTCGATGTAAGTGATGACCTTACGAAGGTGGAGCTTATGGAAAAAAATATCTCTCCATAAGCCACAGTCCCCCTGCACCAAATCGACGAACTGGCAAAAAAAAAAAAAAAAAAAAATAATGGCATGCGATCGTTAGGTTACCAACTTACCACTGCCATTTCAAACCAATTAAAGGTCACGTTGGAAGCAAGTCTCAAACATCCGCAGAACATCATGGAAGGAGCATGGCAGAATGAGCCTCTATTGGAAAATTCAGTGGAGGAAATGATAATTTCATTAAATGACAACAGTGACAGTGATAATGACATTTAAAGAACAGGTCGTACAGACGGATTGATATCAGTGGAGTTTTTCTATTATCCACGTAGAAATGCAGCACAGGCAGGTTCAGCTACATGTCTGCCGTGCGCAGTTCACATCTGTATGTACCTACACAACAAAATTATATCGTCGTAAATTTTAATAAATTCAGTCTGCTCGTATAAATTCCCTATTATTTGTATTGCTTTGATTCTTTCTAAGCAATAGAGGTTGGTCTATATAAGATACGTTTCCCCTCTGCGATAAGCAAGCTTAAACTTATTTTTTGTTGTGTTAGAACCAAGTAGGGGGATCAGAAAGAATTAACAACACTTTTAATACAAACCTGTAGCGATGTGTTCCTCGCATCGGAACAGTGAGGATGCCCGAATAGTAGTCGTGCGAGCGGACCACTGTAGTCATATTTAATTCAAATTATCCCGCATTAGAGATCTCCACTCGAGGTCCGATTTTATACATATGAAAATATGACGTATTCTTAAGATTTCATTCCCATAATGTTTTCACCTAACTTCAATAATGAAAAAGATTCCCGTATTCGAAAATTCGGTAACGTCATGAAAAATGTATTTTCGTAAACTGTCCATATGTCGTCTTAATAAGTCGTTGCCGCAGATCAAACTTAAATCAAAAAGTAGTGCAACTCATCCAGAACACTTTGATGCAATTTCCGCGTTTATAAAGTGAATAGTTTGTCTGTTTAAGCGAATTGGATGAAATGCAAGATTATGAGATGGGACGTGGCAACTCTGTTCCGCGCCTTCACTTGTTCCTGCCGAATTGTCAATCCTAAAGTGATTGTGGACAGACTAGAGTGCAGCCGGCCACGGCATTGGTGTCGGTATGGCTCCACACCCCTGTCGGTACCTCCCAGGACCTCACTGACTCTCTTCCTACACATCTTGCAGCGGTACGTACTGCAAGACGTGGTTATTCTGGATATTAATTTGTTAATTAATTAATTATAATAATGGGGAATTAATTTGTTGTTGTTATATCGTTATAAATGTGACTAGACACTGTAATACAAGAAAAGAATAACATGCAAGCTGGAACAGAACTGGACCTACCATCATAGCTTAGTTATTATCTGAAAGATTGTCTTATAGATCTTAAACGAGATCCATTAGAAGTATGGACTGATGTGATCGGTATTCCCTACCCAAAGCTACAAAAAGCCGCACTTAAATATTTGAGCTGTGCAACCACATCGCCAGCTTTTGAAAGATTTCTCAAACGCAGAATATGCTCCCAATCAACAACACAATAAGATTAAAACTGTGTGCCGGACCGAGACTCGAACTCGGGACCTTTGCCTTTCGCGGGCAAGTGATCGACCAACTTTTATTTTTTTATTTTATTTTTACCAACTAAGCTACCCAGGCTGTGGCTGTGGCTAAGCCATGTCTCAGCAATATCCTTTCTTTCAGGAGTGCTAGTTCTGAAAGTTTCGCAGGAGACCTTCTGTAAAGTTTGGAAGCTAGGAGACGAGGTCCTGGCAGAAGTGCAGCTGTGAGGGCGGTGCGTGAGTCATGCTTGGGTAGCTTAGTTGGTAGAGCACTTGCCCGCGAAAGGCAAAGGTCCCGAGCTCGAGTCTCGGTCCGGCACACAATCTGCCAGGAAGTTGGAAGCTAGGAGACGAGGTCCTGGAAGAAGTGAAGCTGTGAGGACGGTGCGTGAGTCGTGCTTAGGTAGCTTAGTTGGTAGAGCACTTGCCCGCGAAAGGCAAAGGTCCCGAGTTCGAGTCTTGGTCCGGCACACAGTTTTAATCTTCCAGGAAGTTTCATATCAGTGCACACTCCGCTGCAGAGTGAAAATCTCATTCTGGAAACAATACAATAGTCTGAAGGGGAACTTCTTAAAAAAAGTCATTTTTACAGTCTGTAGAAAAAACATTGGTGGATATGTAAAGTTTGCTGTAGTTATCGATTAATAAATATAATGTCAGATTTATTTGTAACTTGAATTTTACGCCATTCTTTATGTTCTTCATTCAGAATCGATGTTAAACAACGATGTTTTGGGATCTATGATTATCGGCCATCGTTATCCAGAGATCGATAACTAAATCGAAATCGGCATCGATGATTTGCCAACGTCGCTAATCCCTAGTTGTTATTTAGATGTTTCCGAATTTTAACATTGCCGTCCCTGTATATATACATCACAAGATTTGCTATTCATACCATTGACTTATGAAGATGAAACAGGAACATTCACTCAGGGAACACGGACGAAAAACCGACTTGCACTTAGGTAAGATTTTCTTAATCGTTGTACAGAAACGAGTACACTCTTTTGCAGGTTTTACTTTCAGTAGCCTTCCAACAGAACTTAAATTAACTGAGTGGTAAACTCCAAGCCCACAAATCTAAGTTGAAAGATTTCGTTTTTGGCACATTCGTATTTTCTACCGGAGTTCCTCGCAGTAGCGAGAACTTTTCTTTACAAGGAGTTATTTATTCACATACTTTCCTACAATCTATTTATCTCGAGTTTTATTAATTATTTACTTTTTCTTTTGTTTCTAAATATATTCCTTAGCAGTCTGTAAACTATATACTTACTTGAAAACCAAACCTACATGGCCCCATGAAATATGATAAATAAATAAAATATCCGTTTCACTGTGCCGAAAATCATACTCTTCCTTCAACGCAACAGAAATTTCCGTGTCAGTTCCTTACTTTTGTATTCGGATGTTCTAGTTTTACTAAATAAAAATGGTGTTTTACGGTTATTTCTATATTTTCACAGAAACTTCTGATATTGCCCATAGGTGTCAAACACCCTGGAATTTCATTTTTGGTGTTGTTGTGAGATTCATTCACAAAGATCACTCTGGAATTCGTGCCTGTGAGAAGTTGTACTGACTGTCTTTCTGTCGTATCGAAGCTTTTACAGCACATTGGTCACCTTGGATTCCAATTAGCCATTTGTTTTCCAAATATCTACAAAGAAGATCATAAATTTATGTGCTTAACATGCTATGTCGCTGTAAAATTTATCAACTTTAAATGATGCGATATTTCAGGAGGTACTGAATATGTGCTACAGCCATTGAACTTTGGAAATATCCTCTCTCCACTTATTATTCGCGTCATCTCCTTCTCTCTTTGCTCCTGCCCAAGCACTCCAGAATGAACAAATACCAGGTTTTGAGCCTGTCTTTCTGCAGTTATCTCATTGAAACTCAGACTCAAAATTTCATTAAAATTTATTGTTTCGTTTCGAATAACAAAGCAAACGCAGATGGCATCGAAACATTCTGTGCAACAGAATTATTTTCAAAAGTTTTAGTCGTTAATTTTCATGGGACAGTCATAAATTAAGCCGGTTAGGCCGAACGGTTCCAGGCGCTTCAGTCCGGAACCGCACTGCTGCTACGGTCGCAGGTTCGAATCCTTCCTCGGGCATGGATGTGTGTGATGTCCTTAAGTTAGTTAGTTTAAGTATTTCTAACTCTAGAGGACTAATGACCTCAGATGTTAAGTCCCATAGTGCTTAGAGCCATTTGAAGCATTTTTCGTAAATTAATTTAGGCAAATCAGCGCAAAATCGTTTCCTGCAGCGATGACACAACTCGCTAGTGAATCAAATTTACGTAGATGAGACATCACCAATGACGCCAAACACATTTCTGCTATACGGTCCAAAACATACCAGAACACGCCAGTCTATATAACATGCAACAGTCAAGACACCAACTTCTAGAAGACCTGTACATTATGAATGAGGCAAGTATTTCGATGTGGTGTCAGTCCTGAAGAGTTACCTGTATGCGCTATTACTCCTTTGTGGTGAAGGACAGGCGTCTCACGCTTGCTGTATGACGTGTTCTGAGTGTTCACATTCCACAGAGAGCGTGCAACCACAGATGAACAGAGTTCGACATTCGAGGCAGATCTGGTGACAAGTGGGTAGGAATTCGCGCACTTGAGCGCCAGACGCTCACACCTCTTCGTCGGTAGGACCGCGTGTTTGCGGAGCACTTGAGACGGGCTCTCGAATGCACCGCTAAAACTTTGCAGTGGACGAAGTTTTTCCCAGAAGTGTCGACGACCTGTCTCGTTGCTGCGGTAATGGACGAGAGTCAGAGCCATTTTGGAGCTGTCCCCTAGCGGCGTGTTTTACGGCAGTCAACACTCTTTTAAGTCAAAGGTCTGAGAAGCCATCTGCTATGCAATCTTGCTAGTTGTTATACGAGGTCTTTCCATCACAATGACACTTACTTTCATGGACGATGAAGAAGGGGAAATATCTCAACGTGAGGAACCCTGGTTCGGAAACGAATGAGTAGAAAGTTGCGAACCCACATGAGTTCTGGAATAACTCTTTCATTCTGGGTATTGTTGTTTCCACGGCTTAATAAACTGATGTGTTATGTGTATAACTGCTAACGTTGTAGGTGTTGGCAAATCCGACGAAGATGTAGGCTCACATAATGATGAATGCTTATGAACAAGGAACTCTGCTAATAAAACGAAGTGGGTGTGAAATGTACACAAGTACAATCAGTCCTTACGTAAATGACTGTAAGACTGCAGAACGCATTTAGAAGTTAAGGTGATTAGCATATCTGTCAGACTACTTTGCATTTGAACGACCTTAAAAAGTAAAAGTAATTTGTATTTAATTCTCTTGATCACGCAGCTTCGTGAATAGAACTAGCGTTTTCGGCTATGCAATAGTCGTTTTCGACTCATTCTGTCTGCTGCACTGCAACAAGTCGCAACATTTACGAACAGCATGAGTCAAGACAGTTAAATAAAATTACGGATGTCATGGTTACTCTCCAGATGGTCATTTTATGCCAAATTCTGATCAAAAGTGAAAGTGTTAGTGCGGATTGCTTACATGCCTGGGTCCATGACGTCGTCAATAACCATGAACACTTGATGTCATCACGATTCCATTGGTGGAAGGTTTAAAGATCAGCTATGTGAATGGTGGGAAATTTAAAGAAGGAAATTGGTGATGGGCGTGAAATTAAAAAAAAAAAAAAAAGTGCAAGATGGTGGGGAAAATTGTGCAAGGTGGCATTTGTGGGAAACTTTATAGCCGACTTTATAAACACAAGACGGCCATGGCAAGGAATTTAAAAATGCAAGATAACTCTAGTGAAAGCCTTTTTTAAGTTTTCACTGAAAATGACGTAGCCAACCACAGTGCTTAAAGATTAAAGTGAAGCAGCAGATGACTGCACAGTATTTTTTATCAAAAACAAACAGTATGTATAACTACCATGTTCAAAAGTATATGAATTTTTTGTGTCATATTCTTAGTGCCTAGTACTTCCAAAAGGACAGCAAAAGCTTCTCCCTCACATCTACCATATTAGTAAACTTAATCACTCTCTCTTTTCACACTCCACTCTTGTTTATGTCAAATAAAGTACTGCTTTGTCAACATTAAATTTTAATTATTTCTCTATCTGCCTGTCTCATATACTGTGCCACCTTAATTGTAAATATTATCTTTCTCTTTGTAATATATTGTAGGGGGAATGAGAAAGAAAAATCTCAAACAAAAATTCTCTAGATATAAAATTTATTATCCAAAGTTACGTTCGAAAAAATTGTATGCATATATTCACGTATATTCTAGTTACTCCAAGGAATATTCCGAGTTTTAATTCTATATTGTTTTCTACATTCAATGTTTTACATTTTTCACACATACATAATACAAAAGTACTCTAGATGTAAATAAAATTACATTCCAAAGAAAGTTTGATACACACTTATTTGACTGAACACATTTACATGTACCGTTAACCATAATCTATTAAACACATTACAGCTGCAACAAGGGAAATTGTACAATGTCTCCACACTCAATGTTATTCGTATTATCTTTCATACATTCATTATCTGAGCAGTTACAGTGGAAATTTCTTGATCAAGAACATACGCGAACATATTAAGTTATATAAATTTCTGCTGAATTGTAAAACATGCATCGTGATGAACACCTGACCAGGGGTAGGTCTTTGGCTAATAATCGCCGGCCGGTGTGGCCGAGCGGTTCTAGGCGCTTCAGTCTGGAACCAGGTTCGAATCCTGCCTCGGGCATGGATGTGTGTGATGTCTTTAGGTTATTTAGGTTTAAGTAGTTCTAAGTTCTAGGGGACTGATGACCTCAGATGTTAAGCCCCATAGTGCTCAGAGCCATTTGAACCATTTTTTTGACTAATAATCAATGTGGTGTAGGTCCCTTATTTGACCTAACCATTGCTCCAGTTTTGAATAAAAACCATTAGCAATGGCAGCCAAAGATTTCCTCCATAAGAAGTCATCCTCACTCTGCAAACCACCCTGTCAAAGGGAGTAGAGGAGTGGACAGAGGTTCAGGGCACTCTCTTAGTCTTGGGATGGGTAAGTCCCTAAAAGAGAAGGTCTGACTCCGCGTAGACAAATGTCAAAACAACCTTTGTAGAAATTAGAACTAAATGCGGAAACATTGAGGGTGCAGTGTGAATTCCACTGTTTAGCACAGAGGATAGAGCAGACAGGTCGAAATACTACACTGAAGGTCTTTATGAGGGAGAGACCTTGTCTGATGATGAGATATAAAAAGAAATGGGAGTCGATATTGAAGATATAGTGGATTTAGCATTAGACAGAATTCAAAAGAGCTCTGGAAGCTTTGAGATAAAGGGATGGATAACATTCCAACGGAATTTTTAAAATCATTGGAGTACAGAATTTATGAGATGGTGACATATATTCAGACTTTAGGAAAAATGTCATCCACACTGATCATAGAATGAAGGCTTTCACTACCGTATGACATAGCTGCTGATAAACCTTTCGGAACAAGACGACGATCGATAGTTAAGTTTTATCTTTGACAAGCATTATCTCTGCTTATCACGTTTTACTTAGACCACGCCTCCTTTCTTACAGTATATATGTCGCTCTCGGACGTCCGACCAGTCAGTCGGCAAGACTCAGCAGAGGAGCGCCTCTGAAGATGTCCAACGCCTTTCTGGACGAAACGTCAGGAACAGAAGAGTTTCTTGGACCACGACCTCACATCCCGAAAGGTTTCCAACAACCATATCATCCACACTGTTCTGAAGATAGCAAGAGTTGATTAACGCAAGAACTATCACACAATCAGTTAACAGCTCACGTATCCAAACTATGACAAGAATAATATACAAAATACAGGAAATGAAAAATGAGCATCTGTTACATGACGATGATTTTGGCTTTAGGAAAGATGAAGGCATCAGATAGGGAGTTCTGACGTTGTGGTTGATAACGGAGGCTCATAGGATTCGTCGATCTAGAAAAAGCATTCGAGAGTGTAGAACGGTGCAAAACGTTCAAAATTCAGAGAAAAATAGAAGTAGGCTATAGGGAAAGATGGGCAATATACAACATGTGCGATAACCAAGAGGTAATAATAAGACTGGAAGACTAAGAACGAAGTGCTCGGAATAGAGAGGATGTAGGACAGGTATGCAGTTTTATACCCCTACTATTGAATCTATACGTCAAAGAAAATAAAAGAAAGATTTAAGAATGGGTTTAAAATCCATGGTGAAGGATATCAATGATAACACTCGCTGATGACATTGCTATCCTCAGTTAAGGTATCCTAAACATGACACCAGTTTGAAGGTATCCTAAACATGACACCAGTTTGAATAGAATAATAAATATTACTCTTGCAAAAACGAGCAAATTCTTAGTATAGGACCACTCCTTTTCTCTATATACATAAACGGTCAGTTGAGCTTCTGTTAAGTTTGGAAGGTAGGAGACGAGGTACTGGCAGAAGTAAAGCTGTGAGTACGGGGCGTGAGTCGTGCTTGGTTAGCTCAGTTGGTAGAGCACTTGCCCGCGAAAGGCAAAGGTCCCGAGTTCGAGTCTCGGTCCGGCACACAGTTTTAATCTGCCAGGAAGTTTCATATCAGCGCACACTCCACTGCAGAGTGAAAATCTCATTCTGGAAACATCCCCCAGGCTGTGGCTAAGCCATGTCTCCACAATATCCTATCTTTCAGGAGTGCTAGTTCTGCAAGGTTCGCAGGAGAGCTTCTGTTAAGTTTGGAAGGTAGGAGACGAGGTACTGGCAGAAGTAAAGCTGTGAGGACGGGGCGTGAGTCGTGCTTGGGTAGCTCAGTTGGTAGAGCACTTGCCCGCGAAAGGCAAAGGTCCCGAGTTCGAGTCTCGGTCCGGCACACAGTTTTAATCTGTCAAGAAGTTTCAGATCAGTTGAGTGACTGTAAATGCAGATGAACAGAAGAAAAATCCGAATACAGCAATAGTCAAGCGCGTCAATAAAATAACTAGGCAGTACGTTCAAAACCGATATGAAATGGAATGAACACATAAGGTTGGTTCTAAGGGGAAGGTGGGATGAGGAATTGTAACTCGTCTATAAATTTGAATTTCGTAATATTTTATTTTTGGCATAAGAACCACAAAGACATGGTAGTACAAATCAGGGTACGTACGAAGTCGTTTCTCCATCGCATCATTTGCGGATCGTATCAACCACAGACATATTTGTGAACAGCCGTGTACCGTCTCTCTGACACCCCCCTGCCCCCTCCCCCCCCCTCCCAAACCGACATGAAGAGATCAGAACTTTGCTCGTTTAGTCGGCGCTAAAAAATTCCAGGTTTTTGACGACAACCATTCTTTCCACGTGAACACAAAAGAGTAGCTACGCGAACTTCTCGTGATGTTGCCTGAAACACAGAAAAGAATGGTAAAATCATCTGTGTAGTGCGATGTTGTAGACGCAGCTTTTTAATTAGCTGACATGGGCAGGTTATTGGTATGTTGGAGTGCAATGTACTGGGTGATTGTAATTGAAGTTAAACCTATGATAAATGATGCCGTAGACGCCCTATAACCGCTCGGCCACACCGGCCGGCTTCGTCTGTCCACAAAATCTTCGACAGCCAACCATTGTCCACTTCATACGAGCAAGAAATTCTAAAGGAAAGGTCTCTCTTGCTGGCAGGTCAACAGGAAAGGAACTCGCGCGCATGGTTAATTTTGAATGGATAGCAAAGAAGGATGTTTCGTTTGATTTTACGCACCGTGGTCACGGGTATGCGCAATGTTCGGGCAATTCTCTATGCACTAAACGTTTGCACACCACCACTCGTCTCCCCTGCATTGCTGTGGCCACTGCTTCTACTGACGCCGCATCAATTCATTTCCTTGCTCTACCAGGCAATGCTTAATTAGCATTAGCGGCCGAAGACTTCCGGCATAAGAAGTCAGCCTCATTCTGCCAACGGCCTTGTCAAAGAGGGCGGAGGAGCGGATAGATGTTCAGGGCACTCTCTTGTCCTAAGGGTGGGGAATTGCCCCTAAAGGCGGAAGAATCAGCAATGATCAACGACATGAGGATGCAGAAGGTAATGGAAACCACTGCATTAAAGACACGTAACGTGTATCCACAGGACATACGGCCTGTATTTGAAGAAGTGTCATGATGATCTCTCCATTGGCAAAATATTTCGGAATAGTCCTCCATTCGGATCTCCGGGAGGGGACTGCCAAGGGGGAGGTTACCATGAGAAAAAGATTGAATAATCAACGAAAGGATAACGTTCTACGAGTCGGAGCGTGGAATGTCAGAAGCTTGAACGTGGTAGGGAAACTAGAAAATCTGAAAAGTGAAATGCTAAGGCTCAATCTAGATATAGTAGGGGTCAGTGAAGTGAAGTGGAAGGAAGACAAGGATTTCTGGTCAGATGAGTATCGGGTAATATCAACAGCAGCAGAAAATGGTATAACAGGTGTAGGATTCGTTATGAATAGGAAGGTAGGGCAGAGGGTGTGTTACTGTGAACAGTTCAGTGACCGGGTTGTTCTAATCAGAATCGACAGAAGACCAACACCGACAACGATAGTTCAGGTATACATGCCGACGTCGCAAGCTGAAGATGAACAGATAGAGAAAGTGTATGAGGATATTGAAAGGGTAATGCAGTAAGTGAAGGGGGAAGAAAACCTAATAGTCATGGGCGACTGGAATGCAGTTGTAGGGGAAGGAGTAGAAGAAAAGGTTACAGGAGAATATGGGCTTGGGACAAGGAATGAAAGAGGAGAATAGAAAAGCAACTGGAATCACTCAACAGAGGAAAGTCCACTGGACCTGACGGGATACCAATTCGATTCTACACAGAGTACGCGAAAGAACTTGACCCCCTTCTAACAGCCGTGTACCGCAAGTCTCTAGAGGAACGGAAGGTTCCAAATGATTGGAAAAGAGCACAGGTAGTACCAGTCTTCAAGAAGGGTCGTCGAGCAGATGCACAAAACTATAGACCTATATCTCTGACGTCGATCTGTTGTAGAATTTTAGAACATGTTTTTTGCTCGAGTATCATGTCGTTTTTGGAAACTCAGAATCTACTATGTAGGAATCAACATGTATTCCGGAATCAGCGATCATGTGAGACCCAACTCGCTTTATTTGTTCATGAGACCCAGAAAATATTACATACAGGCTCCCAGGTAGATGCTATTTTTCTTGGCTTCCGGAAGGCGTTCGATACAGTTCCGTACTGTCGCCTGATAAACAAAGTAAGAGCCTACGGAATATCAGACCAGCTGTGTGGCTGGATTGAAGAGTTTTTAGCAAACATAACACAGCATGTTGTTATCAACGGAGAGACGTCTACAGACGTTAAAGTAACCTCTGGCGTGCCACAGGGGAGTGTTATGGGACCATTGCTTTTCACAATATATATAAATGACCTAGCAGATGGTGTCGGAAGTTCCATGCGGCTTTTCGCGGATAATGCTGTAGTATACAGAGAAGTTGCAGCATTAGAAAATTGTAGCGAAATGCAGGAAGATCTGCAGCGGATAGGCCCTTGGTGCAGGGAGTGGCAACTGACCCTTAACATAGACAAATGTAATGTATTGCGAATACATAGAAAGAAGGATACTTTATTGTATGATTATATGATAGCGGAACAAACACTGGTAGCAGTTACTTCTGTAAAATATCTGGGAGTATGCATGCGGAACGATTTGAAGTGGAATGATGATATAAAATTAATTGTTGGTATGGCGGGTACCAGGTTGAGATTCATTGGGAGCGTCCTTAGATAATGTAGTCCATCACCAAAGGAGGTGGCTTACAAAACACTCGTTCGACCTATACTTGAGTATTGCACATCAGTGTGGGATCCGTACCAGATCGGGTTGACGGAGGAGATAGAGAAGATCCAAAGAAGAGCGGCGCGTTTCGTCACAGGGTTATTTGGTAACCGTGATAGCGTTACGGAGATGTTTAACAAACTCAAGTGGCAGACTCTGCAAGAGAGGCGCTCTGCATCGCGGTGTAGCTTGCTCGCCAGGTTTCGAGAGGGTGCGTTTCTGGATGAGGTATCGAATATATTGCTTCCCCCTACTTATACCTCCCGAGGAGATCACGAATGTAAAATTAGAGTGATTAGAGCACGCACAGAGGCTTTCAGATAGTCGTTCTTCCCGCGAACCATACGCGACTGGAACAGGAAAGGGAGGTAATGACAGTGGCACGTAAAGTGCCCTCCGCCACACACCGTTGGGTGGCTTGCGGACTATAAATGTAGATGTAGATGTAGAAAGACTAATTGAGTTCTGTAACAAGTTTCAGCTAGTAATAGCGAATACCCTATTCAAGAATCACAAGAGGAGGAGGTATACTTGGAAAAGGCCGGGAGGTACGGGAAGATTTCAATTAGATTACATCATGGTCAGACAGAGATTCCGAAATCAGATACTGGATTGTAAGGCGTACCCAGGAGCAGATATAGACTCAGATCACAATATAGTAGTGATGAAGAGTAGGCTGAAGTTCAAGACATTAGTCAGGAAGAATCAATACGCAAAGAAGTGGGATACGGAAGTACTAAGGAATGACGAGATACGTTTGAAGTTCTCTAACGCTGTAGATACAGCAATAAGGAATAGCGCAGTAGGCAGTACAGTTGAAGAGGAATGGAATCTCTAAAAAGGGCCATCACAGAAGTTGGGAAGGAAAACATAGGTACAAAGAAGGTAGCTGCGAAGAAACCATGGGTAACAGAAGAAATACTTCAGTTGATTGATGAAAGGAGGAAGTACAAACATGTTCCGGGAAAATCAGGAATACAAAAATACAATTCGCAGAGGAATGAAATAAATAGGAAGTGCAGGGAAGCTAAGACGAAATGGCTGCAGGAAAAATGTGAAGACATCGAAAAAGATATGATTGTCGGAAGGACAGACTCAGCATACAGGAAAGTCAAAACAACCTTTGGTGACATTAAAAGCAACGGTGGTAACATTAAGAGTGCAACGGGAATTCCACTGTTAAATGCAGAGGAGAGAGCAGATAGGTGGAAAGAATATATTGAAAGCCTCTATGAGGGTGAAGATTTGTCTGATGTGATAGAAGAAGAAACAGGAGTCGATTTAGAAGAGATAGGGGATCCAGTACTAGAATCGGAATTTAAAAGAGCTCTGGAGGACTTACGGTCAAATAAGGCAGAAGGGATAGATAACATTCCATCAGAATTTCTAAAATCATTGGGGGAAGTGGCAACAAAACGACTATCACGTTGGTGTGTAGAATATATGAGTCTGGCGATATACCATCTGACTTTCGGAAAAGCATCATCCACACAATTCCGAAGACGGCAAGAGCTGACAAGTGCGAGAATTATCGCACAATAAGCTTAACAGCTCATGCATCGAAGCTGCTTACAAGAATAATACGCAGAAGAATGGAAAAGAAAAATGAGAATGCGCTAGGTGACGATCAGTTTGGCTTTAGGAAAAGTAAAGGGACGAGAGAGGCAATTCTGACGTTACGGCTAATAATGGAAGCAAGGCTAAAGAAAAATCAAGACACTTTCATAGGATTTGTCGACCTGAAAAAAGCGTTCGACAATATAAAATGGTGCAAGCTGTTCGAGATACTGAAAAAAGTAGGGGTAAGCTATAGGGAGAGAAGGGTCATATACAATATGTACAACAACCAAGAGGGAATAATAAGAGTGGACGATCAAGAACGAAGTGCTCGTGTTAAGAAGGGTGTAAGACAAGGCTGTAGTCTTTCGCCCCTACTCTTCAATCTGTACATCGAGGAAGCAATGATGGAAATAAAAGAAAGGTTCAGGAGTGGAATTAAAATACAAGGTGAAAGGATATCAATGATACGATTCGCTGATGACATTGCTATCCTGAGTGAAAGTGAAGAAGAATTAAATGATCTGCTGAACGGAATGAACAGTCTAATGAGTACACAGTATGGTTTGAGAGTAAATCAGAGGAAGGCGAAGGTAGTGAGAAGTAGTAGAAATGAGAACTGCGAGAAACTTAACATCAGGATTAATGTCACGAAGTCAATGAAGTTAAGGAATTCTGCTACCTAGCCAGTAAAATAACCAATGACGGACGGAGCAAGGAGGACATCAAAAGCAGACTCGCTACGGCAAAAAAGGCATTTCTGGCCAAGAGAAGTCTACTAATATCAAATACCGGCCTTAATTTGAGGAAGAAATTTCTGGGGATGTGCGTCTGGAGTACAGTATTGTATGGTAGTGAAACATGGACTGTGGGAAAACCGGAACAGAAGAGAATCGAAGCATTTGAGATGTGGTGCTATAGACGAATGTTGAAAATTTGGTGGACTGATAAGGTAAGGAATGAGGAGGTTCTACGCAGAATCGGAGAGGAAAGGAATATGTGGAGAACACTGATAAGGAGATGGGACAGGATGATAGGACATCTGCTAAGACATGAGGGAATGACTTCCATGGTACTAGAGGGAGCTGTAGAGGGCAAAAACTGTAGAGGAAGACAGAGATTGGAATACGTCAAGCAAATAATTGAGGACGTAGGTTGCAGGTGCTACTCTGAGATGAAGAGGTTAGCACAGGAAAGGAATTCGTGGCGGGCCGCATCAAACCAGTCAGTAGAATGATGACCAAAAAAAAAAAACCAGGTTGCACACCAAAACAATCTGTATTTTCGAATTTCCCAATCATTTTCTCCAGACCCACAGCAGTCATCGGACCAACGCCTTTTTTCAAACCCTTCAGTGTCCGGAATTTCTGCAGAGCGACGTGTGCACACTCATCTTTTTTGTAACATAGCTTTACTAGCAGTGCGCGATCCTGCATTGAGACAGTCATGGCGAACGTTGTAGACTCGAGAGGAGAGAAAGCCGTGTACCCAGCATGTTTATACCAACTTCAGTGGGTCGTGCGCATGAGAGGTGTTTTCATTTACGTTTCTGACACTTACAGCGCCATCTGTTCATCAATTTTTCACGCTTTTTTTTTCGTCTGCCATAAGTTTCCCCCTTCTCTGATCATATTCTATTGCAATTTGACGTCATTCTACCAGTGGTGTTATTTTCTACAGCGTTTTGAAAGTTGAACTTTAATTATAATCACCTTGTATATCGATTTATGCAAATATTCGGTCAAAGAGGGTACAGGGCAAGGCGTTCCGTTGACAGATAATATATAAGTTTGATCCTGTATAGTTTTCTGGAAGCATGTTATCGATAATGTTTCTCTGCGTACAACGTGAAGTGGAATGAGAATGGTGCAGGGAAGTTGTCAGAAACCGGTCGTCATCTACTGTTCCAGCGAGCTCTCGTGTGACACGCCATGAGAGTGGTTCGCTCCATCCACGTGACGCCCTTCAAGTCGAAAGCACTGACATACAACACGTGCCGAAAACGCAGCTTCTGCGGAAAAATCGCGATATGTATATACCAAGGCCAGTACAATATCTCTAGTGCTACATAAATGATGAAGTCGCTATAATGCGAACAGTAGGTGATAGACAACAATTCGAGATACATATTCCTGTGGCTGTATTTGAATATAGGCCATTCGTTACACGTATCATACACCATTCGTTGGCACAGTTACACATGGTCTCAGAGAGTTTTCTTACATCAGTCAGTACTTCAGGTGCACGTCTTTTTACAAAACAATACACTGCATATGTGAGACATCATTTTTTATAATTTTAATTAGCATATTATGGTAGCCTACACTACATAGGGTGATTTTTTCCACTGTGTATAAACTCTAGAGACAGACCGATGAGAGGATACGGAACGAAAGAGGTTTAATGAACTTTTGTCCAGAGACGCTGGAGACCATTTATTCAATCATACTTTGTTACAGAGACGGCGGTCTAATACACGCTGTACCACGCAGCCACAGTTATAGTAGGCAAGGCTTCGTCCTAGAGCGTGGTACTGTTCTTCATACGTCATGCCCTAGCGCCTTCCCCTGCCTGAGTAATTGGTAATATTATGTCCAATTCACTTGTCTTGCAGACTCACCTTGTTGTAATTGAAACGTCCCCTTTGAACATTTATACATGACTGTGCTTAAACTGACACACAATATTTTTTAGCGCAACGCAATCTGACTTTCAATAATCCCTACAAAACAATGGCCCTGACTAACATTAACCTATACCTTTCACAAATCACTTACCTCACAAAAATCTTCGTTACTCGAACTACTGCAATACAGCGAGCGCCACTACTGCCAGCTAAATAACAGATTCAAACTACGGAAGGCGCTAACTACTGATAGGCATAGTTAGCAAATGAAAGATTTTAATAGAGAACAAACAATGTATTTACCTTAATATTCATAATTGACATCCAGTCTTACAAATTTCAAAACTCCGCCATCTCTCTCCCCACATCCACCACTACTGGCGGCTCACCTCCAACTGCGTTCGCCTGGTGCAGGTCTTTCGATTTGACGCCACTTCGGCGACCTGCGTGTCGATGGGGATGAAACGTAACGCTACGCGCTGTTCACGTCCAGCTGCCCAACACTACAATGGCAGACAACAATGCAAACTAGCTACAGACTGCACACAGCACAGCCAGTGATTTTCATACAGAGCGCTACGTAACGTTGCCAATAAGAAAACATAAACAGCCTACTTACATAGAGCCTACTTACATAATGGATGTGATACAGCGTTCCACACAATGGTTCTATATTTGAATCGAGAGCTTGCCGACAGGGTGTTTACTTACGGAAAGGCAAATGACAACGAGCGGCGGGCAGAACAAGATTGTATCAGGAGACCCATCCCCGCCGACAACAACCACAGCATTCAATTTTTGGAACAGTGTTTCGCCGTTTCAGACAAGGTTGTTTCAGGAGGCAGGAAATCATGAACAACGTACCCCAAATGTTTGGACACCAACCATGGAGGAAAATGAGATCAACAGTGTGGAAGGCGACACTCGTGTCAGTACCAGGCAATTGGCCCGCCATTACAGGGTAAACCAGACGACTGTGTGGAACATTCTCCGTGACAGTTGTTACTACCCTTGCCACTTACAGTGTGTGCAGGGTTTACTAGCGACAGACTTTCCACGTCGGAAGCAGTTTTCTCAGTGGTTTCTTCACCAAGCAACCACTATTCCAGGATGTGTGTCACCCATCCTATTCACAGATGAGGCAATCCTTTACATGGCGTGATATTTTCAATTTTCGTAACAGTCATCTGTGGGATAGTATGCAGAACCCCAGGGTATGGTGACAGCGAATCATCAACATCGGTTCAGTTGGAATGTAAGGGCTGGGATAATTGGCGACCGTATTTTGGGACCGGTCTTCCTTTCCCACTCGCCTAACAGGCCGCAACTACAGGCGATTCTTGAGGGTGACTTTGCCTCCTCTGCTGGAGGAAGTGCCATTGATGAAGGGGTATATGGCTGATACGTGATGGTGCTTCGGCCCACTTCAGCGTTAACGTCCGAATGCATCTCTATCGTGTCTTCCGGGTCGATGGATAGAACGTAGGGGTCCAGTTGCGTCGCCTGCTCGTTCACCGGATCTTAACCATTGCTGTTTCTGGTTACGGGGCCATCTTAAAACTATCGTGTATGCAGAGCCTATTCCAGATGTGGAGATCCTGGGGCAGCGTATTGAAGCTGCCATAGTCACTTTTCGGATGCATCCGGCTGATGTGAACGTGTGAGATAGAACATGCTTCTGCACGTACATGCGTGCGCTGAGGCACGTGGAAACCTTTTTCAACACATACTATAACTGCGACTGCATGGAACACCGCGTATTATACCGTAGTCTCTGTAACAATTTATGACTGAACAAATGGTCTCTAGAATGAAAACCATGATTTACGGACATAAGACCTTTTTTGTTCTGTATCCTCTCATCGGTCAATCCCTAGAGTTTTTATACGGTGCAAAAAATCACCGAGCATAGGGTGAATCACCTAAAACATACACCGCAAATATAGTGGAAATGAAAAATGCTACTGATGTGAGGTTTTCAGAGACTGGATTGGTAATGAGGGGCTCGTAATGTTAGCCAATCAACAGATGGTAATAATACTTAGCAAGTGCATTTTTGTGCAAACATACACTTTAAATGGAACGATGCCTATTCGCAACAACAGTCTAAAAGTAGGGTAAATTAGAGTGCCAGTGGTGTTCGTTGCAGGACTCTAGTACGAGTTGTTTATGAGATATTTTGGAAAGTTCCCACACCGACAAGAACAACACAAGTGCATACACTAGTTACGTGGATTCTGAACAGTAACGAGACACTTGACTATCGCAGGCTGTGTTCAGAACGACCATAGACAGCGTCAGTATATGCTTTCCAGTCTGGTATGGAAGGACTGCGGCACAAGTGCTAGCTTTTTAGCGGAGATGTTCGAGCAGGCTGCAGAATTACGTCGTTGCATGCCATTGGGCGTAGTTGGTACATCCTCATAGACAGCGTCTCCCAGCTTTTGCCACAGAAAAATGTATACAGTTGTCAAATCCAAGGATGGGACTGGCCAAGGACCAGGTCCTCTGCATGCAATCCAACGATTTGGAAACAATTCGTGAAGATATGCTGTAGCACTTCGTGCACTATGGCTAGACAGCCATAATGTTGGTATCACACGTTCATCCTAGTCTGTGGAGGAACGTCTTTTAGCATCCATGGAATATGGTGTATTAGGAGCGATACTGTGAGTGTTTAGTGTTCTGTCTGTGAAAAATGGAACTATGAGCTGCTTGCTCACTATTCCACACCACATGGAAATTGGAAATTAGTGGTAAGGTCATATGGGACCAAACTGCTGATGTCATCACTCCCTAAGCTAATACACTACTTAATCTAACTTAAACTAACTTACGTTAAGGACAACACACACACCCATGCCCGAGGGAGTACTCGAACGTTCCACGGGGGAAGTCGCGCGTACCGTGACAAGACACCTAAGACCGCTCGGCTACCCCGCGCGGCCACACCACATGTTTACATTCCATGGACGCTCATGTTCCATCCGATGAAGATAACAGGGATTGTTGATAGACTGTAATACATCTTTCTACGGTTTACCTGGACATGATTGGTAAATGTGGTTTCATCACTAAACAGGATAAATGATACATCTGGGGTATTCTGTGTTAATGGCCATGTACAGAAGTTTACACGATTCTCATAATCGCTTCCATGCAGCTCTTGATTGAGAGAGATGTGATAGGGAACCTACACTGAAAAGCCGAAGAAACTGGTATACCTGCCTAATATCGTGTAGGGCCTCCGCGAGCATGCAGAAGTGGAGCAACATGATGTGGCACGGACTCGAATAGTCTCTGAAGTAGTGCTGGAGGGAAATGATACCACGAATCCTGCAGGGCTGTCCATTAATCCGTAAGAGTACGAGGGGGCTGAGATTTCTGAACACCACGTTGGAAGGCATCCCGGATATGTTCAATAAAGTTTATGTCTGGGGAGTCTGGTGGTCAGCGGAGGTGTTTAAACTCAAAAGAGTGTTGCTGGAGCCACTCTGTAGCAATTGTGGAGATGTGGGGTGTCGCATTGTCCTGATAGAATTGCCCAAGGCCATCGGAATGGATGCAGGTCATCAGACAAGGTGCTTACGTACGTGTCACCTGTCAGAGTCGTATCTAGACCTATCAGGGTCCCTTATCACGCCACCTGCACACGCCCTAACCCCATTACAAAGCCTTCACCAGCTTGAACAGTTCCCTGCCTACATGTAGGGCCCTTGGATTCATAAGGTTGTCTCCGCACCCATACACGTCCATCAGCTCTATACAGTTTGAAACGAGACTCGACCGACCTGGAAATATGTTTCCAGTCATCAACGTCGGTGTTGATGGGCGCAGGCAAGGCGTAAAGCTTTGTGTTGTGCATTCATCAAGGGTACACGAGTGGGCCTTCGTCTCTGAAAGCCCATATCGATTATGTTTTGTTGAATGGTTCGCACGCTTACACTTGTTGATGACCCAGCATTGAAATCTGCAGCTATTTGTGGAAGGGTTGCACTTTCGTCACGTTGAACGGTTTTCTCCAGTCGTCGTTGGTCTCGTTCTTGCAGGATATTTTTCCGACCCCATTAAAGTTGGAGATCTGATGTTTTACGGGATTCCTGATTTTCACGGTACACTCGTGAAGTGAACGTGTGGGAAAATCCCCACTTCTCGCTCCCTCGGAGACGCTGTGTCCGATCGCTCGTGCGCCGATTACAACACCACGTTCAAACTCACTTAAATCTTGTTAACCTGCCATTGTAGCAGCAGTAACCGATCTAACAACTGCGCCAGACACTTCTTGTTTCATATAGGCGTCATCGACCGCAGCCCCGTGTTCTGCCTGTTTACATATCTCTGTATATGAATTCGCATACGTACGTCGATGGAATATGCATAGGACACTTGCCTGACTCATGCCACTTCTTGTATGGTTTCCCGGGATCTAACGTGTTGATTAACTACTACAGCAGCAAGAACATTAATTTCCCCCTCTTCTGTCATTACTTTTCTCCTTCTGTTGGGTTGTCTAGGTGTCACACAACCACTTTCACGTAACTGATTGAAGAGAGTGATAAATAATTGCCGAGATGGCTGACGTTATTGGGATATCTTGCTGCACAAGACTACACGGACTACATGCTTTCTACACTCTCTGTACACGTTGCATACATATCTGAGAAATTCTCACCTAACACACGCTACTGATAGTGTAAATGTATTATATTTTCAACGTCCTCACTACACTGAATCGTTGATCTGAGAATAAAAATGCAAGCACAAATTTACTACCATTTACATTTAGATTGTGTGTTATACAGAACAAAATCAGCTCAACAGGTAAGGTATGCCATGATTGTGGTCTGACGAGCGGTTATGATGATAGTTTGGGAAGATATGATGTATAGCGCGTGCATTGTGGTACAGAATAGTCCAATACATTTGTAGGCTCCTGCAATTGTGCTGCGGCAGACATGAAAATTTATTAATAATCCCATTTTTTACGGAATTTAGATAGTTTGAGCACAGACTAGATGGAGATGCATTGCAACAGTTACACTCACACAGTTAAATAATCTATGTTGTTCAGAGCAAATTGCCTGAGAGCAGGGGGCGGGGGGGGGGGGGGTGCTCCTCGCATTATTACTTAATATTATTAATACAAACGCTTACTTTCAATCTTCGTTTGTGTTTTGGAGGTGGTGGGTGGTTCCTGCTGATAGCATTTCATACATGTCTTTCCAGTGGAGAGCACAGACCTCGAGTGATCCCTATTGGCTGAGAGAAAATGGGGTGTGGAAGCAGCTTGATTCTGACTGGCTGACCTTTCCTCCCTTCCGCGCTCCTCCTCCTCCCCATCCCCACCCATGGAGGGGGACCTTCACATGAGTTGTCACTGACCTTCAATGTGACATTCATCAGCTGTAATATGACACCAAAGGTCATTTGAAGGTTGACCTATACCAGGTGTGAGATGAGAAAAAGAAAATTTCAGTACCGTTTTGTAGTGTCAAGCACTAAGCGCGTGATATAGCAACACAAAAAAAGTTGATGACCTAGTTACACTGCATATTAGCACTGCCTGTTCGTATTTCTTGCAAGGGGTGAAGATATTGTGGATAACATTTGTCAGAAAAGAGATGTGCAAATTACTGCAACGCACGCAGCTAATATTAAACTTTCATTATATCTTCTGAAAGCAGCATGTGAATGCCATAAGGACGTGGGAGTGATATTCATCTCATTCAAGCATATTGTTGTTTGTGTTAAATGTGGACGTCTTCTTTCCTTCTATGCTGTGTGCCACAGACCTGTTTCAGCAACAGTAGGAGCATTTTTTTGGAGGAATTGCCATTACTGTATTATACACTTTCTGAAAAAGTGCATCTTTTCCCAGGGAAACACAACAATAAACGCATCTATATAGAAGTATTGTAACTTAAAGATAATTTATTACATTATTAATCTATGCTCATCTTTTCCTCCATTGAAACCACATGCCATACAGCAATATTTACCACATACAGTATCTGTATTCTACCCAACTCATCTAGGCTAAGGTGTATAGTACCTCTCACAATGTCATCAAATACATTCTTCTCTTAATGGATACATATCTTAATGACAGAGAAAAGAAAAAAAAAAGGAAAAAAATATAACACCTGGATCTTTGCAATATTTTTTTGTTTTAATCATACGCTATACGTCACCCCACGATCCAATAATTTAATTGTTGTGCCATTGTGAACACTTATTGTTGAGGGACTAAGATGCACACTGCCAGAGAAAACGCTTATGTCGATTTGGTCTGACTAGAACTCGTTGAATCTCGATCTATAATTTTCTTTCACACAAGTGATATCATTGTATACGCGTTACCTGAACCTTCCTATGACATACTACCTCAGATTCAAAGTCAGAGAAAATGCCAACACTGACACACCGGGAACAGCAATAGGTCAAGTAAAACATTCTCATGAGCAGCATTGCACAAACGGCTAGATGAGCTGATGGGTCTATATCTATGCACCTAGAATAATGCACCATTGCGAATGAATTTGATAGGACTGGAAAATAATAGCCAGCCAGTTTAGGAATTGCAGGTTTATTTACTCTTTACCATGGTTTTCGGAACTATAAATTTGTCATCTGCAAAAGGAAAATGGACTAGTAGAATCACAAACTAACAAAATTTTTATTCGTCAGAACGACAATAAATTGTCAATAAACACTTAATTCTGCTACAGGTTGGCTATTTGTTTCCCATTTCAATCAAGTTTATACATACATACAACGATGCTGAGGCACAGCCATGTTTAAAATTTTATGAATTTTTTTGTTTTGTTTATGGAACTAAATGAAAGAAATTAATATGTGATGTAACTTCACATTATTAGTGTTGTTGTTGTTGGTGTTGTGTGTGTGTGTGTGTGTGTGTGTGTGTGTGTGTGTGCGTGCGTGTGTTTGCATATACTGTATATATCACCATAGGTTTTCAGCTGTCTATGATGCAGTTTACAGTGGCTTGTGAGGTATTTATTTTTAAATGTAGGTCTTTCTTCCTTAGATTGGTTGTAATAATATAGCAATGGAATTATGAATTTCTGATCGATCTGACAATGTTAGCATTGTGAAAGTTAAACAAATAAACTATGTGGTTGGAATAGACGTATGTCGTAATAAGTAATGTCTCACTGTTACGAGCGTCATGGACAATTAAGAATAGGTGTTTGCTATCTATGCATGTATAACTCTCCTTAATTAGATTTAATGTAAGGGACTCTATCGAATACCGTAGTGAAGCTTTCTGTGTGAAACAGCGTGAAAGATGAAGAAGAATTGCGATATTCTGCATTATGCTGTAGGAATCAATCTGTTGGGGTGGGAACTCCACTAGCTAAAGCTCCTGTTGCTTGATATGAGAGGAAATGTGTTTCTTTGAGTCACTGTGGTTGCAGCATGCGATGGAGCAAGAATGGTGTGGCGGCCTCATCATCCCAGCATGCAGGTCGGGTGTCACGCTGCTGTGCTACGTGTTACATGGTGCATAGGTAAACATGGTGATGAACAATTTCGACAAAAGATTTATGATGGTATCCCGCCACAGTACGTTATTTTGAACAAAAGATTCTGATAAAATGGTTCAAATGGCTCTGAGCACTGTGGGACTAAACATCTGTGGTCATCAGTCCCCTAGAACTTAGAACTACTTAAACCTAACTAACCTAAGGACATCACACACATCCATGCCCGAGGCAGGATTCGAACCTGCGACCGTAGCGGTCGCGCGGTTCCGGACTGAGCGCCTAGAACCGCTAGACCACCGCGGCCAGCAAAGATTCGGATACTTTGACGGTTTAAATTGCATAATTATTTTTCTCGCTGGCAGCACTGCTGTTGGAAGATGGGGCAGTTGCTGACTGAAAGTTGACAGTGTGTGTTTGTCCCAACCACGGCCACTGTGGTCGCAACCATGGTGTGTATCTCATATGCAGATCGTCAGCCGACGCGAGTGGATTGCTGCGACGTATCCAGAGACTTAGTATATCGCCTTTTTTCTGTTAATATTTATTGTCATTTTATTTTATTATCACAAGTTCGAATCCATGTCGCAGACATATGCAAACAGGAAGAATACGGGGCTGCGGTCGGCAACGCCTATATAAGACAAGTGTCAGGCGCAGTTGTTACATAGGTTACAGCTGATATAACGGCAGGTTATCAAGATTTAAGTGAGTTTCAACGTGTATTTTAGTCGGCGTACACAGCATCTCCGAGGTAGCGATGAAGTGGGGACTTTTCCGTACGACCATTTCACGAGTGGACCGTGAATATCAGGAATCCAGTAAAACATCAAATCTCCGACTTTGCTGCGGCCGGAAAAAGATCATGCAAGAACGGGACAAACGATGGCTGAAGAGAATCGTTCACCGTGACGAAAGTGCAACCCTTAGACAAATTTCTGCAGATTTTAATGCTGGGCCATCAACAAGTGTCAGCGTGCGAACCATTCAACGAAACATCATCGATATGGGCTTTCGGAGCCGAAAGCCCACTTGTGTACTCTTGATGACTGCACAACACAAAGCCATACGCCTCACCTGAGCCCGTCATCACCGCCATTGGACTGTTGATACTGGAAACATGTTACCTGGTCGGACGAGTCTGTTTCAAATTATATCGAGAGGATGGACCTATAGGGGTGTGGAGACAACCTCATGAACCCATGGACCATTCATGTCAACAGAGGACTGTTCAAGCTGGTGGAGGCTCTGTAATGGTGTTTGGACGTGTGCAGTTGGAGTGATATGGGACCCCTGATACGTCCAGATACGACTCTGACAGGTGGTACGTATGTAAGGATCGTATATGATCACCTCCATCCACTCGTGTCCATTGTGCATTCCGACGGGCAGTTCCAGCAGGACAATGCGACACTCCACAGGTCACTCTTCTTAGTTGAAACACTTCTGCTGGCCACCAATCTCGCCAAACACGAACATTATTGAGCATGTCCCGGATGCCTTGCAACGTGCTGTTCAGCAGAGATCTCCATCCCCTCGTATTCTTAAAAGATTTATGGGCAGCTCTGCGGGATTCATAGTGTTAGTTCCCTCCAGCAATATTTCAGACAATAGTCGAGTCCATGCCACGTCGTGTTGCGGCACTTCTGCTTGCTTGCGAGGGCCCTACACGATATTAGGCAGGCTGTTCAGTGTAGATGGAAGGCTCTGATGTTTTTCACAAGTTCAACTAGCTATTACTTCAAGGTGCAACGTGTGTCAGCAGTTGTGTATCATGTCTTGATTTCATTAATATACATAGAGCTATAGCAACAATAACAATAAAAAAGAATTTTCTGTTCATTTTAGTTTACGAAGTTATTATGTTGCATCTTTACAACCTCAGTTCGGTTGGGGTTTTGGCATAAATTGATTGTGAGCATACAGAGTTATTATCCATACGTCTGAGGGTGGAGGACATTCTATTGAACGATATTGCTTGGGAATCCAAATAAACTCTCATATCTTGACGGGTAACACCTCAGTGTCCTGCTAGTGCTGTAATAATAACAGAGCTTAAAGTATAACGATAGGCAGGCACAAAACTTGCACTTTTGTTCATTCTACCATTGTTACAGCCAGTTTAGTTATGGTCTCTACCGGTTGTCCTGATCCTCTCTCTAGACTATTACAGTTACTCTATTTCACTGCTGTATATAAGTAATTTTTCTTTCTTTTCGCCTCACAGAAGCCAATTGTGCATGAGTTCCAGGACTGTAAACGGTTGTTTTGAGCTCCTGGGGCAGCTGGGGAGAAATCCGTAGAAAAAGAAACAGTGGAGATTTTTCTGTACCACAAAAGCAGATGAGGAGCAGAAACTCATGAAAAAATATAGGCATTCTTCTTATTCTTTCCCACACTGTCATTCAAGCATTCTCTTTGTCATACCTATGATTACTTTTATTCTCGTTTATTGTTACGGTTCTGCAGTCCACCTAATAGAGAAGCGAAGAGAATCTGCGGTCCTCCTAATCAAGCAGATGTCTGATCCAGCAGCTGGAGGGGGGAGGGGGGGGGGGAAATAATCTGCAAGACGGAGCAACAGCAGAGAAGTAGAGAAACTGCAGACGACGACGAAGAAGAAGACCATAACCTCGGATTGGTTGAACTTTTATTGACTAAACTAATAATGTTGTTGTTGTTGTGGTCTTCAGTCCTGAGACTGGTTTGATGCAGCTCTCCATGCTACTCTATCCTGTGCAAGCTTCTTCATCTCCCAGTACCTACTGCAACCTACATCCTTCTGAATCTGCTTAGTGTATTCATCTCTTGGTCTCCCCCTACGATTTTTACCCTCCACGCTGCCCTCCAATACTAAATTGGTGATCCCTTGATGCCTCAGAACATGTCCCACCAACCGATCCCTTCTTCTGGTCAAGTTGTGCCACAAACTTCACTTCTCCCCAATCCTATTCAATACTTCCTCATTAGTTATGTGATCTACCCATCTAATCTTCAGCATTCTTCTGTAGCACCACATTTCGAAAGCTTCTATTCTCTTCTTGTCCAAACTATTTACCGTCCATGTTTCACTTCCATACATGGCTACACTCCATACAAATACTTTCAGAAACGACTTCCTGACACTTAAATCTATACTCGATGTTAACAAATTTCTCTTCTTCAGAAACGCTTTCCTTGCCATTGCCAGCCTACATTTTATATCCTCTCTACTTCGACCATCATCAGTTATTTTGCTCCCCAAATAGCAAAACTCCTTTACTACTTTAAGTGTCTCATTTCCTAATCTAATACCCTCAACATCACCCGACTTAATCCGACTACATTCCATTATTCTCGTTTTGTTTTTGTTGATACTCATCTTATATCCTCCCTTCAAGACACCATCCATTCCGTTCAACTGCTCTTCCAAGTCCTTTGCTGTCTCTAACAGAATTACAATGTCATCGGCGAACCTCAAAGTTTTTATTTCTTCTCCATGGATTTTAATACCTATCCCGAATTTTTCTTTTGTTTCCTTTACTGCTTGCTCAACATACAGATTGAATAACATCGGGGAGAGGCTACAACCCTGTCTTACTCCCTTCCCAACCACTGCTTCCCTTTCATGTCCCTCGACTCTTATAACTGCCATCTGGTTTCTGTACAAATTGTAAATAGCCTTTCGCTCCCTGTATTTTACCCCTTCCACCTTTAGAATTTGAAAGAGAGTATTCCAGTCGACATTGTCAAAAGCTTTCTCTAAGTCTACAAATGCTAGAAACGTAGGTTTGCCTTTTCTTAATCTTTCTTCTAAGATAAGTCGTAAGGTCAGTATTGCCTCACGTGTTCCAGTATTTCTACGGAATCCAAACTGATCTTCCCCGAGGTCGGCTTGTACTAGTTTTTCCATTCGTCTGTAAAGAATTCGTGTTAGTATTTTGCAGCTGTGGCTTATTAAACTGATTGTTCGGTAATTTTTACATCTGTCAACACCTGCTTTCTTTGGAATTGGAATTATTATATTCTTCTTGAAGTCTGAGGGTATTTCGCCTGTCTCATACATTTTGCTCACCAGATGGTAGAGTTTTGTCAGGACTGGCTCTCCCAAGGCCGTCAGTAGTTCCAATGGAATGTTGTCTACTCCGGGGGCCTTGTTTCGACTCAGGGCTTTCAGTGCTCTGTCAAACTCTTCACGCAGTATCGTATCTCCTATTTCATCTTCATCTACATCCTCTTCCATTTCCATAATATTGTCCTCAAGTGCATCGCCCTTGTATAGACCCTCTGTATACTCCTTCCACCTTTCTGCTTTCCCTTCTTTGCTTAGAACTGGGTTTCCATCAGAGCTCTTGATGTTCATACAAGTGGTTCTCTTTTCTCCAAAAGTCTCTTTAATTTTCCTGTAGGCAGTATCTATCTTACCCCTAGTGAGATACGCCTCTAAATCCTTACATTTGTCCTCTAGCCATCCCTGCTTAGCCATTTTGCACTTCCTGTCGATCTCATTTTTGAGACGTTTGTATTCCTTTTTGCCTGCTTCATTTACTGCATTTTTATATTTTCTCCTTTCATCAATTAAATTCAATATTTCTTCTGTTACCCAAGGATTGCTACTAGCCCTCGTCTTTTTACCTACTTGATCCTCTGCTGCCTTCACTACTTCATCCCTCAAAACTACCCATTCTTCTTCTACTGTATTTGTTTCCGCCATTCCTGTCAATTGTTCCCTTATGCTCTCCCTGAAACTCTGTACAACCTCTGGTTCTTTCAGTTTATCCAGGTCCCATCTCCTTAAGTTCCCACCTTTTTGCAGTTTCTTCAGTTTTAATCTACAGGTCATAACCAATAGATTGTGGTCAGAGTCCACATCTGCTCCTGGAAATGTCTTACAATTTAAAACCTGGTTCCTAAATCTCTGTCTTACCATTATATAATCTATCTGATACCTTTTAGTGTCTCCAGGGTTCTTCCATGTATACAACCTTCTATCATGATTCTTAAACCAAGTGTTAGCTATGATTAAGTTGTGCTCTGTGCAAAATTCTACCAGTTGAGTTGCACATGAACTATGGACCTTCCCGTTGGTGGGGAGGCTTGCGTGCCTCAGCGATACAGATAGCCGTACCGTAGGTACAACCACAACGGAGGGGTATCTGTTGAGAGGCCAGACAAACGTGTGGTTCCTGAAGAGGGGCAGCAGCCTTTTCAGTAGTTGCAAGAGCAACAGTCTGGATGATTGACTGATCTGGCCTTGTAACAATAACCAAAACGGCCTTGCTGTGCTGGTACTGCGAACGGCTGAAAGCAAGGGGAAACTACGGCCGTAATTTTTCCCGAGGGCATGCAGCTTTACTGTATGATTAAATGATGATGGCGTCCTCTTGGGTAAAATATTCCGGAGGTAAAATAGTCCCCCCATTCGGATCTCCGGGCGGGGACTACTCAAGAGGATGTCGTTATCAGCAGAAAGAAAACTGGCAGTGTCGCCTACTACATACACTGCAGCTAAATGAGGCATGTTACCAGTTTAAATTTTATAGAGGCAGCGACTGCATGGAAATGTTTACGCAATAAACCTATGCAATCGCTGAGAACTTTGAATATCTTTATATTAGAGAATGAACAGATGATATTAAGCCCAAGGAAGAATCAGCGCTTTTCTTTAGGAGTCTGCCACATTTGCTAGAAACCTTTTGCAAAAAAATGTTCAAATGCGTGTGAATTCTAAAGGGGCCAAACTACTGAGGTCACCGGTCCCTACACTTACACGCTACTTAAACTAACTTATGCTAAGAACGACACACACACCCATGCCCGAGGGAGGACTCGAACCTCCGGCGGGAGGGGCCGCGCAGCCCGTGACATGACGCCTCAAACCACGCGGCCACTCCGCTCGGCAAACCTTTTGCAGAAGACATGTGTGACACCGGGATCGTTGTCATTTCACAGGTACGTACGGAGGTGCAGCTCATCCTAGCTGTAATGTGAATTCCAGGCCTCATTTTACAGTGCCCGCTATGTTCCACAATATGAGCAGTTATGACTCGCATTTCTTGATCGTGAACAAAACTGTTGTTGACGTATTTACATTTCTATAGTAACACGATATGCTACGTAAATGCTTAGTTGAATAGAACGGGAAACAGCAGTGTAGAAAACCAGTTCTAAAATTGTTGTTAGAATGAAAAGGAAGATTTTTGAACACTCATTTTATTTTATCGAAGTTTTTATGGCTCTAGTCGACGTCTTACTGTGTAGTAGATGATTATCACGTTCGGGATTTTAAATGTAAGTGAAGATAGTCATTCCCATTATCAGGGCATCGTGGTTTATTTCGAATTCACACATGGCAAACAATCACCTTTATGCCTTATTTTCATGCATGTTGCTAACGAGAGTCTTCTACTTCTTTTTTAATGAACACCGTCCGCAAACTGACAAGACTGTATTACGTTTCAAACACATTTTCAATTATAAGTCACAGGTTTGAATAAAATGATGTACGTGGTGCACACGTAATACTCAGCGCCAAGACCAGACATACTCCTCCCTGGGAGTAATACAGAGAATGTCTTGCTAGGAGCTAAACAAACTTCTATCGTGTAGTCCAACGATATATGACAGCTTGGAGTTCTAGATTGTTTCAGGACTGACTGTTCACCAAATTAACTTTGGAAGAAATTTTTCTGCATACACGAGTGAACAGTTACCAAAGAAACATGACTCTTCAGATAAGCAAAACGTATAAAACAAAGTAGTCATATATTATTGAACATAACTCTGAAATTGAGGTTTTGTAAAGTTTACGAAGTATGTCACACGGTAAAAAAATTTAAAAAATCAAATATTTTGTACTCTCTATCAAGTGACTGGTTTTTATGAATAACTATAATGGTTCTTAATTTAATGGACAACAAAATGTTAGTAGAAAATGTTTGCAAACAAATATTTCATAGTGTGCAGTACGTGCCTCTTATGGTCGAACGGGACAAATGGAATTTATGAGACAATTAACGTCTTTAGAACCTAAGATAGATATGGAGTTCCGAAATATTTCATAAAACGTGGAAAAGAATGAAACTGAAATAAATGTAACGATACAATTTATCGAGCAAAAATGATTTATTTTTAAACGTCAGATCTGCAATTTTAGATAAAACGTTTCTGAAAAAAGAGTGGGATCGAAAATTTCATCACTCTACCATTGATCAAAGGTCCGTGTAATATAGATTCGCTATATGGTGATGAACAAATTACATTAAATCCAAATCGCATTTCTATATTCAATAAGTAATGCAACACATTTTTTTCTCGCCAGTTTTCGATGATTAAATGCTGAATTTGTTGTGGGACATCGTGGAGTATTCCTGCTTCAGCCCGTGTAGTTTCATGAAGTTACGATAGGAGGCGGCGCTGGACCTACCCTTCAAAATGGCTTATGTAATGGAGGTGCATGCAAGCAGAGAGCTGTCACTGACTTTCTTTTGGCGGAAAATCAGAGCATCACAGATATTCATAGGCGCTTGCAGAATGTCACGAAAACCTGGCAGTGAACAAAAGCACGGTGACTCATTGGGCGAGGCGTCTGTCATATTCGTAACAATGTCGCGCAAACCTATCCGATCTACCACGTGCTGGCCGTCCGCACACAACTATGACTGCTGCAACGTTGGAACGTGTGGACACTCTCCTTTGAGGTGATCGACGATGGCAATCAAACACCTCGCTGCTCAACTGGACGTTTCTGTTGGTAGTGCTGACGTACTCGTTCACCAGCTGAGGTACTCAAAGATGTGTGTCCGCTGGGTTCTCGCCGTCTAACAGAAGACGATAAAGAGCAGCGAATGACCGAATACTTGCGCTTTACGAGGGCGATCGTGATAACTTTCGGTCGAGCAATGCCACAGGTGATGAAACGTATGTTCATCACTTCGAACTGGAAACAAAACGGCAATCCCTGGATTAACATCACACCACCCACCTCTCCTCAGAAGCAAAAGTTCAAGGCCACACCCACAGCGACGGTCTTCTGGGACTCTGAAGGGGTTATTCTATTTGGTGCCCTCCATCATGGTGCAGCGATCAACTCTATGGTGTACTGTGCTACCCTCAGGAAATTGAAGAAACGACTTCTGCGCGTTCGTAGCCAAAAGAATGCAAACGAACTTCTGCTACTCAATGAGAGCCCACGGCCTCACACAAGACTGCGCAGCCGAGACGAGCTCACAAAACCTCACTGGGTTGTGCTTCCTCATCCACTCTACTACTTTGGTCTCACACCTTCCGACTTTCATCTGTTTGGGCCAATGTACTCTGCGGGAATCAGTATGGGGATGATGGTGAGGTCGATGCAGCCAAATTTTGGCTTCCACGTCGACCAGTAGGGTGATACCATGCAGCTATACAGGTCCTCGCAGTAAGACCCTCACATTAAACGGAGGTTCCGTTGAAAAATACAGTTCTGTAGCCAAAGAGTAGGTAATAGGAGCAATACGATGTATTCGAATCCTGAAAAAACTAACCTGCTTTCTGGAAAAAGTGCGTTGCAATAATTATTGAACGCCTCTCGAACCACTTAATTTGGAAAAAAAATACATATCTTTCAGAAATAATGTTCCAGTAGTGAGAGGCACTGGAATATAAATTTCAGATTTATTGATTCATTAAATTTTCTGACGTGCGTCTTATCTCAAACCAGAAGAACTCAATGCAATGAGATGATATTAGCCTAATGATCGATGGTTTAATTTAGTTAACCTAAAGGTAATTTTCCCATACGAGTACGTCATCAATGAAACGATTCTCCTGGAAGATCGCCTGCCCACAATTGAAAAATTTAAAAGTCTGTTAACAGGGCAATGGATAATAGAGGCTGAGTACCAAATAGCGTCCAGGTGAAAAACGGACGACTTTGATTTAAAAATTGATGTGTTGCTCCTTGATAACGTGTTTGACAGCTTTCGCAGCCTTCGCCTATTGGCATATGAATTGAGCACTGCACAATATACACTGAGGTAACAAAAGTCGTGGGATACCGCCTAATATCGTGTCGGACCTCCCTTTCCCTGGCATAGTGTAGCAACTCGACCTGGCATGGGCTCAACAAGTTTTTGGAAGTTCCCTGCAGAGATATTGAGCAATGCTGAGCCGTCCATAACTGGATGTTGTGCACGAGCTGACCTCTCGATAGTGCCCATGAATGTTCGATGGGAGTCATGTTGAGCGATCTGGATGGACAAATCATTCGCTCGAATTGACCAGACTGTTCCTTGAACGAATCGTGAACCAGTTGTGGCCCAGTGACAAGGCATCGTAGTTTGGAAGTCCATGAATGGCTGCAAATTGTATCCAATAGCCGAAAATAACCATTTCCAGTTACTGATCAAGTCAACTGGACCAGAGGACCCAGTACGTTCCACACAAACACAGCCAGCCAGCACCATTATGGAGACAGTACCATCTTGCACTGTGCCTTGTTGATAACTTGGGTCCATGGCTTCGTGAGTCTGCACCGCACTCGAACCCTACCATCAGCTCTTGTTGTTGTTGTGGTCTTCAGTCCTGAGACTGGTTTGATGCAGCTCTCCATGCTACTCTATCCTGTGCAAGCTGCTTCATCTCCCAGTACTTACTGCAACCTACATCCTTCTGAATTTGCTTAGTGTATTCATCTCTTGGTCTCCCTCTACGATTTTTACCCTCCACACTGCCCTCCAATACTACATTGGTGATCCCTTGATGCCTCAACACATGTCCTACCAACCGATCCCTTCTTCTAGTCAAGTTGTGCCACAAACTTCTCCCCAATCCTATTCAATACTTCCTCATTAGTTATGTGATCCACCCATCTAATCTTCAGCATTCTTCTGTAGCACCACATTTCAAAAGCTTCTATTCTCTTCTTGACCAAACTATTTATCGTCCATGTTTCACTTCCATACATGGCTGCACTCCATACAAATACTTCCAGAAATGACTTCCTGACTCTTAAATCTATACTCGATGTTAACAAATTCCTCTTCTTCAGAAACGCTTTCCTTGCCATTGCCAGTCTACATTTTATATCTTCTCTACTTCGACCATCATCAGTTATTTTGCTCCCCAAATAGCAAAATTCATTTACTACTTTAAGTGTCTCATTTCCTAATCTAATTCCCGCAGCATCACCCGACTTAATTCGACTACATTCCATTATCCTCGTTTTGCTTTTGTTGATGTTCATTTTATACCCTCCTTTCAAAACACTATCCATTCCATTCAACTGCTCTTCCAAGTCCTTTGCTGCCTCTGACAGAATTACAATGTCATCGGCGAACTTCAAAGTTTTTATTTCTTCTCCATGGATTTTAATACCTACTCCGAACTACTACTGCTTCCCTTTCATGTCCCTCGACTCTTATAACCGCCATCTGGTTTCTGTACAAATTGTAAACAGCCTTTCGCTCCCTGTATTTTACCCCTGCCACCTTCAGAATTTGAAAGAGCGTATTCCAGTCAACATTGTCGAAAGCTTGCTCCAAGTCTACAAATGCTAGAGATGTAGGTTTACCTTTTCTTAATCTAGCTTCTAAGATAAGTCGTAGGGTCAGTATTGCCTCACGTGTTCCAACATTTCAGCCCCGAGGTCGGCTTCTACTAGTTTTTCCATTCGTCTGTAAAGAATCCCCGTTAGTATTTTGCAGCCGTGACTTATTAAACTGATAGTTCGGTAATTTTCACATTTGTCAACACCTGCTTTCTTTGGGATTGGAATTATTATATTCTTCTTGAAGTCTGAGAGTATTTCGCTTGTTTCATACATCTTGCTCACCAGGTGGTAGAGTTTCGTCAGGACTGGCTCTCCCAAGGTTGTCAGTAGTTCTAATGGAATGTTGTCTACTCCCGGGGCCTTGTTTCGAGTCAGGTCTTTCAGTGCGCTGTCAAACTCTTCACGCAGTATTACATCTCCTATTTCATCTTCATCTACATCCTCTTCCATTTCCATAATATTGTCCTCAAGTACATCGCCCTTGTATAGACCCTCCATATACTCCTTCCACCTTTCTGCTTTCCCTTCTTTGCTTAGAACTGGGTTTCCATCTGAGCTTTTGATATTGATACAAGTGGTTCTCTTTTCTCCAAAGGTCTCTTTAATTTTCCTGTAGGCTGTATCTATCTTGCCCCTAGTGATATAAGCCTCTACATCCTTACATTTGTCCTCTAGCCATGCCTGCTTAGCCATTTTGCCCTTCCTGTCGACCTCATTTTTGAGACGTTTGTATTCCTTTTTGCCTGTTCCATTTACTGCATTTTTATATTTTCTCCTTTCATCAGTTAAATTCAGTATTTCTTCTGTCACCCAAGGATTTCTACTAGCCCTCGTCTTTTTACCTACTTGATCCTCTGCTGCCTTCACTACTTCATCCCTCAAAGTTACCCATTCTTCTTCTACTGTATTTCTTTCCCCCATTCCTGTCAATTGTTCCCTTATGCACTCCCTGAAACTCTGTACAACCTCTGGTTTAGTCAGTTTATCCAGGTCCCACCTTTTTGCAATTTCTTCAGTTTTAATCTACAGTTCATAACCAATAGATTGTGGTCAGAATCCACATCTGCCCCTGGAAATGTCTTACAATTTAAAACCTGGTTCCTAAATCTCTGTCTTACCATTATATAATCTATCTGAAACCTGTCAGTATCTCCAGGTTTCTTCCATGTATACAACCTTCTTTCATGATTCTCAGCTCTTACAAAGTGAAATCGGGACTCATCTGACCAGGCCATAGGTTCTCAGACGTCTAGGGTCCAAACAATATAGCCACGAACGCAGCAGAGGCGCTGCAGGCAATGTCTTGGTGTTAGCAAAGGCACTCTCGTCGCTCGTTTGCTGCCATAGCCAATTAATGCAAAATTTCGCAGCACTGTCCTAACGGATACGTTCGTCGAACGTCCCACATTGATTTCTGCTGTTATTTAGACGGTTGCTGTGCCAGCGCTCACCATTGTAAGTATTGCGGAAATGTAGGGGAGAAAATGTGATAACTGACACGATTCAAGAGGATATTTTAATGTTTGCTTTTGATTATGCGTTTTTGCTTCTTGTTCATAGGACACAGAGCAGAAATGTAGGCGTAATGTGAAGAGGAATGTGAAAGAATTTTCTGTTAAGGATTTAGTATGGACCGTTTTAGGCTATGTATGTTGGATTTAGAAATTAAAACAACTGTGCACAACGTAATTAAATGAAAGAAGCATTTTGTTTGTACTCTTAAACAGCACAAGCTAACTTTATTGGAACAGGATGATAGAGGTTTTATACTTACGGATAAGGTGAATGCATTAGGTTGGGGTCACTATCATCTGAAAAATACTCGTGACTAGTTTTACAATGAGGCTGAGTCAGTCCAATTTCAGACCCCCGCCCCCTTACCGCACATTAATCTGAGGAGGTACCAGGGAATCAAACAGGAGTCTTCCGCACCAGAGACATAGATACTAACCGTATAGCTATGGAGGTGGCTGATTTTTTCGTATGTCTGATAGGCTGATAGCACATAAAAACATTAAATGTAATAAAACAGTATACGATTTAAACTCTGACTACTCCTTGCCATAGAAAGAGCATGTGCAAATGTGTGCAGTCAACCAAGTGTGCACCTAGCTTTCTTCGGAATTTAATATTCTTTTATAAACAATTTTATACCTAGAGTGTGTTGTTTGATTTTACAAAGAGAGATGCAATTTAATAATGAGACGATACAGTATTTGACGTGTGTGTGTGTGTGTGTGTGTGTGTGTGTCTGTGGCTGCGTGTGTGTGTGTGTGTGTGTGATGCCAATTTATATAATTCGAATGAAGAAGTTTATGTAATTTTTTTATGCGTGAGTTTTCCAATATAACCTGGTGCTTGCGAATATTGTGCAAAAAATCCCCGTACTGCGAATACATAGGGCTACACATATTGCTTGGCCTGTTTCGTTTTAGTTATAAATATAGTATGCTGTCAATCGCTGTTTCATTTTGATAACTGCTGGAACTTCTATTAAAATTTTGCAACTGCTGCCAGATCGCATTTTTAAGCACGATTGACAGTTTCGTTTTTAATGGAAGATAAAAAAATCTTTACCACCAGCATTATCTTGCATTTTTAAATTTCTTGCCAGGCGCCACCTTTAATTTTCTCAAATTTTCTGCTGTCCAACATTTTTGATTCTTAAACTCCTTGCCAACACCAATTTAATGACAATGTGTTAAAGGTCATTGATGACGTAACGGTCCCTGAAATTTTAGCAACCTGCACGAACACTTCCTCTTTTCGAATACATGTAAGTGAAGAATGGTTGGAGGTCCCTTAGGTACATCGCCCAAGTGTACTGTCGATTATCCCGTCTAAAACGGCATTGTATTCTGACACACAGAGCGGAAAGACATAATTTGTTGTGTTTGGAAGTGTGTGATACCTAACTGGTTGTATCGGCCCATTACTCACGCAGGAAACATACACACAACACTATTTTTCCAAGACTGTTTCAACAGTTACGGAAAACACGGCAAATGGTACCACATACATCGACCAAGGGGAACAAGTAACAGTCCGGACTAACGACTTGGGACAAGGTTTGACGCAGAGCCTTCAGTGATCACACACTCAGTTACATCTCATATGGGTGTCAAGTAAACTAATGTGTCTGATTATTAGCGGACCATGAGCTACAACACTGCCACTAAGTGAAAGTACAAGTTTTGTCTACTACTGATTTAGTATCATGATTCGCGTTGACCAAAGTTTGCTGCAGCGCTGTGTGACCTATCCTCACCTTTTTCGCGAGGAATAGTGAATAAACACTGGAATTTCTTTTCTAATAAAGCTTTATTTTAGTTTATGAATTCATACTTTTCTTATACTCAGGACTCTCCACAACCAAGGTGATGACCTAACTTCATCTCCTTCGTCAGACCTGTGAGACATGTTAAAGGATATTCTTTCTCATGTAATTAATATAGCCTCCAAATTTTTCACTGTGCGGGTTTAGTCATCAAAATATTGACTGTTAAGTTCCTTTATGGCAGTGGGGTAAAGAAAAAATGGCACAGTATGAAGTTTGAACTGCCAGGTGGAAAACGACTCTCCTTATTAAAAACTCTATCGCAGTGTTGATGAAGCTTCCATCGGCTATCATGTTCTATCCTTATGTATGAAATCCTTAGGCAGCTGTCTCAGGACATGTCCGTGGTGTGTTACAGTGACTATAACATTTCTTGGAACACTAAGAGTGTATCACGTTTTGGTGTTTATGCCACACTGTAAGTCATGGTTTATTTTACATACAACAGTTGCATTCGTTGCTGTAGCTATATCAGACGGTAGTGAGACAAGTTACACACTCTAAAGGCAACAAATGGTCGTATCATATGGACTTTCAGGTGAGAAACCCATTACAGTATATACATACATGTATGTGCTTATGTATAGTACATTGATGTATGGTTCACCTTTGTCTTTGAGCAAAGGCTGATCGAAGGAACTCCCGCATCAGAATTAGCAGCAAGAAGCATAACATCCGGTTATAATATGTGATGTCTGACTTATTAAAAAAACCAATCTAACAGAGCTGAAGTCACGCCAACATGGTAGAGCTTTTGCTCCTGAGTTAGCAGTCACGGTATCCAACGTATGCAAAGATATTCTTTTAAAAATTGTGAACACTACCACCTAGTGTCTCCAGAATACGTGTAAACTGTCTCCAAGGAATGGATTACTCTATATAACTACGGCTCCAGTACTGGCTCTTTTTGTGACGAGCTCGATGGATGTGCCGTCTCCTCTTGGCAATGTCCTGTGAAAAAGAAAACAGGTTCGATGAGAGAGGGCAGACTCACCAAAGCTATCTTGAATTTGTCATCTGACATTGATGCATTTTTGTTCAGGCGAGCACAAAAATATCATCGATTAACGCTGCCCACGAAACTCAGATTCACTGAGGTTTCCAATGAACCAAAAATACACAGCTTCTTCCGTTTACTGCTGCAACTCAGCTGAGAGAGATGGAAGAGCGTTACCGCGGTTATCTGTAGTCTGTAGTAAGTACTTTTCTCAGTTAGTACTGGACTGCACTGATTGCATGCTGTTCAGAGACTTACTGCCAGTCGTTTCTGGACAACCGCCCCATGTAAGTTTCTCGGATGATGCCTGTGTTACCTTTGAAGGAACTTTCACCAGTGACAATAGCCATCTACAGGCAGCTGAAAATTGCATGCCACAAATGTGAAAAGCCTTCGTCACAGCTTTGCAGTGAACTTCTGGGAAGGCATAATCGATAAACAGTTAATAGACCCACATTTGCTTTCCCCCGACTTAACTGCTCCAATGTTCATAGCTTCTGAGTGATATAGCACACACGTCGTTGTCAGATATCTCACTCGACCTTTGTGCACATACGAAGGCGTGGTGAAAGGTACCGCCCCCGAATTTTAATATTCTTTTCTCATTATCGGTTGAGGTATTACATGTCGTACACATTACTCGGACGACTTTCCCCTTACGCTGACGCAATTTGCAATACTCTGCCGTTAGGAGGGCTCCGAATTTTAGCGTGTAGCATGGCGGCGTGCAACATAACTATTCGTCCACACGTGGAATACCGTCCGCTTGAGTATGGCAATGGCAGACCACCCAGGAGTGCTGGAAACATCAACAATCCGACGTCTTGGATTCACTATCTTCGGTCATCCTCCATACAGTGGCGACTTGGCTCTAACCGATTTTCAACTATTTCCAAAACTTAAAGAACACCTTCGAGGACTTCACTTTGACAGTGATGAGACGATTCACGTAGGATGATGTGGCTCCGTAAAAAATGTCAAACTTCTACAGTGATGGTATCAGCAAACTGGTCTTCAGTTGGGAGAAATGTGCTCTTCACCAAGGTCATTATGTTGAGAAATAAATGTGTAGGCATGAAGAATAAAGATGTAGAATGTTTATACTGTTTCTTTCATTTACAAAGCTCTAGCAGTTTTTCCATAAGAAATTCGGAGGCGTTACTTTTCCGAACGCCTTCGTATGTGGTTTCAAAATAGTGCAACCTCAGCTCAGTTTGCACTCCTTGCTCGTGCAGACTGCGCCAGACTTTTCCCGAGAAGAGCATATGGGTGGGGTATCCTGCTTAATCTCTTGTATCCGGGAAACCTGTCGAAGCTGACGATCTGGCAAGAATTCTCGTTGCCCGTGACAGTGTTCGAACAACGCCTGAATTGTCTGAACAGATAAATTGAACCTTTTTCTACAACGTCATTCCTCCATGCACCATGACGACTGTTGTTAATACAGTACCTTTTTAAAGCCGTGCATAATATGTAAGATAACTGGAAAATTTGTATTTTAATTTATTTTGTTATCGTCAGCGGATCACCGGTAAATCCTATTTTATTTCATTGTGACTTATAACTCTCGGCTTTGATGTTCGATGTCTACATTCCTTATCGTAAATTGATACACATGCTTATCACAATCACCACTGACCGTTTTCATCATCATCATAGAAATGCATAAGATGGAAGCTACGCATTTACGAACTCAAAATAAAATGGTAGCAATGAAATTACAGCTGCGCCACTCTTCAGCGCTGCAAGAGAATTAAATCGTTCAGCTTGCTTAGTGAAAGCGTCTAATGTGTACTGTTTGATACCATCCTTCATTTGTCTCTACTTATCATTAAAATCTTGACTGCAACACCAAAATTTTGGATAAATCTGTTCAGTATATTCCAGTACTTATTATCTGCTACTACTGCTCTATCATTGTGTCCTCTGTCAGCTGATCAGACCCAGGACCTCTTACCTCGAGTCTCACCACTAAGTTCCTGCTTCATTCGCATGTTCGCCGGATATCTGCACTCGTCCATTCGAATTAATGTAACTTAATTTAGTCTCTTGCTTTATCACTAACTTCCAAGTTCACATTCTTCCACAAAAGTAGGAGTACTTCTAAATTATCCTTTTCTGGTCTTCCTGTCACCCAAGTTTACCTGTCCGTGTTGCGCTGTGCTCCAAATGAACAATTCCAAACTTCTTTAGCTTTACCCTGTGATTTGACTGAAAAAATCTTTCCTCAGAGCCGGCGTGCCTACCATCTATAGCTTTACCCATAATATTTGACCGCACTTCGTAGTCACACCAATATTTTTAATGTGTCTACTGCAACTTTTTGATATGCGCTTGATATATTATTGCGCTTCCTAACACTTCTCCCACTTGATTTACTTTTGAATCTCTTAAGCAGCCGTAACATTATTTGATCGAAAATATCTCTAACCGAAAACTATCACATATTATTCTAAGAAACAGAAAGGATGTGTTCTAATATGGCAGTTTCTTTGCAGAGCGATAGATACATTGACCGTTGAAGAGAGTTTTACGTAATTAGGTGTAAAGCGTAGCCACCCACATACAGTAGAGTCTACTGAAATATTACATGCTTTCAGGCCTATTATTTTCTTCTTATTTTTCACTGATTAATCGTTTCAATCTTACTGTTGATCCTCCTCATAAGTTCTGCGGGATGCTCGCGGACCCTTGAAGAAGAGGAGTTTGTGAAGAAGCGTTGGAGGAGATGATAATGATGTAGAGGCAAAAGAAACAAAGAACAGTGTAAGTAGGCTGTTTATGTTTTCTTATTGGCAACGTTACGTAGCGCTCTGTACGAAAATCACTGGCTGTGCTGTGTGCAGTCTGTGGCTAGTTTGCATTGTTGTCTGCCATTGTAGTGCTGGGCAGCTGGATGTTAACAGCGCGTAGCGTTGCGCAGTTGGAGGTGAGCCGCCAGCAGTGCTGGATGTGGGGAGAGAGATGGCGGAGTTCTGAAATTTGTAACACTGGATGTCATGAACTACTATATATATTATGATGTTAAGGTAAATACATTGTTTGTTCTCTATCAAAATCTTTCATTTGCTAACTATGCCTATCAGTAGTTAGTGCCTTCCGTAGTTTGAATCTTTTATTTAGCTGGCAGTAGTGGCGCTCGCTGTATTGCAGTAGTTCGAGTAACGGAGATTTTTGGTGAGGTAAGTGATTTGTGAAAGGTATAGATTAATGTTAGTCAGGGCCATTCTTTTGCAGGGATTTCTGAAAGTCAGATTGCGTTGCGCTAAAAAATATTGTGTGTCAGTTTAAGCACAGTCATGTGTAATTGTTCTAAGGGGACGTTTCAACAGGAGAAAAGAAGTGACTTAGTAACCAGGAAGAGTTTATTTGAGTTAATGATCCTCAGAGACTTGATAAACAGAGAAATTTGCCGACTGTAGTCTAAACGTTCATAGCGCTGTGCCTGTAATTGCAATTTGCTGTGTACTTTCGTGGGCAAGAGAATGTAATAATTATGGCTTTGACGAATAGTGTGGAGCTTGTTTGAAGAGTCTAATTCTGTGAAGAAGATCGACTTCTAATACAAAGGTTATGAATGCTTGACTGCTGCCTCGAGATGACTGGGTGTTTGTGTTGTCCTCATCATTTCATCATCATCCAGGAAAGTGGCGAAATTGGACTGAGCAAAGATTGGATAATTGTACGGGCGCTGATAACCACGCAGTTGAGCACCCCACAAACCAAACATCATCATCATCATCATGCTTGACTGCGATTTAATAACTTATTTTCAGGAATTCCTCTGGGCAAAGAGAGCGGCGCGAACTATGCTTTACTGCCATCCTCTGGAGTTATGAGGATCAGGCAGTCCCTACAGACGTCTAACAAAACTATGGCAACTCACGAAGGTTATGATGGGCTCAGAACAACCACTGAATTTAAAATACTGTCATATCACAAGTTAAAGGATCTTAGAGCTTCACATCATGGCGACACTGTGCGTACTGAAATGTGACTGAAAACATGAAAATATATCACGCATATGATACGCCAGTACGAAACCGCCTGTTGTGTTTACAATGGTCCTCTTGAACAGGTGACTTCGGAAGAAGACTCCTGAGCGTAGTTCGTAAGGAAGAAATGTGACACCTTGAATTCGTATCAGTGGCAGATTAGAAACAGACCTCATCCATTCCGGTTGGACTGGAAGGTAGTGTCATATCACATTTGTGGAGAAGATTGCAGGAGGGATGAAACATTCAATGTCCAGAGGGGCAAAGTTGGCCATGTAGTACAAACCAGCGCGAGGGACGTTATCTTGTCTTACAAGCCCGACAACTCACAATCAGGACAGCACCGATTCTGGCTGGAGACCCCGTGACAGGCTTTGGGTTGCGCATCTCCCATCTTACTGTACATCACTGGCTTCGAGAGATTACCCTGTACGCTTGCGAGCCCCCAGATACATTCCCCTCACACAAGCGCAACGTGTAGCAAGACGGATGTGTTAGATCGGTTACCATGTTGGACCATCGCAGATCTCCAGAAGGCACTTGTGCAGCAACAGGAGAAGGGAGATGCTGCAGACGAGACAACCTCACAACAGTGCAGGGGGCTGTTGTGCATCCTTTAAGGTCACGCCACCAGCAAAAGGACATCAGATGCAACAGGGGCAATCCATTGCCCACATAGGCTTCCCTGTATATTGCGTACCTATATCTCTTCGTAACGTATTCTGACTATGACTTGTAGAAATTGTATAGGAGGCCAAAAGAAGGGATTACGTAACGTTGGATAGCTCATTGTCACGACCAATAGACAATATGTACATAGAAGAACCAATGAGGAAAGTGAAAGGTAACGTCAATACGGGAGATGTTGAGACAACGAAGAGATAATCAGCATGATACGGTCTGCTGAAACATAATAATGGTCTTGCAGATGTGGTCCATCTATGAAACTAAATGAAAGGCTATTTACCTTGTGACATACGAGTTTAGCTTTTTTTTTTACTTGTAAAGTATATTCAGTGGGATGCCTTCATGCCCTCCAGTACTGCACATAGCGTTGCCCACTGCTCACTGTCGCCGTGTGTTTTTTGTTCATCTTTTGTTATCGTCGACGTGTCTGTATGTACTCTAATTTTCGTTCGTTCATTGCGTGTGCGCGCGCGCGCGCGCTCGTGTGTGTGTGTGTGTGTGTGTGTGTGTGTGTATGTGTGTGAATCTGTGTGTGTGTGTGTGTGTGTGTGTGTGTGTGTGTGTGTGTGTGTGTGTGTGTGGGTTTTGTGGTTTGGTGGTAGACTGAGTTATCTTTTCGTCTGGTCATGTTCTACATCTCTGTAGGATTTTTAGTGTCTAAATTGATCAGTGAGTTGTTACTTGTGTTGATAAGGTCATTTATTATTTTCTTGTTCACTGCAATGGCTATTTGTATGTCAAACTCTTCCTGTAACGCAGGAGTTTTCTGTTGGAATAGCTCATTCTAACAATTTCCACACCACAATACACGCAGGCCAAGTTAATACAACTCCAGTGAATCGCAAAATCGTGAGTAGAACCAAACAGTAAGTTTACCCTTCAGAACTTGCTCCAGAATAGCTGTTTCTCGCGTACCACCAACACAATAACAAAAGCATCTTAATATAGTAAGATATCTGTAATCATTATAAAACTCAATTATTATGTACATGAAATAAAATGAGGTTGCTTCAGAAATAAAAAGAAGCGTAACGTGTATAGCACAAAACGAAAAGCCTTTCCTTTAGTTGCATACACACCTCCAAGAATATAGAAGTAACTACGGAACGAAAGAAAACATTAAATAAAATTACGTTATCAGTAGTCGTCTAAGGCAAACTGAAACTGTATGCTGAATGAAATAGAAAGTTTTCTATCTGATGGCTGTAATATGCACGCAAACAGAAAGAAAACCAAGGTAATGGTTCGTGTAACAGATGAAAATGATGGGTTGCTAAATGTTAAAGACAACTGACAATGAAATGAACAGTGTTTGATATCACGGTAAAAGAAAGCAAAACGCAGTTCTACAAATAGAAACGCCTATTAAAATCCAAAAATATAAACACTGACACTAGAACACGATTCTGAAAAAGTTGTGTTTAGAACAGAGTTCTGTATGGGGGCGAACCATGGATAATTGGGAAGTCACAAATCAAACGATTAGGAAACGTTTGAAATGTAGCCTTACAGAAGACTCCCGATCAAATGGATTTATCTTGCAGTGAACCAACGAGAAAGAGTAACTAATAAGAGACATAAAGAAACGAAGAGATAGAATGGTTGTCCAAATACATTGAAGCCTCAAAGAAACTGATATAGGCATGCGTATTCAATAACAGAGATAGGTAAACAGCTAGACTACGGCGCTGCGGCCGGCACAGCATATATAAGATAAATGTCTGGCGCAGTTGTTAGATCGGTTACTACTACCAAAATGGCTGGTTATCAAGATGTAAGTGAGCTTGAACGTCGTGTTATAGGCGGTGCACGAGCGATGGGACACACCATCTCCGAGGCAGTGGCGAAGTGGGGATTTTCTCGTACGACCATTTCACGATTGTACCGTGAATATCACGAATCCGGTAAAACATCAAATCTCCAACTTCGCTGCCGCCGGAAAAAGATCCTGCAAGAACGGACTGAAGAGAATCATTCAATGTAGAGAAGTGAAAATCTTCCGCAAATTGCTGCAGATTTCAGTGCTGGGTGATCAACAAGTGTCACCGTGCGAAGCATTCAATAAACATCATGGATATGAGCTTTCCGAGCCGAAAGCCCAGTCGTGTACCCTTGATGACTGCACGACACAAAGCTCTACGCCTCGCCTGGGCCCGTCAAACCGACATTGGACTGTTGATGACGGGAAACATGTTGCCTGGTCGGACAAGTGTCGTTTCAAATTGTATTGAGTGGATGGACGTGTACGGGTATGGAGACAATCTCACGATGCCATGGATCCAGCTTGTCAGCAGGGTGGAGGCTCTGTAATGGCGTGAGGCGTTTGCATTTGGAGTGATATGAGACCCCTGATACGTTTAGATACGACTCTGACAAGTGACACGCAGGTAATCATCCTGTCTGATTAGATGCATCCATTCATGTCCATTGTGCATTCCGACGGACTTGGGGAAATCCAGCAGGATAATGCGACACTCCACACGTCGAGAATTGGAAGAGGGTGGCTTCAGGAACACTCTTCTGAGTTTAAACAGTTCCGCTGGTCACTAAACTCCCCAGACATGAACATTACTGAGCATATCTAGGATGCGTTGCAACGTGCTGTTCAGAGGAGATGTCCACCCCCTTGTACTCTTCCGGATTTATGGACAGCCCTGCAGGATTCATCGTGTCAATTACCTTCCATCACTACTTCAGACATTAGTCGACTCCATGCCACGTCGTGATGCGGCGCTTGTGTGTGCTCGCCGGGGCCCTACACGATATTAAGCAGGTGTACCAGTTTCTTTTGCTCTTCAGTGTAATAACCCTCCTCCGTCTCCACCCCTCCCCCAAACACACACCATGCGATGGCATGTTGGGTATGGATGTTGATGACTAGTTGCTGGAAACTGCAGTTGAAGGATTGGAATACAAAAATAGCTGCAGGTGTGCAAGGTATCAGGCAAATCCAACACTTTCCATGAAAACCCTGACATGATAAGCAAATTCAGTAGTATGTCACATAGCTCCGAATAAATCGTGACATTAAATTAATTTGCAAGAAATTAAAGGTCTTTACATGGATAGTCAGGCAGCAGTTAGAGTTGACGGTAAATTGAGTTCATGGTTCAGAGTAGTTTCAGGGGTAAGACAAGGCTGCAACCTGTCTCCACTGTTGTTCATATTATTTATGGATCATATGTTGAAAACAATAGACTGGCTGGGTGAGATTAAGATATGTGAACACAAAATAAGCAGTCTTGCATATGCGGATGACTTAGTTGTGATGGCAGATTCGATTGAAAGTTTGCAAAGTAATATTTCAGAGCTAGATCAGAAATGTAAGGACTGTGGTATAAAGATTAGCATCTCCAAAACGAAAGTAATGTCAGTGGGAAAGAAATATAAACGGATTGAGTGCCAAATAGGAGGAACAAAGTTAGAACAGGTGGACGGTTTCAAGTACTTAGGATGCATATTCTCACAGGATGGCAACATAGTGAAAGAACTGGAAGCGAGGTGTAGCAAAGCTAATGCAGTGAGCGCTCAGCTACGATCTACTCTCTTTTGCAAGAAGGAAGTGAGTACCAAGACTAAGTTATCTGTGCACCGTTCAATCTTTCGACCAACTTTGTTGGGAGCGAAAGCTGGGTGGATTCAGGTTACCTTATCAACAAGGTTGAGGTTACGGATATGAAAGTAGCTAGGATGATTGCAGGTACTAGTAGATGGGAACAATGGCAGGAGGGTGTCCACAATGAGGAAATCAAAGAAAAACTGGGAATGAACTCTATAGATGTAGCAGTCAGGGCGAACAGGCTTAGATGGTGGGGTCATGTTACACGCATGGGAGAAGCAAGGTTACCCAAGAGACTCATGGATTCAGCAGTAGAGGGTAGGAGGAGTCGGGGCAGACCGAGGAGAAGGTACCTGGATTCGGTTAAGGATGATTTTGAAGTAATAGGTTTAACATCAGAAGAGGCACCAATGTTAGCACTGAATAGGGGATCATGGAGGAACTGTATAAGGGGGGCTATGCTCCAGACTGAACGCTGAAAGGCATAATCAGTCTTAAATGATGATGATGATGATGATGATGATGATTAAATTAACGAAAGTAATACGAGTAACGAGCGAGCAAATGGAATAACACAGACTAACACAAGAATGCCTAAATGCATGTCATACCTTCCCACCATGAGGCAGACGCAGTTCCGAGGGGAGAAACGAGAACAGAAGCCGAGAGCAGAACCGTGTTAAGCTGAAGGCCCTACGATAAGGGACAGACACCCACGTCGCCAACTAACCGCTAGGACCACCCCCCAGCCCATGTTAAAAGCTAGAGCCCTCCAGAAGAACAGTATAGATGTTACGATAACACTAAAAGGACCACCCCAGCCGCAAGTTTTAGCGTGAGACTTTTTCGCGTCTCGGTTACGTCAGGACTACCCCCCAGACCATGTTAAAAGATAGAGCCTTCCAGAAGAACAGTATAGATCTTACGATAACACTAAAAGGACCAGACCAGCTGCAAGTTTTAGCGTGAGACTTTTTCGCGTCTCTGTTACGTTGCAAACTTTAAAAACATTGCCCCACCACGAAAAGTATAACGTTTCCCATTGGATAGACAGATTTTTGTAGGCGGAGCTTAAGGTTAACATTGAGACCCTGATTGGTCAGATGAAAACACAGCCAGATAGTTTTTTTGAACCAACTTCGGTAAATTGTAGTAAGGAGAAGTTAGGAGAGAGTTGCTTCCGAGACGGCGATGTGAGCGGAGGTGTGCTGCCCACTGCCCCCTGACGAACACCGGCAAGGTAATGAACGCATGCAATGCCGCATAACAGCGCATAAAGCTTCACTCAGAACTGCTGAAGTCTCATCTGTTACACCCCTTTTTTGCGTAATATTAGTGTCGATCGTCAATTAAAGCTCATGGTTTTCACATTTGCCACTTGAAGTAAAAATCTGAAACGCGATGATTTTTCTGTTATATAGTTATTGAGAAGCCACATCAGCCACTGTGATTTACTACAAGTTAGATAAGTAATTAAAGATAATTGAGGGTCACTGTAGACCATTTTGATAGTTTGCTCTCTTGTGAAACTTAATTTAAACCTAGATTACAGATATGATATGGCATAGGTCATCCTTCGATCCATTGCAGAACTTGGAAACCCACTCAGGGAATATTCGTTCACATTTTTGTTGAACGCAGTTGGTTTTTATCATCCTGTATTAAAACATTTCGTTTTATCAATAGTGCAATTTATAAACAATGTTTTGTGAGTAAAACAAAATTTCCAATGGTAAACTTAACTGCTTTTTCGACGTTATTTTACCAGCAAACTAAAAATAGGAAAGCCTTGAACCCCTTCCACTAAATTTAGTTAGTATTAAGATTCTTTTACAGGGAGTGCAGTGGAGCTGACGCTGAAATCATTAAGTATTTGGTTATATCATCGCTAGTCTCACTGAACTCTTCTGAACTCTACATGTCATGTGTGGTCTGGCGTCTCCTTACCAGCAACAGGTCCCAGGTTCAAACTAGTCAATTTCCTAAAAAACACGCTCAGAGCGTCGTTGCGCGAAAGTGGTAGGGAGACACGATATAGAACAAACAGACACCACGCAGAATGTTAGAGGTGTACGCCTACAAACAATATCTGATCAAAATTCTCTGGACAGTCCTATGTAATGTGGAATTAACCACTAGATATCACGAGAGGCGGACCCGCCAGTATGAGCGGAGGTGGGGAGTAATGTTTGCCAGTAGAGAAGCAGAGTTCCATAACATCGAATGTGGACTAGTCATTGGATGTCATGTCCGCAGCCCATGGGCTTGCGGTAGCATTCTCGCTTCCCGCGCACGGAGTCCCGGGTTCGATTCCCGGCGCGTCAGGTATTTTCTCTGCCTCGTGATGACTGGGTGTTGTGTGTCATTCATCATCATTTCATCATCATCGTTGACTCGCAAGTCGCCGAAGTGGCGTCAACTGAAAAGAATTTGTAATACGTCGGGCGAATTGCCCCGCATGCGTCCTCCCGGCCAACAACACCATACGATCATTTCACTCATTTCATTGGATGTCATCTGATTGACAGATTCATCAGGGACATTTCAGCTCTTCTAAAGCTGCGCAAGTTAACTGTTGTTATTGTGGAGTAGAAATGCGAAGGAACAACCACAGCTGGTTTAAGACAAGGCACAGAACTCATGTACTGAGGTATATGGATCTTCGAGCGTTGCGGAGGGTGACTATAAAAAATCACATAAAATCAGCGTAAAGGATCACTCGTAAGTTCTAAAGTGCTACCAAGAGCCTAGCCAACCCAGCGCCTGAGCGTAGGGAGTTGAAAAGTATGGGGTACAATGGCCGATCAACCCCACATGAGCCACATATTGCTGTAGCCAATGCCGAGCGATACTTACGGTAGTGTAAAGACCGGCGACACTGGACAGTGGAGTGATGAATCGCGCTGTAGCCTGTGACAATGGGAAGGACGGAAGACCGAATGCGTAGAGAACGTTACCTGCCACCAAGAGTTGTGCCAACAATGAAGTAAGGAGGAGGTTGTTTTTCGATATGCGGGTGTTTCTCGTGGTTAAGATGTGTCCTCTTAAGAAAACAGTAAATGCAGACTGATATGAATTTGTTTTACAGGCGTCGTATATTGAAAAGTAGAGAAGCAGTTAGGCTAGTATGACTGTATTAGCATGGCAATGCAACCTCTCATACAGCAGCATCTGTAGGGCAATGATTTGTGGACAATAACATTCCTGAAATGAACTGGTCTCTCCAGAGTCCCGACTGGAGCCCAGTGTAACACCTTTGGTTGAGTTAGAACATCGACTTCGCTTCAGACTGCGGTGTCCAACGTCACTACCTTCTGTGGTTTCGGCTCTTGAGGAATGATGATGATGAGGTCCCATACTTCGAGGAGCGTATGGGACGATTCGGGAGACCCGCACCGCTGTGCTAGGCAAGGTCCTAGTGGAGGTGGTTTGCCATTGGCTTCCTCCGACCGTAATGGGGGTGAATGATGATGATGAAGACGAAACCCAGTCATCTCGAGGCAGGAAAAATACCTAACCCCGCCGGGAATCGAACCCGGGACCCCGCGCACTGGGAGCGAGAACGCTACCGCAAGATCACGAGCTGCGGACTCTTGAGGAATAATGGGCTGCTCCACAGACATTCAGACACCTCATTGAAAATTTCGGCAGCAGAGATCAAGCGGAAGGGTGGACACAATCATATTATTTTCACCGACAGATTTTCAGATACTTTCGATTAGGCAATGTATGAGTATATAAGGCATATGGTTGTTGATGTGGTATGCAGCAACTCTGCTGAACTCAAGAGGGCAGCTGCAAAGTAACAGGAACGGCGAGCGGCATCAAACCAATCCTAGGGATGACAAAAACAACGACAACAACATGTCACAGTATAATTAGGCCACCTTTACATGTACACATTATCGACACCACACTTATGTTTCGTCGATTTTGTATACCCCTTAACAACTGAGCGACAGTGTATAGTGCATTTGCGACTATCATTACTTTATATAGACAGTCGATATTGTGAAGGAGCGTCAGAAGGCCATGCCTGCGTCTGTGTTATCCCTAAAATTAGATGTAGTGGTGTACACTCTGGAAAACTAGCATCAGATTATATTCAATAATACCTGTATTGTAAGATGAACAAACGGCTCCTGAAATAACGTTCAAACTACAATAATTTCTTCAATAAGGATGGTGGCCTCCAGCATCTGCGTGGGACCCATCGAAGGTGAAGTTGTTGCGCACACCCGGACTTTGGAATGAAAGCAGTGGGACTGGAAATATGTGATAGCAGAACCCGTTGTCAGTAGCGTCTTGACCAGTTAGAATGGCTACATAAGACCATGACTAGGAAATGGTCGGCGCAGGCGCAGAGTTAGTCTAGTGTGAGCTTCTTGGCGGAACAAAGCCCGATACGTTTTCTCTCTCTCTCTCTCTCTCTCTCTCTCTCTCTCTTTAAATACAGGTTAGCTATCCTGAATTGTCTGTTATTTCTGGCACACTCAGGGGCAGAGTGGACCGCAGCGACCGCTCCAGGCCAGCCATGTGCAGAGACTAGTATCGTCACCAGAAACGGGAAAATACTAATTCTGGCAATTTGATAAGCTGTAGCTCGCATGTCCTTTGTATAGGAGACAATGCTTCAAGAAGTGAGGAGGGGGATATCAGGCAAGATGAAAGATGGCGAAGTCGCAGCGCTATGAGATTTGACAGTAACTCACATCAAATATTAATGCAAATCTGAAAACATATGTGATCTCAGAAAAATGAGGTGCATCTAGTGACACAACAATACCTCAATATCTTTAAAACTACAGAGGTTAATATCTCACAGTAAATAAACTTTTTCACAGTGACTCTCTGATGTATCAACTTTTAATCGCTTCATGTGATTTCAACAAATATTGTCTGCAATGATAACGTTGCAAGATAACTATCATCTCTGAAAGCTAGGTTTCTGTATCTATTTTATTTCTTTGTTTATGACGCCTTTTATATTTTTTCATTATGCAAATGATTGTTAGAACACCATAACCATCACAATTACAAAGTAAATGAACATAGCATCAATACCTCATATTGTCAAATTGGTGTAGTTATTTAATGAGCAGTTTACTATTTTGTCGTTTACTTGATTTAAATGTTGATTGCAAGTGCTATTAGAAATTGTGCCAATTTACAAGTTATAAACCGCATGTGTTAGCAGACATCACAGCTGAAAAGAGAACCGAAAGACGCTTCTGTTAAGAAGGCATAAATATTGGTTTTAACAATACTTAAGAAAAATCCGTTGTCATTTATCGTAAGCACACTTGAGCAAGAATGATCACTTATTTATGAACCATTTATTACTTATACTTATTGTAAACGATATGTGTGCAACCGAATGTTTATGGTATTTCCTTATTAAAATATTGTTGTGCTATATTAATTTAGTCTGGGAAATGGTCAACATGAATCAGATCATGTCAGTAGAGCTTACAGATGATGTACATTACTGGCCATTAAAATTGCTACACCACGAAGATGACGTGCTACAGACGAGAAATTTAATCGACAGGAAGAAGATGATGTGATATGCAAATGATTAGCTTTGCAGTGCATTCACAGAACGTTGGCGCCGATGGCGACACCTACAACGTGCTGACATGAGGAAAGTTTCCAACCGATTTCTCGTACACGAGCAGCAGTTGACCGGAGTTGCCTGGTGAAACGTTGTTGTGATGCCTCGTGTAAGGGGGAGAAATGCCTACCATCACGTTTCCGACTTTGATAAAGGTCGGATTGTAGCCTATCGGGACTGCGGTTTATCGTATTGCGACACTGCTGCTCGCGCTGGTCGAGATCCAATGACTGTTAGCAGAATATGGAATCGGTGGGATCAGGAGGGTAATACGGAACGCCGTGCTGGATCCCAACGGCCTCGTATCACTAGCACTCGAGATGACAGGCATCTTATCCGCATGCCTGTAACGGATCGTGTAGCCACGTCTCGATCCCAGAGTCAACAGATGGGGAAGTTTGCAGGACAACAACCATCTGCACGGACAGTTCGACGACGTTTGCAGCAGCATGGACTATCAGCTCGGAGACCATGGCTGCGGTTACGCTTGACGCTGTATCACAGACACGAGTGTCTTCGATGGTGTACTCAACGACGAACCTGGGTGCACGAATGGGAAAACGTCATTTTTTAGGATGAATCCAGGTTCTGTTTACAGCATCATAATGGTCGCATCCGTGTTTGGCGACATTGCGTTGAACGCACATTGGAAGCGTGTATTCGTCATCGCCATATTGGCGTATCACCCGGCGTGATGGTATGGGGTGCCATTGGTTACACGTCTCGGTCACCTCTTGTTCGCATTGACGGCACTTTGAACAGTGGACGTTACATTTCAGATGTGTTACGACCCGTGGCTCTACCCTTCATTCGATCCCTGTGAAACCCTACATTTCAGCAGGATAATGCACGATTGCATGTTGCAGGTCCTGTACGTGCCTTTCTGGATACAGAAAATGTACGGCTGCTGCCCTGACCAGCACATTCTCCAGATGTTTCACCAATTGAAAACGTCTGGTCAATGGTGGCCGAGCAACTGGCTCGTCACAATATGCCAGTCACTACTCTTCATGAACTGTGGTATCGTGTTGAAGCTGCATGGGCAGCTGGACCTGTACACGCCATCCAAGCTCTCTTTTAACTCAATGCCCAGGTGTATCAAGGCCGTTATTACGGCCAGAGATGGTTGTTCTCGGTACTGATTTCTCAGGATCTGTGAACCCATATTGCATGAAGATGCAATCACATGTCAGTTCTAGCACAATATATTTGTCCAATGAATACCCTTTTATCATCTGCATTTCTTCTTGGTGTAGCAATTTTAATGGCCAGTAGTGTATTTTTGGTCGGGATGGCCTTCAGCCAATGGAAATCAGACAGTAGCTGAACACTACAGGAGTCAAGTGGAGGCTGGGACTTTTCGAGTGAAGGGCTCAAGGGAGCGATTCTGGACACCTCGTGGGGAGTTCTGGAAAAAGGAAGACGTGTATGGAGAAATGTGCACACTTCAGTCGTGTAAGTGATTAAAATTTTTGAAAACATTATCAGCCATCTTATATAATGTAATTAAATATATATAATTAAAAACAGTCTTGTTCGCAAATTTCTTTTAATCAGAGTGACCGTTTTCAATCCTTAAGGATCATTTTCAAACTCCAGAACGGCAGGTGGACTTCCTTGGAGCAAGCTGCGCCAACCCACGATGCTGAACTGACTGCTTAAGATACAAGCAATATCAGTCAAAGCGGCGACTGGTTTACTCGTATGAGATGCTGTTCCGGAGAGTAACCAGTTTTCAGTAACTGTTAGGTACCATAGCGTTCTATGACAACCAGAAAAACCATTAAAAATTTAATCAGTTCTCTCAGTTGAGAAATACATTGATTCAATCTTGCGGTTTGGAGTCATTAATGGTATTCACATCATTTCGGTCAGTGAACTTCACTCATAGCAACAATATGCAGAAGAACAGAAAGAAAAATTGAAGGCATATTGAAGGAATATAAGTTTGGTTTCAAAACGGATAAGGTACCAGAGAAACAATTCTGATATCGCGCTCAGTAATGGAAAAATGGTGCAACATTTTCGAAATTCTGTAAAAAATGGGTTTACGCTATACGTAACGACGGATAATTTACAATGAGTACAAGGGCCAAGAGGGAAGAATAAAAGCGGAAAGCCAAGAACAAAGTGCTCGGATTAAAAAGGGTGTTCAGTTTATACATTGAAGAAACAATGTCGGAAATAAAGAGAAAGGTTCAAGGGCAGGATTAAAATTCAATGTGAAAGAATAGCAATCATAAGATTCTTTACTGCAATGGCTATATTAAGTGGAGTTGGAGAAGAATTGCAGAATATAGAATTGTTGAGTAGAAAGAACAATCTAATGAATACAGAATATGGATTGAGAGTAAAACGAAAAAAGAAGATAGCAACGAAAAATAACAGAAATGAGGACAGCGAGAAATTCAGCATCAAAAGTGGTGATCACGAAGTAGACGAAGTTAACAATTCTCTTACCATGGAGGCAAAATGACGCATAACGGATGAAGTAAGGAGGACAAAAAAAAATGGAAGCAGCACAGATAAAGAGGGCATTCCTGGCCGAGAGAATTCTACTGACATCAAAAACAGACCTTAATTTGATGAAGAAATTTCTGATGATGAACATTCGGAACACCGCATTGCATGGTAATGAAACATAGACTGTGGGAAAACCGGAACAGAAGAGAATATAAGCGTTTGAGGTATGGTGCTACAGAAAAGTCCTAAAAACCAGGTGGAATGATAACATAAGGAATGAGGAGGTTCTCTGCAGAATCGGCGAAGAAGCAACATACGAATACAAGGAAAACGGTAAAAACTGTAGGGGAGGACAGAGACTGTGATACATCGAGCGCCGGCCGCTGTGAGCGAGCGGTTCTAGCCGCTTCAGTCGCAGGTTAGAATCCTGCCTCAGGCATGGATGGATGTGTGTGATGTCCTTAGGTTAGTTAGGTTTAAATAGGTCTAAGTCTAGGGGACTGATGACCTCAGATGTTAAGTCGCGTAGTGCTTAAAGCCACACATCCAGCAAATAATTGAGGATGTACGTTGCAAGTGTTACTCTGAGCCGAAAAAAAAACAAAAAAAAACAGTGCGGAATGTTCTCCTTTCATCTGCGGACTTACAGAAGGCGAACGTGAGATGAAGGTGAAACTGAATGATCAGAATCCTTGGCCACAGTCTTTAGTAGATTGGGATTGGAAAGTGGCTGAGGGTTGCGTGGGTGTAAATCCGTAACAATTTTTAAATATAATTATTGTTCAAATTCAACAACTGTACAAAGTGAACATAAGTAAAGTATTCAGTACTCAGATTATTAAAATTCAAAGCTTAATATGTAACACGACAGAACATACGATAGAATCATATGTCGCTTAGAATTTCTTCAACTTCACAATAATAGGGTACAAAACAATAACACAAAAATAATAGGATGACGAAGAAATACAATTTATGATGAAATCTTAGCCCAGAAGGTAGTATCTCAAAATCTACTCCACCAAAAGCCGACACTCTACAGAATCAGCTTACAAGATAGTAGAAAATAAATGAGAGAACACACTACCCAACCACCAACAACACTCACAGTAAATGTTCGAAAAAAAATGTTCAAATGCCTGTGAAATCTTATGGGACTTAACTGCTAAGGTTATCAGTCCCTGAGCTTACACACTACTTAACCTAAATTGTCCTAAGGACAAACACACACAACCATGCCCGCGGGAGGACTCGAACCTCCGCCGGGAGCAGCCACACACACAGTAAATGAGAATAGCAAATCAGTGAACGTTAGCAGTAAGGACAGATCACAAATTTCACTGAACACAATTAGCAATAAGATACAAATTCTCGTTGTTTAATACACTTGGCCCCACACTGACTTCGTCAGAGTAGCAGTGTGTGTTCATTTCGGATTACTGAGCCAGGCTGTCTACACTAAAAAGATTTGTACTGCACACAACCGGCACATTCTCCTTTATCCATCGTAGCCTAACTTCTGTATCCAGGCAGCGCATTCCCTGGATGAACAAAGCCAAGCACAGTGCGCTCGTCCAACCCGGAACCGATGCCCCCTGTTAACAGGATGCCGCCGCAAATCCAAACTGCCGAGGCCACCTGACTGTCACACTGCCGTTGCTTTGCTGCATGTACATCCTGCTCCACCTCGTTCAGTCGATTTCCCTCTTAGGTAGTTGTCTTGTTGGCCGCCGTGGTACTACCGTTCCCGTTGCAGCTCTCTCTGTGATGGCGGCCGCCCCTTACCTACCTGACCCCACTACCACTGACCGACGCCCTGGGCCAGCCATGCCGGAACGTCAACAAGGCTGGCCAACGCGCCACGTATGGCCTGACAGAAAAAGCAGATTCTTGTACCGAGTGAGGTGAAGCAGTGGTTAGGACACTGGAGTCGCTTTCGCGAGGACTGTCCAAATCCCCATCTAGCCGTCCCAATTTAAGTTTTCTGTGATTTCCCTAAATCACTTACGGCAAATGTAGGGATGGTGCCTTTGAAACCGGCTTGACCGATTTTCTTCCCCAGCCTTTCGTAATCCGATCATTTGCTTCGTCTCTGATAACCGCTGTCGACATTACGATAAACTCAAATCTTCCTTTCTTTGAAATCTTGCCGGTTTCTGTCCGCTGCCCCAGGCACTGGCTCAAAGTTGATGCCACTTCCTTCACTCAGCCACCTCTCCGTCCCTACGTCACATACTCCACATCTCAGTATCTCACCTCGGCGCAGCGTTCAGCAAACTGTTATATATCCACGCTCTGTGCTGTGGCAGGAATGAATAACAAGTGCTGGCACCAACTGCCGGGCGGAGGGATGTATTCAGTGAACTGCTAATTCACGGCACAAATGACACACGAATAGTGTACAACATCTATAAAACGTAAATAGGAGTAACAAAGTTGAAAAGCGAAAACGGTAAGCTCGCGATAAGAAGGATTTAAAACAGGATTGCAGCGTATTATCATGCTTGTTCAACTTCTGATTCGAAGAAGCAATAAATAAACTGAAAAAAACTTAACAAAAGGAATAAAAGTAAATCGGAACTTGATATCAAAGCTAAATTTCGGACCGACGTACTTCTCCTCGTCAGATGTAAGGAAGATCTTTTAAAAGTATGTACTTTATACCTGATACAGAACATGGCTTATGGATAAACAGCGCACATAAAAAGATAATGAAGAACAGAAGAAAGCAGAACAACGATTTGCTTAACATCAAATTTCGGATCGATAGAGGAGTGGAAGAAGTGCACTAACTGTTGTTATCTATTATGAAGCAAGACTGTACAGCATGCCGAAGTAAGTATGGTATCAAAGATGGGAAACTTTCTTGAATAAAAGAGACCTACTGATATCAGACATTGATAAGAAAGTGAGAAACAACTGAAACTGTGAATCTGGAGCACAGCACAGAATGGAAGAGAAACATTGGCCACAGGCAGTCCGGAGGCGAAGGAACTGGAAGCACTTAAGAATGTTGAAAGTTAAGTGGACGTGTAACGAAAGAAATGAAAGAGTGCTAGAGGAATGGGCGAGGATAGATCTGCACTGAAAGATATTTTCCAGAAGAAGGGAAAGGCTAGAGGGACATTCCTGCAGCATCTAAGTTTCGTTCACCTGGCACTGGAGAGACGTGGTAGAGGCGTAAAACAGTGAAGACAGACAAAGATTAGAAAATGCAAAACAAGCTGAAGAGCATGTACGACGTAGAAATAGAATGATAAAAGATAGCACGATATAGGAAAAGATATGGACAGCTTAAAACCATTTCTGAAGACTGATTACGTCAATAATGGGTAACACATACTCGCGAGATCTCCCGTGACATCGGTTGCTCGGAATGGTGCAGTCACTTCCAGCAAAAGGACACGGTGTTGAAGAATGGGTCCCGTTCGAAGAAACCTCGCTCACAGTGTCCTTACTAGCCTGAAAAACGGCGGCGTGCTTCTGAGCAGACGTGCGGAACAATCGCAGCCGTCTCTCTTCGCAGTACTGACTTACCAACGATCACAGCAGTGGCTACAATAAAAATTTCTGTAACGAATGCGAGAGAATCTCATGTTATGCTGTTAGTATTTTAATAATATCATTATCTACTTTCTTTTCAATAAAAACCGATTGATACACAATTCGCGCTGCAACCAAAGACCTCAGCAGCTTGCAGTATAAATTTTTTAATTTTTATATTGCGCCACAACCAACACTAAGTTGTCTGCTGATACAGAGGATTTTCTCCAAGACAACTGACACAATATATTACGTACAGGTGTTGCCTTGTAGCTCTTAAGCATCTGAATATAATGTCAGATTTCAAAACCGCAATTAGTAACTGATAAATAATTATCTGCTGGCAGTTTCTATCGTCTCGCCTTCATATACCGCAAAATTATTTGTCAGTACTCTACATGGGAACATTCGTGTAGTGACTTCAAATAAAATACACTGAAGAGCCAAAGAAACTGGTAAACCTGCCTAATATCGTATAGTGCCTCCGCGAGAACGCAGAAGCATCTCAACACGACGTGGCATGCACTCGACTAATGTCTGAAGTAGTGATGGAGGCAAATGAAACCATGAATCCTGCAGGGCTCTCCATAAATCCGTAAGACCACGAGGGCATGGAGATCTCTTCTGAGCAGCACGTTGCAAGGCATCCCAGACATGCTCAATAATTTTCAAGTCTAGGGAGTTTGGTGGTCTTCCTGGAGCCACTCTATAGCAATTCTGGATATTTTGGGTATCGCATTGTACTGCTGGAATTGCCCAAGTTCGTTTGAATCCACAATGGACATGAATGATTGCAGGTGATCAGACAGGATGATTATGTGCGTGTCACAGAGTCGTATCTAGACGTATCAGGGGTCCCATATCACTCCTATTGCACACGCCCCATACTATTACAGAACCTCCACCAGCTTGAACAGTCCCCTGCTGACATGCAGAGTCCATGGATTCATGAGGTTGTTTCCATACCCGTACACGTCCATCTGCTCGATACAATGTGGAACGAAACTCGTCCGAGGAGGCAGCATGTTTCCAGCCATCAACAGTCCAATGTCGGTGTTGACAGGCCCAGGAAAGCAGTCATCAAGGGCACATGACTGGGCCTTTGTCTCCGAAAGCTCATATCGATGATGTTTCGTTGAATGGTTCGCACGCTGACACTTGCCGACAGCCCAGCATTGAAACCTCCAGCAATTTTCGGAAGGGTTGTACTTCTGTCACGTTGAATGATTCTATTCAGTCGTCGTTGGTCCCGTTCTTGCAGGTCCTTTTTCCAGTCGCAGCGATATCGGAGAGTTGATGTTTTAGAGGATTCCTCATATTCACGATACACTCGTGAAGTGGTCGTACGGTAAAAAGTCAGTTCGTCGCTAACTCGGGTATCAGTTTTACATTTGTATGCTAATATGCTAGAACGGCACATTCGACTTAGCTTCGCTAAAATTGTATAACTGCTTAGAATGTGCGACCTTAATCAGCAATACTTGTCCCTCAACGTAACTCCATCATAAACGCAGTTCAATACGTAATGACTCGAATGGTGTTTGGCTGACCCCACAGTAAAAACGTTGACATCTACGCTGTTGCAAATAATTCTTTGCGATACTTGAAGATGATAACAAGAGCGAAATTGGTAGTTAAGAAACAACAAATGGCAATTTTGAAGTACATTGGCTGACAAAATGTGAAGCATCCGCAAGTGGAGGAGGAAACTCAACGAACCATCACAGCTTCAAAGGTTATGCGGTATTACAACAGCGATTACAAAATCAAGTGACATTTACGAAGAACATGGCAGTATGCGCACACTTATCAGCATGACGTTGCTCTTCGTATCGCCAGGACGTATGCACTGATTCGCTTGAGAAGCGTGTCATAAGCCCTTTGCAACCTCTCATTGTGCAAGCTGGCCCACAACTGTTGTAATTGGTCCATGATACGAGGGTTGTCCAGAAAGTAAGTTCCGATGGAACGAAAAGGAAACCACAGTGAAAACCAGAAACGTTTTATTTGCAACAATAAGGTACACCTTACACCTGCTTCCCTACATAGTCGCCGCTACAACTTCGAGTGTTGTCGTAGTGTTGTATCAACTTTACAATATCATCGTCATAGAAAACAGCCGCCTGTGTTTTCGGCCAGTTATCTGCACTGGTTTGCAGCTCGTTGTCTGTGGAAAAATTTTGTCTTCATAGCCAGCGGTTCTTGTGAGCAGAGATGAGACTCAGGGGGAGCCAATTACGGACTGTATTGTGGGTGAGCAAACACTTCTCATCGGAAACGCTGCAGGAGCGTCTTCACTGCCCCTGCAGTGTGCGGCCGAGAATTGGCATGAAGAAGGAACTGCTCGACACTTGTGTTTGTTGGGTGCATGACACAGGCGAAATCTCTAACCAGGCCCTCATACTTGGCGGGAGACGTTATTCCCTACGCATCTTTAAGTGCTCACTGTTCACTCAAAATTGAAAAGAGCGACGCGACACGTCGACGGGCATACTAGAGACACCGCTCAACACATATGCGCAAAGCTTTACCAGATTTCCCCAGTGTTTTCCATTTCGTGAACGATCGGAACTTACTTTCTGGACAGCCCTCGTATATTAGATACTAGTATTGGAACGCAGTTGATGACCGAGCTGGCCCACACGTGTTCTATCAGGGATAGATCTGGGGATCTTGCTGACCATGATAGTACGTCTCAACATCCCAGAGTTCTGAATAACAAGTGCCATGTATAGACGAAAATTGTTCTGTTGAAAAATGAAAGCCCCAGGACCTGATGAAGTATCAGTGGACATGATAAGAGCAGCAGGTCCAGTGGGAATGCAGTGGCTGTATAGAGTACTATCAAGCGTGTGGAGAAATAGTAAAATACCTGGCGACTGGAGAACAGGAGACATTGTTTCCATCTTCAAGAAAGGCAATAAAAGACTTTGTAAAAACTACAGAGGAATAACCCTCATGAGTCATACAGCCAAGATTTTTGAAAGAATTTTACTAAATCGAATAAGTGAAAAGATAGAAAAGGAGCTGAGCGAAGAACAGCATGGGTTTAGGAAAGGAAGGAGCACAATCGACCTGATATTTTCTATCCGTCAACTGATGGAAAAAAGGTGGGAGTATAACAAAAGGGTGATAATGGTTTTTATAGACATAGAAAAGGCATATGACTCAGTTGACAGGGAAAGACTCTGGGAAGAACTGAAGAAGATAGATATAGAAGATGGATACATTAATGTTATAAAGACAATGTACAGAGGCCACAATTGTAGAATTAGAACACCATTGGGGAACACTGAATACTTCGAAATAAGACAAGGACTTAAGCAAGGAAGTATTCTATCTCCTGCGCTTTTTAATGTTGTGATGGAGGGAATGAATAGGGCAGTTAAAGATATAGCAAAAGAAAAAGACAAAAAGATGATTTTTGCAGATGATATGGTAATATGGGGTGATAAAGAGGTAGATGTACAGTTACAGCTTGATGCGTGGAAGGAAATAATGAAAAGGTATGGATTAAGAATAAATAAAGATAAGAGTGAAGTAATGGTATTTGGAAGAGAGAGAGGTATCAATGGAAATATTACCTTGAATGGAGAACCCCTCAAAGTGGTAGAAAGTTTCACTTATTTAGGGAGTGAAATATCTAGGGATGGAAGAATAACTAACGAAATTAATAGGAGGTTACAGAAGGGAGGCAATTTCTACCAAACAATAAAACATCTGATTTGGAATAATGAAGTTTCAGAAAGATCAAAACTCCTGATGTATAAGAATTATTACTTCCCTATTGTCACCTATGGTGGAGAAACATGGACAATGAAAGAAAGGGACTGGAGCAGACTGAGAGCAGGGGAAATGAAATTTCTCAGAGCAGTTAAGGGAAAAACAAGAATGGATAGAGTAAGGAATGTAGAGATTAGAAAGGACCTCAAACAAGAAAGTATGAGAGAAGAAATTGAAAGAAAGAGATTAAGATGGTATGGGCATGTTAAGAGGATGCATGGGCAGAGACTCCCCAAAATTATGGAAGAACTAAAGATGGATGGGAAACGACCTAGAGGGCGCCCAAGAACACGGTGGAAAATCGGAGTGAGAATATCTGTTGAAAGGAGAGGTGTGACCTGGCAGCAAGTGGAGGAAGAAAAGTGGTGGGAGGACCGAGCCAAATGGAGAGGACTCGTCAGCACCCAGACCCGGCAGTAGCTGGAGCGGGATTCGGATATAGATAGAAAAATGATACTATTGCATGAGAAGTAACACATGAGGACCAGGATGTCTGTGACGTGCCGTTGTGCCATAAAGTCCCTCAGTCACTACCAACCGTGACCGGAAGTCAAGCCCCATGGCTACTATATCGCAACGCAATCTACATCTACATCTACATCCATACTCCGCAAGCCACCTGACGATGTGTGGCGGAGGGTCCCCTGAGTACCTCTATCGGTTCTCCCTTCTATTCCAGTCTCGTATTCATCCTGGAAAGAATGATTGTCGGTATGCTTCTGTGTGGGCTCTAATCTCTCTGATTTTATCCTCATGGTCTCTTCGCGAGATATACGTAGGAGGGAGCAATATACTGCTTGACTCTTCGGTGAAGGTATGTTCTCGAAACTTTAACAAAAGCCCGTGCCGAGCTACTGAGCGCCTCTCCTGCAGAGTCTTCCCTGGAGTTTATCTTTCATCTCTGTAATGCTTTCGCGATTGCTAAATGATCCTGTAACGAAGCGCGCTGCTCTCCGTTGGATCTTCTCTATCTCTTCTATCAACCCTATCTGGTACGGATCCCACACTGCTGAGAAGTATTCAACCTACTTCCTTTGTTTTCGGATTGCATTTCCTTAGGATTCTTCCAATGAATCTCAGTCTGGCATCTGCTTTACCGAAGATCAACTTTATATGATCATTCCATTTTAAATCACTCCTAATGCGTACTCCCAGATGCTTTATGGAATGAACTGCTTCCAGTTGCTGACATGCTATTTTGTAGCTAAATGATAAGGGATCGATCTTTCTATGTATTCGCAGCACATTACACTTGTCTACATTGAGATTCAATTGCCAATCCCTGCACCATGCGTCAATTCGCTGCAGATCCTCCTGCATTTTAGTACAATTTTCCTCTCGATACACCACAGCATCATCTGCAAAAAGCCTCAGTGAACTTCCGATGTCATCCACCAGGTCATTTATGTATATTGTGAATAGCAACGGTCCTATGACACTCCCCTGCGGCACACATGAAATCACTCTTACTTCGGAAGACTTCTCTCCATTGAGAATGACATGCTGCGTTCTGTTATCTAGGAATTCCTCAATCCAATCACACGATTGGTCTGATAGTCCATATGCTCTTACGTTTTTCATTAAACGACTGTGGGGAACTGTATCGAACGGCTTGCGGAAGTCTAGAAACACGTCATCTACCTGTGAACCCGTGTCTATGGCCCTCTGAGTCTCGTGTACGAATAGCGCGAGCTGGGTTTCACACGACCATCTTTTTCGAAACCCATGCTGATTCCTACAGAGTAGATTTCTAGTCTCCAGAAACATAATACGTGTTCCAAAATTCTACAACTGATCGACGTTAGAGATATAGGTCTATAGTTCTGCACATCTGTTCGACGTCCCTTCTTGAAAACGGGGATGACCTGTGCCCTTTTCCAATCCTTTGGAACGCTACGCTCTTCTAGAGACCTACGGTACAACGCTGCAAGAAGGGGGGCAAGTTCCTTCGCGTACTCTGTGTAAAATTGAACTGGTATCCCATCAGGTCCAGAGGCCTTTCCTCTTTTGAGCGGTTTTAATTGTTTTTCTATCCCTCTGTCATGTATTTCGATATCTACCATTTTGTTATCTGTGCGACAATCTAGAGAAGGAACGACAGTGCAGTCTTCCTCTGTGATACAGCTTTGGAAAAAGACATTTAGTATCTCGGCGTTTAGTCTGTCATCCGCTGTTTCAGTACCATTTTGGTCACAGAGTGTCTAGACATTTTGTTTTGATCCACCTACCGCTTTGACCTAAGACCAAAATTTCTTAGGATTTTCTGCCAAGTCAGTACATAGAACTTTACTTTCGAATTCATTGAACGGCTCTCGCATAGCCCTCCTCACACTACATTTTGCTTCGCGTAATTTTTGTTTGTCTGCAAGGCTTTGGCTATGTTTATGTTTGCTGTGAAGTTCCCTTTGGTGCGTTCTGTTATCTAGGAACTCCTCAATCCAATCACACAAGATAGTCAATATGCTCTTACTTTTTTCATTAAACGAATAACACCGTTAAATGAGTAACACCACTGCGCCTCTCCAAAACACTGGAAGAATTCGACATCACCCAAAGTCACCGACATTCTCGAAGACAATGGTCATGAGAAGTAGCGCAGAACCACGATTCATCGCTGAACGCAGTGCGATGCCATTCATAAGCGGACTGTTCAGCCTTGTACCGAAAGGAAGAAAGGAAGAGGATGGTCAGTATCCTCTTTCTACAACACAAATGCACACATGGATTAATGTGGTTGTTTATTTACTTGTACTGGAAGTATTTACTTAACTGTATTGTGGTACGCGCTCATCAGTAATAGTCCTCTTGCAGACAATGGTGGTAATCTTTCTGCAATCACAGATCTGGTCACTACATACTATCGTAACCTGTGATGTGAACTGAGGCCGCTCTGTGACTGAACTGACAGACGCCAAACTGGAGTAGTGACTCAAGTGAGGCCCTCCGGTCAGTGGCGGCCTAAATACAGTTGTCCAGAGGGCGTTGGCGGCTTGTTGCTTGTGGGTGTGTCTCTGGTCTCCCTCATGATAGGCGCACTTGATCCACGCCTACTATCGATCTTCGCACTACATCTTTGCCGATCATGTGCTGGCGACAACTTATGCCAGCACATAGATCATGCTTCTTGGTTACAGAACCACTCCAACCGAAACCTTTAATATTGTAATGTTAATGGCAGCCTACTCTCGGGACAGTAATTCCCTAGTCTGGCTGTTGCTGGTCTCTGACCACTGATAAAGGATAACACAGAATTTTGCAGGTAGTCCATAACTTGTTCTCGGATGGCAGGCACAGATCTGAAGGGCCTTACGATGTGCTTGGAGCACAACACGGCGATTCTACCTTATACTGAACAGATGTAGTCGACAGGAAAGAGTATGCCTGGCCTCAAGTTGCCGTGCGGTCCAACATCGGGCCTCTGTCGCTTCCAAACGCTCTCCAAATCTGTATACTGCTTGAATGGACGAGCTGGCAAAATGGAAACACATAAGGAGATGAATTTCAAACTCTGTCAGGTGCTAATTACGCTGTTTCATACGTTTACGCGGCATTTCCGTGACCTTATGATCACTCATCTCTTATATATATCACCAGGACTGATAACAACACTGATGCATCCTGTTGGCCTTTCTGCCTGTCACAGAGTGGCAACTCTAATGATTTACATACTATCCGATGGTGCATAAGTATACGAAGTTACAGTGAATCGACCACCATGTTTTTTTTTGTTTTTTTTTTTTGGTCCTGTAGTATGACCCTTGTTTCACAAACTTTCCTTAAGAGTGTTTTAAGAATTCTGTGAGAACGTTATCTGGAAACAAACAGGTCATTTGGAAACGTGCCAATATCACAAAACGCAGTCCAAGTGAAAGATAACCTTCACAGAAGTCTGGTAAAATCAGATCGCCGTTTCATTGAGCAAGTGAGAATGAAAGGAGCGTAATATTAGAATATTATCAAGAAGGTCCTGCATATTTATCCTAAAAAAATTATCTATTGGCTTCCAGGGAACCCATAGATATTCAGTGCTGCCTTTGGCTTCTGCTGGAAGTGGTATGGGGACTTTTGGATTAACAGTTATTCGTTTCTTCAATTGAGGTCTTGGTTAATCTACTTGGACATATGAACTCACTACTAAGCATTATAAAATCTTGAGACTGGAGTTTGGTAAGCGGTTTCGGAGCCGATAATATCGTAGCCATTCTATATTCATTGAGGTTTTTGGGATTTTGTATGTATTTATGGCATCAAGGAGCACTGAGAAAATTATGTTGATACGAGGTATTGTAGTCTAGGAGTAGCGTCTTCGACTAATCAGAACGTTTTGGGCCCCGGGTTAGAACTCAGCCACTGTTCAGAATTTCAATAAAATCATCACCAATGGCGGCCTAAGACTTTTCACATGACATTTACATTTTTACTTTTGGCATGAAACGCCACCCTCATTGTGCCAAAGGGCCTGTCAGGGAGGATGGAGGAAAGAATAGAGATTTAGGGCACTCTCTTGTCCTTGGTATGAGAACTGCCCCTAAGAGGAAGAAGAATCAGCAATGATCAACGGAATGAGAATGCAAAAGGCAAACGGAAACAATGCATTAATGACGTGTAATATGTATCCACAGAACATGTGGCCTGTGACTGAAAGAGTGTGATGACGATCTATCCATCAGTGAAAGATACCAGATTAGTCCCTCATTCCAACCTCTGGGAGGGGTTTTGCCAAGGGGGAGGTAACCATGAGAAAAGGACTGAATAACCAAAGAAGTCGGAGGTTGGAATGCCAGAAGTTTGTACTTAATAGGAAAGCTAGAAAATGAGGAGAGATAAATGCAAAGGCTCAGTCTAAATATAGTGGAAGTCAATGAACTGACGCAGAAGAAAGATAAAGATTTGATGTCAGGCGAATATAGGGTAACATCAACAACAGCAGAAAAACGTAGAACGGGAACATGATTAGATATGAACACGAAAGCAGGGCAGAGAGTGAGTTACTGTGAGCATTCAGTGATAAGGTTGTTCTCATCAGATTCGAGAGCAAAACAAAGCTGACAACGACAGTTCAAATTTACATGCTGACGTTGAAAGCAGAAGAAGAAGAGACAAAGTACACGAGAGGTGTAGAGGGAAGAATAGAAGAAAGGATTAGGGGAGAATATGTGGTTCTCAGTAGGAATGGGAAAGGGGAAATAATATTGGGGTCCTGCAATAAATTTCAGCTAGCAATACCAAATACTCTGTTCAAGAATTACAAGAGGAGGCGGCATACTTGGAAAGAAAACCTACGACACGGGAAGAGTCCAGCTGGATTGTATCATGGTCAGATAGAAATTTCGAAATCAGATATTGGACTGTAAGAGGCATCCAGGAGTGGATACAGACTCAGATCACAATTTAATAATGTGGAAGTAAGCTAGATACTGAAGAACGAGTACTAAGGACTGATGAGGAGTGTTTGAAATTCTCTAAGAACGTGGATACTGCGGTAAGGAACACCAGAGCAAGCAGTTCAGTTGAAGAAGGGTGGACATCTCTAAGAAGGACAATTACAGATATTAGACAGACAAACATAGGAAGGTAACTGGGAAAAAATCTTGGGCAACAGAGGAAACACTTCAGTTAATTGACGAAACAAAGAAGTACAAAAACGCCCAGCGAAAGACAGGAATACAGCAACACGAATCACTTTGGAATGAAATGAATAGGAAGTGCAGGAAATCCAAGGCTAAATGGCTGCAGAAAAACTGAAGAAATTGAAAAATAAATTATCGTTGGTATGGCTGTTTCAGCATATAGAAAAGTCAAAACAACCTTCGGTGAAATTAAAAGCAAGGGGTAACATTAAAAGTGCCACCGATAATTTCGCAGTTAAACACAGAGGAGAGAACGGGTATGTGAAAAGCGTACATTGAGGGCCTATATGAGGTGGGTGACTTGTCGGACGACGTGACAGGGGAAAAATTGGGTGTCGATATGGAAGACATACGGATTCCCGTATTGGAGTCAAAATTTAAAAGAGCGTTGAGAGACTTGAGACCAAATAAGACAGAAGGGATGGATAAAATTCTGTCGAAATTCCTAAAATTGTCTGCGAAAGTGGCATCCAAATGTCTATTCAAGTCGCTGTGTGGAATATATGAGACTGGCGACGTACCATCAGCTCAGCTTATCAGCTCATGCATTTAAACTGCCAACAAGAGTAATTAACAGAATAATGAAAAAGAAAATTGAGAATCTGTTAGTTGACGACCAGTTAGGCTTTGTTGTTGTTGTTGTTGTGGTCTTCAGTCCTGAGACTGGAGGCAGGGTAAAGACGACAGAGAGGCGCTTGTGATGTTGCGTTTGACAACGGAAGCAAGACTGGAGAAAAGTCAAGACACAGTTATAGGAGTTTTCGATCTAGAGAAGCGATCGACAATTTTTAAGTGCGACAAGATCAAAATTCTGAGAAAAATAGGAGTAGGCTACAGGAAGAGAGGAATAATATACAGTATGTACAACAACCCAGATTTGGTGACCAAGAATGAAGTGGTCGGATTGATAAGGCTGTAAGACAGGCGTGCAGGCTTTCGACCCTACTGTTCGATCTAAGGGCACAAGAATCAAAGACGAAAAAGAAAGATAAGTTCAAGGGTGGGATTTGCTGTTCAGGTTGAAAGGATATCAATGGTAATATTCGCTAATGACATTGCTGTCCTCAGTGAAAGAGAAGAAGAATTACAGAATCTGTTGAATGGAATGAACATTCTAATGACTACACAATATGGATTGAAAGTAAACCGGAAAAAGACTAACGTAGTGGGGGGATGGGTGGGGGGGGGGCAGCGGAAATGAGAGTAGCGAGAAACTTAGCATCAAAACTGGTTATCATGAAACAGATGAAGTTAATGAATTCTTCTATCTTGGAAACAAAATAGCCAACGACGGACGAAGGGAAGGGGAGAGAAAAAAGGCAGACTAGCACAGAAAAAAAGCGTCGTGGCCAAGAGAACTCTACTGGCATCATAAGTAGGCCTTAATTTGAGGAACAGATTTCTGAGGAAGTACGTCTGGAGCACATTATTGTACGATAGTGAATCATGGACAGTGCGAAAACCGAAATAGAGGGGAATGTGAACGTTTGAGATGTGACGCTACAGAAGAATGTTGAAAATTAGGTGGATTGATAAGACAAGAAAAGAGGAGGTTCTCAGCAGAATAGGTGGAGAAAGGAACATATGGAAGTTACTAACAAGAAGAAGGAACAGGGTGACAGGACATGCATTAATGCATCAGGGTGCCTCCATCATACTAGAAGGTTGTGTATAGACCAAACACTGTAGAGGAGAACTTTGGGTGAAATTGCTACTCTGAGATGAAATAGTTGGCGCAGGAGATGAATTCCTCGCGGACCGCCCCTCCCCCCCCCAAAAAAGAAGAATAGAGCGGTCTTCATTGTCCACATTTGTTGTTATGGTGTTCAGTTCACAGGTTGGTTTGATGTAGCTCTCCATTCCACTTTACTCCGTCCTTTTGCTCTGCCCGGTACAAATCTCTTTCTCTTCATAGCCACTGGAACCTGCCTCCATTTGAACAAGTTTACTGTATTCATACCTTGCTCTGCCTCTACAATTCTTAATCACACTCCGTCTTCCATTACCAGAAAGATTACTTAATATCTCACGATCTGTTCAATCACCCGATTCCTTCATTTAGTCAACTTGTACCATAAGTTCCTTTTCCTTGCAGATCGATTCAGTACCTCCTCATTTGTTACCACCGAGTGAGGTAGCGCAGAGGACTCGCTTTCTAGACGATGATGGCTGAGATCTGCGATCGACCTTCCAGATGTAGGTTTAGCGTGTTTTCCCTAAATCGCTTCCAGGCAAATTCCGGGTCGCTTCTTTTGAAAGGACATCCTTGAACCACCCCAAACTTATGCTCCTTCTCTAATGATCTAATTGTAGACGTTAGATCCTGATCTTCCTTTCCCCCTTCCTTCCTTTTCGCATTAGTTACTCGATTTCCCGTCTAATCTTTAGCATTCATCTAAATCACCACATTTCAACTGTTTCTATCTTATTCTTGTCGTGACTAGCACACTGGACTCTCATTCGGGAGGACGACGGTTCAATCCCGTCTCCGGCCATACTGATGTAGGTTTTCCTTGATTTCCCTAAATCGCTTCAGGCAAATGCCGGGATGGTTCCTTTGAAAGGGCACGGCCGATTTCGTTCCCCAACCTTCCCTCACCCGAGCTTGCGCTCCGTCTCTAATGACCTCGTTGTCGACGGGACGTTAAACACTAATCTCCTCCTCTCCTCTTGTCGTAACTACTTATTTTGCACATTTCACTTCTGTACATAATTTCATCCCAGACAAATACCTTCAGAAAAGACTTCCTAAGACTAATATGTATGTTCGATGTAAGCAAATTCCCCTTTTAGCGAAATGTTTCTCATGCTGCAGTCAGTCTACGTTTCATATCGTCTATGCTTTGGCCGCTAGTTATTTTGCTGTCCGAACAGCAAAACCGAACCACTATTTTAATGTCTCACATTCTAATCAAATTCCTTCAACATCGCCAGATTTACTTCGACTACATTCCATTACGCTTGCTGTACATTTCTTGATGTTCGTATTACTACCACGTTTGAAGACACTACCTATGGAATTCGACTGCTCTTCCAAACCCTCTACTTAATCTAATAGAATTACGTCAATGGCAAACTTCAAGCCAAATCGTAAAGTAGTGTAAGTAAATAGTAAATATCGTTCTGGTTGAATAAGAACAGGTGTTACAAGCGGATTTATCTGCACAAAATTATCTCCATCTACTACAAGAGAAGGATTAATTAAACAAAAAATAATTAATAATTAAAAATTATTTTATTAATATAATTGTAAAAAACTATGTGGATGAATATCTTAGTTCAGTGTCGCTAAAACTCCTTTACTGATTGCTAGTTTCAGTTCATTAACGAGCCATCTTCAAATCAATAAAAATTATTACATAATTATCTGTGTATCAGCCATCAGGGATTATAGGGAGTGGCTGTTTGTGTTGTCCTCATCATTTCATCATCATCATCATCATCATTCGTGACAGTGGCTACCTTGGATTGTGTAAAAATTGGACTGAAAACATTGGGACTTGGTACGGGAGCTGATGACCTCGGAGTTGAGCGCCCCACAAACCAAACATCACCATCATCATCATCTGGCATTACACACCATCATAATCTGCTGTAATATCTGGTGGCTGATACACAGTGAATTAAGAAATAATTTTTGTTGATCTGAAGATGTCCCGTTAATGAACTGAAACTAGTAACGGGTAAAGCAGTTTTAGCAATGACCTAGGATTCTTATCCAAATATTTCAGCTTAACATACCGCCTGGCTTCCAATTAGCGTAATATAATTGTAATTAAATCCTTAAATGTACAATAGAGGTGGAATTGAATTCTTTCAGTATCTCCATTTAATCCTAAAAGATTATTTGAACCTATTTGGTGTAGAATGAGTAAATAGTAATACGAAATGGAACGTAACCAGTCGATTTAATGATGCATTAGCTATAGCGAACCCATCTTAAACTTACTGCACTAAATCTGCTTCTAAATATGAGACTATTCATAATAAATTTTGTTATTGTCACTCCTCAAAAAGGTATCTGACCTCGAAGTAAAACGTACCCAGTAAATGCGGTTACAGTAACTAAGAATAAAATTACTGTTCCACTATTCACTATTCCTCGTCCTTCATGCATATGAACGCAGATTAAAAGCTGTACAAACTCCATCTGCATGTAATGTTCGGAAAATTCAACCATTATTTACATCTAGACAAATGTGAACTAAACTTGTAAATGCTATTTCAGTATTTCAGTGATGTATAGCTGAAAGTGATGCAGTCACAATTTCAATTACTAAGCATAATCCTAGTAATAATCCAAAATGCTTCCTTTTCATTACCTTCGACTGTTATAACTACAGTTTGGTTTCTGTGTACTTTGAAAATAACCTTTTTCTCTCTATACTTTTTCTTTGCTATCTTCACAATTTCTAAGTACATCTTAGTTAACATTGTCAAAACCTTTCTCTCCATCTGCAAATTCTAGATAGGTTTAACTCTCTTTACATACTTTCTAAGATAAGCTGTCAATTCTGCTGTCAATTCTGCATTTCTCCGAAACTCAGACTGATCCTCCCGAGATCAGCTGCTACCAGTTTCTCCATTCTCCTGTAAATAATTCGTGTCAGTATTTTTGCAGACATGACTTACTAAACTGATAGTTCGAATATTCACGTCTGTCCAAAGAGAGATGGTCAGTTACTGCCGTGGTTCGACGTACAAGAGGGAGATAGTGACTGTATGATAACTGTCGACAAAGGTCGGCAGATACGTATACAGTCATGTTTAAGCTGTGCTGGCAGAATTATCGCCGGAGAGCAAGTGATCCCTGTTGCCCACTTCCCACTTACAGACAGCCGCCCCCCCCCCCCCGTCCTCCTGCCCCCGAAGAAGAATGAGCTTAGCTACCCGTCGGGTAATTTAACTGATGACAAAAGTCGATTGAGGACTGTGAGGAAACAGTGCTGCTGAAATATCCACACAGTGGCTATAGATTCGACATCCCAATGCAACTACTGCCTCAGCTTTTCTTATCATAAGTTGGAGAGTACAGCGTTCTCTTTTGGACTCTAACAAATTGCCACTGAAACAGAAGGATAGTCGACCGGCCGCCATGTCATCCTCATCATATGTAATTGGATGTGGTGTGGAGGGTCATGGGGTGAGCACACTGCACTCCTGGTCGTTATCGACGTTTCGACCTTGGAGCTGCAATCCCTCAAACAGGTAGAGAAAGGAAGTTTCTCTAAAGTGTAAGAGGAGGGAAGTTGGCGTTTGAGGCGCTCAGCAACAATGTCCTCTCCAGGTAAGTCGAGATGTCAAACAGGGGAGAAACTATTCACTCTGCCGCAATCCTCGTGTTGAGGGAAACAGAACAGGAGGCCTATAAAAACGAAAATCCAGAAATTCATTGTTATATAAGGATTATTTACAGCTAACCTGCCTCAAGAAGATGGCTTCCATCGATCCGCCACCATGTGGACCTACCGAATAGCATGGAACTACCGTCCTCACCTAGAAGAAGAGACAGTGGGGATTTGGCAAAATCTTGCAATAACATAAATGAGGGCGGCAGGATGGTTGCTGGAACTTCGTGCTCCCGCATAACATTTGTGTCACCTTGCTGGCACCTTCCCTAGGATGCGAAGAGCCTTCGATTCCGTCTGCTACGGCCGCTCCCGCCACAGTTCCTTGCTCTTTCTGCCGGAGCCCGTCCGCCACAACTGGCGTGGAGGAGCGTCGCTTCGACCGTAGCACCAGTTGCAGCGGGGCCGCACTCGAGACTCCAGTGAAACGGAGCGCTGGCCTTGGACGCTGCAGGCTCTGGAGTCCAGGCTGGCCGGCTATAAATAACGGCGCCTGTGGCCGGAGCGGAGGCGGTGGGGGCGGCGGGGGCGGAGACGGCCACAATCAATTAGGGCTGCGCTGCACGCCGACACGTGGCGCTCCGGCCGCGTCCAGCGGCGTCCAGGGGGAGAGCCACCGACCGTCTCGTCTGGTCGCAGGTTCGAATCCTGCCTCGGGCATGGCTGTGTGTGATGTCCTTAGGTTATAGGTTAGTTAGGTTTAAGTATTTCTAAGTTCTAGGGGACTGATGACCTCAGAAGTTAAGTCCCATAGTGCTCAGAGCCATTTTAACTATCTGTCTGGCTTTCTACACCGTCAGCCATCAGTCACCAGTCATTGGGATCAGTAGCAACCTACCAATATTTAGGAGTATCCATCATCATGAAGGCTAGTACAACCTTAAGAAGAGTTCAAAAATGTTGAATTTGGGCATTTCGGACCTCTCGAACTAGCTATTAATAAGAAAAAGGTTATGTCCATTGGGTTTGATAAGCCAATAACAAGTGGTAACGTAATGTAAGCTACATTGGAAAACGTAATTAAGCATTCAGTATGCGATATGTATCCATATTGTATAACTTGGTTCTTGCTACTAGTATTGATTTAGGTTTTATCCAGAAACAGTATTTCAATTTGCACCACCTAAATGTCGATGCTTCCTTTCTATTTAAACACGATTACTGAATGCACTTTACTATTTAAGGATTCGATTGTAATTTTATGTAAAGCAAGTATATTTAATAACTTAAATATTTAAAAAAAATTTAGTACGCAAATGACTATAATAAAGAGGGACCTAGTTACTAAAGGGTAATCCCAAAAGTAAGGTCTCCTTTTTTTTTATATATTGGTACATATACCTGTTTATTTCTACAATGGTTTACATCAGTTTACAGCTTGAACATTTAGCTATTTTTCGACATAATCACCATTTCTGTCGATGCATTTTTGTAGACGCTGTGGCAGTTTTTGTATGCCCATGTCATACCAGCTCGCCGCCATGCTGTTCAGGAAGTTATGAATCTCTTCTTTCACCTCGTCGTCGGAGCTGAATCACTGGGACCAAATTAACGCTGACAGGTACTGTGAGACAGAAAAAAACTGAAAAAGGCAATTCAAAGTCGGAGAAGAGGAATGTTGAGCGAGGGCGTACACATTCTCCATGACAACGCTCGCCCACACATCACTCGGCAAACCGTTGCTCTTCTGCAAAAGTTTCAGTGGAATATAATCACCCATCTCCCTATAGCCTGACTTGGCGCCCAATGACCATCACCTGTTCCCTAGGTTAAAAGAACATTTGGCCGGAAAGCGATTCAGCTCCGACTACCACAGCGTCTACAAAAATGCACCGACAGAAATGGTGATTATGTCGAAAAATAGTTATATGTTCAAGTTGTAAACAGATGTAAACCATTTTACAAATAAACAGTCTGTGTACTTACAAAAAATAGGAGACCTTACTCTTTGGATGACCCTCGTATTAACGTGACATACTGAGGTTAACAGCTGGAAGTGAAAGCAGCATGCTCAGTTTAACTGCTTCGTATCTGTAATGGCAGCGAGGTTCCATGTGCGATTTTATTTACTTGGATATAATTGGCACATAAATTTGTGTTTTACAAACTGAAGTACGAGTATTAGTGATCTGATTTTAATTTGTATTTTAATGTCCCATTCTCATCATGTTCTTTTTCTAATGTAGCGCTCAATTCAGACCGATACTGACCTTCCTCCTACCCTTGGTCTCACAAATACGTCGTGGAGTATGCGTTTTCTGATGGAAACAAACCTGTTTGTTATTGGTAGCAGGAAGAATAAAACAGGCAGCTAACTACTTATTTAACATGAGAGGGGTATTAAGTATACTGTATTACACACAATAAGAAACACATTGTCGCCAAAACAGACTAGTCCGGAGTATCTTTACAAATGTACAGTTATCTTAGTGAATGTTCCACTAATTACACCCGGTACGTTATAAAGGACGTCGAATGATAAGCAGAAACGAAACTACGAGCGATGTGCCTCATACTTCATAAAATTCATAAATGATTTACCAGATACGTTACGCAGAACTATCACACTCATCCTTGACGTTTCCTTTATCAACAGATAAGCATCGTCACTGGGGGATAGCGAGAAAATGCAGGAACATTTCGACAAAATTTTCGGGCGTCATAAGGAATGTCAGCCATGTTACCATATACACTCCTGGAAATTGAAATAAGAACACCGTGAATTCATTGTCCCAGGAAGGTGAAACTTTATTGACACATTCCTGGGGTCAGATACATCACATGATCACACTGACAGAACCACAGGCACATAGACACAGGCAACAGAGCATGCACAATGTCGGCACTAGTACAGTGTATATCCACCTTTCGCAGCAATGCAGGCTGCTATTCTCCCATGGAGACGATCGTAGAGATGCTGGATGTAATCCTGTGGAACGGCTTGCCATGCCATTTCCACCTGGCGCCTCAGTTGGACCAGCGTTCGTGCTGGACGTGCAGACCGCGTGAGACGACGCTTCATCCAGTCCCAAACATGCTCAATGGGGGACAGATCCGGAGATCTTGCTGGCCAGGGTAGTTGACTTACACCTTCTAGAGCACGTTGGGTGGCACGGGATACATGCGGACGTGCATTGTCCTGTTGGAACAGCAAGTTCCCTTGCCGGTCTAGGAATGATAGAACGATGGGTTCGATGACGGTTTGGATGTACCGTGCACTATTCAGTGTCCCCTCGACGATCACCAGTGGTGTACGGCCAGTGTAGGAGATCGCTCCTCACACCATGATGCCGGGTGTTGGCCCTGTGTGCCTCGGTCGTATGCAGTCCTGATTGTGGCGCTCACCTGCACGGCGCCAAACACGCATACGACCATCATTGGCACCAAGGCAGAAGCGACTCTCATCGCTGAAGACGACACGTCTCCATTCGTCCCTCCATTCACGCCTGTCGCGACACCACTGGAGGCGGGCTGCACGATGTTGGGGCGTGAGCGGAAGACGGCCTAACGGGGTGCGGGACCGTAGCCCAGCTTCATGGAGACGGTTGCGAATGGTCCTCGCCGATACCCCAGGAGCAACAGTGTCCCTAATTTGCTGGGAAGTGGCGGTGCGGTCCCCTACGGCACTGCGTAGGATCCTACGGTCTTGGCGTGCATCCGTGCGTCGCTGCGGTCCGGTCCCAGGTCGACGGGCACGTGCACCTTCCGCCGACCACTGGCGACAACATCGATGTACTGTGGAGACCTCACGCCCCACGTGTTGAGCAATTCGGCGGTACGTCCACCCGGCCCCCCGCATGCCCACTATACGCCCCTCGCTCAAAGTCCGTCAACTGCACATACGGTTCACGTCCACGCTGTCGCGGCATGCTACCAGTGTTAAAGACTGCGATGGAGCTCCGTATGCCACGGCAAACTGGCTGACACTGACGGCGGCGGTGCACAAATGCTGCGCAGCTAGCGCCATTCGACGGCCAACACCGCGGTTCCTGGTGTGTCCGCTGTGCCGTGCGTGTGATCATTGCTTGTACAGCCCTCTCGCAGTGTCCGGAGCAAGTATGGTGGGTCTGACACACCGGTGTCAATGTGTTCTTTTTTCCATTTCCAGGAGTGTATGATTATATGGATAGATCACAGACTTTGGTGGTAAATGTCATGGGACAGCGATACACACATATAAAGATGGTGGTAGTATCGCGTACACGACGTATAAAAGGGCAGTGCACTGACAGAACTGTCATCTGTACTCAGATTCATATGAAAAAGTTTCCGACGCCATTACGGCCGCATGACGAGAGATTAACAGACTTGGAATACAGAATGGTAGTTGGAGATGTATGGAACATTCCATTTCGGAAATCGTTAGTGAATTCAGTATTCCGAGATCCACAATGACAAGAATACCACATTTCAGGCATTACGTTTCACCACGGACAACGCAGTGGCTGACAGCCTTCATTTAAAAAATGGTTCAAATGGCTCTGAGCACTATAGGACTTAACATCTCAGGTCATCAGTCCCCTAGACTTAGAACTACGTAAACCTAACTAACCTAAGGACATCACACACATCCATGGCCGAGGCAGGATTCGAACCTGCTACCGTAGTAGCAGCCTGGTTCCGGATTGAAGCGCATAGAACCGCTCGGTCACAACGGCCGGCCGGCCTTCATTTAACGACCGAGATCAGGGACGTTAGCGTAAAGTGGTCAGTGCTAGCAGTCAAGCAACACTGCGTGAAATAATATCGGAAATCACTGTGGGACGTACGACTAAAGTATCCGTTAGGACAGTGCGGCGAAATTTGGCATTAATGGCCTATGGCAGCTGACGATCGACGCGATTGCCATTGCTAACAGCACATCTTCGCTTGCAGCGCCTCTGCTGGGCCCGTGACCATATCGGTAGAACCTAGGCGACTTGGAAATCGTATGAAGACAACGATGGAGTTTTTTTTGGATGACAATGTGCCATGTCACAGGGTCACAGTTGGCACGCTATTGGTTTGAAGAACACTCTGGAAAATTCGATCGAATCATTTTGCCACCCAGATCGCTGGACGTGAATCCCATCGAACATTTATGGAACATAATTGAGAGATCAGTGCGTTCACAAAATCCTGCGCCGGCAATACTTTCGCAGTTGTGGGCGTCGCAGAGGCAGCGTGGCTCAATAGTTCTGCAAGAGACTTCCAGTGACTTGTTGAGTAGATGACACGTAGAGTTGTTGCATCACGCCCTGCAAATGGAGATCCGACACGATGTAAGGAGGTATCCCGTTATTTTTTTCACCTCACTGTATAACGTAACAAAAAGAACGAAGACAAAAATATCTCAATACAAGAATAGCTGGAACAAAACAAGTTGAATAAACATTTAGTTGTAATGCTGTGAAGTGATAAAATAGGATAACACATAACAAAAGTAGTGAGGAAGACTGAGATCTGCAGTAATGATTCTGCGAAAGCTTGGTGTAGTGTAAAGGAAATCCCGCAAAATCGACTACCAAGACCATCTATATAATATTGCTCTACCGTTTGTAGTGTTTATAGAGGAGATATTTGATAATAAGGATTCATCCTCTAACCTAGTAATGACTGAATAAATGAAAACATCAAACTGTAACAATTAGCGATTCGTTTCCTGAAATGTATGCAACTAATTTTCCCTCGCCCAGATCGCGAATGGAATAAATAGAAATTCACTACTAATGGCACAACAAATACACTCCACCACGAATTCTACAGTAGCGAGTGGAGTATGTATGGCTTGTAGAACAATTATGTTGATCGACAGACGTAGATAGGCCAAATACAAAGTTGCATGCTTTCTAACGCGTGAGAGAGGTTGAAATTACTTCTTTCCCACTCAGTACTTTAACCACATAGTTTATCAGCATTTCAGTGAGGGCGTAAATTAAAGACTACGTTGTGGCGAGGGGGGAGGGGGGAACTTCCGTGTTGCTGAGATGAACAAAGTCATCCACAGAATTTTTGAAAGATACTGCCGAGCTCCGCCTGGCAGAGCTGATACTTTTGTTGGCAGTACTAAAGATTTGGGGTTTCCATGAATTAGTCACAGCTGGCACCACGTACTTTAATGGAGCGTTGAGAGTGTACTGACAGGAATTACTACTTAGAATGCTCAACACACTGTACATATGCAAGTTAAGTACTGTCAGTTCAATTACTGTAATAAACTCCATTAATAAGATTTGCTTGTATGTTGTCTAGCTATCCAAGAAAACAGCTTCCTGGGCACCCTATAGTAGACGAGCCCCCTCCAGTACACCTCCTGCAGTATGCCGATGACAACGCATTCCTTGCCCTCGCTCCTACTCTCCAACGGTCCCAATGCCTTCTCCAGAATCACCTTGACTTTTTTGCCACATGGTGGCTCCTGAAAATCAATCCTTCCAAGACCCAGGCAATCATCCTTGGTTGTACCACCCGCGCCCTCCGGCTCCCGGATTTCTCCCTTACCATCTGCGCCCGTCCTGTCCTCCTCTCCCCCACCCTCACCTACTTTGGCCTCACCATTGACCGTCACCTCACCTGGATCCCTCATCTTCACTCCATCCAATCCAAAGCCCACAACCACCTCTGACTCCTCAAACTCCTCTCTGGCTGGACATGGGGGTTGAGCCCCTCCCCCCTCCAGGTCCTCGAGCGCCATGCACTCCACATCACCTTCCGCCTCCTGTCCCCCACACGGATCCTCTGTGACCTGATTCCTTTCCCCCATCTGCTTCTATTCCACAGAACATATCCACATACTCTATGCCGCCTTGATCCCCCTCATCCCCTGATTGCTCCTCTCCTCTCCAACCCCTGCCCTCTGCTGCGCCTTCACTGCCCCCCCTACCCTCCATCTCCTTTCCCAAGATGGCTTCCGTTAACTCCCCCTCCCGGATGATGCCCTCTCTCCCTCCATTTATCCCTCCTATCAACTCCGACTCTCATCTCCCCCTCCTTTCCTTTCCCCAGGCTCCTTCTTCCCCCCCCTTCCATCCTGTTTTTTTCCCCACCTAACCTCCCTCTGCCCCCCTTCTCCAACCCCCCCGAGTCCTTTTGCATTACCCTCCTGTGCCTTTCCCCACTCCCTGTCGCATCTGCCCAACCCCCCTCCCCCTCTTATGGGTCCTCATACTCCACCAGCTCCTTCCTCCCTTCCCCCACTTCGTTTTTCCTCTCCTTCCTCCCTTTTTTCCGATCATCTGTCCAGGTCCCCCCCGTCTGTCTTCGACTGTGGTATGTCATATTTGTGCCAACTTTTGTAGTGCAGTGTTCAAGTGAGTGTTCAGTGTTGTGCGTCGTTTCCAAAGTGTTGCGAACAGAAATCATGCTGTCGCTGGGTGTGAATTTTATATCTCTTGCAAACAGAAACCAGACTGTCGCCGTGTTTTATTTTAATTGTCTGTCTATTATTTTACCTGTCTGCTTCCTGTGTATTTTATTAGCATCATCAACCCTTTGTTTTACTCGTATGTTTTAAGTTCCACAATTTTCCGCCATTTTACCATTTAAGTAATTGATTTTATCGCCTGCTTTTATTATTTATTATCTCCATCTTTTTAAAACAAATTCTGTAGGCCGAAGAGCGGCATATGAAGCTGCTACCAGCCCGCCCCCTTTGGAGGGAATCGAAACTGAATAAAGTAAAAAAAAAAAAAAAAAAAGATAGTAGACGAGTGGGCAGGATCCCACAGATACAACGTCAAGCTCTTATTCCAACATGGATATTGGGAGATATTGAAACACATACCTGAATCCTTGTGAGTTTGGCCTGTTTTGGAAGTTGAAGCAAACCTCCGAAGCTGCCGGTTTCCTGACATGGCACCTGTACTCCGCGTAGTAGGATACTCCGTCGCTGTCATCAATAAAGACTCAATTTTGCCAGCAGTCCCCAACAACTTCTCGACATCTAACAAGACTTTCTGCGTGTTGCAGTGAAGGAATGTAGTGCAGCTATACTTTTTACTTCACTAAATATTGCGATCTATCAATGCTTGCATCCAGTGGCGGATGCATATCGGGGAGGCGGGGGGGGGGGGGGGGGGTGCCGCGAGGTGTGCGTGGGGCGTGGCCGTCCGCATTGCCATCCGTGACTACCCCGCCAGTCAGCCCGCACGTTATTCGTTTGTTTCTTTCGTCAGTCAACTAGACTGAATCGAGTTATCGAGTAGTTGTTCTTTCCTATATGTTTTCTTGTACAGAGTGAACCGCGAATTTAATTTCATAACCTATTCTTAAGAATTTACTTTATTTACTAGCTATTTGTCAAGAACATTAACACATTTAATCACACTACGTGCCCGCCCCCCTCCCCCCCCATGAACCATGGACCTTGCCATTGGTGGGGAGGATTGCGTGCCTCAGCGATACAGATGGCCGTACTGTAGGTGCAACCACAACGGAGGAGTATCTGTTGGGAGGCCAGACAAACGTATGGTTCCTGAAGAGGGGCAGCAGCCTTTTCAGTAGTTGCAGGGGCAACAGTCTGGGTGATTGATTGATCTGGCCTTTTAACATTAACCAAAACGGCCTTGCTGTGCTGGTACTGCGAACGGCTGAAAGCAAGGGGAAACTACAGCCGTAATTTTTCCCGAGGGCATGCACTGTGTGGTTAAATGATGATGGCGTCCTCTTGGGTAAAATACTCCGGAGGTAAAATAGTCCGCCATTCGGATCTCCGGGCGGGGACTACTCAAGAGGACGTCGTTATCAGGAGAACGAAAACTGACGTTCTACGGATCGGAGCGTGGAATGTCAGATCCCTTAATCGGGCAGGTAGGTTAGAAAATTTAAAAAGGGAAATGGATAGGTTGAAGTTAGATGTAGTGGGAATTAGTGAAGTTCGGTGGCAGGAGGAACAAGACTTTTGATCAGGTGAATACAGGGTTATAAATACAAAATCAAATAGGGGTAATGCAGGAGTAGGTTTAATAATGAATAAAAAAATAGGAGTGCGGGTAAGCTACTACAAACAGCATACTGAACGCATTATTGTGGCCAAGATAGACACGAAGCCCACACCTACTACAATAGTACAAGTTTATATGCCAACTAGCTCTGCAGATGATGAAGAAATTGATGAAATGTATGACGAGATAAAAGAAATTATTCAGGTAGTGAAGGGATACGAAAATTTAATAGTCATGTGTGAGTGGAATTCGAGAGTAGGAAAAGGGAGAGAAGGAAACATAGTGGGTGAGTATGGATTGGGGGAGAGAAATGAAAGAGGAAACCGTCTGGTAGATTTTTGCACAGAGCATAACTTAATCATAGCTAACACTTGGTTCTAGAATTATAAAAGAAGGTTGTACAAATGGAAGAATCCTGGAAATACTAGAAGAATCATAAAAGAAGGTTGTACACATGGAAGAATCCGGGAAATACTAGAAGGTATCAGATAGATTATATAATGGTAAGACAGTGATTTAGGAACCAGGTATTAAATTGTAAGGCATTTCCAGGGGCAGATGTGGACTCTGACCACAATCTATTGGTTATGAGCTGTAGATTAAAACTGAAGAAATTGCAAAAAGGTGGGAATTTAAGGAGATGGGACCTGGATAAACTGACTAAACCAGAGGTTGTACAGAGTTTCAGGGACAGCAAAAAGGAACAATTGACAGGAATGGGGGAAAGAAATACAGTAAAAGACGAATGAGTAGCACTGAGTAGTGAAGCAGAGGATCAAGTAGGTAAACCCTTGGGTAACAGAAGAAATATTGAATTTAATTGATGAAAGGAGAAAATATAAAAATGCAGTAAATGAAGCAGGCAAAAAGGAATACAAACGTCTCAAAAATGAGATCGACAGGAAGTGCAAAATGGCTAAGCAGGGATGGCTAGAGGACAAATGTAAGGATGTAGAGGCTTATCTCACTAGGACAATATACGGGAAATGGAAGAGAATGTAGATGAAGACGAAATGGGAGATAGAATACTGTGTGAAGAGTTTGACAGAGCACTGAAAGACCTGAGTCGAAACAAGGCCCCAGGAGTAGACAACATTCCATTAGAACTACTGACGGCCTTGGGAGAGCCAGTCCTGACAAAACTCTACTATCTGGTGAGGAAGATGTATGAGACAGGCGAAATACCCTCAGACTTCAAGAAGAATACACTCCTGGAAATGGAAAAAAGAACACATTGACACCGGTGTGTCAGACCCACCATACGTGCTCCGGACACTGCGAGAGGGCTGTACAAGCAATGATCACACGCACGGCACAGCGGACACACCAGGAACCGCGGTGTTGGCCGTCGAATGGCGCTAGCTGCGCAGCATTTGTGCACCGCCGCCGTCAGTGTCAGTCAGTTTGCCGTGGCATACGGAGCTCCATCGCAGTCTTTAACACTGGTAGCATGCCGCGACAGCGTGGACGTGAACCGTATGTGCAGTTGACGGACTTTGAGCGAGGGCGTATAGTGGGCATGCGGGAGGCCGGGTGGACGTACCGCCGAATTGCTCAACACGTGGGGCGTGAGGTCTCCACAGTACATCGATGTTGTCGCCAGTGGTCGGCGGAAGGTGCACGTGCCCGTCGACCTGGGACCGGACCGCAGCGACGCACGGATGCACGCCAAGACCGTAGGATCCTACGCAGTGCCGTAGGGGACCGCACCGCCACTTCCCAGCAAATTAGGGACACTGTTGCTCCTGGGGTATCGGCGAGGACCATTCGCAACCGTCTCCATGAAGCTGGGCTACGGTCCCGCACACCGTTAGGCCGTCTTCCGCTCACGCCCCAACATCGTGCAGCCCGCCTCCAGTGGTGTCGCGACAGGCGTGAATGGAGGGACGAATGGAGACGTGTCGTCTTCAGCGATGAGAGTCGCTTCTGCCTTGGTGCCAATGATGGTCGTATGCGTGTTTGGCGCCGTGCAGGTGAGCGCCACAATCAGGACTGCATACGACCGAGGCACACAGGGCCAACACCCGGCATCATGGTGTGGGGAGCGATCTCCTACACTGGCCGTACACCACTGGTGATCGTCGAGGGGACACTGAATAGTGCACGGTACATCCAAACCGTCATCGAACCCATCGTTCTACCATTCCTAGACCGGCAAGGGAACTTGCTGTTCCAACAGGACAATGCACGTCCGCATGTATCCCGTGCCACCCAACGTGCTCTAGAAGGTGTAAGTCAACTACCCTGGCCAGCAAGATCTCCGGATCTGTCCCCCATTGAGCATGTTTGGGACTGGATGAAGCGTCGTCTCACGCCGTCTGCACGTCCAGCACGAACGCTGGTCCAACTGAGGCGCCAGGTGGAAATGGCATGGCAAGCCGTTCCACAGGACTACATCCAGCATCTCTACGATCGTCTCCATGGGAGAATAGCAGCCTGCATTGCTGCGAAAGGTGGATATACACTGTACTAGTGCCGACATTGTGCATGCTCTGTTGCCTGTGTCTATGTGCCAGTGGTTCTGTCAGTGTGATCATGTGATGTATCTGATCCCAGGAATGTGTCAATAAAGTTTTCCCTTCCTGGGACAATGAATTCACGGTGTTCTTATTTCAGTTTCCAGGAGTGTATAATAATTCCAATCCCAAAGAAAGCAGGTGTTGACAGATGTGAATATTACCGAACTATCAGTTTAATAAATCACAGCTGCAAAATACTAACGCGAATTATTCAGAGACGAATGGAAAATCTGGTAGTAGCCGACCTCGGGGAAGATCAGTTTGGATTCCGTAGAAATATTGGAACACGTAAGGCAATACTGACCCTACGACTTATCTTAGAAAATAGATTAAGGATAGGCAAACCTATGTTTCTAGCATTTGTAGACTTAGAGAAAGCTTTTGACAATGTTGACTGGAATACTCTCTTTCAAATTCTAAAGGTGGCAGGGGTGAAATAGAAAGAGCGAAAGGCTATTTACAATTTGTACAGAAAGCAGATGGCAGTTATAAGAGTCGAGGGACATGAAAGGGAAGCAGCGGTTGGGAAGGGAGTGAGACAGGGTTGTAGCCTCTCCCTGTTGTTATTCAATCAGTATATTGAGCAAGCAGTAAAGGAAACAAAAGAAAAATTCGGAGTAGGTGTTAAAATCCATGGAGAAGAAATAAAAACTTTGAGGTTCGCCGATGACATTGTAATTCTGTCAGAGACAGCACAGGACTTGGAAGAGCAGTTGAATGGAATGGACAGTGTCTTGAAAGGAGGATATAAGATGAACATCAACAAAAGCAAAACGAGGGTAATGGAATGTAGTCGAATTAAGTCGGGTGATGCTGAGGGAATTAGATTAGGAAATGAGACACTTAAAGTAGTGAAGGAGCTATTTGGGGAGCAAAATAACTGATGATGGTCGAAGTAGAGAGGATATAAAATGTAGACTTGCAATGGCAAGAAAAGCGTTTCTGAAGAAGAGAAATTTGTTAACATCGAGTGTAGATTTAAGTGTCAGGAAGTCGTTCTGGAAGTATTTGTATGGAGTGTAGCCATGTATGGAAGTGAAACATGGACGATAAATAGTTTGGACAAGAAGAGAATAGAAGCTTTCGAAATGTGGTGCTACAGAAGAATGCTGAAGATAAGGTGGGTAGATCACGTAACTAATGAGGCGGTATTGAATAGGATTCGGGAGAAGAGAAGTTTGTGGCACAACTTGACTAGAAGAAGGGATCGGTTGGTAGGACATGTTTTGAGGCATCAAGGGATCACAAATTTAGCATTGGAGGGCAGTGTGGAGGGTAAAAATCGTAGAGGGAGACCAAGAGATCAATACAGTAAGCAGATTCAGAAGGACGTAGGTTGCAGTAAGTACTGGGAGATGAAGAAGCTTGCAAAGGATAGAGTAGCATGGAGAGCAGTATCAAACCAGTCTCAGGACTGAAGACCACAACAACAACAACAACATGTGAGCGTGGAATTAGTTGCCACTGTGTAACTGATGAAAACAAATTAAATTTCCTTCATGTAATGGAAATTTTATTCCTAAAATCCCTTTTCTTTAACAAATTAGAAAGCGCCCTCTAAATATCAAGTTACAATTTATTCAGAGGCAGAAAGAACTAATTTTGACAGTATGAGCTTTCGGGCTGGGAACCTTGCCGCTCTCTTTTGACACGGCCGTAGTAAGGACCGCTCACAACAACCTCTGAAAGACTAGACTGGTGCAAATCTGCAACACACCAGATTACCTTAAACTAAAAATTTTAACAACTCACACAAGCACATAAGCTATGCACCCCGTAGGAGGGATGGAAATGGTACAAAACACTAACATTAGAAAAATTAACTTGCCACCGAATGTGCAACTTGATTTAAAAAAAAAAAAAAAAAACTCTTACGGTGGAAGCGTGGGAACTAAAATGACCATTTAAATAAAAACCCATAAAATGCAGTCTTACATAAAATATGCAAACATGCTCTACATTACACATATACCGCCTCTCAAGATGATAGGCAAGATAAAAACATATTTCAGGAATTCGTCCGTTACACTTCAAACAATAAATTCGTTAGCACCGAATCCGCCCAACAGGACAGAGGCGGCTATTAACGTACGGCAGACCGACAGACAGACAGATAGACACTAACTGCCTAACAAATGCGGACGGGAGACAGTCGAGCAAGCTGGGGACGAGAGACTGACCAAGAAAACAAGTAAAATTTAACAAGTAAATGAAACAACATATCACATATCACTTAAATTTTAATAAACTGCGATGTCTGGCGAAGACATGGCGCAGCACCCGCGAAACGCTCTCCTGAACCGTCCGCTGCTAGCCGCTCCAACGGACGCAAGCGTCGCAGCTCGCACCGGCCAGCCCGATGTCGTGGGTTGACTCCTGTTGCTCTCGTGTCAGCCGTGAAGCCACTACCCCTCGCTCTACGGCGAAGCCCACTGAACTCACGTGGGGATCTCACATGTGCCGACGCTCAAGACGGACAAGTCATCTTGTGTCTCAGTGCGCGACCGACCAATCGATCAATCCAACCGCCAATGACCATTACCTGAACAAACTCGAGCAGATTGGCGGCCTAACACATAATAGCACTCCGGACGACTGACAGACACTGACTGCCCCACACTGACCCGGCTGACCAACTGCCCCACTGGCGAGCTTATAGCGCCCCCTAAATGCACGTGACTATAACATCACGTTGAAACTCACTAAAATCTTCATAGCATTCAATTGTAGCTGCATTAACCAATGTAACAACTGCGGCAGACGTTTGTTGTCTTATATAACGCTGTCGACCGTTGCGCCGTATTCTACCTGTTTACATATCTCTGTCTTTGAATACGCATGCCTATACCAGTTTCTTGGCGCTTCAGTGTAGTATGAAGATAGTGTGTGGCAGCAGCCAATCTTGACTTGCGCTGATGTATCTTTGACTGTGGTCTAGTCCCGATCCCAGTGAATGATAACTAAAATCATTTGAAGAACGTCCAGTTGAGTTCCTCTTGGTAGCTACTATAGGTACATTCCTGATTCTCTCTAGAGGTACTTCTGATGCTGTCGATAACATTGTGTCTGCCTCTATCTGCATTTGGGAGATGGATAAACATTTGGGAACTGTCTGTTTGAGGAGAGGAGGTAAAATAATCCTTACCGCGTGGCGCCCTTTATAGAAGTTGATATTAGCGCATTTACACTATGCAGCTCGGCACTCTTCTAAGTATGGGTGTGTTCCGCTCCTCCTGGAGGACAGGTTAGTGCCGTCATCCTTTTCGGTGGCAGCGTGATCACTGAACGACTGTGTGGATGATTTAGATTTCTTTACGTTAAAAGTCATCTATAGTGCTGTTTTTTGCTCATATCGAAACGTAGGACGACACAGAAAACGCCGAAATGTTAAAATATGTTTTCGGAAATTGATTCAGTTGGGAAGAACGTACATCATTTCTTCCTTTCAACAGTGGCACGAGTACTGTTGATTGTATTTAGTGCAGAAACATGTGATGATTACAATTAGAGGTATTTTATAAGCGTGCGATGGTCCTTTACAGCCAGTTCGGTCGTACCGCGACTGTGTTCGTCTGATCTGTTGTGGCCGCCTGTAGTGGGTGACGACATCGTATCCCCTTTTTATCTTACAAGATTTGTAGAGAGTGCGGCAGACAGAGGAGACAGGTGCAGATAGCGTGGGTGAAGGTGATGCAGCCCGAAGCCGCAATTCGCCGAAACCGCAAAGGACACCTGCTAGAAGACGGGAGACCGGAGTATGTAATGACAGAGAAATGTCAACAGCAGGGGCGCTGGCGAAATTACAGGCCAGCGAGGACCTCGGCCTTCCAAGAACGCCGTGTGTGTCTAAAGAGGAACGTTCGGAAGATCATTCAGCGGTGAGTGTCACCCTTGTATTTCTATAGCATACGAAAAAAGAAAGAAAGAAAAACATTGTGACCAGTGGAAACCGAAGAAGTAATCCACCAGCTTTGTTCTGAGGGGTGACACTTTCTCCTTGACCGAAAATAGTACAGGTTCGTCTCAACGGCATAGAGATTCTCTATTTTGTCATTTTACTATCAATAATTTTGAAAACAATTGCTGCAATGAAGTGCGAGGGCTATTTGGAAAGTAAGGTCCGATCAGTCGCGAAATGGGTACCACTGTCAAAATCTAAAATGTTGCATTTGCAACAGTTAGCTACACTTCCAGCTACTAGACATGAAACTTCCTATTCTTGACGATGAAATGTATACATGTCAGAGGATTTCGAAGTCTGAAATCTCCTGAAACTACCTGAAAATGGCGCAAAGGCCGAAACTGCATTAGTGAAATAAATGACCATGAATCCCGACCATGAGAAGTTATGTATTAATGGTTGTCATCGCGTAAAAGTCCATTAAGGAAGGGGCATTCAAATAAAAAACGGGCACCTGTCACAGCGGAACATGGATTGGTTCCATTCAAAAGTAATTACCACGCATATCCCACTAGGATATGAGACGATTAACCCTGTAGACTGAGTTCATAGAACGCGGTGGGCCACTGACGGCTCCTCAACCGCACCCACTCTTGCACTTCCCCGTCCGACTGACATCGATGTCAAAGCACGTCTTTCTTCAGCTCGACAAAGGTGTGAAAATCACACGGTTTAAGCTCCGGGTTATACGGAGGATGTTGCAGTGTTTACCAATCAAATGGCTGAAGCGTAGCCTTCTTCCGGTTGGTAGTCTGAAGGATGGTTCCTCCGATAGAATTACTCGGTGTTTTCACTTTGTGTAGAGTTGCAGTTTCTGCAAGATATCTTCATAGCACCGCACACTGATTGCGGTTCCGCGTTCGACGAACTCGATGAGCAGATAGCACCTGCGGTCGAAAAAGAAGGTCATCATGACCTCACCAGCACTTGTGTGAATAGCTTCGGATTTCTTTGGCGGAAGAGATGTGGGATGTTGGAATGATGTCGGACGGAATCACTCTGCTGAACAGTAACACCTGCCCTCAGACTACCAATTGGACGAATGCTACACTTCAGCGATTTGATTGGGAAACAATGCAACATCCTCCGTCCAGCTCAGATCTATCTCTGGGCTCTTTTAACATCTTTGGCGACCTGAAGAAAGACATGCGTGGACGTCGGTTTCAGTCAGACGAGGGAGTGCAAGAGCGGGTTTGGTTGTAGAACGGTGAGTGGACGGCCGCGTTCTACGAAACTGAAATCAGTTCAAAAAAAAAATGATTCAAATGGCTCTAAGCACTGTGGGACTTAATATCTGAGGTCATCAGTCCCCTAGGCTTAGAACTACGTAAACCTAACTAACCTAATGACATCACACACATCCATGCCCGATGGAGGATTCGAACCTGCGACCGTAGCAGCCACCTGGTTCTGGACTGAAGCGCCTAGAACCGCTCGGCCACAGCGGCTGGCTGAAATTGGTCGTCTCGTCTTCCAGTAGGATAAATGTCTTAACGCGTGTGGTGTTTACTTTTGAATGGAACCATTCCATGGTCCCTTTGTGACGCTTGTTCGGTTCTCATTTGTCTGCCCCTCACAACTGAATTGCAAAAATAATTTACTGACATTGACTTTTATTAAATAAGTTAACACTGAAACTCCCTGGCAGATTAAAACTGTGTGCCGGACCGAAACTCGAACTCGCGACCTTTGCCTTTCGCGGGCAAGTGCCCTACCAACTGAGCTACCCAAGCACGACTCACGCTCCGTCCTCACAGCTGTACTTCCGCCAGTACCTCGTCTCCTACTTTCCAAACTTCGAAGTAAAGCCGTGAGGACGCAGAAGTTTGGAAAGTAGGAGACGAGGTACTGGCGGAAATAAAGCTGTGAGGACGAGGCGTGAGTCGTACTTGGGTAGCACAGTTGGTAGAGCACTTGCCCGTGAAAGGCAAAGGTTCCGAGCTCGAGTCTCGGTCCGGCACACAGTTTTAATCTGCCAGGAAGTTTCATATCAGCGCACACTCCGCTGCAGAGTGAACATCTCAATCTAAGTTTACACTGATAAAAGAGTTACTTGTAAGTTCGTTGTGTAGTCTTCGTATGGAATCGTCTGCGTTGCAGTATTTTTTTCTCTTCGAAAGAAATCTTTCATGAGACCTACAGCAGCTTTAGGTGCCCAAACGCTTTTCCATCACCGGTTCACATAATTGGTCATTCGTCTTGTGTCTTTGCTTGGCTACTATTGGCCACTGTAGCAGGATAGTTAATGTATTGTGTGTTCTTTATTTCACATAATATGCTTTTGAATAGCAAATTTATTATGTTTCTGTAAAATTAGAAGTGTCGAATGTTCGCTAATTAAATTTAACAATAACTGTACTCCTGTTCTCCAGTATTAAGAGCTGTGGTAGTCTTTTTTTCGCTCTAAAACGTGAAGAGAATATTTTGCGTGACAGGTGGCAAGGAACGCAGGAGTTAATTTAGCATCGAAGAGAGCAGGAAGCGCCATTGACGGTGGACTATATTTACGCGCACTACAGAGGACGCTGGTTGTATGTGAATGGGTAGTAGAGATTGGCACAAGATACAGGCGAAATGAGAGGAACATCGGGCCTGTCGGAAGGGGACGCAGTGGTGATAAGAGGTCTTTAGGCAGGTTGGGGTCTCGGCGCGGCTAATTTGGCGGCAGGTGAGTGTCCCGCTGGCGACAGGTGAGCGCCGGCTGTAACGGGACACGCCCTCGCGGACAACGGCAGCAGCAGCTGCCGCGGCTGCGAGCCTTTCCCTGTCGGCACGGACGGGCACCCGTTCTGCGAAACGCCTTTCAACTGTCTCCAGTCCCCCCACTACTTTCTGACTCATTCTTAATCTCTTTTATTGGCACTGCATACCTACTCACATTATTTGTAGCTTTTGCTATTATTGCAGCAAGCTCCCAATTATCCGGGTATGGGTTATCCAGTTTGTGGATTATCGGTGCCTAGTTTGGCTATTTTTGAAAACAAATAAAAACGAAACCTGAAGTCTTTTGTTAGAATGAATATTGAAAGGTGTCTGTAGCTAGACACCTTTCACGCCATTTATTTACATATGCGTCGATAGGTACTTTGAGAGGTACCTGTCGAATTATTAAGATTGATGGATGTACATTATATATCTCTGTATAAGAATATCAGTGCCTTTCTTCATCTGACATCCCATTTTTGTATATTTTACTTATTGAGTTTTTATTTTGATCCTTTCGTCAACCGGAAGTACCATGTCCGTATCGCGTTCTGTGCACAGAAAAATAAATCCTTTAATATAAGAGAGAGATCTTAATGTAACCTGCGCAAAGTAATGCTAAATCGATATACACTTAGGAAGACGAATTCTGCATCACCTGCATGTTTTCGATACCTTTCTGATTTGCATTGCCGACTACAGTTATGTTGAATGATGAAACTGGTAATTTACATGAAGCTTTGCAAATTACAGTATTTATTGACATTCTCTTGATCAGCTGACATGGAATTTGACAATAAGGAATGGAAAATTAGTTCGTCTAGTTTTCCCGTACGGATTCGCAACTGGGTAGAAACGAAGTAGGAGAAAGATTAGCGTGTGGCGTACTCAGCGTGATGAGGAAATGGATAGTGCACTAGAAGCGTGCTGCGCTAAACATATGTATGGAAACCGAAAGCCAACACTGATACCTTAGGAAAGAGACTACAGACGCTGTGCGAGATAAACGGCGGGAGGCAAGTTAGATCTCCGCTAATTAAAGCTTCGGTACTTAAGGTTGGAACATTTCAAAAAGCCGGCCGTTGTAGCCGAGCGGTTCTAGGCGCTTCAGTCTGCAATCGCGCGACCGCTACAGTTGCAGGTTCGAATCCTGCCTCGGGCATGGGTGTATGTTATGTCCTTAGGTTAGTTAGGTTTTAGTATTTCTACGTTCTAGGGGACTGATGACCTCAGATGTTAAGTACGATAGTGCTCAGAGCCATTTGAACCATTTTTAGCCATTTCAAAACCAAGTCTCTCTGAAAGAATAAACCGAAGACTCACGCGAAATCAGAAAATGATTCTAAATTATCTCATTATTTAACTTTTCTCCAAAAGAGGAGAGATCAAATACTGACGAAACTATCAATTACACTGAGATGATAAAAGTCATGGGATACCTCCTAATATCATGTCGGACCTCTTTTTACCTGGTGTAGTGTAGCAACTCGACGTGTCATGGACTCAATAAGTCGTTGGAAGTTATCTGCAGAAATACTGAGCCATGCTGCCTCTAAAGCCGTCCATAATTGCGAAACTGTTGTCGGTGCAAGATTTCGTGCACGAGCTGGCCTCTCAATTATGTTCCATAAATGTTCGATGGGAGTCATATCGGACGATCTGGGTAGCCAAATCTTTCGTTCGAAATGTCCAGAATGTTCTTCAGAGAAGTCGCGAACAATTGTGGCCCTGTGACTTGGTGCATTGCCATCCATAAAAAATTCCATCGTTGTTTGGGAACATGTTGTTGTTGTTGTGGTCTTCAGTCCTGAGACTGGTTTGATGCAGCTCTCCATGCTACTCTATCCTGTGCAAGCTTCTTCATCTCCCAGTATCTACTGCAACCTACATCCTTCTGAATCTGCTTCGTGTATTCATCTCTTGGTCTCCCTCTACGATTTTTACCCTCCACACTGCCCTCCAATGCTAAATTTGTGATCCCTTGATGCCTCAAAACATGTCCTACCAACCGATCCCTTCTTCTAGTCAAGTTGTGCCACAAACTTCTCTTCTCCCCAATCCTATTCAATACCTCCTCATTAGTTACGTGATCTACCCACCTTATCTTCAGCATTCTTCTGTAGCACCACATTTCGAAAGCTTCTATTCTCTTCTTGTCCAAACTAGTTATCGTCCATGTTTCACTTCCATACATGGCTACACTCCATACAAATACTTTCAGAAACGACGTCCTGACACTTAAATCTATACTCGATGTTAACAAATTCCTCTTCTTGAGAAACGCTTTCCTTGCCATTGCCAGTCTACATTTTATATCCTCTCTACTTCGACCATCATCGGTTATTTTACTCCCTAAATAGCAAAACTCCTTTACTACTTTAAGTGTCTCATTTCCTAATCTAATTCCCTCAGCATCACCCGACTTAATTTGACTACATTCCATTATCCTCGTTTTGCTTTTGTTGATGTTCATCTTATATCCTCCTTTCAAGACACTGTCCATTCCGTTCAACTGCTCTTCCAAGTCCTTTGCTGTCTCTGACAGAATTACAATGCCATCGGCGAACCTCAAAGTTTTTACTTCTTCTCCATGAATTTTAATACCTACTCCGAATTTTTCTTTTGTTTCCTTTACTGCTTGCTCAATATACAGATTGAATAACATCGGGGAGAGGCTACAACCCTGTCTTACTCCTTTCCCAACCACTGCTTCCCTTTCATGCCCCTCGACTCTTATAACTGCCATCTGGTTTCTGTACAAACTGTAAATAGCCTTTCGTTCCCTGTATTTTACCCCTGCCACCTTCAGAATTTGAAAGAGAGTATTCCAGTTAACATTGTCAAAAGCTTTCTCTAAGTCTACAAATGCTAGAAACGTAGGTTTGCCTTTTCTTAATCTTTCTTCTAAGATAAGTCGTAAGGTCAGTATTGCCTCACGTGTTCCAACATTTCTACGGAATCCAAACTGATCTTCCCCGAGGTCGGCTTCTACCAGTTTTTCCATTCGTCTGTAAAGAATTCGCGTTAGTATTTTGCAGCTGTGACTTATTAAACTGATAGTTCGGTAATTTTCACATCTGTCAACACCTGCTTTCTTTGGGATTGGAATTATTATATTCTTCTTGAAGTCTGAGGGTATTTCGCCTGTCTCATACATCGTGCTCACCAGATGGTAGAGTTTTGTCATGACTGGCTCTCCCGAGGCCATCAGTAGTTCAAATGGAATGTTGTCTACTCCCGGGGCCTTGTTTCGACTCAGGTCTTTCAGTGCTCTGTCAAACTCTTCACGCAGTATCTTATCTCCCATTTCGTCTTCATCTACATCCTCTTCCATTTCCATAATATTGTCCTCAAGTACATCACCCTTGTATAAACCCTCTATATACTCCTTCCACCTTTCTGCCTTCCCTTCTTTACTTAGAACTGGGTTGCCATCTGAGCTCTTGATATTCATACAAGTGGTTCTCTTCTCTCCAAAGGTCTCTTTAATTTTCCTGTAGGCAGTATCTATCTTACCCCTAGTGAGATAAGCCTCTACATCCTTACATTTGTCCTCTAGCCATCCCTGCTTAGCCATTTTGCACTTCCTGTCGATATCATTTTTGAGACGTCTGTATTCCTTTTTGCCTGCTTCATTTACTGCATTTTTGTATTTTCTCCTTTCATCAATTAAATTCAATATTTCTTCTGTTACCCAAGGATTTCTATTAGCCCTCGTCTTTTTACCTACTTGATCCTCTGCTGCCTTCACTACTTCATCCCTCAGAGCTACCCATTCTTCTTCTACTGTATTTCTTTCCCCCATTCCTGTCAATTGTTCCCTTATGCTCTCCCTGAAACTCTCTACAACCTCTGGTTCTTTCAGTTTATCCAGGTCCCATCTCCTTAAATTCCCACCTTTTTGCAGTTTCTTCAGTTTCAATCTGCAGTTCATAACCAATAGATTGTGGTCAGAATCCACATCTGCCCCAGGAAATGTCTTACAATTTAAAACCTGGTTCCTAAATCTCTGTCTTACCATTATATAATCTATCTGATACCTACTAGTATCTCCAGGATTCTTCCAGGTATACAACCTTCTTTTATGATTCTTGAACCAAGTGTTGGCTATGATTAAGTTATGCTCTGTGCAAAATTCTACAAGGCGGCTTCCTCTTTCATTCCTTCCCCCCAATCCATATTCACCTACTATGTTTCCTTCTCTCCCTTTTCCTACTGACGAATTCCAGTCACCCATGACTATTAAATTTTCGTCTTCTTTCACTACCTGAATAATTTCTTTTATCTCGTCATACATTTCATCTATTTCTTCATCATCTGCAGAGGTAGTTGGCATATAAACTTGTACTACTGTAGTAGGCATGGGCTTTGTGTCTATCTTGGCCACAATAATGCGTTCACTATGCTGTTTGTAGTAGATAACCCGCACTCCTATTTTTTTATTCATTATTAAACCTACTCCTGCATTACCCCTATTTGATTTTGTATTTATAGCCCTGTAATCACCCGACCAAAAGTCTTGTTCCTCCTGCCACCGAACTTCACTAATTCCCACTATATCTAACTTTAACCTATCCATTTCCCTTTTTAAATTTTCTAACCTACCTGCCCGGTTAAGGGATCTGACATTCCACGCTCCGATCCGTAGAACGCCAGTTTTCTTTCTCCTGATAACAACGTCCTCCTGAGTAGTCCCCGCCCGGAGATCCGAATGGGGGACTATTTTACCTCCGGAATATTTTACCCATATTTTGGGAACATGAAGTCCATTAATGGCTGCAAATGGTCTCCAGGTAGCCGCACATAACCGTTTCCAATCAGTGATCGGTCCAGTTGGATCAGAGGATCAGTTCATTCCGTGCAAACACAGCCCCCACTATTATGGAGCCACTACCAGCTTGTACAGTGTCTTGTTGACAAATTGAGTCCATGGATTCGTGGGGTCTGCTCCACACTCGCACGCTACCATCAGCTCTTACCAACTGAAATCGGGATTCATCTGAGCAAGCCACGGTTTGCCGACCATCTAGGGTCGAACCAATACGATCACGAGGCCATGAGAGGAGCTGCAGGCGATGTCGTGCTGTTGGCAAAGGCACTCGCGTTGATCGTTTGCTGCCGCAACCCATTAATGCTAAATTTCGCCACACTGTCGTAACGGATACGTCCCACATTGATTTCAGCGGTTATTGCACGCAGTGCTTCCTGGATGTTAGCACTATCAACTCTACGCAAATTCCGCTGCTCTCGGTCGTTAAATGAAGGCCGTCGGCCACTGCGTTGTCCATGGTGAGAGCTAATATCTGAAACTTAGTATTTTAGGCAAACTGTTGGTGCTGTAGATGTAGGGGAAACCAGGTTGATAGGTACTCAGAGAGCACACAGGATAAGCTTATGATTGTGAACGGGGCCGTAAACAGTTAATGTGAGTTGCACAATCAAACACATAACTTTATTTTCCTAAGAACCACTCGTTTAGGCATTGCTTTAAAAGATCACAATTAACCAATACTGCTGAAGGCCTAGTTAAAGAACTTGAGATGCATTCTGGGCTGAAGGCCCAAAACTACACCAAAAGCAAGAACTGCTAAAGGCCTGACTTAGAAAACAAATGCAATTAAAAATAGAAGGTAAATTTTTTTCCTTTTAAAAAACATGCAACTGAAAACAATTAGCGGCTGAAGGCCTACACTACACGTCTGAAGGACAACTATAATTAAAACACATTAATAAACAATTTTTCTATCCAAGAAATTTGTTTTTAAAATCACAACAGAATGGCCGAAAGCCCAATTAAAGAAATATTAACTTATTGCATGGCTGAAGGCCACAAACAAATATGAAACAACAGCGGAAGGCGTGAACAAGTCAGACAAACAATTTAAAATAAACCCCTTCCTTCTTACAAAAAATTTTCCTTTAAAGAATACACACGGCTGAAGGCCTTATTTGAAGGGGTTCACGTAAATCCTCAGCTAAAGGCCACACATGAAACATCGAACAACTAACGGCTTAGGCCCTGAATTACAAACAATTTCAGATAGAACCAATTTTAAGGAAAAAAGAATTTTTTCTTTTTTAAAATAAAATCAATCTTCAAAATTTTAATTTAACACGGCTGAAGGCATTTATGTAAAATTTAAAAAGAACTGAATTAATGCATGGCCGGAGGCCTCCCACAATACATCAAACTGAAATGAAAATCACAATGTAAAACCAACAGAACAGGTGGTGCTCAGAAGTGTTCCAAGGGTCGGCCTGAGACAGTAGCTCAAACGTAAGGAGAGGTGAGACAGGCAGCCAAGAGTTGAAGTTAAATAATCGGATGTCAACCCAAACTAGGAACGGCCCAAGGACCGACCAACAATTTGAACAATTCCCTTCCGTCCCACCAACGGCACAACGATGGAAAATATCGGCCGAGGACGAGGATATGAACAACACTACGCTTCAGAAATTAGCCTCTAAAAGCAGCCAAGGGAACAATAACCACTCTAAGCAAACTATGAAAAAAGGCTGTCGAAGTGCATGCCGTGCCAGACAGCATCAGCGTGACGAGGAAAGGCACACTGCCGGAAAACTACGCTAACGACCAGGGCAGGTAACTGGGGCGTTAAAGCTACAGGGCAGGAAATATCTCTGGTGCACTTCACTGGTAAGTAACAGTCAATTTGATAATTAATGACAATATAGGAAGAAAGCTGCAAGATTTGCTGGCCCCAACACACCATACATTGCTGCTAGCCTGAACGGCCCAAGGAGCAACAACCCGCAAATGAACGAAGAGATGTCACAGTAGTTGAGGCTTCATAACAGGTTGACTGATCTCTCAACTTCATCGTCCAGGTTCGGTGGGCAACGAAATTTGTCGCTCTCTCAGCTAGCGCCTCACGATCCGACAGCGCGTGCACGCCGCCACAGGTCCCGGCCTGGCCCCGCGCCATGGAGAGTTCCTTGCTGCTCCGTCCCGACCGACTGACTGTCCATCATGCAGTTGTCACAAGTCGACACACACAGAGAACCCAGAAGCGGTTGGCGACCAAATACACGTCGTCCGATGAGACGACTGACCGAACGACCAACCAAGGTCGTCCTCACTCAAACCTTGTGTGTCGGCGACGGTCGGGCAAGTCACGGCTGTCCGGACCTCACTGCAGCTCTGTCCTGACTGAACTCTGGACACACGACGACCCGGAAATACTAGCGGTCGCTCCAAAGACAGTACGACAGTCCTCTTATCGATAAGCGCTGCTGCTTCCACTCATGGGCAGGCAAGCCAGCAACTTAGTGACGCCAGTAAATCGAATAAGAAACTGGACGGCAGTACTGCCAACACAAGCTGTCAAGCAATAAACGGCCCAGACACGAGCCGTGCGCGGCTCAGTAGGAATATTGAATTTTCTAACGATTTCGGAAATGTAAAGTCCCATGCCTCTAGCTCCAACTACATTCTGCGTTCGTGCGGCCATATTCACGTCGGAAACCCTCTCATTCGAATCGCCAGAGAGCAAACGACAGCTCTGCCAGTGCACTACCCTTTTATATGTTGTGCACGCCATGCTGCCGGCCGGAGTGGCCGAGCGGTTAAAGGCGCTACAGTCTGGAACCGCACGACCGCTACGGTCGCAGGTTCGAATCCTGCCTCGGGCATGGATGTGTGTGATGTCCTTAGATTAGTTAGGTTTAAGTAGTTCTAAGTTCTAGGGGACTTATGACCACAGCAGTTGAGTCCCATAGTGCTCAGAGCCATTTGAACCATTTTTTTGTACGCCATGCTATTGCCATCTGTATATGTGCTATCACCATCCCAAAATTTTTGTCACCTCAGTAGTGTACTCCGGGGTCTACAACTGATCGCTAACCACGATTACAGTTATATATTTCTTACCATTTCAGCGTGCAGGCTGGAGGAGCTCCTTACGGCTGCAACCTGTTTGGTCTCCTATGATTCATCTACTGCATCTGACAGGGACATGATATGCGGAGCGCCCATAGTATGATAATCCTAGCATTCAATTTCTTCTCAGTTATTCCGCGCTTTTAGCTATGACCGGCAACCAAGCTACTTTTCATAATCTGTATAAGTCCCCAACGCAAATTCACCGAACTTCATACAATTACATAAACACCTGACTGCACTTTCAGCAGCCTCAAAGCTATCTCGACTGTACTTACATGTCCCCAAAGCTATCAGCCTACACTCCTGTGACCAAGACGGCACCTTTCCCTTTTTCCAGACTCCTCACCGATCGGTCCCCTCTTAAGCTTTTCTGAGCGACAGTACAGAATCAGACTCTGACCAGAGCGTGTAGGAGTACAAATTATTTAGCGCCCATCTTCCGAAATAAAGCTACCAGGAGCTTCTACAACCCTCTGCCAAGGAATATGACGAGCCAATGAAATGCCCCTCCTGAAAATTTGGCGGGAAGTTTCGTTTCTCCATCGGCGAACGACCTACGAGATATGTAGGCAGCACAGGACTGTGCCGTGGGGCACTCCTACAGTTTTTCTAACACTCAGATATACTTACTTTTCATGCAGTACAGTGAACCGACACAGAGTTGGAATTTGCTGATGAGAAAGGGTACTTTAAAATTAAAAAAATGGTTCAAATGGTTCTGAGCAGTATGGGACTTAACATCTGTGATCATCAGTCCCCTAGAACTTAGAACTACTTAAACCTAACTAACCTAAGGACATCACACACATCCATGCCCGAATTTAAAATTAAAATAAAAGGTAGTTACGTGGACACTTTCTCTGGTTATCGGTGTTACCCCACAGAATTGAGAGTAGGGCAAAACATAATATTATACCAAGTTGAATTAATCGAACCTAGAATCTTTGAAAGAGGTACGAAGACACCGTACGGCTTACAACTTGTCTAAGTATGTGTAGTCACTTCTCTGTCTGGTGGGGTAGTACATATTTGCGTGGATACTATGAGTTATGGCTGGGAAGGCGTCTGAGCTTTGCCTTCATTCAGCGAACAGAAAAGCTTGGTGCCACAATCATTTGGCGAGGCTGCGTGGTCGGCGGCCAAAGTGGCCTTCCCGACTGCACAATCCGTTCTTCCGCCTCCCATTGTGAGGACGTGCTGATCTGTATAGTGTAGAAGCTTTGTTTTGTGATAATGAACTGGGCGCACTGAAGCTAATTCATTCAGGATTACGGTGAGATGGTTTCCGGTTTTCATGCTTCCTCTCCATTTAAGTGATTATACGTCACGTAGTTTTTCACATTAAGGGACTTTAGATTTCTTTCTGCGAGATACTTTTAGCTTGAGAAACATTACGTCTTTTCTCGCTCTCATAACGCCTTTAGAACAGTCAGTATTCAACTTGTATTCAGTCATCAAAGATTTCAAATTGTTTACCTCATTGCTCTTCCCCTCAGACAATACTGCGGGCGTTAATATTAATATGTGACGATTTTTCTTGTTTATCATCTATATAGGGTCAAGTGGTACAACGTGGTAAATTGAATGGTGTCTTCATATGAAGCATCATAGATTTTATTCGCTTAATGAGCAATATATTCAGTCTTACTATAATCTGGGTTTCCCTCCTTAGGTTTCAGTCATGTTAACCTTCGATGTGTTGTGTTCCTTCACCGGCGTGCATTTGAGAGCTATATTCTCGACTACACTACATTCATTTTAACTGCATTTGTAGCCGAGAGAGAATAAGCTAACTTTGCCAGTTATCGTGTTTTATGTAATAAAATTTTCGGCAGTTAAGTTAGTGTTGCTGTTGAACAACAAGATAAGTGCTTGCGGAGACGGAGGTTTCCAGATAAATATCTGCTATCACACTAATTCAGATCTTTTCAGTGTACAACTTATAGGAAACACAGAGCAAAAAATTTTGCATCTCATGAATTATAACTATAATTCGTAATTCTTACACTTGTATAGTTTAACCGACGGAAAAATGCAACACCGTCAAGGACAATGTCATTTTATTGACAAGTCAAGTAACAGACAGTTCATCATTTTGAAGTACATGAAAACAAATTGGGACCACATCAAACACACATGTCACAGTGAAGTGTACCCAAACAGTGGCAACAGTGAACAATGTTCCCCCTCCTGGTGACAACGCAGGCACAGTTAACAGTCAGGGTAACGGTCATAAATGTGCCGAATTCTATCCTGGCATCATGCGTCTTTTGTTACAACTCGACAATCGTTCTTGCAGCTTCCCGACAAAGAGTAAATTCCCTCTTCACAATGTCCCATTCATGTTGAATTGGCGGGAGATCTTGTTGGCCAAGACAGTTACTGTACACCAAGAAGTGCACGTTGCATCGCAGTAGCAGTATGCGAATACGCGTTTCCCAGCTGAGAAAGTGCATCACCTGCCTGTCGAAGAACTGTCAGGTGCTCGGAGGTGACATACTGTGCAGTGTAGCGCACGCTGGTTAGTACACTCTGAAAAAAAACATCGAAACTGATTCCGAGTTGTAACTGATGGACCCACACATTATGAAGCCTGTGATGGCATCTATGTCTTGTTGGCAAATGCACTCTGGAATAGGCAGCTCATCAGTTCTGCGCAATACACGTCATGGTCCACCACTCGCATACAGACAGAAGCTACTCTCATCACTGAAGACAACAGAGCGTCACTCTACAGCCGACACTCTCACGACACCAGAGTAGCCACGTTAGGTGGTTCCATGGTGTTAGTGGCAGCCTGGCCGCTGGCTCATGTGATCTTAATCCTGCTGCAATCAGACGGTTCCCAATGGCCCCTGATGACGTAGCAGGCGCAACATGTGCACAGATTTTGTCCCTGCATGATATTCGGCCGGCCACCGTTGTTTGCACAGTGCGTCGATCATGACGTGCGTCTGTACTACGCAGACGTCGAGAAAATGGCATACATCCCACAGACCACTGGTGAACCCAGCGACACACCATCGATACATCAGCACGTTTATCAATTCGTTGATATGTCCACCACCTTCCCGCAGGTCCCCAGTGTGACCCCATTCAAGTGGCTGGAGCTTTCCAGCAGGAGGATGTACTCATCGTTGGGGTATTGTTGTGACCTGTAATGAAAGTTGCAAACACCGTTTATCTCTAAACTCAGTACTGTTAGTGTCTGCAGAGTTATAACAGAGGGTGCAGAGACAGACCTCTGAGTGCCATCTTATCGCCGATGACAATGATGAATGCATCACTAACAAAACACCCCTCAATCTGCCCAAGTAGGTATACATCTAGAACTCTCGGACAGTGTGTGCCACCATCGACGTCACCAACGACGAATTATCCAACTCCTCCTGTACCTGAAAAAGGCCAATTTCTCTATGGATAAAATGATGGTAATCCAGATTTTGGTCGGAAATTTAAAAAAAATAGTCCAATTGCCCTGGTCGCTGTCCTGCGGAAGCAGGGTTGTAGTCGTAAGTATAAATTGACGAAATTAAAAAATGCAAGATGGTGACCTGGGAGTATTGGGACAAGTTCTACAGGTATGGCATCAGAATCCAAGACATGGAATACTGGCCTTGGCCCTATGACGTGACAACCGGCTCAGATCTCTCGGACTGGCCCAAACTTCAGACACTGTGACATCAGAAGTCGAGATGAGTGACCTGGATTACAAGTTGGTGAACTGGGATAGGCTTTATATCTTCATAATCCGAGTACTGGAAAATTTACCCTTATTCTATGATGTTACAGACAAAGGATGTAGTCACTTTGGCCGGCCAGTGTGGCCAAGCGGTTCTAGGCGCTACAGTCTGGAGCCGAGCGACCACTACGGTCGCAGGTTCGAATCCTGCCTCGGGCATGGATGTGTGTGATGTCCTTAGGTTAGTTAGGTTTAATTAGTTCTAAGTTCTAGGCGACTGATGACCTCAGAAGTTAAGTCGCATAGTGCTCAGAGCCATTTGAACCATTTGAACCATTTGCTGAGAGCCATTTGTAGTCACTTTCACGTCTGAAGAATGATGTACTATGTTCTGTTTGCAAGGAACTTTTCACTCCATTCACTGGGATGGTCTGATATTCAGCACGTTCGTATTTTGTTAATTAGGTGGAAGAGCAGATATGTACTGAACACCCTCTGGAAGTCAAGGAACACTGCATCACTCATGGAGCCAGTATCTAGTAGCTACTTTCTTTAATTAATGGCCACACGTACCCCGCTACCGTAGTATCCCCTTCCTGCGTCTAGTCTATTGCACGCCAGACCAATTACGGGCGATCTTATAGTTGTCCACCAATGTTTTTTTATTTTATTTTTTTATCAGTCTTCTGACTGGTTTGATACTGCCCGCCACGAATTCCCCTCCTGTGCCAACCTCTTCATCTCAGAGTAGCACCTGCAACCTACGTCCTCAACTATTTGCTGGAGATATTCCAGTCTCTGTCTTCCTCTACAGTTTTTGCCCTCTACAGCTCCCTCTAGTACCATTGAAGTTATTCCCTCATGTCTTAACACATGTGCTATCATTCTGTCCCTTCTCCTTATCAGTGTTTTCCACATATTCCTTTCATCTCCGATTCTGCGCTGAGCCTTCTCATTCCTTATCAGTCCACATAATTGTCAAAAATCGTCTGTAGCACCACATCTCAAATGCTTCAGTTCTCTTCTGTTCCGGTTTTCCCACAGTCCATGTTTGACTACGTGCTGTAGTCCAGACGTACATTCTCAGAAATTTCTTCCTCACATTAAGGCTGATATTTGATACTAGTAGACTTCTCTTGGCCAGGAATGCCCTTTTTGCCAGTGCTAGTGTGCTTTTGAAGTCCTTATTGCTCCGCCCGTCGTTGGTTATTTTGCTGCCTAGGTAGCAGAATTCCTTAACTTCATGTACTTCGTGGCCATCAATCCTGATGTTAAGTTTCTCGCTGTTCTCATTTCTAATACTTTTCACAACATTCGTCTTTCTTCGATTTACTCTCAATCCATACTCTGTATTCATTAGACTGTTCATTCTGTTCAGTAGATCTGTAATTCTTCTTCACTTTCACTCAGGATAGCAATGTCATCAGCGAATAATGTCATTGACATCCTTTCACTTCGAATTTTGATTCCACTCCTAAACCTTTCTTTTATTTCCATCATTGCTTCCTCGATGTACTGATTGAATGGTAGGGGCGAAAGGCTACATCCTTCTCTTACACGCTTTTTAATACGAGCACCTCGTTCTTGGTCGTCCAGTCCTATTTTTCCCTTTAGGCTGTTGTACGTACTGTATATAACCCATCTCTCCCTATAACTTACTCTTACTTTTCTCAGAATTTCGAACATCTTGCATCATTTTACAATGTCGAATGCTTTTTCCAGGTCGACAAATCAAATTATCATGTCTTTATTTTTATTTAGTCTTGCTTCCATTATTAACCGCAACGTCAGAATTGCTTCTCTCGTGTCTTTACCTTTCCTAAAGCCAAACTGATCGTCATCCAGTACATCCAAAATTTTCTTTTCCATTCTTCTCTGTATTATTCTTGTGAGCAACTTGGATGCAAGAACTGTCGAGCTGATTGTGCGGTAATTCTCGCACTTGCCAGCTCTTGCCGTCTTCGGAATTGTGTGGATGATGCTTTTCCGCAAGTCAGATGGTATGTCGCCAGACTCATACATTCTACGCACCAACGTGAATAGTCGTTTTGTTGCCACTTTACCCAGTGATTTTAGAAATCCTGATGGAATGTTATCTATCCCTTATGCCTTATTTGATCTTAAGTCCTTCAAAGCTCTGTTAAATTCTGATTCTAGTACTGGATCCCCTATATATTCCTGTAGGAATCACCAAAGCATCCAGCCCCCGGTAGGAGCCGAGGATGGCCTCTGAATCCAGGCGGCCGATGGTCATTCCTGCCGACATGAGCCACGATTTGGCAAGCGAACAGTGTGAAAATAAGCTTTCCTTCCGACTTACTCGTTAGTTCCCTAACGCTGGAGCTCCTAGTCATCATGGAGACTTAAAAAGTTGAAAACGATGATGCAGTCGATTGTTTCAGCAATATTAAATTGGTTACATGACTAGCCCCCATGCTGGCACGTATGTCAGAGAACGTGCGAGAGGGAGAATATCGACTACCATCTGCAAGGACGGGCACTCGGATAATTTGTTCCTCTGTCGTGGCAAGGAGCAAGTATCCAGTACACAATCAGATCAGATCAGATGCATATGAATCAGCTATAGGACATACAGCTTCAAATTGTTAGACTGAAGTGAAAAAAGAAAAAGAGAAACAAGAAACGCACACATTCGAATATACCGAACAACTGTTACTTTAATTACATACCACTTTTGATTTTAATGTATTTAAGTCCTTTCGTTTCTCAGTTAATTAATGAGTTAGTTAATACGTAAACCAATACATGTTCAGGCCTGGAAGACGCATGCAAATATTTTGCAGAAGTATTTTCCATTGTTTTAGTCTTTTGCAGCTAACACTACATTTTTGGCAGCGCTTTGGTTTTATTCGTGTTTATCTCAGCCAGTAAACAAAAAGCTGGAGTGAAGACAGAATTAATTCGTCTTATAGCAAGGAGAGAAACTACACACGTGTCATCAATGTCTTGTGTCAGACTGCTTCGGGTACTTTGGGAAAAAGATAGATTAAGGGAACACTGCTGTTGTGTAGTGACTACAAAACTAATGATAACATCAAATCTATTGTGCATTAGTTTCTTCATGTGTGAATCCACAGCCTCTACATAACTTCTCAATGTTGGAACCACTTTGATTATCTGCCATTGGCTGTAAAATTCTTTAACAGACGAAATTGCACCGTATATTACTTACATTACCATCCGATTTTGCTCTGTGATACGAAATACATTCATGTGTGCAGAGTGTAGTGTGCAAGAAAGAATATATATCCAGATTATCGACGTGTGTCTTTGTGTCTTTGTAGGGGGGGGGGGAGGCAACACGTTTCATTTCCCACATAGCAAAAAATTGTTTTTAGATACAACATACACAAGACGGACGTGACTGCATTTGAAAATGGTCACATGTCGAAACTGCCCAGTAAAGTACTGTAATATATGATGCTATAAACTTTCTATACTTAAAAGAATTTGATAGCCTACGGTGGACATTTATAATGGTTTTAACGTTCAGAAATCAATTGTCGTTTCAACTCTTTTTCACGACCGCACCTGCCGAATTATTTGCCGAAAGACATGGAGGAGAATGCGTATTTGAAATTCATTTATATGGCACCTGCTCTCAGTTGCCTCCTGGCAAACAGTCCGACCAGATGCTGGTAATTAATACGTCCTTTATTGGAACGCTATACATGTCATTGATTGCCGTCTGGACTGTCAAGATACCCTCCATGTCTCAGTGTTTATTACAACTCATCTTTAAGAGTAAAACATCCTGCCAAAACTACTTGGTTCTCATCATAGTCACTTGTACACTGACCAAGAGCACACATCCTTCTGCCGGCCGTTGTGGCCGAGCGGTTCTAGGCACTGCAGCCTGGAACCGCGAGACCGCTACGGTCGCAGGTTCGAATCCTGCCTCGGGCATTGATGTGTGTGATGTCCTTAGGTTAGTTAGGTTTAACTAGTTCTAAGTTCTAGGGGACTAATGACCTCAGAAGTTGAGTCCCATAGTGCTCAGAGCCATTTTTTGAACACATCCTCTTCTCGCAACTAGACTGAGCGGGTTGAGGCAGAGGTTGTATCATTAGATATGTGAGGAACGAGGTTTAAATCGGCGTCCGGCAATCCAGTTTTATATGTATCATTCTTTTCCTGAGTGGGGGTTCGCTTCCCATCCTTGCCCAATAAACGCTGTGCTCCATGTATAATGCCATCGTAGTGGATGGGATGGTGTGCTCTGATCCTTCCAAATTTCTTTGGGGTGCCACAATATTACTAACTTAATAGCTTCATCGTATCAGGAAACCAAAATATTGACTGAATGTTGCCAGTCATCTATTTCTTATTCGGTATCGTTTGAGCTTGAAAACAACCTTCCCTTCACCAAGATAAATTGATGATCATCGGAAGTACTCATTTTGGAAATTCTTATGTTAGATGAAAGCGAAGTATTTCACGATGACACTATTGTGCACTGAAGCGCCAAAGGAACTGGTATAGGCATGCGTATGCAAATACAGAGATATGTATACAGGCAGAATATGGCGCTGCTGTCGGCAATGCCTATATAACAAGTGTCTGGCCCGGTTGTTAGATCGGTTACTGCTGCTACAACGGCTGGTTACCAAGATTTATGTGAGTTTGAATGTGGTGTTATACTCGGCCCACGAGCGATGTGACACAGCATCTTCGAGGTAGCGATGAAGTGGGGATTTTCCCGTACGACCATTTCACGAGTATACCGTCAATATCGAGAATCCGGTAAAACACCAAGTCTCTGACTCCACTGCGGCCGGAGAAAGATCCTGCAACAACGGGACCAACGACGACTGAAAAGAATCATTCAATGTACAGAAGTGCAAATCTTCCGCAAGTTGCTGCAGATTTCAGTGCTGGGCCATCAACATGTGTCAGCGTGCGAACCATTCAACGAAACGTCATCGATATGGGATTTCGGAGCCGAAGGTCCTCTCCTGTACGCCTGATGACTGGACGACACAAAGATTTATGCCTCGCCTGGGCCCGTCAACACCGACATTTGACTGTTGATGACTGGAAACATGTTGCCTGGCCGGACGATTCTCGTTTGAAATTGTATCGAGTGGATGGACGGGTAAGGGTATGGAGACAGCCTCATGAATCCATGGACCCTGCATGTCAGCAGATGAAGGCTCTGTAATCGTGTGGGGTGTGTGCATTGCTATATGGGATCCCTGATACGTCTAGATACGACTCTGACAGGTGACACGTACGTAAGGATCCTGTGTGATCACCTGTATCCATTCATGTCCATTGTGCATTCCGACGTACTTGGGTAATTCCAACAGGACAATGCGACAACCTATACGTCCAGAATTGCTACAAACTGGCTCCAAGAACACTCTTCGGAGTTTAAACACTTCCGTTGTCCACCAAACTCCCCATGCATGAACATTATGGAGAATATTTGGGATGCCTTGCAACGTGCTGTTCAGAAGAGATCTCCACCCCCTCGTACCCTTACGGATTTCTGGACAGGCCTGCAGGATTCATGGCGTCAGTTCCCTCCAGCACTACTTCAGACATTAGTCGAGTCCACGCCACGCCGTGTTGCGGCACTTCTGCGTGCTCGCGGCGCCCTTACACTATATTAGGCAGGTGTACCAGTTTCTTTAGCTCTTTAGTGTATAAAACATTCTGGGCCTTGTTGCCGCATCTACTCAGGATAACTCGAGGTTTCGACCATTACCTCCAACATTTTCGCTATGAGCAGCTAACTAAACTGAAACGGTGGTGGTCTTATGTAGCCCATAGACGGCTTCTGATTGGTGATTAATTACGTAATACCGTCGCAGATGGTGTCAACGTTTCTGCACTGGTGGCGCCGCCGCTCCCCCCGTAGCGTAAACACTGCGACCAATATCTCTGGTTTTTTTCAGCATCGAGAGCTGGCTTCTATGCGCCGCTAAGATTATAACCGCTGTCACGGTTGATGTTCTTCTTGCACATTCTTATTTCAACAGCCTTTTTAATTACAGAATACCAGTATGTTGAGTCTTGGTCAACACATGTTTTTCGTCAAATAACGTTTTGTGCGTGTTTGTGTTGCCGTCCTGAGCAACTTCAGATTTCTCCAGTTTTCAATTTTTAACATTCCGTTGATGTTCTACAACGACACGGATGGACTGACCAACGTAATCGCTTCTGCACTCACAAGGGATATTATAAATCCCAGGGATCCTGAGTTAGAGACTGTGCTCAACAGACCGTGGCATCTACTTTACGTTAGCATTCGGAAAATAGATCTGACGCTTCGTCTTCCCGGGACTTTGCCTGTTTTGCTAATGCATCGCTCGGAAAAGAAGGAATACAATCGGTTGCTCAACACGTAAATGTTCAACATTTTCATGTTTCCATTTCTTGGAGAACGCTGACTTCAGATCTCATGAGCCAAGACCATTCTTTCAGAACTTGTACTTCAGACTATTAATTTCGTAATGCATGTGGCACTCGTCAGAAACAGTTTTTTTCTCTGTGTACCAGTGCATGTGAAACTGTTCTCTTCTGGACTGGACAATGAAAACTCGTGCACGTCGGCTTTTAGTACGCGAGTAGCTAAATGTCCGTTTGATTTTCGTTGGATCAAAACATCTAAAAATGGCGCCCTTGCTTCTGTACCTGTCTCGTCAGTGAACTGGCTGTTTGGGTGCATGCTGTTCATGTGTTCAAGGAAGTTCTCAAGGGCTTCTACGCTGTGTGGCCTGATGGCCAGGTCTTGAACGTGTCATCAGCATACAATGTACGTTGCTCAAAATGCTCCACAAAGAGGCTGGCCACTACTGGAGGCAACGGAGAATCTATAGACATTCCACCTATCATTTCATACAATTTACCGCGATAAAAGAAGTAGGTGGTCGTCTTACTGTTGGGTGCCGAACTTATTTGGTGAGTACAACGTAAAAACAGGGCTGCGTGCTTAAGTTTCTGTTTCGATGAACACTTCAGCACACGTCGTCTGGCCCTATGAATCACCCGATCTCCCTCCTATACAAACTTTTAGGAATATTTAGAACAATGGATGAAACAAAGAAATCAAAAGCGCGGCAAGTCCGTATCTCTACAGGACTATTGAGTGGCTTCTGCTGGACATGGCCATAACTAGAGAATCTCCTAGACTCTCTTTCTCGCCGAACTGAGCTCATCATAGGGATGTTGGTTATCGCTGAAACAACCGGTTTTCGGCTATATCCGTTTTTCTCTACGTCGGCTTAACCTGACTGTTAAACCGCTCAGAATAAATGGTTTCTGAAATAACCGATTTCCGATTTTTTATTCCTATTATTTCGTGCAATAAATGTAGAAATCGAACAAAGACAAAAATTTAGATTCGTTCAGTTTCAGTTAAATAGACAAACAAACTCATTCCGCCCACCGCTCGCTGTTTGTCTCCCAAAGTGCCAAGTGGTTGAAAATTACAAAAATTACCAGTATTCTCCTATTAACTCTAATTTTTCGAAACTCTGCTCAAGAATCATGTTTTAATTGGGGCGCTATTTGGGCAATAATCAGTAGTAAAGAGTGAGAAATGAGACTAAATCACTCTATTTTTGGTGTGAATTTGTCGGTTTTCAAGGGCTACAAGCAGATAATGGTATATAATGTAGACACAAGCAGCAAATCCGCTACTTTCTATTGTTACTGTATAGTGTCAATGAGTTGTTGTATGTCACTAATTTATATATGTTACCGTAATTTCCTTTCTTTTTTGTTATTTCATAGAAATGACAGACAAAGCTTTACGCTTTTGAAGCAAATGAAACATTGTATTTCATTGCTACATCATTTCGTAAAAATATTTCTAGATTAAGGTGTGCGCCATTCTGCAGTACATCAGATGTCCTGCGACCACATCGAGAAAGCAAGTCCTGCACGCTGCACGTACACAAATACCTTAATCGGGGACACGCGGCACCAGAGACATTATTGTCTCAGCAATGTTGTACCGATTCTTATGCCATGTCTTTGTTACTCGTTTCTATCCGCATTATTATTAAAGTAGCACTGATTGCGTTTACAGTTCTCAACAGCAGCGCTAAAAACAAACCAATGAAAATTTTACGAATACAAAGTACCCCTTTTTTTAAAAAAAAGATTTATTTAAAAATGAAAAATTTTAGCGCTGCTGCTATGGCAAATCGATATTTCAGTCTTTTTTTTACTCAGTCGTTAGTAAAAAACAAAAAAACTCCTGCTATTATCGATACCAAACAAATACCACAAAATATCGGTTATTCAGAACTAAAATACGGCATCCGTTTAACCGGTCGGTTAAACCACCAATGCTCGAGGCTGTATTAGCGCGATTTCTCTGGGGGCCGAGTAGTTTTGTTCGCTACGCTTGGAATTCATTATTGTTTCCTGACTGTAGGTAACAAGCTAGAGAATAAAGAGTACTGCATAGTCTACTTCACCTGCCAGAAGGATGCTTACAACTTTCATCAGTGAAGCACAAAAACAGTAAGAGAGAGTTCAGTAACACAGCCTAACCTGAAGTTAGTCACCAGTTCTAAAATCCAACTAAAACAAAGAGCTGGAAGCGGTCGTTAGAGTAACTGAATAACAAACAAGAGAGTAAGAGCAAACTGAGACGTACTACACGAGTAGTTTTGAGAGAAGTAATGTGTAATGTGTTTGAGGGTGAAGGGCATACCGGGACAGATAAAAGAAACAGCAGGAGCGTGCCGCTAATTTACTCGTTGAAATGAAGGGAGCTCGGCTCGTCCTGATGTATCGCCTTAATTAACTGCTCCTGTCGACTGCTACCAGGTGGCTCTTGCTGCTGATTTTGTCTGCTGTCTCATTAGCACAGGCGGCGGAAAACCACGGTCCCAGAACATGAGCGAAGCGGGCTCAGCTAACACCGTAATGCACTCGGTCGCACTGTAGCCACTCTACCCACAACTTGCAAAGATTTCTCCTACAATGTAGTGTTTAAGATGTCCATACACTTTGGATCTACAAGTTCGGGGAAAGAAGACAGCAGCAAACGGAACAATCGTCACGAAAATTGGGTTTTAACTACAACTCGATGCCCGAAACGAGGACTTACATCGTCTTTATCGTCATCAGCTGTTTGTCATCCACTGTCTGACAGAGTCCACTTCTAGACCTATCTGTCCATTACTACCTCCATCTATGGTTATCCATATTGCTCCTGCATGTTTTCTCATACAATTCATCCACATGTCACTTTCATTAAAGAACATTCTTTACCCATAACCATCATTCGCCTTTCTCTATGTTCCGCCATCCTCCACTCCATTTTCCTTTTTGCCACAAGTACACTGACGGAAAAAAAATCACGTCAAGAAGGAGTTGTGCAACATAAACGAAAGGTGATAGGCATGTTTCTACATCCGAAAGATGATTTGTATTCAGATTTCGTGCCAGTCGCATAGCAGTGGTGCTAATTGCGCCAGTATAAGGATACCAATCATGTTTGCTTTCAATATGCGCTGTAACACTTGTGAACGTTAGTTACCTTTGAGATTCTTCATGGTGAGCTGGGTTAGCTAAGAATGCCTTTAGGGCGACAAAGACGCCATTCAAGTACCTCAATGAGGTTGAACGAGGCCGTGTAATAGGTCTACGAGAAGCTGGATGTTCCTTCTGCGATACTGCAGGAAGACTTAGTAGGAATGTAGCCATTTGTACATGTACATTGGTAGTGGTAATCACGAGAACGTATACTCGCTAAAAGACTGGGCTTCAGATGGTCACGTGCCACTATTGAGAGGGAAAACCGTACTGTTTGGCTGAGCCATGCGTGGCTCATGTTCGTGCCATCTATTATGTAACATCTTGTTTCTATCGTACGGCCGCCTCGTCATTTTAATTTCAATTACTGGTGTCAATGAATTGCTGTCTTGCCTGCCCCTGAGCGGCAGCAGCAGCGCGAATCGATAAGTGCACTGTCGTACTATCTCTGGGCGACCGATAGTATTTCCGGGTCGTCGTGTGTCTGGCAGTCAGTTGGAGGAGGACCAACAGTGCAGCCAGGCACGGAGCCCCAGTGAGGTCCGCACAGCCAATGCCAGTGGGGACGACCGTTGGTTCGTCGTTCGCTCGGTCGTCTCATCGACGACGTGCAGAGATGTCGGTAGTGTTCCCTCTGCATGGTTGGGCCCCAGACAGTGTCTCCGGGACGTCGTCCGTCCGAAGGAAGTCAGTCAGTGGGAGACGCAGACGGACCAGCATTACTGTCGGTCGGTTGGCGTGGAGCAGTAAGCATGCCCCTGTCGCGCGGAGTTGGGCTGCAGCCGGCGGCGGCATGCACGCGCGGCTGGAGTGTAAGGTGCTGCTTGCGACTGCTACGAAGTTCGCCGCCCACCCATCTTGGACATGAAAGTTGATCCCTCGCTTAACTTAGTATTGAGCCTCAACCGTTTACATTTCTTCGTTTGATCCTGGCTGTCGCTTTTGGGACATTCCCACGAACAACAACGTGTGTCTATTTAAGTCGGCTAAGATTCCAGCCATCTTCTTGTGGAATTTAACTTAATTTATTCCCTGTTACTGAAGTTCACCAGCGGTATCTTCTGCCTTGTGGTCATTGATGTTCCAGTTACCTGTCCTGGTCGTTGACGTAATTTTGGGCAGTGTATTTTCCTCGTCACCGGCCACGGTGGCCGAGCGTTTCTAGGCGCTTCAGTCTGGAACCGCGTGACTGCTACGGTCGCAGGTTCGAATCCTGCCTCGGGCATGGATGTGTGTGATGCCCTTAGGTTATTTAGGTTTCAGTAGTTCTAAGTCCTAGGGGACTGATGACCTCAGATGTTAAGTTCCATAGTGCTCAGAGCCATTTGAACCATTTTTTTCCCTCGTCGCGTTGTTGCTGTCCAGCGCGGCGTGTAGTTCGACAGCTATGTTGTTAGTCGTTGTGGGCGCCAATATTCTGTGTGTTGTTGTGTTGAAATCTTATGGTCGTTTTGCTGGTTGGGTGGAGCGGAACTGATTTGGTTGATTGAACGGTCAGCTGTTAGTCAGTTGGGTTGCCTCCAGATTAAGAAGTCGTTGAACAGGCTGCCTGTCTCACCTAAACGGGCGTTAGTGTTACAATCCCAGGCCGACCCTTGGAAACCTCTGGGCGCTGTTCTGTGTCTGTTACATAGTAACTTCCCTGTTTGAATTTTAGTTATTTGGTTGATGTGTGGCCTTCAGCCGAGTTTTCATATATCCTGAATTAATGTTAATGTCTTGCCTTTTAGGCAAAAGATTGTTAGTACTGATAAGGGGCTTTTAGCCGAATTTTACATCCAATCTTTTAAGGCCTTAAGCCGTTAAATTATTGTGTTGATGTGTGGCCTTCAGCCGAGTTTTAATATCTCTTAAATTAATGTTCTTGTCTTACGCTTAAGGGATTGTGCCATTAAGGTATTGTGATGCTTTTGTATGGGTCTTCAGCCAAATTTTACATTCAATGTTTTAAGATAAGGCCGTTCGCTTTTTGATTGAAACTCCTCTTATTGCTTAATATGCGACCTCCAGCCAAGTTATATTAAAATTTAATTGCTAAGGCCTTCAGTCGATTAGATTGAAGATTTAGAAAATATTCTTGAGTGAAACCTCCGGAGGAACCTTCAATTTTTGATTAGGGCTTGTGTCTTCCATTTTAAATGTGGCGTTGAGCCGATCTTAAGTTAATCAAGGAGTTCAATTAAGGTTTTGGGTGTTCTTGTTGTAATATTGTGCGCTGATAAATAAACTTTTTATGTTGAATGCAACTGTCAGCAACTCATTTTGGCCCCTTTCCACAACATAATCCGCTCTGTCCTGCTAACCCAGGCATTTCATTGGCGTATGGCTCTGGCGCATGGTACTGTATCTGAAGCAGCAATTTCAGCAGCAATTGGCACTATAGTGTCACAACGAACTGTTACTTCAAGGACAGCTCTAAGCTATCTGACAACAGCTCTAGCGTCATCCACAAACAGCATTAACCGTCCCTGTGCTGACTGACCAAGTGCAACCGGTATGGAACTTCATCCTACAAACTGACATCCAGCACCAGTCCAACAGAAGACATGCACATTTGCAAGTTTTCTTGCAACATTCTTGCAGTTACACTGGTTGTTAATGTACCAGCATTTCACATTTGCAATGACTTATTACGCACTGAAATTAACCTGCATTAATTATGTCTTAGTGTTGCAATTTTTTTCCGTCAGTGTACATCCATCACTCCAGGTTTTTTTGGTTCAAATGGCTCTGAGCACTATGGGACTCAACTGCTGAGGTCATTAGTCCCCTAGAACTTAGAACTAGTTAAACCTAACTAACCTAAGGACATCACAAACATCCATGCCCGAGGCAGGATTCGAACCTGCGACCGTAGCGGTCTTGCGGTTCCAGACTGCAGCGCCTTTAACCGCACGGCCACTTCGGCCGGCCATCCAGGTTTTTTTCTACATACTTTTATTTATATATCTGCCGCTCTTTCAAATTCGAAAAAGGCTCTTCTTTACGCTCTTAAAAGTTCTAAGTTATGAACGTTAGTTCCAAAAATAGTCAGCGTTTCACTGACATGTGTTAAAAGTGATAATGTACACTGCTTGTAAACCATACTTTTGGACCTGCAGGACACTTGGGTTTGCAGACCTTGTTTAGCTTACCCAAAACACTAAAGGCTACTTTTCTTTATTTCTGCTCCTGAGCGCCCACGTATTGTCCAAACCTATCCTAAACATACTACGCAAAAGCTTTAAAGGAGCACTTTTCCGAGGCCCCGTAATTGTCTCTCGTTGCGACACATAAGTTTGTAATTTGGCTCAAAGCTGCATACAACCTTCCTCTGTAATTGCGTAAATGCGCGGCGCCTGCAACGTCATCCTTGGGCTCGAGACGATTCAAAAGGGGAGGTTTCGTCACATATGAAAAAATGGCCAGAGCTCTGAAGTTCATGGCAGATGTAAAGTGTGTCAACGATGTCAAAGTGGCCGAAATTCCACCACAATACTGATCAACGCCGCTGTGGAAGCGTCACGCGATGAAAAGATCGTGACGCCCTGCCTAACCCACATTTTACCTCTTCTTTTGGCGCCCCTACGATGGAGGTCAGAACCGCGACCCCCAGCGTTGAAATCACGCGGTTTTCATATGAGTGGTTGAGGAAAACATTTCAGACACACCACCGCTCAGAATCAACACGAAAGGGCCTGAGGGAGTGGCATAAAGCGCGTCAACGAAACCACCCATCTGCTTCGAGTGTTAACTCCCACACATTTCGCAGTTGAAAACGACAGTCTCCAGTGAGATGAGCAACACGAAGACGTTCTTGACATTCATACTGTTGACATCTCCCTCACACTACAACTTTCCTGTAAGGACTTTGTCGGCTAGCAAACCCATTGAACGTAATCCCACCCCTTTGGAGGGTAGTGTGACCCAAGGTTTTGCTCCGGATGTACAGGGTGGTACAACTATGGATGGATGAAAACCATTCAACGAATTTTGAATTATATCCGAAACAACAAAGGGATCTATGGTTTTTCTGTGCTCCAGTTTCACGCCCTCTTGTGACGTCATCTGGACGGGTGCAACGTTAGCACATGCCTGAATAAAACGGCACCACAAGCTCGGAAATAACACCAGTGGCACCCATCGACATTTATTGACAATTTTAAAAATGTGCCTTTACAGAGATCGTTCGAAGTAGTGCTAGACGCCTGCAGGAAGGCAACTGGCACTGGATATGATTACCTTACCACTCCAGTGCGGAAGTTGTTCAATTTGAACTGTTTCTATCCGCCCTTGTTCCATAATATAAGGTGTTTATAACCAAATTTTCATTGCTTAAGACAGCCCCAAGAAAAATGATTGAGGACAAAGATACTTTGTGGAAACACCTGTAAGGTCATGCCGAAGAGAAATAACGGACAAATCACTAAAAGAAACACATTTTCATTTCTACATTAGAGGGTAACATTTGTTAATTGCGTACCATGTTTACATTTCCGGTTACATACGTTGGTCAATGTGACCATCATTGCACCCAAGACAGTCTGGAACTACGCTAGAGATTGCTCTAGTGTTGCCTGACACAACTAGGATGGGGTTTTGGCTACCTCCGTCGCTATGCTCATCTTCAACCTCCAGCGTGTATCAGTGCCCCTTGATAAACCTTCTTCTTCAGATAACTCCACAGCCATGAATCATACGACTCAAATATCTTGGTAGCCACGCCGTTTGGAACGATAGGTCAAGGATGAGCCGTGGTGCGCCTTTTCTGGCACACCAACTCTTTGGCACGACTATCGAATCCCCGGCTGTACTAGACCTTTGCCCCTGTTGTGATCTGCCGGCGGGTATTGGCGGTAGGGAAGTTGGTCGTCGGACTCGCTACGAGGCGCCAGGACGTACTTGAGGAGACGACGGAGCAAACACGCGGGCTCGGCCAGCGGCGTCGCGGCCGGTCTGACTCGCAGGACGGTCGCGAGTTTGTGGTGGACCTGTCTGGTGTTGACTTCCGGCGCTGTTCGTCGCATAGCTTTGGACCTGTTTTCTCGGAGAGACCCATCCCTCGAGACCATCTCGAAAAACGCTCTCCATGGTACGTGTAAGTGGTTTTGGTGCCTTCGTTTCGTCAAACGATTTGCGTTGCAGCGAGTGTATCTGTTGGTCGGTTGGTTCTAATGTACGTGTTGTCGAAGTAAGAGCAGCCGGCAGAGTCTCTGTGACTTTATGCAAACTAGCAGCTACCATTTGCTTTAAAATCCGCTGGTTGGATGACTATTAAAAGGCAGATTAGCACGAAGGCGTGCGTATGATTTAGGTTTATTGCCATCAAGCGACGTTCCTGGTACATTGCTGTAAAGAAAGAAAAAGGTTTGCAAACAGATATTCTGTTATTAGTAAATGTTGTACGAGGTGCATTCAAGTTCTAAGGCTTCCGATTTTTTTTTTCTTATTAACTACTCACCCGAAATCGATGAAACTGGCGTTACTTCTCGACGTCATCGCCCTGCAGACGTACACATTTTTCACAACGCTGATGCCATGATTCCATGGCAGCGGCGAACGCTTCTTTAGGAGTCTGTTTTGACCACTGGAAAATCGCTGAGGCAATAGCAGCAGCACGGCTGGTGAATGTGTCTTTCATTGCTGGAAAAAGCCAAAAGTCACTAGGAGCCAGGTCAGGTGAGTAGGGAGCATGAGGAATCACTTCAAAGTTGTTATCACGAAGAAACTGTTGCGTAACGTTAGCTCGATGTGCGGGTGCGTTGTCTTGGTGAAACAGCACATGCACAGCCCTTCCCGGACGTTTTTGTTGCAGTGCAGGAAGGAATTTGTTCTTCAAAACATTTTCGTAGGATGCACCTGTTACTGTAGTGGCGGTGAATCTGTGTGCTTCCATTGAGATGACTGGCGCTTTGTTTATGGATTGAAAAATGGCATCCACGTCTCATCCATTGTCACAACCGACGAAAAGAAAGTCCCATTCGTGCTGTCGTTGGACGTCAACATTGCTTGGCAACATGCCACACGGGTAGCCGTGTGGTCGTCTGTCAGCATTCGTGGCACCCACCTGGATGACACTTTTCGCATTTTCAGGTCGTCATACAGGATTGTGTGCACAGAACCCACAGAAATGCCAACTCTGGAGGCGATCTGTTCAACAGTCATTCGGCGATCCCCCAAAACAATTCTCTCCACTTTCTCGATCATGTCGTCAGACCGGCTTGTGCGAGCCCGATGTTGTTTCGGGTTGTTGTCACACGATGTTCTGCCTTCATTAAACTGTCGCACCCACGAACGCACTTTCGACACATCCATAACTCCATCACCACATGTCTCCTTCAACTGTCGATGAATTTCAATTGGTTTCACACCACGCAAATTCAGAAAACGAATGATTGCACGCTGTTCAAGTAAGGAAAACGTCGCTATTTTAAGTATTTAAAACAGTTCTCATTCTCGCCGCTGGCAGTAAAATTCCATCTGTCGTACGGTGCTGCCATCTCTGGGACGTATTGACAATGAACGCGGCCTCATTTTAAAACAATGCGCATGTTTCTATCTCTTTCCAGTCCAGAGAAAAAAAATCGGAGGCCTTAGAACTTGAATGCACCTCGTATTTGGTAAAGCTAGTCATTTATATGTACTTCTTGTTATACGTAAACTTATTATGGAGACCAGCAGTTACTACTACCTTTAAAATCCCGGTGCACAAAAGCTGAGACGTGTCGTCTAATGGGAAGTGACTCCCAGTTGGGCCCCGGCGTTTAGGTGTTGTTTTGGATGGCTGGTCTGCTGCTTCCGGCATTTTAAGTGACCTTTTGCCCAGGGGAGCCTGGCGTCCATGCCCATTTGATAAACACCTAACACCTCTCAAGTAATTTTTTAGAAAAAAAAAGTTTTAAATTTGCTCGCCAATGAATTATATTAAATGTAAAATATTGTGCTGGTTGTGTTATTGCTCAAAAATTTTTTATCTGAACCATCTTTAAATTACTTCAGATTTATTGTTCATTAAGTAATTCTAATTCACTGCTTGCTTGAGAAAGAAGCTATTGGTTGTTTTGGGTTGTTTTTAAGATGGCCACATGTTGATTTATGTTAGCTGTTTGATTAATGTTGTCTTGAATAAATTGTTAATTTATTGACCTAGTAGTTGTTGTGTTTGAGCAGTGACATTGTTCTCCCATGCTAATCCTGATTTCCTAAGTCACAAAGGACTCTGTTTTTTTCCCAAATGTGTTACAGAGTAACCTAGTAACCTCACGAGCATTGCAAGGTGGAGCTCCATAGTGCACCAAAACAGTTGAATCACAGTAATGTGTGCCATTCACGCTGCATGTCGGTGGTCCTTGGGGGACGAGTTCCTCCTTACGCCAACGTACCTGTACAGGCGGCTAACGGCAAGTCATGACACTAACATTACTAACCACGCAATTCCTACAACGCCCAGTCTGAATATCATTCCTTTAAACTTGCGTACTCATAGGGTAAATAGTTTCCATCCACACTAACTCAAGTAGCGACAGTTTATTATAACATCCCTGTATTTTGAGTAATTGCAATGATGGTATCAACAACATGGTCCTGATATACTTTGGGTCAAGCGCTTCATTTGTGTATACACGGTCCTCGATGTAGTTTCAGAAGCAGAAGTCCAGACACACGATGGCTTGCTAATGTGATGGCGGCTAAAGGTAATCGCCTTGACTATACACCATCCTTAACATTTTTTAGCAACAGTATGTCGCACTTCTGCATCTATTGCGATGGAGCGCCATCTGAACATGTCTGATGGCATGTATTAGCCACTACAGGTACAAAGGCTTTCTTTGTCTGCACCTTTTGGGAACCGTTTGTTTGCTAATTTAATTGGTCTTATACGTATGAGCTTAGGTGACTGGGATGCAAGTGTATGGGATATACTGAAATGTCTGTCTCGTTGATGACGATTAAGGGCAAAAAGAGGGTGAAACTCCATGCCGGCATGTAGCCCACTCCTCTGAAATAGCTCCAAAGAACCGCCGAACTCAAAGTACTCATCTCACAATAGGATCGCTGTCAGTATGTAAATTACTTTTGACCATCAGTAGGCAATGCAAGACGAAGGATAGTCCTAGGTCGAGTGTTATGGAGCAGGTATAAGGGCGCTGTAGACAGACGAGGGCATTTTGACTATTTATTGCCGGTATTAGATGGCTGGGATGTAAGAGATTCAGTGTGAGATCACACAACAATCTGTTCATCTACATCTGCATGGATACTCTGCAAATCACATTTAAGTGCCTGGCAGAGGGTTCGTCGAACCACTTTCACAATTCTCTACTATTCCAATCTCGTATAGCACACGGAAAGAACGAGAACATCTACCTTTATATCTTTCCGTGCGAGCTCTGGCTTTCCTTATTTTATCATGATGATCATTTCTTCCTATGTAGGTCGGCATCAACAAAATATTTTAGCATTCGGAAGAGAAAGTTGGTGATTGGAATTCCGTGAGAAGATTCTTTCGCAAGATGTCCATCCCAAATCCTGTATCATTTCAGTGATATTCTCTCCCCTATTTCGCGATAATACAATACGTCCTACCTTTCTTCGAACTTTTTATATGTACTTCGTCAATCCTATCTGGTAAGGATCCCACACCGCGCGGCAGTATTGTAAAAGAGGGCGAACAAGCGCAGTGTAGGCAGTCTCTTTAGCAGATCTGTTACATTCTCTAAGCGTGATACAAGTGCAACTTCACGTAATAAACCTGAATATACCAAACTGTCTGCGTCGACGAAGTGGCCGCTTTGACACTTGCCAACTACTTCTGCCAACAAAAGCTATGAAAGTTCTGCTTGCTATTCTGATTCAAGACGTTGTCAAGGCCTTTGTTAAAGACCTTAGTTATGTTAACAGGTGAAAGACAAATGATACAATTTTAATTGGTAACCACAATTTGTTTCTATGTATAATATGAGTAGTTTCAATTTTGATAAGAATAGGGTCGTATACTATCCTGTATCCCATATTTTCATGCTGACTGGGGCACTGGAATACGAATCAAACTGATACCAGTAGTCTCCTATAACTTCATTGAATTGTAACGGAATCAATCCATAACTCTAACTTACAGTGTCACATAGCACTACTCCATGAGATATTGCAGAGTGTTGTCTATTTTATTATATAACAATGGGTCGAAATAGTGTATTCATGACCTTTGATCCACCACTCTCTTCATCCCCATTTCGTCGAGTAGAGGCGGTGAGACTTTATTCTTCTGGACTATTCTCGTACAGTAAGAGATGCATATGTTGTGTTAAAATCAATGCATTGTAAGCTTCGCTGTGTAATTGTCATGTTTTATACCGCATAACGGTTGTGTATCTACATCAACAAACGTCAACTATTCTAAACTCGCCTTCAGCATACAGGAGCATGTGGGATAGTAACGGACAGCAGATGGTGTCGGAGAAGAGCTGTTTCTAAACTCTAGAAGTATCGAAAGTACATAAAGCTGCACTGCAGTGTGGAGATGGAGAAACTATGATGCTCACAAATTTTGAAGCCGAACAACAGTGCATTTTGGAGTGTAAACTTTTTATCTGTTCCTAGAGAGTTTTTAGATATACAATGTAACTTTGGACAGTTTCGTTTTGCTTGTAAATAATACTACTTTCTTATCCAACCGTTAGATGAAATGATGTTATTCTCTGTATTGTAGGCTGTGATAATGTCTAACCAAATTAATAAAAATACCACAGCGTTACATTCAGCTAGTATCAAATAATGAAATTTCGGGTTGTAACAAAAAAAAAAATAAATAGCATAAAAACTTAAATTTTTATGATTTTTTCTTTAACAGGTAAAGATGGAGAAGTCAGGACATAAATGGGATGAAAATGACATGAAGAAAGCCCTAGAAAAACTCATATTTCTAAATTAGAAAGCAAACGAGAGGTGCTCAGCTTAAAGAAATACCGTGCGTTAGGGGATACACTCAACGCGGCCGTGTAACCCATTTTGGGAAATAATAAGTTTTCCAGAGAACATTTAGTGATGAACAGGGAACGATACTGTGTGATCATGTTAGAAACTGCAATAGCCAGTTTATGCCTTTGAGTTAAGATGAATTATTAAGCCTAAAGTATAAATAAGCAGAAAAATAAATCAGCGGTTCAATAAGATAAAAATAAAATGGTAGAGTCTTCTTACTATGGTTTTATGAAGAGAAATGAAGACTTAAGACTGAGGACACCTGTATTCTCAGCAGCGAGAAGCAAGATTCAGCAAGGAAAAAGTTGACAGTTCTTTGATAAACTAGGTGAGCAGGTCGGCAAGTTCAATTTTATAGTCGGTTACGGTACAATTAGAGCTTTTCAGCGACAAAAATGACTTTTCTGCCATTAAAATTTCTTGTTCTATACAAACGTCTAAAAATGTAAAGACAAAAATGAAAAGGCTGGAAGAAATATTCAAAATTCAGCTAATATACAGAGTGATTATAATTAAACTTTCAAAACATTGTAGAAACAATACCACTACTCAGAATGACGTCAAACTTCAACGGAATATTATCGAAGAGGGAAAACGTAAGGCAGAAGAAAATGGCTCTGAGCACTATGGGACTTAACTTCTGAGGTCATCAGTCCCGCAGAAGAAAAAAATAGTGTGAATTTGGATCAATAGATGACGCTGTATGAAATGAAAACACCTGTCATGCGCACGACCCATTGAGGTTGGTATAAACACGCCGGATACACGGCTTTTTGTCCTTTAGAATCTGCAACGTTTGCCATGACTGTCTCAATGCAGGATGGCGCTCTGCTTGTAAAGTTGTTTTACAAGAATGATGACTATGCCCACGTGACTCTGCAGATGTTCCGGACACTGAACGGTTTGAAAAAAGGCGTTGGTCCGACGACTGCCATGGGTCTAGAGAAAATGATTCGGAGATTCGAAAAGACAGGTTCTTTTGGTGTGCAACGTGGTAGAGGGAGGAAACGAATTGATTCGACGTCAGTGGAAGCAGTGGCCACAGCAATACAGGAGGAGAGGAGTGGTGGTGTGAAAACGTGTAGTGCACGGAGAATTCCCCGAACATTGGAGATACCCGTCAGCACGGTGCGTAAAATCCTACGAGCCACCCTTCTTTGCTATCCATTCAAAATTACTCATGTGCACGAGTTGCTTCCTGTTGACCTGCCAGCAAGAGAGACCTTTGCTTTAGAATTTCTTGCTCGCATGAAGTGGACAATGGTTGGCCGTTGAAGATTTTGTGTACAGACGAAGCCCACTTCCATCTGGCAGGATATGTCAATACACAGCATTGTCGAATATGGGCAAAGGAAAATCCACACGCAAATCAAGCAGTACCACCTCATCATGAAAAGGTCACCGTGTGCTGCTGGTTTACGGCATCATTTATCATAGGGCCATATTTTTTCGAAGAGACAGGTGCTTCCGGTCCTGTTACCTGTACCGTCACTGGTAAGCTCTATGAGTGTCTTTTGTACAACCACGTCATTCCAGCTTTCCAACAGCGTGGATGTGTGGATGGGATCACTTTTATGCAAGATGGCGCATCTCCGCACATTGAAAATCCAGCTATGCAGCTGCTGAAGCGCCATTTCCGAAATGCTAGAATTATCAGCCGCCATTTCCCAACAGCCTGGCTGTCCCGATCTCCTGATCTTAATCCGTGTGACTTCTGGATGTGGGGCCGTCTAACAGATGTTGTGTTCAGTGTTGCGATTGCAAACTGATCTGAATTGAAGGCACGCATTGCGCAACAAATTCTCGACGTAACCCCGGAAACACTTCGATCAGTTGTGGAACACGCTGTTTCTCGATTTCAACTTTTTGCAGAAAACGGTGGACGGCGTATTGAACATGTTTTGCGTCAGTCACAAGGAAATTATTAATCCGATTTGCCTTTGATTGATGCTTTTTATGCGGATTTTGGCCTCAGGACAATTAGAAACCGGTGTGATTGTGGCTTTTTGGGCGGTTTTTGACTTCAAGACAGTTAAAAACCGATGTTAGTGATGCTTTTTACGCTGTTTTGGGCCTCAGAACAATTAAAAGAAGGTTTTTTCCCATCCTATGTGATATGACCTTGCCGTGGTGGATGGGCTTACGTAACTAACAATATCACATCAGTACACCCATGCACACTGAGTAGTACAGTTTGCTTAACGTCAAACGTACGCCTTAGGAATTGTTGTATGATTCATTTGTCATTTTTAGTCGACCACTGTTAAATTATGATGCTTACAGCGCCGTCTATTGGAACATTTCTGCCATATGTTTTTCCCCTTCTCCGATAATTGATGTTATTCTGACCAGTAGTGTTATTTCTACAGTGGTTTGAAAGTTTAACTTTAATTATAATCACCCTGTACATTCTTAAGATATCAAGTTTTATAACTGTATGAAGAAACATATCATAGTGTCGTTTAGTTGGAAGAATGTTCCATTACAACCTTCAGAAAATATTAAAATTTCGAGAAAGCTTTCGTGTCCTATTCTAACCGACCTTCCGCTATACGGTTTCCAGATCGTGGACTGGCTACTAATTGTTCAGTTAGACGATTGAATTCTTTAATTTTATAGATTTTCGTCCCATGCAGTGGCAAAACCATGATCAGGGCCAAACCTGGTTTGCAGTGTGCGTAAAAGGCTGTAACGACGGTCGTCGAGATATGAAAAAGACAATCGGAAGTGCAACAGCTCCTCACACAGCTGCAATCATTGCATCGCGACAGGAAAAGTCAAGGTACACTGAACAGGAGAAAGTGTAGTACAGAGATGAGTCTCGCAGGCTAACAGTATTTAAGATCCCAACGCTTCGTATTCTTCTGTGCGTGCAACAATGTGACACTATTATCTACTGCCAACACTCCATTGGCAAAATTGAATGTGTGAACGGCTTTCGTTGAAGGCAGACGTTCACACATATTCAGAGAGTTTTCCCAACAGGTATAGTGCCATACGGGACGGTAATGTTGTAGATGGTGACAAATTTGGAGGTGTAGCAATCGCAGCGGCCACTGTGTTTCGACGTACACGCTCGCTGTGATGCTATCGGGCGGATCGTATTGCCGTATTTGGCCAGCTCGCCACATCAATCCCGGCACCAGGTGCGCATCGCGGCTGGGAGAGCGCGGCGGAACCGGCTCAGGGTTAGCTGCTGCTGCTCCGTAAATCTGGGAGGCTTTATAGTCGGCAGGCTTCCAACCTCCGAACGCCCGTTAACGACTCTGTGCTAAAAACCACACCTGCCTATTTCACCGTGGCGGTGTCTGCAGGAAGGCGGCGCCAGCGATCCTAAACAGCAGCTGCAAGCTGAACTGCACTAAGTAGCCTTCAGCAGAATTTATAGTAACACTCGATATTTTCCATTATTTAGTACGGCGTCCAAGGAATGCCCTTTCTCAAGCAGGTCTTACACGCTTCCGTGATTCTGTCTGTCTAGTCTTCCAATCTTATGTCAACACTGAGGAAAAGTTTCTGTTCCACGCGTGCATTGAAGTTTCCAGTTATTTTCAAAGACGTCGATGTTTCACATCAGTTTCGTGGGCCTCTCTTTCTGTTTCTCTACTCCTTGCCCTTTATTAATAAACACAATTTTCATGCAGAGGATCTGAAGAGTCCGATCTGGATCTGGAATTGAATGAACATGCGCTCTCCTCAGTAGACTGGACTGGTGGTAAGTTCCTACGGGACCAAACAGATGTCACACTACTTAATCTAACTTAAACTAACTTACACTAAGGACAACAGACACACCTTTGATCGAGAGAGGACTCGAACCTCCGACGGGAGAGCCTTGCGGACCGTGGCAAGGCGCCTTAGGCCGCTCCTCTCCTCAAGAGTGACTTGTTCATATTTCAGGTTTACTTTACTAAAACAAACGTAATTCCAATTCGATATGATCACCATCGCTCTATATAAACTATATTATTATTTGAGACAATGTTTATTGTATGCATTCTTTCAGTCATTTACGCAATTGCAAAACCTTTGTCCTTTTTATTTTGAAGTACACCTGCCAAAAAGGTCTCATAAAAATTGTTGAGTAGACCCACATTCCTATCCCAAAGAGCGTACCTATTGAACAGGTGTGAATATTACAGAACCATCAGTTTAATAAATTGTGGTTGCAAAATACACTGGCCGACAAAAAATTAAACAAGGAGAAGGAGTTGTGCGACGTAAACGAAAGTTGGTAGACGTATTTCTACATCCAGAAGACGATGTCTATTCAAATTTCGCACCAGTTTTATAAGAGTGGCTCTACTAACGCCATTGCGTGGATGCAAATAAGGTTTGCTTTAAACACACGCTGTAATGGTCGTGAATCTTTGAGATTGGACGTCATGAGTTGATGTCAGTCAAAAATCCCTTTAAGGCGACATAGACGCCACTACCAAGGTGTCACTGAGTTTGGACGAGAACGTGTAATAGGCCTACGAGAAGCTGGATTTTTCTTATGCGATATTGCAGGAAACTTGGCAAAAACGTAGTCATTGTACATGACTGCTGGCAACAATGCTCACGAAAATGTACGGTTACAAGGAGAACGGGCTCCGAACTACCATCTCGCAGTACCGAAAGGGAAGACAGTCGTGTTCGGCGTAAGGCTCTGGCGCATCGCGCTGTATCTACAGCAGCAATCTGAGCAGCACTGTGACACAACGAACTGTGACAAATCGGTTACTTCAAGAAGAGATCGAGACGGACGCCCCGTTGCGTCCATTCCACTGATTCCAAATCGCTGGAATTTGGGACATAAGTGGTGTCACGCTAGGGCTCATTGGAGAGCAAGATGGAGGTGTGTTCTGTTTCCTGATGAAAGATGATCCTGCCTTGGTGCCAGTGATGACCGTGTGTTGAGCAGAAGGAGAACAGCTGAGGGCCGGCAACAAACCTATCTATGTGCTAGACGCACTGGACCTACACATGGCGTTATGGTCTAGGATGCGATTTCGTATCACGGCAGGAGCACTATCATGGTTATGCGACGCACCCTGACTGCAAAACTGTACGTCAATCTGGTGATTCGAGCAGTTGTGCTGCCATCCTTAACAGCATGTCAGAGGTGTTTTCCAGCAGGATAAGGATCGCCCTCACCGTTGATGTAACCCAACATGCTCTACAGAGTGTCGATATGTTGTCTCGGACTGCTCGGCCACCAGACCTGTTTCCAAGCGAGCACATATGGGAAAATATCGGGTGTTTACTCCGCGTTATCCACAAACAGCATTAACCGTCTCTGTGCAACAGGTATGGAACTGCATAGCACCAACTGACATCTGGCACATGTACAACAGAATGCATGCACGTCTGCATGCTTGCGTTCAACATTCTGGCGGTTAAACGGATTATTGGTGTACCAGCATTTCACATTTGTTCTGACTTACCTCGCGCTTACATTAACGTGTGGTCTTCGAATGTTAATCACTTAAATATATTACCTAGAAAAATGTGTTCCCGAAATTTCATTACTCTACATTAAATGAATTTTGGTGTTCCCATTTTTTCTCCCAGTGTACCAACACGAATTATTTGATGAGGAATGAGAAGCCGAGTTCGGGAAGATCATTTAGGGTTCTGGAGAAATGTAGAAACATACGAGGCAGTGCTATTCCTACGGTTTATCTTAGGAGATATGCTGACGAAATGCATAACTACTCAAATAGCATTTGTAAATTCAGACAAAAATTTTCGACAATGTTGACACAACTACGCTCTTTGAATTAGCAAAGATAAAAAAGTTAAAATACAGGGAGTGAAAGGTTGCATACAACTTGTACAGAAATCTTGCAGCAGTTATTAGAGTCGAAGGGCGTGAAAGGGTAGCGGCAGTTTAGAAGGGAATGAGATACGATTGTAGTATGCCAGTGTTATTCAATCACCGTACTGAGTAAGTGGCAAATAAAGCTAAGGTGAAATTCGGACGGGGCACTTAAAATTCAAACTGAAGACATAGGACTCTGAAGTCTTCCGATGTAATACTGTCAGATATGCCAAAGAACTTGCAGGAGCAGTTAGTTTCTTCAAAATAAATTGTAATACGAACATCAACAGGAGAAAAGCAAAGTGAGTGTTGACAGCTGCCTCTCATTAAATTCTCTGTACTTCGTACCATAGTGAAGGGTTCACCGGCGCCCCGCAGGAGGCAGCGTAGGCATGTAACGAGATGATTGAACCGTACACGCACTCTCTTCATGCAGTATATTTCTCGCGAATCCTGCTGGTAAATTTAGAGAACCTGTATCTGAAGATGAAAGTGCGATCATTAAGCTACTAACATAAACCTTGCGTAGATATCGTGATAATAAAACACAGAATTAGAGCACGTACACAGCCTCGTATGCAGACGTTTTTCCCTAGCTCAGAATGAAATAAGAAAGAAAATTACTAATATTGGTACTGTTGTGGGTTGGCAGGAGAGCCAACACCGGTTTTGAGAGGAAGCCGAAAGGCACGCGTTTTAGCTCACGCAGGCTGGCGTGAGGGCTGGAACAGGACAAGGAAATTAGACTGTAGAAAAAAAGGACGTAGCTGTTGGAATACTTAACTTTAATCCGTAAATGGTGAACATCGCTCTTGACGGTACATGTTTTACAGCATCAATAGTAACTGGTAATGGCGCCTTGCTAGGTCGTAGCAAATGACGTAGCTGAAGGCTATGCTAACTATCGTCTCGGCAAATGAGAGAGTATTTTGTCAGTGAACCATCGCTAGCAAAGTCGGCTGTACAACTGGGACGAGTGCTAGGAAGTCTCTCCAGACCTGCCGTGTGACGGCGCTCGGTCTGCAATCACTGATAGTGGCGACACGCGGGTCCGACGTATACTAACGGACCGCGGCGGTTTACCTAGCAAGTGTGGTGTCTGGCTGTGACACCACAGGCACGATGTAGGGCCTACTCCTCCCCATGCACCGTACATTGGGTTGCGGAATATTTACGTATATGTAGATGTAGGCATGAAAGGGCATGGATAGTTTGAGAGGTGGCATGAGCCCCCTCTCATATTTCTATCTTACGATTCTCCTCTATAATTGCATGCGGTGGAAAGTTGCTATTCCTTCACGCGCGGACTTCCCACGCAGCGTCTCTCGTCACCCGGGTGGTCCGGTGACAGGCGGGCTCTGCTGATCTGGAAAGCTTTAAGCCGACGGGTGTGAGGAAGTCGAGTGAATGCTTTGCAGACACCGACATTGTCAAGAGGCACGCCCGCAGAGCTTGAAGTAGTGGCTGGGCTAGAGGTTCCGTTACTTCGCAGAAACTTAGCGAAAACACTTTCTGGCGGGCTACCAGCGAGGCGTGGGAATGACTTGTGTACCCAGGCAGCTGTGGCGGGAAAATTCCCGCACTTTCTGCAAAATAGTAACTGTGATTGGCTTGCTCAGGGCATAGCTCCGTGACGTAGCAAGATCGGCGCAGAAATTGGCGCCAAGAATCTCCATTGGTGGAATGGTAGCGTTCCGGCAATGGAGTGGAATTTCCGCCGGTTTTCGAGTTGCTGATTGGAACGTTTAACCACGGCCACTGTCGTGGGGGCGGGAATGTTCTGTGTTCGGTTTTTGTACGGGTGCTCTTGTGGGTAGTCGTCTCTCGCCTTTCGGTCGAGGACGTCGAAGCAACCAGCCAACGGCTCCGGTACGGCAGATCGTGTTCTGGGAGTCAAGAAGTCGGTTTGGTAACGTATGTCCGCAGCACCGGCAGATAGGGATTTTCCTAGGTGACAATCAGAGCTCAGCAGAGTGCGCCTGTTCGTCTTTTTTTTTCCTAACTTTGTTCTGTCTTGGGTAGCAGCAATTAATGGTGGGTTGGCTATGTGTTTTCTCTAAGAATTGAGTTGCTAGGAATTGGCTGCACATACCACTTCGTCATAATCCTCACAATCTAGTTTAGGGACAACTTCAATTTCACAGCGCTTGTTTAAGTATCCAATTAGAGCCAATTTGATATATTGTTAATGTTTCATGTGTTGTTGTTTATTATTTTGTGTTTAGTCTTAATAAATCATATTGTTATTTTGGACAGAACTTTCATTCTGTTAATAGATAGAGCAACCCCATCATTCCTCACTATGTTAATGAAACCTTCGTTTAATTAACTTATTTAACAAATTAAATTATTGCAGGTGCCAAACTCTCTTCTACTCCACTGGCAGGGTTGATTAGAGTCAGTTCGCGTATTTTTTTTATCCTTGTGCAACAGGAAAAGTTGGAGTTAGAAAAGGGGGGGCTTAGAGCATCATGTACATATGTAAATTCTCTAAGAATTGAGTGTTAAAAACACTGCTAGCCCCGGCACCTCGCATAATATGGCGACCCTTGGCCTCGGATCTTCCCTGTGAATCTCTGATAAGCAAACAGGATTCTTAGTAGGAACATTCAATTTTTTTTCTCTCTTTTTTTTATTGATTAATACCCAAGTTTTTTTTCCGGTAGTTCCGCGTTTAGTTTTAAGTAGCGGCGCATGATTACAGCTTTTGTTTTCAGTGTATATATTTTTTTTGTTTTGTTTTTTTGTTCATTGTTTTTTTGTGTTTCGTTGGTGTGGTGTCCGTACCACATCGCACTTTGTCGGATTTGTGTGCGGTTTCTGTACTACTTCAAATTGTGCTTGTAATTACAGCGTTGGAACAGCGTTGTTGAAATTTTGTGTCTATGTGTAAAAATATATGGAGTAGATTAATTTTATTGTGCATTTTAGATAAATTTGTTTTTCATGAATGATAACGAGAAGTAAGGCACGACTATTATCGAGCGAAGCTAAAACAAAAGAGGATAGCATAATGGATAAGGGGCAGTTTAACGGGAATAGGTTCGGAGATGAGATGGGCACATTTTTAGCAGGACAGGACGCCAGGGTCTTTGATGAGGAAGGTGATTTGGACGCGATCTCAGAGCAGCGTTGCGGCCGTGATTATGATAGTGAAGTAGAGGATGAAACAGAGACAGTCACACAGGTCGAGACGGTAGCAGAAGTTTATAATCAAACGAACGAGAGCAGACAGGGGCCAGCTCGGCCACGTCAGAGCTCTAGCGCCCAGGTGTCCAGAGTTACATCACCCATGGGTGACGAGGATCAAAATGATGACATTAACCCAATACTGAGCTTCCTACGATCAATGAAAGAAGAAGCTGACGAACAACGTAAGAGGGAGAAGGAAGAAGCTGACGAACAGCGTAAGAGGGAGAAGGAAGAAGAGGAGAAACAACGTAAGAAGGAGAAGGAAGAAGAGGAGAAACAACGTAAGAAGGAGAAGGAAGAAGCTGACGAACAGCGTAAGAAGGACACTGAGGCAATAATTTCGCATATAGGGGAAATTCGTGGGGAATTACTAACAATAAAGAAAGAATGTGGAGAGGTAAAACAAATGTCAATGACTGCACAAAAAGTAGCAGGCCTGGCTAAAACGGCAGCAATAGGGGCAATGAAAGTCGCGGAAGCAACTTCTAAACTCGCAGGGCGCTTGCGACGTACAACACAATCCCACTCAAAATCCCTAGCGTTCTTAAAAATTCAGGGTAATATCGCGGTTGCGAACAACACGAAACGAATGGAAGAAGTAGAGAGTCGGATAGCAAAACTAGAGCAAAACGGGCACACGAGCACTGCGCGTTCGGATACCAATGATGGAGTACACAGAATTGTGTCTCCGAGGAAAAGCCCGCCGTGCTCTAGCCCAATGACCGAGTGCGGAACTAACAATGCACACGCAGAAACAGCGAGTAATAGCTCCAATAATTGTAGCCCACTTGTGAATTCTGAGTGCCACTTCCACTGTGATACAGAGGTAGCACATCACAGTTATCACCAAGATAGAACAGGACACTCAGCAGACGTGCAAGTATCGGAAACGAGTGACAACACCAGTGCGAGGATCAGACAGGATTTTGATCAGAATCATTTCCTGTCGATACTAAAATTCCAGAAGTTCAAAGAAAATGGAGGGTCGATGCATCCGAAGAGCTGGGTGATGCAGTTTACAAATTCATTACCGGCATCATGGCCAACCCAGGCAAAATTAGAATTCATGTGTGGACACATCGAAGGCCAAGCCGCGGAAAAGATGCGGGGTGTAGCAGTGACGTGTCGGACTTATCAGGAATTTGTTGGTGCATTCCTGCGGACCTACTGGTCAAAGGAAACGCAGGACAGGATTAAAGATGAAATAATATTTTGTCCTGAACTGGAAGTGTCCGGGTATAGGAGCGCAACCAAATTTCTTGATGAGTTACTCAAGAAGAATCAATTTTTAGATAGTCCATATAGCAACGGAGAAATCATTAAATTTTGCTTTTCCAAATTGCCAGTTAGGTACCAACAGACACTTGTCGGCAAGTGTGGATCTGACATAGAAGCATTCAAGAGTCTATTGCGCGAACTCGAAGTAGTCTTTGATAAACAAGACGCAAAGGACAGGAAGAAGGGGCAAAGTAACAAATACCACGGGCCAGGAAGGGAAGACGACAACAGATCGCATAATCGCACTGGTCAGTTAGGAAACCAGGGTTACGGAAGTCAAGGTTACGCTATTCAAGGTTATGGAAACCAAAGACACGGAAACCAGAACGTCAGGGAGCAGGGTCAATCTAGACAAGGAATCTGGGATAGGAGGAATAACGAACGGCAAAGCGACCGTAATTGGAGAGAGCGAAACCAAGGACAACAGTGGAACCAGGAGATTGAAACTAGACCCGCAAATCCTAATGCACGTCAGAGGAGGGGGAGCTTAACAAGGGATTGACGCCAGACTAGTGCGAACACAGGCCGCCGGAATTTCGCACGTAATCTCGGACCTGGCCAACTACGGATGATACATTACGAAGATTTATCAGAAATCCTGCTCGAGGAACATAAAGCAACTCCTCGACAAGATCGGCAGCCTCTTATCACAGTAGCAATAGCTGAAAAGAGTATGAATGCGATAATAGATAGTGGAAGCTACATAACAGCAATATCTGAGGCAGCATACAAGATGTGCTCTCAGGAGATGGACTGGCCTGTCCTATCGGTTAAGAAAACCAAAATAAAAGGGGCATTAGCGGGAAAATGTACGGAGGTCACCCAACAAACAAGACTGGAATTCTCCTGCCAAGGACACAAAATAGAGTCTAACTTCTGGATTGTGCCAAATCTGGCGATCGACATGATAATAGGAACGGACTTCCTAAATGAACATGAAGCGATAGTTGATCTAGGACGAGGTGAAGTGGTTTTGAGGAAAGGGAATCCCGTCCACATTAAATTCGACGATCAGCTGATCCCAGCTCAACTACCGTCTAACTGTGTACGGATAAACTATGCGTGTCTGAAAGACAGAAAGGAAGAACAGGTCGACGTTGCGGGTAGGGGAGCGGACACAGATGAGAATGAAGTCAGAATAATGGGGGAAATAAAGGAGAAAATAGGAGAAAAAGTGGAAGCAATAAAGAATATAAGGTGCGACCACCGCAAAGAACTTCATAAATTACTAGTAGAACATGCGGAGGTCTTCATTCCCAAGACAGGATCAATAAAGAACTTCCAATATGAATTTCGTGTACGTCCGCACAATCAGTTTCGTGTGCCACCCTATCCAATCCCCTTGGCAAATCGACAGAAAGTAGCAGCCGAAATTACGCGAATGTTGAGTGAAGGAATAATAGAACCTACGGCTTCAGCCTATAATAACCCGTTAAGAGTAGTCGAGAAGGCAGATGGTAGTATTCGTTTAGTCTTGGACTCGCGACAAATTAATACCATAATAGAACCCGAAACAGACAGACCGGAACGATTAGAGGAACTCTTACAAAACTTCCATGGAATATCAATCTTCTCATCAGTTGATCTAAAATCGAGTTTCTGGCAGATCGAGCTCCATCCAAATTGCAGACAGTACACAGCCTTTTTAGCATTTGGAAGATGTTACCGGTTTCGTCGTCTACCATTTGGTTTGAACGTTTCATCTGCCGCATTCATTCGGGGGCTGGACGGCATACTAAGCGATAATTTGAAACGTCATGTCACCAGCTATGTGGACGATTTGCTGATCGCGGAGAAATCTTGGGGAGAGCACAATGCGGTCCTCGGTGAACTCCTTGCGACATTCAAGGAATACGGAGTGACTATCAATATCGAAAAATCGAATTTTGGGACGTCCTCTGTCAAATTTCTGGGACATATCATCACGGGTGAGGGCATTGCGCTAAATCCCGAAAAGATCGAAGCGATTGAAAAGTTTCCCATTCCTACGACAAAGAAGCAGTTAAGGGGGTTCTTGGGGATCATAAATTTTTACAACCGCTTTATACATGTCAAAACTCAGAGCAGTCCTAGGTTGCATCAACTTACAGGAAAGAAGATTCCTTGGGAATGGGATGAGGCGGCCGAATCCGAATGGAAAGCATTAAAATTCGCATTATTACAAGCACCCATCCTATCACACCCTAACTTAGCAGAAGAGCTTTGCATAGTAACGGACAGTTCATACTCAGGTCTGGGTGTCATGGTGTTCCAAGACTATGTACATGAAGGAAACAGGGTGTGGAAGACAATTGCGTTTGGTAGCAGAGTACTAGCCAAGAGTGAGAGGAATTACTCAGTAACCGAGTTAGAGGCGCTGGCTATTGTATGGGCGTTTGAAAAATTCAGATACCTTCTGTTTGGTCGCAAGACGAGGGTCTACACAGACCACAAGGCACTCGAGTTCTTGATGACTGCAAAGCTTAATCACAGGCGGCTCATTAGGTGGGCATCATATCTGCAGCAGTACAACTTTTCGATAGAATATATCCCCGGCAGTCAGAACATTATTGCAGACGCCTTATCGCGGTCACCAATCGGATTTGAGCACAACATGGAAGAAGATCTGGAGGAAAATCACTACTGCCTTTTCTATATGCAGAAAGTAGCCTTTGAAAATTTTATTACCTGTAGTATGCATGACATCAAGAAGGAGCAAGACAAGGACCCTGCCCTAGTGTTATTGAAACAGAAATGGATAGACAGAAGACACGCCACCATCAGGCAGTTCTACCTCTTGCGGAAAGGCATAATTTTCCACCGAAATTATGCCAATGACACTGAATGGGGGGTATGCATCCCTGAACACCTAATAAACAAGGTTATATGGCATACTCACCTCAGCTATGGACACTTCGGACCACGCAAGTGCAATCTCAAGCTAAGGACCATGTGTTACTTTCGAAACATGGAGCGTCGAATTCGGAGGGTACTGTCGGTGTGTAAAGACTGCCAAAAGGCTAAGCACACCACTGTGAGCATGCAGGCACCATTATACCCAATCGTACCGACCAAATTAAGACAATTAGCAGCAACAGATTTGATGGGACCTTTGCCAAGAACAAGAAGAGGATATACTTACGTATTAGTGTTTGTTGAACTAACGTCCAAATACGTTACCTTTACGCCACTGAAGAGGGCGACAGGACGAACTGTATCTCGAGCCCTAATCCGGGATTTCCTACAACAGGTTGGTCATGTGAGTAAAATTATTTCTGATAACGGGCCACAGTTTAAGTCAAAAACTTGGAAGGAGACGTTGCGTCGATGTAAAATTGATCCCATTTTTATATCTTCGCACCATCCGAGCTCGAATGCTGCAGAACGGGTTATTAAAGAACTCGGAAACTTGTGCCGGTTGTACTGTAACAAACAGCACACGACATGGGACGTTTTCCTTAAAGACTTCCAGGAGGTGATCAATGAGGCACCCCATGGGATAACAAAATTGGCACCCATTACAGTACTGAAAAACCGGATTCCTAAGGACTTGATAACCGATGTCGTAAACTTCCCACCAAGTGCGCGAACGCAGCACCAAGCCATAGTGGATTTGGCTCTCAAGAGGATACGTGCTGCAGCAGAGGTCAGGAAGAGACGTGCCGACAGGGGAGCTCGTCTACGACACTTCCACATTGGACAAAAGGTGCTCGTTAAGTCTTTCCGACTTTCGAACAAACAAAAAATGAAATGCCAAAAATTCTATTCTATTTACAACGGCCCGTACCGTATAAGGAGAGCAGCTCACCACAATGCTTATGAATTAGAGACGCTGAAAGGAAAGAAGTCCATAGGACTCCACCACATCTCTCACATAAAGGAGTTCGTGGAATAGAGTAGTGTAAGTGGTGTACGTAGTAGAATGGGCAAATACGTGAACCTTGCTATAGTAGTAGTGTAAGTGGTGTACAGAGTAGAATAGGCAAAGATATGAACCTTTCTTCGGGGAACAATAATCGTTGCATTAATAGATTAAGATTGTTAAAGTATTAACACGCTGCGTTTTCTCGCATAAGAATTTACTGCTGCTAATTTTTTTTTCTGTTTATGTTTGCAAGCTCCACTGTCAATGCGATAAGAGGCACTACCTTTCCATGAGCAATGTTTTTGTCCTTTCCAATCTGGTGTCCATGTTAAGGGATAGTGATGAGTGACGAGATGTCGCACAAACGGGCGCATACAAGAACGTGCTCTTAGAAGCGTTCTGAGAAGTCGTGATACGCTCCATAGCGGCCACAGCCAGTTCGTGAGACGTTCATACCAATGCTTGCAGGCACGCGTCAGTGCACTGCAAGATTGTGGTATATTGCGAGATTTCGAGGATGAATATTGGCAGTATAGTTTTTGCAGAGCTGCGCCAGCATCGTTGTCTTGCAAGTCGGGGTGAACCTGTGAGCGTTTGACTCCAATGGTGCCCTAGGGCCTAGACGGTAGAAATGCGGGCATAAAGCCTACCATGCCAATGTGCTGGTTGGGGATTTAGCATGCTGCTTGCGACTGTCACAGATGAATAACCAGTGACTCATACTAGGATATTCGTGACATACTGTGTAGCTGGCGTGTGATGGGCGACTGAATCCTCAACAGGAACCAGACTTGGCTGGGTCAAATTACATTGCCTCTGGAAAGGTGCGCTTTCATTGCTAAGACTGCATCACATACAAAATTAAGTTCAACTATAAATTTATTGTCTTGTATAGCCATGGCTAACCCAGTCTCTGGAGTTTCAGTGAGGCGTAGTGAGAACTCGGAGGCCGTGTCGTACGGCGCGCACATCACTGTCGTCAATAGCGGCGAGCAGCGAGATATCTCAGCGTAACAGGAATTATGTAAGAGTAGTGTATAAGGTAAACAAAAAAAAAATAAAATAAATAAATAAATAAATAAATAAATAAAAGGGAAAGTAAGTTATACTATGATAAGTTAAACTGTAGGATTTAACAATAACTAGATTAATATTGTGGGGGTTTTCTACCACAAGTGTGGCGCGCGCCTGTTGGGATGCTATTTTTCAGGTCATCAAATCACAGACCCGAGATGGAGGGACGACCGGCGAGCGAAAGTAGTATAGTTGCATGTTCTTTATAGCACAGTAAAACTTAGACCTGAATAACAACATAATTTAATTAAAAGACATAGAATGTAGATCGTTGGCAAATGGTAGTTAATTCTTGAGCATGTCTACTGTCGATCTATATAATTAATAGTAATATTAGTGTGGGCCCGCACATTTAGTTGTTCATCCATTACATAGCATTAGTTATCACACACCATGTACAATACTGAGATCGGTCTCTACACAAATATCAAGATAAATTATTTCCATTTTTTGTTATGATAGCTACAGATAAATAACTATAAAATTAAAATTACAGTGTCTGAAATGACAGACCATCAATGTATCGGTATGTAAATTTATTATAACATAGAAGGTCATGGGGAAAAGTTAGGCATATGATTTTTGTAAGAATTGTGCAGAGGACTGGGATAGTGGCAATGCAGAGGCCAGCCGGAGGTCATCGGCTACCTGCAGGAGGAGAGCGTCGACGCGCTACCTGACGTGAGGGGCGCGAGGGCGTCCGGTCCTACAAGCTGACAGTCACCGGGCCGTGTACCTGAGGGATTAGGGAGGATCCTCGCCGGGCCACAAGCGAAAGTGAGGCTGGCCGTTGACACTGACACGCGACCCACACGAGGCAGCCGTTTGGAGGGATTCCCTGCGGCAGACCACGTAGTCGTGAGTACACGAAGAAGATCACATATGGTGTCATAACTGGCGTCTCATGTGCCTCAGGACAGAAAGGGACGCTATATACTCACCTGTTTGGGTTTTTACAACTCACTAGCATTGGCCGATCTGCTTACACAAAGCAGTATCGTGCCACACTAACAAATGTATGGTCTCATTTCTAACTTCTCCTCTCTATTAGAGAGCAGTTTTTAGCAATCGTCGCTCCTAGTTCGATCCTGTATGGATGACCTCACACACTTGTGGAGTCACTCCACGTGCCATCATCCCTCGTCGAACTGCAATATTGGGAAACGTAAAGTACTGCCCAGCGAGAGAAGAGACCTAGACTAGTGATGTATCCCAACAAGTAGACATCAGAGACAATTAATCGACGTGAGGAGGGCCTATCACTGTGTCTTCCTACCGTACTGCCGTGATCATATGCGTGGGTCTGACTACAATCTCAACAGCGTACTGCAGACGCTCCAGCACTCCCTATTGCTGTTGCAACAACGTAGCAACAACACCCGACGTTTAGCCCTATGTGATGTCAGTACTGTGGCCCCATCCCAAAAGCCGCCCTCCAATGCTCAAGACATGGAACCACGTGCATCAATGCATGTGACTCAACATACCAACCCCCTCAGAGAAACTAATGAATTTGTGAAGTGCTTTGAACATTTCTAACAATGTGATTTAGTGCCACATTCTCAGCACGGTCGTGAACAGTGTGCAATGTGCACGCACAACTTAATGTCCCATGAACCTTGTTTTTTTTTAATTTCTTTCTCTAGTGTTGTTTTTGTAATGTATGTGATACCTTGTATGTGTCTGTTTTACACTGTAATTCTCATTACAAATTACTGTATTGTTCTCCACACCATTTTTTTTATCTTGTATTTATTGTTGAGTGTATGGAAACAGTGTGCCTGAAGTCCCCATAAACTGAAGCAGATACCACCTCTGTCATTGTGAATGGACCATCAGTTCAGGGAACATTTTGTAAAGGTTATTCTTGCTGCAGGGAGACAGAATGAATCGGAGGTCGTAATTAGATTCTGAAAGCTCACAAAGAGATTGTTAACTTAAATAGTATCATGTGTGAGTGAGTTCAGGTTAGTTTAATGATTAAAATTGTTGTAACATCTTGGGCATTTAATTGCGGAGCACTCCAACTCTGATTGTAAAGAATAAATTGCTCCATATTTGGCTCACATGCCCGGGCCATATTTAGAGAGTGAATGTCTGTGTGAATCGGTGTTTGGAAGGGGCTCCCTGGGTATGGATGTGTGATGTGAGTGTTAGTGTTCCATATTAAGAAGGTGAAGTTGGCTACATCATACATAATCCTCCCTCTATGAGCTGCATTTTTCAGTTGCAGTTATTTTCTTTATAGAGTGCGGCATGTGCAGCCAGTTTGTGAGATTGTTCTTGGGCGATTGACTCACTACCTTGCTCCTAAGTGAGCCAACCGCTCACCAATTACAATCTAAAATGGCGTAGGGGCTATGAGAGGTGGCATGAGCCCCCTCTCATATTTCTATCTTACGATTCTCCTCTATAATTGCATGCGGTGGAAAGTTGCTATTCCTTCACGCGCGGACTTCCCACGCAGCGTCTCTCGTCACCCGGGTGGTCCGGTGACAGGCAGGCTCTGCTGATCTGGAAAGCTTTAAGCCGACGGGTGTGAGGAAGTCGAGTGAATGCTTTGCAGACACCGACATTGTCAAGAGGCACGCCCGCAGAGCTTGAAGTAGTGGCTGGGCTAGAGGTTCCGTTACTTCGCAGAAACTTAGCGAAAACACTTTCTGGCGGGCTACCAGCGAGGCGTGGGAATGACTTGTGTACCCAGGCAGCTGTGGCGGGAAAATTCCCGCACTTTCTGCAAAATAGTAACTGTGATTGGCTTGCTCAGGGCATAGCTCCGTGACGTAGCAAGATCGGCGCAGAAATTGGCGCCAAGAATCTCCATTGGTGGAATGGTAGCGTTCCGGCAATGGAGTGGAATTTCCGCCGGTTTTCGAGTTGCTGATTGGAACGTTTAACCACGGCCACTGTCGTGGGGGCGGGAATGTTCTGTGTTCGGTTTTTGTACGGGTGCTCTTGTGGGTAGTCGTCTCTCGCCTTTCGGTCGAGGACGTCGAAGCAACCAGCCAACGGCTCCGGTACGGCAGATCGTGTTCTGGGAGTCAAGAAGTCGGTTTGGTAACGTATGTCCGCAGCACCGGCAGATAGGGATTTTCCTAGGTGACAATCAGAGCTCAGCAGAGTGCGCCTGTTCGTCTTTTTTTTCCCTAACTTTGTTCTGTCTTGGGTAGCAGCAATTAATGGTGGGTTGGCTATGTGTTTTCTCTAAGAATTGAGTTGCTAGGAATTGGCTGCACATACCACTTCGTCATAATCCTCACAATCTAGTTTAGGGACAACTTCAATTTCACAGCGTTTGTTTAAGTATCCAATTAGAGCCAATTTGATATATTGTTAATGTTTCATGTGTTGTTGTTTATTATTTTGTGTTTAGTCTTAATAAATCATATTGTTATTTTGGACAGAACTTTCATTCTGTTAATAGATAGAGCAACCCCATCATTCCTCACTATGTTAATGAAACCTTCGTTTAATTAACTTATTTAACAAATTAAATTATTGCAGGTGCCAAACTCTCTTCTACTCCACTGGCAGGGTTGATTAGAGTCAGTTCGCGTATTTTTTTTATCCTTGTGCAACAGGAAAAGTTGGAGTTAGAAAAGGGGGGGCTTAGAGCATCATGTACATATGTAAATTCTCTAAGAATTGAGTGTTAAAAACACTGCTAGCCCCGGCACCTCGCAAGTTTCGTGGAGCGAAATGGAGAGTCACTGAGTAGCCTTCGGAGCGTACGAAAGGGGTCACGGTCCCTGTGAGGCAGCAGTGATATTTCAAGGTTATTATGTGTATCAATACAGGAGTGCTGCCAGTACTAAAAGCTGTGAAAGAGATCACAAGGGCTTTCCCATTAGCTGGTGCGAATTGCTGCTTCTGTTGCCAGTTTTGTAGGTGAGAGTCGCAGTGTAGTGATTGAATATACACTCCTGGAAAATGAAATAAGAACACCGTGAATTCATTGTCCCAGGAAGGGGAAACTTTATTGACACATTCCTGGGGTCAGATACATCACATGATCACACTGACAGAACCACAGGCACATAGACACAGGCAACAGAGCATGCACAATGTCGGCACTAGTACAGTGTATATCCACCTTTCGCAGCAATGCAGGCTGCTATTCTCCCATGGAGACGATCGTAGAGATGCTGGATGTAGTCCGCCGGCCGTGGTGGCCAAGCGGTTAAAGGCGCTACAGTCCGGAACCGCGCGCCCGCTACGGTCGCAGGTTCGAATCCTGCCTCGGGCATGGATGTGTGTGATGTCCTTAGGTTAGTTAGGTTTAAGTAGTTCTCAGTTCTAGGGGACTGATGACCTTAGCAGTTAAGTCCCATAGTGCTCAGAGCCATTTGAACCATTTTGAACCTGGATGTAGTCCTGTGGAACGGCTTGCCATGCCATTTCCACCTGGCGCCTCAGTTGGACCAGCGTTCGTGCTGGACGTGCAGACCGCGTGAGACGACGCTTCATCCAGTCCCAAACATGCTCAATGGGGGACAGATCCGGAGTTCTTGCTGGCCAGGGTAGTTGACTTACACCTTCTAGAGCACGTTGGGTGGCACGGGATACATGCGGACGTGCATTGTCCTGTTGGAACAGCAAGTTTCCTTGCCGGTCTAGGAATGGTAGAACGATGGGTTCGATGACGGTTTGGATGTACCGTGCACTATTCAGTGTCCCCTCGACGATCACCAGTGGTGTACGGCCAGTGTAGGAGATCGCTCCCCACACCATGATGCCGGGTGTTGGCCCTGTGTGCCTCGGTCGTATGCAGTCCTGATTGTGGCGCTCACCTGCACGGCGCCAAACACGCATACGACCATCATTGGCATCAAGGCAGAAGCGACTCTCATCGCTGAAGACGACACGTCTCCATTCGTCCCTCCATTCACGCCTGTCGCGACACCACTGGAGGCGGGCTGCACGATGTTGGGGCGTGAGCGGAAGACGGCCTAACGGTGTGCGGGACCGTAGCCCAGCTTCATGGAGACGGTTGCGAATGGTCCTCGCCGATACCCCAGGAGCAACAGTATCCCTAATTTGCTGGGAAGTGGCGGTGCGGTCTCCTACGGCACTGCGTAGGATCCTACGGTCTTGGCGTGCATCCGTGCGTCGCTGCGGTCCGGTCCCAGGTCGACGGGCACGTGCACCTTCCGCCGACCACTGGCGACAACATCGATGTACTGTGGAGACCTCACGCCCCACGTGTTGAGCAATTCGGCGGTACGTCCACCCGGCCTCCCGCATGCCCACTATACGCCCTCGCTCAAAGTCCGTCAACTGCACATACGGTTCACGTCCACGCTGTCGCGGCATGCTACCAGTGTTAAAGACTGCGATGGAGCTCCGTATGCCACGGCAAACTGGCTGACACTGACGGCGGCGGTGCACAAATGCTGCGCAGCTAGCGCCATTCGACGGCCAACACCGCGGTTCCTGGTGTGTCCGCTGTGCCGTGCGTGTGATCATTGCTTGTACAGCCCTCTCGCAGTGTCCGGAGCAAGTATGGTGGGTCTGACACACCGGTGTCAATGTGTTCTTTTTTCCATTTCCAGGAGTGTATGAAGAGGCCGCTCAGCAGAGAGTCGAGCCATTAGCTAACTGGAGGTTTAATGAACAAGGCGGACTTGGCAATATTTAATAGAGGACAATAAATTATTTTTCTTAATGTGGAAAGCTGAAGTGTACTGTTTCAATGTGTGACGTTTTTCTTTCTCACTGTGTACCGTTATCTTTTTTTGTTTATGGGGAAGATTATCGATGAGAGTTGCTATAAGTCAACTGGAGGCGGTACCGTGACTGTGAGAATTACATCCAATGCTGGCAGTTTGCTAATAACAGTCAGCCGATGTTAGTCGAACTGCTTTATTATATTATGCGTTTCGGGCGTAGCCCATCATCAGATGATGTGTCAAAAAATATTTCGTAAAATAATCATAAGTGCATAGTGATCCAGATCAGGACGAAATACAGAAATATACGACACACATTAGAATGAAGGCATCACGACTGATAGTTACCAAAGTTGGTGAAATAATTTTAAACACAACACAGTTTCTTCCGTGGGCCTATTCAGTGCCAATGATCAGCAGCCCATCTCGTGTTTGCAGTTGTTAATCTCAAATTTTGGAGGCGTTATTTCCTTGAAATATGTACTGACGTTGGACTCGTCCACTTGGCACTAGAAGCTTACAATTGTGATTTAATACATGCCACACTGACTGTGTTTAAAATTATTTAATCAACTTTGGTACGTCTCATCTGCGCTACCCACACTGTAATGAGTGACGTATATTTCTGAATCGCGTCTTGGTCTGGATCACTTGTGATCGTTTAGTAAAATATTTTTTTTACTATCATTTGGTGAAATGCGTAATGTTATAAAGGTCAGTTAACATCGGCTGACTGTTATTAGCGACCTAGGAGCATTCCTTATAATTATAATACGGTATTTCTACATGGTCGCAAGCCTGATGCACAACTTTCTGTCGACTTTAACATAAAAGGTATACCGACTGTTTGGAATTTACGTTTTCCAATCTAGCGGTCATACCTGAGGCTGAAACTTCCTGGCAGATTAAAACTGTGTGCCGGACCGAGACTCGAACTCGGGACCTTTGCCTTACGCGGACAAGTGCTCTACCAACTATTTTTTTTGTTTGATCATTTTTTTTTTTTAAATCTAATGAACCGCTGCAGGAGCAGGACGACGGGTAGGGCAGGCGTCGACACCCGAAGCCTGGCCATCCCGCCGCCACGCCTAAGCAACGTGTTCGAGTTCGAGGATCGAAGGATCAGGAAGAGGATGTAGTGGGTTTGTCGATGTTGTTTGATTTATTTATTTCTTTAATTTTTATAACATTTTTTTGTATATTTATTTTTGTTTCATTACAAAGAAAGATCCTACAACTGCCGTAGCCGTGCGTCCGAGTCGTCTTCTCGTCTGTTGGGAGGGGTTCCCCCCTGTTTCGTCCGTAGAGGATCAATATGCTCTAGGATTCTTCTTCATTTTCAGCGTCTCATACCCGGAACGCCCCAGTGAGCAGGAGGATCCGCAAATAATGAACCTAAATAATTTGCGAAACGAGTACTGTACTTCAGGTGGCGGCTGAAAGCTGTTTGTGTCGTCATCAATAGGGACCAAAAGTTGAGTGTGCCTTTGGGAGCATCGCAAAACATGTAGTAAACGGCCATGCCTTTTAGCCAGTTAACGGCGTTCGTTCTCGTTGATGGCAAGTATACGCTGTCGGGGCGCAATACTTCATCAGGGGAGATAGACTCCGGCAATCGCCGCAAGAGTAACGCCAGCATGCTCTGTGTCAATAGCCAGCACTCGCTGGTAGCGGCACAAGTCAGACGGTGTGCATCCGAGTCAGCGACGGAGCATGTCGGACACAAGGGGTCGTCCGTCAGATGTATGGAATGTAGCCTCTGACGAGTAGCGAACTTCCCATTCACAACCACGTACCACAATGAACGCACCGTCGTAGGTAGAAAAGGCGTGTGTACCGCTCGCCACACCGTGTTCCAGGCAACTTCAGGGTGTCTGTGGGTGACCGTATTTACAGGTTGCTGCTGTTGATAGAGGCGATAATAGTCTTTTGTGCTGGGCTTCCGTGTCGTCGGAAGTTCTGACCGTAAGTAGCTGAAGTCAATCAAGAACTCTCTGATGTGGGTGAGTGCCGGTGAAATGTGTCCTACAGAAACCGGGGGATGCAGAGAGTGTGGTGTCACTTCCGCTATCAGGGTGCCCGTCAGAGTGGCGTGGGCAGAGGTCCACTTGCGACGCATAGTGTTGAGATAAAGCGATCGCGCACGGTTATATACATGAATTAAACCGATACCGCCCGCTCGCTGCGGCAGCGTCAGGGTGGCGTATCGGACTTTAAAAACCAGACCGGTGCTTACGAAATGTCCATATGCTGCTTGAAATCTGTCGGCCGTCGTAGCCGTCAAGGGAAGGATATGCGCAAAATAGTTCAGTTTTGAGACAAGGTAGGTGTTGACATAACGTGTTCTGAGAAGCATATCCAAGCGACGCAGTTTGTTGTCCTGCAGCAGAGCACGTGTCTGGTGTAGGAGCCGGCGGTACGTAGCCGCCGCCGTGCGGCGGACATTGCTATAGAATTGCACTCCTAAACACTTGAGTACGGGCACCTTGTCAAAGGGCACCGCCGTTGTGTGGGAAAGCCCCCCTCCGACATCCATGTATTTTGTCTTCTTCACGTTGATGACGCTCCCAGCGACCGCCCCGTACTGGCGTAGCCACTGTAGCGCCATATGCATTTCATCCTCTGATCTGGCCAAGAACACCACGTCATCGGCGAATGCACCACAACGAAAGGTCTCGTCCCGCAAGGAGATACCACCAACTGAGCTACCCAAGCACGACTCACGTCCCTCCGCACAGCCTCAATTCTGTCAGTACTTCCTTTCCTACTTGCAAACTTCGCAGAAGCTCTTCTTACCTTGCTGAACTATCACTCCTGGAAGAAAGGATATTGCAGAGACATAGCTTAGAAAAGCCTGGGGGATGTTTTCAGAATGAGATTTACACTCTGCAGCGGAGTGTGCGCTGTTATGAAACTTCCTGGCTAATGAGGCTCTTTTGGAAATAATTAGATTGCTACATGGAATTTATTAGTGGCGTGCGAATAATAACCATCTCGAACCTTTCTCGCGGTTTAAAGCGAGGCTGGTGACCCACAGTTGGAATAATACAACAGTGTAACTGTGCAGGGGATTACTCGGGTCCTCTAATAAACTTTTTCAAGTAAATCTGCAGAGCAATATATCGAGTAATTTATCTCAGGCTAACCTCATCGCTAAAGCATCATCTTCCCTGAACGAATTGTTGTTGTTACTCACTCTCCGCTGGTAACTGCTGTTGTTAGTCGTTAAGACTTGCAGTGTCGCGTGCTCTGACGGATGCGCCACAGCGTGACTTTCTCGTGTACCTCGACTTCAAGTTGGTGACGTCATGACAACGCCCTGTACAGTAACTGTGTTGAGCGCACACGAGCGAGGCATCGAGCGACTGGTGATGCGACAAAGCACATGCGATGAGTTAGTTTGATATTTTTGCACGAAGTGGACGCAGTTTGCGGTTTGTGTTTCAAGTTAAAAGGTCTGAAATTTTGATCAGTACTATTCAAGAACTTTATATACATCTTCATCTAAATTTATAGCCTGAAAACGACTGTGAAGTGCGTGGTACAGAGTAGTGTCCCATTGTACCAATTATCAGAGTTTTTCCGTTCTGCTCACATATTTTATGCAGGGAATCTTTTCCGCTAACTCTAAATGTCATACAACCACAAGGAGGCCGATGGAAGGAGGCACTAATTCATATGAAATTATTTTTAATTAACATACATGTCTTGGGCATGCAGGCTAATCAAAAGCATATGCGGTTGAGGCTCTAGTATCGTACCGTTACCGATAGGTTGAGGTAGTGGTAGAGTTAGAGTCAGAGTCATAGTCAGAGTCTTTGATTAGTAATCAAAACGTCATCGGTCCAAGGTTCGAGACTCGCCACCGTTTAAATTTTGACTAATAATCAACATTGGCGGCCGAAGACTTAGACATACTCATTCTGCCAACGTCCTTGTCAAAGAGGGCGGAGGAGCGGACACAGGTTCAGGACACTCTCTTGTCCTTGGGGAGGAAAACTGTCCCTAAAGAAGGAAGAATCAGCAATGAACGACAGCTTGAGGATGTAGAAGGCAGTGGAAACCACTACATTAAAGACACATAACGTGTATGCACAGGACATGTAGCCTGTAACTGAAAAAGTGTCTGATTTTTCCATTGTCAAAAGATTTCTGAATAGTCCCCCATTCGGATCTCCGGGTGGGGACTGCCAACGGGGACGTGACCATGAGAAAAATGAATAACCAACGAAATGGTAACATTCTCGATTCGGGGCGTGGATAGTTAGGAGCTTAAACGTGGTAGGGAAGCTAGAAAATCTCAAAACGAAATGCAAAGGATCGGTCTAGATATAGTAGGGGTCAGTCCATAAGACAACGATTCCTGGTGAGATGAGTATAGGCTAATAACAACAACAGCAAACATTGGTATAACGGAAATAGGATTCGTCATGAATAGGAAGGTAGGGCAGAGAGTGTCTTACTGTGAACAGTTCAGTCATAGGGTCGTTCTCATCAGAATCGACAGCAAACTGACACCAACAACGATTGTTTAGGTATAGATACCGACATCGCGAGCTGAGAATGAAGAGAAAGAGAAAGTATATATTTAAAGGGTAATACAGCACGTAAAGGAACATGAAAATCTAATACTCGTAGAGGACTGGAATACTCTTGTAGGGGAAGGAGTAGAATAAAATATTACAGGAGAATATGGGATTGGGACAAGGAATGAGAGAGGAGACAGACTAATTGAGTTCTGTAATAAATTTCAGCTAGTAATAGTGAATACTCTGTTCAAAAATTACAAGAGGAGTAGGGATACTTGGAAAAGGCCTGGTGATACGGGACGATTTCAGTTAGATTACATCATGGTCAGACAGAGACAAAGAAATCAGATATAGTCTCAGATCACAATGAAATTTCAGAGATTAGACAGGAAGAACTACTATGCAAGGAAGTGCGATACGGAAGTACTAAGGAATGACGAGGTACGCTTGAGGTTCTCTAAAGGTATAGATAGAGCAATAAAGAATAGTTCAGGAGGAACTAGTCGAAGTGGAATGGACACCTCTAAAAAGGGCAATCAAAGAAGCTGGAAAGAAAAGTAGAGGTACAAAGATGGTAACTGCGAAGAAACTACAGGTAACAGAAGAAATACTTTATCTGATCGACGAAAGAAGAACGTACAAGAACGTTCAGGGAAATTCAGGAACACAGAAATTCAAGTCGCTGAGGAATGAAATAATCAGGAAGTTCAGGGAAGCTAAGACGAAATGGATGAATGATAAATGTGAAGAAATCAAAAAAGAAATGATTGTCGGAAGGACAGACTCAGCATATAGGGAAGTCAAAACAACCTTCGGTGAAATTAAAAACAAGGGTGGAAACATTAAGAGAGCAGTACGAATTCCACTGTTAAATGCAGAGGAGAGAGCAGATAGGTGGAAAGAATACATTGAAAGCCTCTATGAGGTGGAAGATTTGTCTGATGTGATAGAAGAAGGAACAGGAGGCGATTTAGAAGAAATAGGTAATCCAGTACTAGAATCAGAATTTAAAAGAGCTTTGGAGGACTTAAGATCAAATAAGGCAGAAGGGATAGCTAACATTCCATCAGAATTTCTAAAATCATTGAGAGAAATGGCAACTAAACGACTTTTCCCGTTGGTGTGTAGAATGTATGAGTCTGCCGACATACCATCTGACTTTTGGAAAAAATATCATCCACATAGTTACGAAAATTGCAAAAGCTGATAAGTGCGAGGATTATCACACAATCAGCCTACTATCTCTCATTCATCAAAGATACTTACAAGTATAATATACAGAAGAATGGAAAACAAAATTGAGGATGTGTCAGATGACGATTAGTTTGGCTTTAGGAAAGGTAAAGACACCAGAGCCGCAATTCTGGCGTTGCGGTTGATAACGGAAGCAAGAGGGAAGAAAAATCAAGACACATTCAAAGGATTTGTTGACCTGGAAAAATCAAAAAATGGTTCAAATGGCTCTGAGCACTATGGGACTCAACATCTTGGGTCATAAGTCCCCTAGAACTTAGAACTACTTAAACCTGACTAACCTAAGGACATCACACACACCCATGCCCGAGGCAGGATTCGAACCTGCGACCGTAGCAGTCCCGCGGTTCCGGACTGCAGCGCCAGAACCGCTAGACCACCGCGGCCGGCACTTGGAAAAATCGTTCCACAATGTAAAATGATGCAAGGTCTTCGAAATGTTGAGGAAAAAATGGGGTAAACAATAGGGAGAGATGGGTAATCTACAATATATACAAGGTCCAAGAGGGAATAATAAGAGTGGACGACCAAGAACATTTAAAAATTGTTAACACAAGAAAGCCTACTGTTCACTCGGTACAACGAAGAAGCAATAATGGAAATAAAAGTAAGGTTCTGGAGTGAAATTATAATTTAAGGTGAAACGATATCAATGATACGATTCGCTGATGACATTGCTATCCTGAATGAAAGTGAAGAAGAATTACATGATCTCCTGAATGGAATGAACAGTCTAATGCGTAAAGAATATGGACTGAGAGTAAATCGAAGACAGACGAAAGTAATGAGAAGTAGAAAAAATGAGAATAGCGAGAAACTTCACGTCGGGACTGATGGTTACGAAGTTGATGAAGTTAAGAAATTCTATTACCTACGCAGCAAAATAACAAATGACGGACGGAGCAAGGAGGGCATCAAAAGCAGACTAGCACTGACAAAAATGGCATTCTTGGCCAAGAGAAATCTACTAGTATCAAACATAGGCCTTAATTTGAGAAATAATTTCCTGGGAATGTACGTTTTGAGCACAGTATTTATGGGACTTCGGGGAAAACCGAAACTGAAGAGAATCGAAGCATCTAAGATGTGGTGCTACAGACGAATTTTGATAATTAGGTGGACTGATAAGGTAAGGAATCAAGAGGTTCTACGCAGAATAGGAGAGGAATTAATATGTGGAAAACATTGATAAAGAGAAGGGACAGGATGATAGGGCGATGAAGTGGAAACATTACTGCTAGTTATGGTCCTACATAGCTGCTACTCAATCTTCGATCAGAGATATCACTCTTGTCATATGCTGTATTCTTTCACAGGACATGTTAATTCCGAAGATGGTGGCACGCAGCTATACCTGGTATATCGCACCAAGAATTAAAAAAAAACTGAAGTCCAGCATCAGACAGCTCTCTAGAAACACCACTTCGATAGCGTTGCTGGAGGGACTAGTTGCTTTTCTGATATTAACACTTGTAGCTATAAAGCACTCTAAATGTAAATAAACAAAAGGTCTTCATCCAAACTGGATTAACTGAAAAGTGTAGTACTTACCGATTCTTGTGACTTAACAACAAAAAGATTCCAATTAAAGTTAAGTAGCCCACATAGGATATTGTTAATATTAATGTGTGCAGTGACACAGCACACTTATTTGACGATATATTAAATGCTGTTAAAAAAGTACATTGTTCCATCGAAAAGTATTATAGTTACTTCCACATCTAGGTAGATAAAAGTTTCGAGTATTATTCATACGACAAAAAAACGGACCGCTTTGCAAGCTATCATTTGCAGTAGACCTCGTTTCGATATCTTTAACCGTTTATGAAATGCGACAGGTGTTATGACCAAATGATTAACATTGTGCATGGAGAAAACTGAGCACAATGCATGTAACACACCCGTAAACATACAAACCAATATCTCAAGAAGAGGTATGGATATCGTTCTGCCATCAGCTTTAAATACGATTTCAATATGTCAGCTACATTTCGTATGGATCAACATATGACCTAAAATAAATAATATGCAGATCCCAGAATGAGATTTTCACTCTGCAGCGGAATGTGCGCTGATATGAAACTTCCTGGCAGATTAAAACTGTGTGCCGGACCGAGACTCCCGAGTTCGAGTCTCCGAGTCTCGGTCCGGCACACACTTTTAATCTGTCAGGAAGTTTAATATGCAGAGTCTATGTAATGCGTTTTCACCTCTTCCAGCTCTTAAAATTTTGTGCAGTGATTCACTTAAATTGATGCAGTACGGTAACTATGGCGAATAATGAAAAGAAATTCAGTATTTTACATAGCAAAGATATCATAGTGTGAAAGAATCATTTTTTTCACAGTGGTTAAAGATGAACCTACACTTTACTGTGATGATTCCGAGGTTGGTTATCCACGGTTTTGCATGGGGCTGTTGATGGGTGCCTTTCAATTTGACCACGAAGGGACAGATCGACCATCGACAGACGAACATGCTTTTGACTATATGCTGCTTAACTTCTAGATACAATTGTGGACAAACATACGCCCTTTGAAAATAAAAATAATAGTCAAATGTGCCTCCCATTCAGTATGTGATGTGTAAAGCGTATTCAGTGAAATATCCATGTTGTTCGATGCCTTTATAACGGACAACGAGAGTTAATCTTCTATTGCAGTTATGCAAGTAGATGAAGCTACCAGTGGAGGACACAGTGGGAAGCCTATGCGTTAAACTCAACAGCGCTATCGGAGGTCGCTTATGGGGAAAAAACTTCCGCAATATCTATAGTTTGGAACCTCATCATACAGACAAAGGTAGGAGCAACAGGGAATCGTATAGTGAATAATGCTGCTCGAAAATGACTGAATCTCGTCGTGTGCATAACTATGACAGTGAAGGGGCAAGTGATCAGTTTGAGCTACGCCAAACCATTGTCAGTTTACTGCGGAAATAAATTTGCGTGAGGTACTGAGCAAGTGCTTGTTGAATGTGCTACACACTTTCAATGCTGGTTCATATCCCACGTAACTACGTCACCGCAACATTCTGTTAAACTGATCCAGCTTGCAAAATCACTATCGCCCACGTTTTGCAGGTCTTTGTGATGATGTGTCTTGCTACTAAATAGGTTCGTCAAGCTGATCAGTTCAACTTCTCAACGGTTTTTTAGTCAATAATTATATTTGTGTACATTCAAGATTAAGTCAGACTTTTGAAAAAGCGCCACTGACATATTTTTGAGGGGCCATTTTCTGCACCAATTACAAAATTTCAAAAGTGGTTTTCGTTCTGCAGTATAATGTTTAACTACTAGACGCATTTAATCTTTTCTGTACATTCGATATATTTTTGTGGAATAACACATGTTGTCTACTGATGCATATCTTGGGAACTTCCTCTGATGGTTGCTCAGTAGTTTCTCTGATACTTTGCTACCATGTGAGTGGCTGACATTGTTATTCCGTTCGCCACCAGCAGTGGACCAAAGGTCCAAGACGGTACTGACAGGTGGCACACCACTCTCTCACTTAAACAACACTGTCAGTCAGATTAATATGCATTTTCTAGGTCATGATCTTGGTGTTCCCCAGTACTACATTTGGGACGTGTCGCTGATGACTTTTTACATGAGAAAACTGTGGGCAGAATGTTCAAATAACTGCATGTGTACCCGAGTAATAAATGCTGTGTCCAGCGATCTCAGTGTGCAAGAGATTCCGGAATGCTGCACTCTGTGCCTTTTAGCTGCAGAGGGACTTCGGATTGTGACACTTCTCTCTTGCCACTTAGGGTGAGAGCAAGATAGTGCCGGTTCGCAAAGCATTTTATCTGGGCCAAGCGAAGGTGGCTAGTTGGCCGAAAGTGGGTTGAGGAAGCCATTTAATAGAAACTGCGGTAACCTGAGATTTTGTGCAAACATTGGGACGGTCATAAAACTCCAAGTTTTCTCATGTTAGAAACTGGGACAATAAAGACAGAGCGCCTGGTGCACATGTTTAGTGGGGGCAAGACTGTAGCTTCCCTGACGTCAGCAAGTCGCCAGGTTCTTTTAGTGAGCGCCAAAAACATATATTTCACGAGCACGACTGTCTGGGAAGCTTAACAGCCCTCTTTCAGAAATTGGAAATGGTCAGCCTGGGAAGATTAGATCTCTCCATAAATGAGGGCCTGTTGTCCCATCTAGGTAGACGTTTCTTCCCGAAACATGACCATGCTTATCGTGATAACGACGCTTTCCTAGTGTAAAATCTTCTTCTTTTCGGACGAGAGAGATTTTGAGTTGTCGTCTGATTCTTCCCAGGACATGCAAAGCAGAGGCATCCTTCTCCCCCCAGCGTGGGAACCCTCATGCTGTATGTAGTTTGATTGGTTTCTACAGTGTGTAGGCAACCTTTTTTTTTTTTTTTTTTTTTTTTTTTTGCTAAATCGGCTCCTGTACTGAGGTTTGGTGGAAAGTGATTATGATTCTTTGCCTTCTTCACCTTCTGGTCCTCCCTGGAGGCGAACTTCAGATATTTCCCTAGTGGGTGAGGCTTGTGGTCTGCAACTTGTGGTGGAATAAGAGCCGGTGGTAGTTCCCAACTGTAGGGGCAGTGGAACTGCATATCATCTCGGACATATCGTGTGTCATGAAGGTGAACTTATTCGTCCTGAGTTGGCCGTCTGACATTTGACACTTCTAGTATGCACCGTCATGCCTACGAGTTAAATGGTTTGGCCAGACCAGCAAACGGGTGCACCTCCACCTGATGTCTGCTGGGATTCCAGGGCTCTGATACGGGAGTTTCCCGCGTTCTAATAATCAGAACGCCAGTCCACATAGCCGTAGTTCGCAAATTTTCGTGGGCGCTTGAGAACATTTCAGTTGCCACAGCGTATCGCTCCACGTTCAAAGTGTGTCGTTTGGTGCTGCCGCCTGAAGCAAGGTGAAAGAGTAAAGTATTGCTGCACCTTGGTCAGGATCTCGAATCATGGCACTTTTGTGGGGTGGTGAGTGCGTTATCTTGCGGAACAGGCCGTGTTTCTCTATTTTTTTTTTTTCAAAATGAGACTGTGGTGCAGTTGAGAACATCAAGACTCGATTTTGGGATTTTGGCACTATGCGTTGTATCTCAGTAGTCAGTGGCGCGTAGTACACAATGTACCGGACTGGACCACAACTGCGCGCGACTCATACGTACTGAAACATTGCTACATGACTCTGATGACACGAGGGTACAATAGCATTCAGGGATCAATCGGGCATGAAATCATGGACACACGTGCGCCTCAATTTAGAGAAAGTCCAGGGATGCAAAATTATTAATATTTCGATTGAAAACATTTTCTCTTAATTCAAAATTGTCAGGTTTGCAAAGAGAACCACAAGCTATTACACTCCAAGTCCTGGATTGCTCAGTACGACAGGGTACTACCCGAGTCATGGCCAATAGTTCACAAAGTGGAATTTATTTGTGGATATTTGAAAGATTCATTCGCAGAGCACGTGCACAGCTTTGCAGCAAACTGACGCTGTCCTAAATACCTACTGGGCACAGGACACTCAAGAAAGGATTAAACAGGAGATAATGTTAGGAAAGGATTACAAAGCATCAGTGTGTCGCAGTCTGATAATGTTTTTCCAGACGCTTGTCAACAAGACCTATGATATGGACCAACCATGTAGTGATAATGAGAGGTAATGCGATACTGTTACATGAAACTGACATTGAGGTATCAGGAACTGCTCATTGGCAAATGTGATAATACAGCAGAGTCATTAAAGCTCTGCCGGCCGGGTGGCCGAGCGGTTCTAGGCGCTTTAAAATGGTTCAAATGGCTCTGAGCACTATGGGACTTAACTACTGAGGTCATCAGTCCCCTAGAACTTAGAACTACTTAAACCTAACTAACCTAAGGACATCACACACATCCATGCCCGAGGCAGGATTCGAACCTGCGACCGTAGCGGTCACGCGGTTCCAAACTGAAGCGCTTAGAACCGCACGGCCACACCGGTCAGCCTCTAGGCGCTTTAGTCTGGAACCGCGCTACCACTACGGTCGCAGATTCGAATCCTGCCTCGGGCATGGATGTGTGTGATGTTATGAGGTTAGTTAGGTTTAAGTAGTTCTAAGTCTAGGGGACTGATGCCCTCAGATGTTAAGTCCCATAGTGCTTAGAGCCATTTGAACCATTAAAGTTCAGGAGCTTTAATAATGCAAGGTGCATTTGGAGGCAGTAATGACGGGCAAAATACAAATAGAAATATGTCAACGACAAATCACTATCGAGACCTAAGTGTTAATAATGAGCCTCAGTGGAATGATAGAAGCAGACGCGGGACGTATGGCGGTATCTTTCACGAAACCGGTAATAGCGATAGGAGGGAAATGCAAAATTCCAACCGCTTCTTGCAGCCGGTCTTGAACTCAGGGCAAATATGGAATAATGGAAGGATTGGTAGGTACGCCTGCAGCGTGATCAGCGGAATAACGTAGTGGAAATCAGACCACCTAACCACTTCAACAGAAAGCGCAGCGGAATTCCGCGTTGGAATTGACACTCGGCCTCTGCGGCCTCGTTATATCATAAAGTTAGTATTAAGAATCATTTGTTTTCAATTCATTTATGTAGTCATTTAGTGTATTGTTGGCTTGATAGGTTCCCGGGATTTACGCCGGATCATATTGTAGAAACCGCACAATATTTCAGCGAGACAACTGCCCGCCATCTTCAGGTGCTACTGTCGCGTCGCTGAGAAGCGCGCCAATTTATATGCTGGCTTTCTAGAACAGCGCTGGCGCCAGCGGGGCATAACGTCATCGAAGACCAATCGTAGACAGCGTCGAATACCAGAGTCCTCTGCTGAAGAAACGGGTCGCGGTCTGCGGAAGCGCGCCGCGGCGCGGGAAAATGCGGCCGGGAGCGACGGACCCCGTTCGCGCGCGCGATTTAAGCATCTGCGCTAAGGCTTCCCATCTGCGTTGACTCGGCGCGGTTACTAATCTGTGGCTGACGGTTCCTTAGTGCCGCCAAGGCTGGTTCCCAGGCTTTGCTCAGGTGAAACCCCGTGTCTCTGTTTAATAGGTCACTGCTTATACGTATTTCGACCGCCTCCTTGATGATGGAGTCCCAGTATGTGGAAGCATGCGAGAGGATCTTAGTTTTTTCATAATTCATGCCGTGTCCCGTGTCAAGGCAATGCTCAGCAACCGCAGATTTCTCTGGTTGGCCCAACCTCGTGTGACGTTTATGTTCGTCGCATCTGTCTTTGACCGTACGACACGTCTGGCCAATATCAGATTTCCCACACTGGCACGGGATCTTGCATATTCCTGGTCTCCTCAGGCCGAGGTTGTCCTTAACAGAGCCCAGCATCGATTTCACTTTTGCTGGAGGCCGGAAAACACATTTAATCCGATGCTTCCTGAAAATTCTGCCCACCTTAAAAGACACGCCACCGACATACGGTAGAAAAACCAACCCCGTGGTGTTATCTGCTTCTTCAGGTTGTTCTTGAGGTTTGGAGCGTGCTGGTCGAAACGCGTTCCGGATCTGCTTCTCGGAGTACCCATTCTGGGCAAATACAGAGCGGAGATGGTTGAGCTCTGCCGATAAGCTGTCCTGATCTGAGATGGCTCTAGCCCTATGCACTAGCGTCCGTAATACACCGTTGCGCTGTGAGGGATGATGACAGCTCGTAGCTTGTAAATACAAGTCTGTGTGCGTAGGCTTCCGGAACACACTGTGACCCAGGGAGCCGTCTCCTTTTCTACGCACCAAAACATCCAGAAATGGGAGCTCACCATCTTGTTCTACCTCCATGGTAAAACAGATATTTGGATGGAGGGAGTTCAGATGTTCCAGGAACGAAGGAAGCGTTGCTGTCCCATGCGGCCATACCACAAACGTATCATCTACATATCTCCAAAAACATTTGGGTTTCCGAACCGCCATCTGAAGTGCTTTGTCCTCGAAATCTTCCATAAAAAGATTTGCTACTATGGGAGACAAAGGGCTACCCATAGCAACACCGTCAGTCTGCTCGAAATAATGGTTGTTAAATAAAAAGTAAGTCGAGGTAAGCACATGTTTGAAAAGGTGTAAGACATTCCCTTCGAGCTTGGCTCCTATAAGTTGTAATGAGTCCATCAGAGGCACCCGTGTGAACAAGGAAACCACATCGAAACTCACTAGTAGGTCTGTAGATTCAAGACGCAGGTTCTTCATTCGCCGTATAAAATCTTCTGAGTTTCGAATATGGTGTTCACATTTCCCCACCATGGGACTCAGAAGAGAAGCCAGATGTTTAGCTAGATGGTATGTTGGGGCACCTATATTACTAACGATAGGGCGAAGCGGAACATTCTCCTTATGTATCTTAGGCAGGCCATAAAGTCGTGGCGGAACTGGCGCTCGTTCTCTTAAACTCTTCTTCAGATGGTCAGGGAGTTGGCTGGATTTGAGGAGAGCGGATGTCCTCCGTTGTACGGCATCCGTCGGATCTTTCTGGAGTCGACGATACGCTGTATCCTGTAGTAGGTCCATCATCTTGCCAAAATAAGATGTAGCAGGCATAAGAACAGTGGCGTTACCCTTGTCAGCTGGTAAAATTACTATATCATTGTCTTCTTTTAAAGAACAGAGCGCTCTCCTTTCTTCAATGGTGACGTTCTGCTTGGGTGCAGGCATCCTGGTTATTGATCTACAAGTCTCTCGCCTTATTTCTTCAGCAGCATCATTCGGAAGTTTTAAAACACCAAATTTAGCAGACGGACTGTGTTTAATCTCACAGATAAACCACTGAGTGACGCTGCAATGTCAGTGTTAGAAAAGGGACTTAATTTTGCACCTACTCCCAAGACCTTGCCCATCAAGGAGTTCATCAGTGCCGTTGAACAAGGTGTTTCACAGAGGAAGACCGCACTGCAGTTCCTTCTCTAAATCCTCGCACCAACGAAAAAATGGCTGACATTGAAATAAGTGTCCAAGGAATAGAAAAGCAACTGGAATCACTCAACAGAGGAAAGTCCACTGGACCTGACGGGATACCAATTCGATTCTACACAGAGTACGCGAAAGAACTTGCCCCCCTTCTAACAGCCGTGTACCGCAAGTCTCTAGAGGAACAGAAGGTTCCAAATGATTGGAAAAGAGCACAGGTAGTCCCAGTCTTCAAGAAGGGTCGTCGAGCAGATGCGCAAAACTATAGACCTATCTCTCTGACGTCGATCTGTTGTAGAATTTTAGAACATGTCTTTTGCTCGAGTATCATGTCGTTTTTGGAAACTCAGAATCTACTATGTAGGAATCAACATGGATTCCGGAAACAGCGATCGTGTGAAACCCAACTCGCATTATTTGTTCATGAAACCCAGAAAATATTAGATACAGGCTCCCAGGTAGATGCCATTTTCCTTGACTTCCGGAAGGCGTTCGATACAGTTCCGCACTGTCGTCTGATAAACAAAGTAAGAGCCTACGGAATATCAGACCAGCTGTGTGGCTGGATTGAAGAGTTTTTAGCAAACAGAACACAGCATGTTGTTCTCAATGGAGAGACATCTACAGACGTTAAAGTAACCTCTGGCGTGCCACAGGGGAGTGTTATGGGACCATTGCTTTTCACAATATATATAAATGACCTAGTAGATAGTGTCGGAAGTTCCATGCGGCTTTTCGCGGATGATGCTGTAGTATACAGAGAAGTTGCAGCATTAGAAAATTGTAGCGAAATGCAGGAAGATCTGCAGCGGATAGGCACTTGGTGCAGGGAGTGGCAACTGACCCTTAACATAGACAAATGTAATGTATTGCGAATACATAGAAAGAAGGATCCTTTATTGTATGATTATATGATAGCGGAACAAACACTGGTAGCAGTTACTTCTGTAAAATATCTGGGAGTATGCGTGCGGAACGATTTGAAGTGGAATGATCATATAAAATTAATTGTTGGTAAGGCGGGTACCAGGTTGAGATTCATTGGGAGAGTCCTTAGAAAATGTAGTCCATCAACAAAGGAGGTGGCTTACAAAACACTCGTTCGACCTATACTTGAGTATTGCTCATCAGTGTGGGATCCGTACCAGATCGGGTTGACGGAGGAGATAGAGAAGATCCAAAGAAGAGCGGCGCGTTTCGTCACAGGGTTATTTGGTAACCGTGATAGCGTTACGGAGATGTTTAACAAACTCAAGTGGCAGACTCTGCAAGAGAGGCGCTCTGCATCGCGGTGTAGCTTGCTCGCCAGGTTTCGAGAGGGTGCGTTTCTGGATGAGGTATCGAATATATTGCTTCCCCCTACTTATACCTCCCGAGGAGATCACGAATGTAAAATTAGAGAGATTAGAGCGCGCACAGAGGCTTTCAGACAGTCGTTCTTCCCGCGAACCATACGCGACTGGAACAGGAAAGGGAGATGACAGTGGCACGTAAAGTGCCCTCCGCCACACACCGTTGGGTGGCTTGCGGAGTATAAATGTAGATGTAGATGTAGAGTATCACAATGGGTCCAAAAAAATATGAACAGTTCACACAGTACAGACAAAATACAATTTCGTAAGCGTGAAGTAATCCAACTCTGTAATTGCGTAAACATGTGTCACTGACGTAATGAAAAAGTTTGTCTCTCTCAGTTAAATGATCAGTTAGCTGTGTAATTCTGTGTTGGAGAAATATGGTGCCGATGTGTAAAGTTGTATAAGCAAATACCATATTAGCTAGGGCTCCTTGTGCTTGCCAAACACATGGTACACAAAGTAAGCGTGTACCCCCCTGAGGATTAATGTAATTATAACCTCAGGTGTTACAGATTACAAGAATGGAATGAAATGTATTACGGAAAACCTTTGTATCATTGTACTTCAAATATCTTTAAAAATAAATGACTTAAGTTCAAAATTAATCACTCAAATGCATGTCCTGTAGCGCTAAATGTGCGTCTTGCTGTAAGATAATCTCTGTGGAAGTGTCGTAGTTATTTTCCTCCGAAAGCTAAGTTCTGCAGAAGTCAATGTACTTACCTCATGATAAACAAAAGTGAAATGCTTTGCGTATAGATATCTTACTTATTACGCTTATTGCCGTGATGAAGAAAGTACTGTGCTGTAACGTATTGTTGTGCTACAGAAAAGGCTGTCTCCTTGTAGCTATACCACAAAAGTTACTACTAAAACATGTTTTGCTTTCCAGAAGAATTCAAAAAAACCGTGCAGATATAAAACAGATATTCCACAAAAACAACAATGTAAATTGTGTCACACATTAGTAACGTTGTGATATAATCGTGTAGCTGTCACATAAACTAACCACTGTGTCATCTGGTATCTCTCAGAAAGTACTTTAATTCAGAATGTATTTTCAAGTACACCAAAATGTTGCATTAAAATCTCATTAGCAGTACTGGTAAATGTTCTAAGTATGTGAGCCTTATAGTCGTTACGTAATCGTGCAACTAATAAGCAAGAATGTACACACACAATAACACTGTGTCGCGTGTTCGCAATAACAATGCATTCGTAATTTCTGTTTGAATAAGTTATCTTGGTTCTTGACTGGATAGTTAACTTTAAACATTGTTGCATGGTAACAGTTTCTAAAGCATACTAGTAACGTGAAGTGAAACGTTTTATGGCAAAGACAAAGTTAAAAAGCAGATTATCTTTCAATAAATGGTTTCACAAGTGAAATGTGGTGTAGCCCTTTGCTCTTCCTAGTACGCAGAGTTTCAACTTTAACGCAATTATCATGTGGTATACGTCAGTAAAGAATACTGGAATTTTTCTCAAGGTTAGCGTCTATGTTATTTTTCTCTGAGCCAGCCGACGCACGCGGCAGACTGCGGTGCGAGTCATTGTCTGTTCCTTTGTTGGCACGCGTGGTTATTGGGATTTGGAGAGCTAACTTCTTCAAATTCACGTTGTCGAGAGTGCTCTGCTCTGTTTGAATCCCGCCAGTTCTGATGCAATTCAGGTCTGTCGTTACGATCATATCGTCTGCCGTCATGTCGGTAGATTCCATAGTTTCTTTCTTGTCGGTCACGTGGCGGAGAATTTCTCCCTGAATCGTAACTGCGCACTGGACCGTTGCGTCTGAAGTTATTCTGTCTCCCATGATAATAATTGTTCTGGTTGCCAAATTGTCTGTTTCTATGATTGTCTCTGTCATATTCATTACTATGGAAATGCGATCTTTCTCTGTAACTATTACTCTGCCAGTGGTTGTCATACGGGTGGTGTCTGTTTTGGTCACGATTTACGTTGTAAGAATAGGCTTGTCGTGGCCATTTATTGTTTCTGACGTCACAGAATTGTGACGGATGTGACTTGTAGTGATTGTTTTCCTGTTTTCGCATCCCGCGACTGTCTGTGTCAATTTCTAATTCTTGTAAGAGTCCCTGATAAGCTTCAATGTCGTCCTTGCAACGTCCTGCCAAAATAATATGCCGTAAATGTTCAGGTAATTTGATTAAGCAAATGCGGATGAGTTCTGAGGGGCTGTATGGGTTTGACAGGTACTGATTCTTGTGCAACATGTCTTCAAAATATTTGAAAAGACTGGAAAATTCAGATTGTTCAAAGTGTTTCATCATCATGATGCTATGTTTTACTTGGTCTTGTGTATCTTGTGACCAATATGCTGAGAGGAACGCATGGTAAAATTCTCCTTCACTGTGACAATCGTGAATGACCGATCGCATTCTTACAGCTGGTTCATTCTCTAAGTAGCCACACATAAATTCTAACCTGTACTCCAATGACCAGTTGGGATGAAAACAATGAGAGAATTGATGGAGCCACGCTTGTGGATGAATGTCGTAGGCAGAATTCTTAAACGTTTTGAATTTACGTGTAGTAATGAACAGCTTATAGTCAAAATCATCGTGTCGGCGAGTAGCATGTCGGTCATTGTTACGTCGTGTCGGCGGTTCCATTTCAAAATTCGGTGCACATTGCCAATTTCTTTCATAACTTCCGAAATGCCCTGTGTTATTATTTTGTGGCTGTTCCGTATTTCTATGTCCCTCTTCCCGTATTGGGGCGCGAGTGTCCTCTAAAATACATAATTCTTGTATTACCTGTGTCAGCTGATCTTGTACTTCCCGGATTTCTCTTTTGTACTGTGTATTGATTTGATTCAGATTTTGTTTCAGTTTCCTAATTTGTTCGCACTCTTCTGTGTCATTAAAGACTACCGGTTTTGTGTCATTCAGATTATCATCTACCTTCGTAGTTAAATTATTTAGCTGATCCGAAAGTTCAACTACTTTCTCTGATAATGAACTAATTTCCTCCATGTGTCTTTCGACTGTGTCCTTTAAGTTTTCCTGAGTTTTTGCAAGTTGCGTAACCGAATCGGTAGATGCAACTGAGTCCATTTTAGCTTGCAAGGTCTCATGATTTTCATGAACAATAGTTTGCAGTTCTTTTATAGCTGCTTCGTGATTCTGTAATGCATTTTCATGACGCGAAAAAATAGGTTGGAAATGCTCACAAATTTGTGTTTTTACGTCATTACAGACTTTTTGACATTTCGATTCAATATTATGTAACTCAGCAGTTAAATCTTCACGTGTTTGTTCGAGAGTTTGTTCCAATGAGTCTAACTTTTGAAGCTTTTGCTGTGTTTGTCTCTGATTTTGTTCCATTGTGTGTAACTGTTGCTGTGTTTGTCTCTGATTTTGTTCCATTGTGTCTAACTTTTGAAGATTTTGTTCCATTGTGTCTAACTTTTGAAGCTTTTGCTGTGTTTGTCTCTGATTTTGTTCCATTGTGTCTAACTTTTGAAGCTTTTGTCCCATTTGTTGCATTAATTGTAGTAACAATGCACTGGTGCTATTCGGCAATGCATTTGAACCGGCAATATTCGCAGTTTGAAAAGCAGAAAATGTGTCTTGACTTATTTGAGAAAAGGGTGAGGACGCAAAACCTGAATCTACAGTATTTGCAAGATTGTGTCCTGTCATTTCGGATTCCTGAGGCAAGCTGTTGCCGACCGATCGATCGATAATGCTTCCCTGTTCACTAATTGTTTCACTGTCTACACCATTGTTTGTAGCCCGCTCCATTTCCCTATGTACAATTACCAAATTACTACTTTGAACATTAGTTAATTCATTACTCGGTGGCGCTAACACACTGCTTTCGTCTTCACTGTCATTTCTCTGTTTACTTTGGAGCCTAGTATTACGTTTTTCACACGCCATTATTGTCACAATATTTCACACGATAACACAGAAAAACACAATTTGAAGAGCAAAAATAGGGGAACACATTAACATAGCACTGAAAATAAATCTCGTTAATTGCAAGCGCAGCTGCGAAATACTTGGTGCAAATCTACATGCATGCCACAACTGTTTTACTGTACAACAATGAAAGACTGCAACTACAAAGGAGATTCTCTCTACAATTACGCGCTAGAAATAAACAATAGCTACACTAATTACACAAACTACAAGAAAAAAATCAGAAGATTCCAGTGAGGTATCCTCGGCTAAGGGTCGACATATGAAACGTCCCCATAGAAAAATTGTACACGACTGTGCTTAAACTGACACACAATATTTTTAGCGCAACGCAATCTGACTTTCAGAAATCCCTACAAAAGAATGGCCCTGACTAACATTAATCTATACCTTTCACAAATCACTTACCTCACAAAAATCTTCATTACACGAACTACTGCAATACAGCGAGCGCCACTACTGCCACCTAAATAAAAGATTCAAACTACTGAAGGCACTAACTACTGATAGGGATAGTTAGCAATTGAAAGATTTTAATAGAGAACAAACAATGTATTTACCTTAATAGTGTTGAAAACCCATAATATACATGTTCATGACATTCATTTTTACAAATTTCCAAACTCCGCCATCTCTCTCCCCATATCCACCACTGCTGGCGGCTCACCTCCAACTGCGCAACGCTACGCACTGTTCACATCCAGCTGCCCAACACTACAATGGCAGACAACAATGCAAACTAGCCACAGATTGCACACAGCACAGCCAGTGATTTTCATACAGACAGCGCTACGTGGCGGTGGCGTTACCAATATAAGAACCTAAACAGCCTACTTGTTACCAATGTAAGAACCTAAACAGCCTACTTACAGAACCATTTGCAGAAGTGTACCCGTGGAGGCCAATCAGCTGCTGATAGTGCCTGCACACGCTGTACATGGTACGGTAACAACTGGTTCACCCGTAGCACTCTCCATACAGTGACGTGGTCAACGTTACCTTGTACAGCAGCAACTTCTCTGACGTTGGCATTAGGGTTATCGTCAACTGCACGAAGAATTGCCTCGTCCATTGCAGGTGTCCTCGTCGTTCTAGGTCTTCCCCAGTCGCGAGTCATAGGCTGGAATGTTCCGTGTTCCCTACGACGCCGATCAATTGCTTCGAACGTCTTCCTGTCGGGACACCTTCGTTCTGAAAATCTGTCTCGATACAAACGTACAGCGCCACGGCTATTGCCCCGTGCTAATCCATACATCAAATGGGCATCTGCCAACTCCGCATTTGTAAACATTGCACTGACTGCAAAGCCACGTTCGTGATGAACACTAACCTGTTGATGCTACGTACTGATGTGCTTGATGCTAGTACTGTAGAGCAATGAGTCGCATGTCAACACAAGCACCGAAGTCAACATTACCTTCCTTCAATTGGGCCAACTGGCGGTGAATCGAGGAAGTACAGTACATACTGACGAAACTAAAATGAGCTCTAACATGGAAACTAAGCGTTTCCGGACACATGTCCACACATCTTTTCTTTATTTGTATGTGAGGAATGTTTCCTGAAAGTTTGGCCGTACCTTTTTGCAACACCCTGTAGACGGCGGTGAGCAGTATTCAACCCAGATTCTGCACCAGATATCCACATCTGCGTGACCATCCAATAAGCTGGCATCAGGAGGAGTATCAAAGTCCTGAGTAGCGTATAGCACAAAGAGTTAGAGGTGGCTAAACTTGGTAATGGGTAGAATAATTAGAAGTAAGTGTTGTACGGTGTGGGAGTGCTTGAAGTAAGAAAGCCCATTGAAGTGCATGAGCGGTGATGGGAAATTAACATAACACTGACATGCAGAACAGCAACACGGCTTCACAACTAGAAGACGATTGATTTATGTTTTTAGGTAAGAGATAAATTATCGATGTTTTCTTCATTATTTAAATGAAAGAAAGCAACACATGCGCCCATATCGCAATGCAACTGTTCGGGCTCGGGTGTCCTAGCGAGACGTTGGCTGTAGCTGCCAGCATGACACCACAGCAGGGACGAGATCCCTGGGCGAGAGACCAGCTGACGTGGCGTCGCCGCATGGCTACTTCGGCAGTTGTGAGCCACATGCGAGCGGTCTCCCCACCCTGAGGCGACAGTGCAGACAGCCGGTGGATGTGATGACACTGGAGCAGCTGAAGGGTGATGGCGGTGCTGACAGAATCCTGCTCCTCCCTGTCACTCGTGCCCATGGAGAGTGGGAGCATCTGTCGGGCTGCCTCGCCTGGAGCCAGCAGGTAATGGATCTCGCCCCTGATGTCACGCGACCACCTGGAGCCACTGCTGTCTGACGCAAGTGTCTCGAGGGACGTGACCTGAAGGAGAGACTGGAGAGCGCCGGACCAAGTGATTGGCGCCTATGGGCACTTACCATGACACTGACAACTGCTACTGGAGGACTGTCTTCAACAAGAGCAACAGTTTGCTATCTACTGTCCCATCTCTGTCAATAGTCCAGATGCGTACCTGTTGCTGCTGTAGACTGAAGACAGGTTCTGCCCTGACACCATTACCACCATTGATGATGTTAAGGGGTAACCCTTCTTTAAGCACCAACTTATCCACTACACCTGCCACATCCAGCCTGTTACACACCTTTTGAGTGTAGTGCTGTGTTTATTTGTGTTTTAATGTTAAAGTTAGTTTTTGGACCCCCTAAAGACCCTTGAGAAGAGAGCTGTAGGAGACTTAAAAATGTTTCTGTTTTTAATTCTTATTTCCGTGTGCATTGCTCTATTTATTTTAGTAAAGGTTATCTTTTAAGGGACAGCTCCATTTTTAAATGTGTACTGTGGTACGAGGTCACTCTCTTCTAAAATCTAAGACTGACAGAACATCACACACAAAAAATACTCTAAATTGACTCATGTATTTATTTCGTACTTGCCATTTGTGGCATTTTGCGTTAACACCATTTACTCTGTTGTATGAAAAGCACTACATTTGCTGAGTGCTCGGATTTAATTTGTCATTTTATTATCTCTATGGAAGATAAGAATCACTGTGAATGCTTGGGCAGGGGTAACAAAACCTCTGAGGCAGAGAATGCTCAGTGCTCAACGTCATTGTAATGTGGTCAGGGAAATCAATCATCTCTGACTTCGGCTTGGATGTGAATGATTTAGTTAAATGCCTGCATGATTTTTTAACCATTCAGTCATTGTATTTATGGCCAGGGGCGTATGTCAAAGACCTGAGTGTCCACAGGAACAATTCTGACACCTAGAAAACCACAAAACTTTCGCAGGCATTCAGCAGTGAGCGTATGTATGACCCCAGGTTGAATGAGATCATGACAGATTGTTTTTTTTTTCGGTTTTTGATTGGCAAAGTTGTCATGGTCTAGCATGTCATTCTCTAAGACGCAGTATCATAATTTCTGCTGCTCCATATCACACTAACCTCTTCATTGAAGTGTAACACTCGTCATGCAGAAATTATTCTATAGCAGGCAGGTAGCGAGAGGTGGCACGCCAGTCTCTCACTTTAACAACACTGTCAATCAGATTAATATTCGTATTTTAGGCCATGGTCTCGGTGTTTCCCAGTACTACTTTTGAGATGTGTCATTTATGACTTTTTGCACGAGGAAACTATGAGCAGAATGTTCATATAACTGCATGTGTAGCCTGTAGAGAACTTTTACCCGAGTGCCCGTAGTAGAGGCGACGGAGAACAGGGAGAAAGATGAATTGCGAACCATAAATGCTATGTCCAACAATGTGGCTGTGCAAGTGATTCTGGAAACCAGAGCTCTATGCCTTGTACCTCCAGAGGGACTTCTTGCAGTGGCATTCCTTTCTTGCCACTTAGGGTTGGAGCAGGAGGCCGCTGGTTCGCAAAACATCTTACCTGGGCCAGGCGACAGACCATCACAAGGGCGGTCAGTTGCCGGAAAGTGGGTGGAAGAAGCCGTTAAATAGAGATTGCTGTAATCTGAGCTTTTGCGCAAACAGTGGGATGGTCATAAAACTCCAGGCATTCTCATGTTTGAACCTGAATGATACAGACAGAGCAGCTGAAAGCCTCTGACGCCAGAAAGCCTCAGGTTCTTTCAGCGATCGGCACAAGCATATATTTCATGGGCACGACAGTCTGGGAAGCTTAACAGGCTTCTTTCAGAAAATGAAAAGATAAAATCATCATAGACGTTTTTTTCGCGAAACGAGGCCATTCTTATCGTTAGAACGAAGCCTCCCTAGTCTAGAATCTTCATTTTTTCAGACAAGAGAGATTTTGCGTCGCTGATTGGCTTCTCTCAAGACATGCAATGCAGAGCCTTCTGCCCCAGCGTGGGAACCGCGATGCTGTATCTCGATTGGCTACCACGCCAGCAGAACAGTCAAGAAGGGAGATTCAACGAGTAGAGGATAGTTCGATTGGCTTGTACAACATGGAAGCATTTATTTTTTGCTAATCTGGCTCCTGTACCGAGGCTTGGTGGAAAGTGATTATGATCCATTGCCTTCGTATTCTGGTCCTCCACTCGTGGAGAACTTTATGTCCTTCCCTAGGGAGTGAGACTTGCTGTCTGCAACTTGTGGTGGATTAAGAGACTGTGGCAGTTTCCAACTTTACCGACAGTGGAGCTGCATATCATCTCGGACATATTGTGTGTCACGAGTGTAAATTCACTCATTCTGAGGTGGCCGTCTGATGTTCGACAATTCTAGCACGCACTGTTGTGCCTGTGCGTCAAAATGGTTTGGCCACACCAGCAAACGGGTGCACCTCCGCTTGAAATCTCCTGGGATATCAGAGCTCTTATAGGGAAGTTTCCTGCGTTCTAATAATCAGAACGCCAGTCCACATAGTTTGCAAATTTTCGTGGACGCTTCAGAACATTACAGTTGCCACAGCGTATCGTTCCACGTTCAAAGTGTGACGTTTGGTGCTGCCGCCTGAAGCAAGGTGAAAGAATAAAGTATTGCTGCACCAGCGTAGGATTGTTAAGTGATATTCACGACGTCCTGTTCTTCGGTGAGCCACAGATTGTGATGTACTTGGTGGTAGTTGATTCCATTTGAATAGAATTGGGCCTCACAGTGGATTCACGTAAACGAAGGCAGATTGCGTTGTAAAAGGTATTAATTCAGGGCGGAATTCGTATAGTTTCCACCACAACGAATGCTTTGCAATTCAAGCAACATCCCTTTTCTGATTTGTATTCGTCTTTTTTTTTTAAGATTTGCCAGCTCGTTGTAGTTATAAAAGGGTGAATAAAAACTTGTCATTGTCTTCGCCAACCTAAATGCGCCACTGTTCTCCCTCAACTATTCATTGTCTGTATTTTTTGTGGTAATACATGAGTACATCAGCAATTCAAGAATCAGTCTCATTTAATTAGCTAATTTGATTATTAACTTCAGTTGTGAACGTGAACGCAGACATCGGCAGCAGAAGTGTCATGAGTAAATTCATTCATTTCATATGCACTCAAGAGCCAAAGAAACTGCTACACCCACCTAATAACGTGTAGGGCCCCCGCGAGCACGCGGAAGTGCCGCAACAAGACGTGCCGTGGACTTGACACCATGAATCCTGCAGTGCCTCCTTAAATCCGTAACTGAACCAGAGGGTGTAGATCTCTTCCGAACAACACATTGCAAGGCAGTAGATTTCCCGACCATGTTATAGTTCTGGGTGGAGATTTTAATTTACCATAGACTGGGAGACTCAAACGTTTATAACGGATGGCAGGGACAAAGAATCCAGTGAATTTTTTTTAAGTGCCTTATCTGAAAATTACCTTGAGCAGTTAAACAGAGAACCGATTCGAGGCGATAACATGTTAGACCTTCTGGTAACAAACAGACCCGAACTATATGAAACAGTTAACGCAGAACAGGGAATCAGCGATCATAAAGCGGTTACAGCATCGATGATTTCAGCCGTAAATAGAAATATTAAAAAAGGTAGGAAGATTTTTCTGTTTAGCAAAAGTGACAAAAAGCAGATTTCAAAGTACCTGACGGCTCAACACAAAAGTTTTATCTCAAGTACAGATAGTGTTGAGGATCAGTGGACAAAGTTCAAAACCATCGTACAATATGCATTAGATGAGTATGTGCCAAGCAAGATCGTAAGAGATGGAAAAGAGCCACCGTGGTACAACCATCGAGTTAGAAAACTGATACGGAAGCAAAGGGAACTTCACAGCAAACATAAACATAGTCAAAGCCTTGCACACAAACAAAAATTACATGAAGCGAAATGTCGTGTGAGGAGGGCTATGCGAGAGGCGTTCAATGAATTCGAAAGTAAAGTTCTATGTACTGACTTGGCAGAAAATCCTAAGAAATTTTGGTCTTATGTCAAAGCGGTAGGTGGATCAAAACAAAATGTCCAGACACTCTGTGACCAAAATGGTGCTGAAACAGAGGATGACAGACTAAAGGCCGAAATACTAAATGTCTTTTTCCAAAGCTGTTTTACAGAGGAAGACTGCACTGTAGTTCCTTCTCTAGATTCTCGGACAGATGACAAAATGGTAGATATCGAAATAGACGACAGAGGGATAGAAAAACAATTAAAATCGCTCGTAAGAGGAAAGGCCGCTGGACCTGATGGGATACCAGTTCGATTTGACACAGAGTACGCGAAGGAATTTGCACCACTTCTTGCAGCGTTGTACCGTAGGTCTCTAGAAGAGCGTAGCGTTCCATAAGATTGGAAAAGGGCACAGGTCATCCCCGTTTTCAAGAAGGGACGTCGAACAAATGTGCAGAACTATAGACCTATATCTCTAACGTCGATTAGTTGTAGAATTTTGGAACTCGTATTATGTACGAATATAATGACTTTTCTGGAGAATAGAAATCTACTCTGTAGGGATCAGCATGGGTTCCGAAAAAGACGATCGTGTGAACGCGCTATTCGTCCACGAGACTCAGAGGGCCATAGACACGGGTTCCCAGGTAGATGCCATGTTTCTTGACTTCCGCAAGGCGTTTGATACACTATAGTCGTTTAATGAACAGAGTAAGAGCATATGGACTATAAGACCAATTGTGTGATTGGATTGAAGAGTTTCTAGATAACAGAACGCAGCATGTCATTCTTAATGGAGAGAAATTTTCCGAAGTAAGAGTGATTTCAGGTGTGCCACAGGGTGTCGTAGAACCGTTGCTATTCACAATATATATAAATGATCTTGTGGATAACATCGGAAGTTCATTGAGCCTTTTTTCGGATGATGCTGTAATATATCGAGAGGTTGTAACAATGGAAAATTGTACTGAAATGCAGGAGGATCTGCAACGAATTGACGCATCTTGCAGGAAATGGCAGTTGAATGTCAATGTAGACAAGTGTAATGTGCTGCGAATACATAGAAAGGAAGATCCTTTATCATTTAGCTACAGTATAGCAGGTCAGCAACTGGAAGAAGTTAATTCCATAAATTATCTGGAAGTAGGCATTAGGAGTGATTTAAAATGGAATGACCATATAAAATTAATCGTCGGTAAAGCAGATGCCCGACTGAGATTCATTGGAAGTATCCTAAGGAAATGCAATCCGAAAACAAAGGGAGTAGGTTACAGTATACTTGAATACTGAATACTGCTCACCGGTGTGGGGTCCGTGCCAGATAGGGTTGATATAAAAGATAGAGAAGATCCACCGGAGAGCAGCGCATTTCATTACAGGATCATTTAGTAATCGCGAAAGTATTACGGAGATGACAGATAAACTCCAGTGGAAGACTCTGCAAGAGAGACGCTCAGTAGCTCCCTCCTACGTATATCTCACGAAGAGACCATGAGGATAAAATCAGAGAGATTAGAGCCCACACAGAGGCATACCGACAATACTTCTTTCCACGAACAATAAGAGACTGGAATAGAAGGGAGAACCGATAGAGGTACTCCAGGTACCCTCCGCCACACACCGTCAGGTGGCTTGCGGAGTATAGATGTAGACGTTAATGTAGATGTAGATATGCCCAATCATATTCATGGCTGGGAAGTTTGTGGCGAGCGGAAGTGTTTTAACTCGGAAGAGTGTTCCTGAATCACTATGTAGCAATTCTGGACGTGTGGGATGTCCTGCTGGAGTTGCCCAAGTCCGTTGGAATGCACAATGTACGCGAATGAATGCAGGTGATCAGACAGGATGCTTATGCACATGTCACCCATCAGAGTCATATCTAGACGTATCATGGGTCCCATATCACTCCAGCTGCGCACCATGACAGATCCTTCACCAGCTTGAACATTACTCTGCTGACATGCAGCGTTCATGGATTCATGAGCTGGTCTCGATAGCCATACACGTCCATCTGCTCGATACAATCTGAAACGAGACTCGTTCGACAAGGCAACATGTTTCCAGTCATCAGTAGTCCAATGCTGGTGCTGACGGGCCCAGGCGGTGCGTAAATCTTGGTGTTGTGCAGTCATCAAGGGTAAACGAGTGGGCCTTCGGCTCTGAAACCCCGTATCGATGATGTTACGTTGAATGGTTCGTATGATGACACTTGTTGGTGGCCCAGCATTGAAATCTGCAGCAATTTGCGGAAGGTTTGCACTTCTGTCAAGCTGAACGATTCTATTCAGTCGTCGTTGGTCCCATTCTTGCAGAATCTTTTTCCGGTCGCACGATGTCGGAGATTTGATGTTTCCTTATATTCACGGTACACTCGTGTAATGGTCGTACGGGAAAATCCCTGCTTCATCGCTGTCTAGGAGATGCCGTGACCCATCGCCCGTGCACCAATTATAACACCACGTTCAAACTCACTTAAATCTTGATAATCCGCCATTGTTGCAACAGTAACCGATCTAACAACTGCACCAGACACTAGTTGTCTTACATAGGCGTCGCCGACCGCAACGCATTATTCTGTTCATTTACATATCTCTGAATTCGAATACGCATGCCTATACCAGTTTCTTTTGCGCTTCAGTGTATAAAAATTAAGGGTGTAACTCGCGGTTTGAAGGTTTTTCTGAAGATAATATTATTCTTTACGTAAAGATAACGACATTGAGCATCAAAGAAAGCGACGGCTTGCAGTATCTGTGTGTACAGATGTCCCTAACGGAATGATTTTGTTCTATTTGCATGGTAAATAAGTTTAAAATGTTACAGGCTTACAGCAGGAACAGATGACTCACGCTTAAAAGAGAATGTTTTCCATAGCCAACACTCAAACTGTCTCAGAGAAATACAATATCTGTTGCCGCACTAGCAACAAATAACCAACGAAAATGAGACTGAAACTCAGAAACACATAGATACTAGAAAGACTAAAGATCCATAGTTATGAAATGAAAAAGTTTTGGAAGATAAGAGTAAGAAGAAAAAAATGTCGTAATCGTTGTATGTGCTTTTCAAAAGACCAATGAAATAATGATAATAATAATAATAATAAATGTCAATACAAACTGATTGTTTCACGTGCAACGGTAGCTCTGTGTTCGTTGCAGTCTGAGCAACGGACTGGGGCATCATACACGATCGCAATCCAAGACATCGCTCTGTTGTTCACAACATGGATGCTTTCAGGAGTGTCCACTTTCTTCAGTGGCCTGCCTGTCCCCGGACTTGTCACCCGATGAACATTTCACAGATGTAATCAGAGGATGTTTACTTTCATCCACATCCACAGCATATGGAGAGAAGTATATCTGGTAGCACTCTCTATCCCCCTTCATTATTCCATTTCCATGTGGCACGTGGGAAGTAATATTGTCGACAGGTCGCTGTATTAGCTCTAAATTATCGGATTTTCGTGTTGTAGTCATTATGTGAGGGGTATGTGTTGCTTGGCACTTCCCAGGACATACTCTCTCGGAATTTCAATAGTAAACCTCTCGCGGTGAACAACGCCTCTCTTGTAGCGTCTGCCATTGCAGTTTATTGAGTATATCTGTAATGCTCCCGCCTCATGAGGAAACACGCCGCTCTTTGTTGGATCTTGTTTTCTATTAATCCAAAGTGATAAGGATCACAGGCTGATGTGCAGTATTCAAGAATCGGTCGAACAATGGTGTAATCGTAACAGCAGTGGAGTCTTTGGTATTATTGCTCAGTATATTGCATTTACTTACGCACAGGGTCAATTCGCAGGCCATGAAACAATCATTGATCCTCTCGAGGTCTTCCTGCAATTTGATACAGCCTTCTTCTGCTGTTACTACCTTCTAGTAGATGTCCACATCATCTTTGAACAGCCTTATTGAGCTTCCAACTTTACTTGCTAGATGGCCTCTCATACCAGCTTCAAGTTATCAGTCTGCATGATTTGACACAGTCAGCGTGCCAGGCGCGACAAGATGTTTCCAGAGTTGACATCCAGAGGCCGTTTGCATCCATGCCAAAGTGAATGCAAGAGTGCATGCGGGCCTTCATTTTGATGTTGGTGACGCATATCGGAAATCAGCTCATAATGGAGTTGGAGCTCAATCATTTAATTCCCATTATGTAATTAACGTCTCCTACAGCATGGATGGGCAAACAACAGCCTGCAAGCCATATCCCACGCGCGGCTGGATTCAATGTGGCCCGTGGAAGAAATTCTGGGTGAATAGAAGAAAGTATTCTCAAAAACACATGTTTTGCCTCGTAATTAGTTGATGTGACGTGTCAGGAAAGGGTACCATTTATGTCGATACGTTACACTATAAATAATAATCTCACAGGTGGTATAGTGTTGACTTTATGCGCTAGGAGGGTCGCTGTCTCGACGTGACGAGGTGGCCTGCGAGCTTAAGTAAGTCTCTGAATCAGGCCTGCGGGGTACCAAAGCTTGCTCATGTCTGATATACTACATATACAGCTGGGTGATCACGGACCCTGATGACCTTTCATCGACCTCACAATGTTCCTCTTCAGATGCCGATCTTGTGCACTTTGGATCCAGGTTCATCTGCAGTTCATTGTCTCATGGCTTTCTTGGTCTTCCAATTGGACGGGTTCCATCAAGTTTTTCCGTATGCACAGCCTTAGACCGGTATGTTTCTGGCTTCCTGGAATGTGCTCTGCCAGGCCTATTCTCTGCACTGTTAGTTTCTGAACGATGTTCGGTTCATTCATCAGACCGTACAGTTCCTTGTTCTTTCCACACCTCCAGATATTCTCTTCGTAAATTGGTCCAGAGAACTTTCTCAAGATTTTCCATTTAAAGCTCAGCAGATTCTCTTCATCTTTTTCTTCCATTCTCAAAGTTTCTGTCCCATATAAACATTGGTACCACCACTTCATGACAGTCTTTAAGTTCGGTCTTAACTGATAGATTTTTTGACGATATTGTTTGCTTCTGACTGAAATAAGTTTTACACCCATTGACAAATCACTGATTAATTTCTTGTTTTAGGTTATTTTGCCTGTTCAACTAGATGGTACGATATTTAAAATTTTCCATTTGAGTATGTTCCATATTCAATAGGGCATTATTAGGAGCTTCTCTTGATACCTCTATCATTTCATTATTCTCCACTTAATCCTCAGTCCAATTTTACTGACATTACTTGTCCCCTAAGGTTTCTTTCATCTCTTCTTCTGCTCGGCTGTGACTGCAATGTTGTCTGCATATCCCAATAACAGTGTTCTCCCATTTAGCTTTTGGTTTGGCTCTTGTTTCCGCTGTGCACATCTTCACCATGTTAATCAATATCCTTGATATTCCATGCTCCCTCAATGTATGCTTAATCTGTGTGTACTATCACAAACCTTTGCGAAGTCAACAAAAGATGCAGTGCCGAAAAAAAACTAGTACAGCTGAAAAGACGACGGCCATTTTGATCCGATGATGCCTTATGCCTCCTGGGGGATAGTAGATGAACTGAAGATGGTTTCAACGTCGTCCTTCAACAGGTAGAGTAGTGGCATGGCTACCAGAGCGCCATTTGTGTCTACCCCTTAATAGGGAATGCACACAGCCAGAAGTGTCAGTGTGGTGGAAACTTGTGAAGCAAGCAGGAAACCATACCATGGAGACGCACTTGTACTTCTTACAGGCAACTGAGCGAGTTTGAACGGGATCAGATCGTGTCAGGATGGTCCTTTCGGAGATGGATGGGCTGCACCAGTTGTGCAACGAAGCTGTTATCAGTGTTCATGTGGACATTCTCACATCCATAGGCGAGTTTGGGTATCCAATCAACGCAAATGCCCACCAGAATCGTCATATTATAAGAGCAGCAGCCACAGATCGTACAGCTACCACAGCACAGATAGAGGAGTTGTAAGCGCAAACGTGTCAATATCAACTGTTGCAAACCACTTATTAACACATCTCTAGTCCATCTTCCACTCACGCCACATCATCATTGTGCACCCAATATCTCTTGGACGGTGGAGTGGTGTGGTGTGGCCTTCAGAAATGAAAGCAGATTCTGTCTGCACGCAGGTGATGGCCGTTTACGCATAGGATGTAGACCTGGTGAGCGCTATCTTCTAGAGTGCATTCGTTCAAGACAAACTGGCACCAGTCCAGGAGTTATGGTCTGGGGTGCAATAAACTACAACTCTCATTTACCTTTGGTGTTTCTGGAGGGAGCAGTAACCAGCAATCTATACGTTCAGAATGTTGTTAGACCTGTTGTTTTGCGTTCTCGTAACAGGAAGCCAATGCAATCCGAAAAAAAGGAAGTAGGTTGCAGTACGCTTATTCGCCCACTGGTTGAATACTGCTCAGCAGTGTGGGATCCGTACCAGATAGGGTTGATAGAAGAGATAGAGAAGATCCAACGGAGACCAGCGCGCCTCGTTACAGGATCATTTAGTAATCGCGAAAGCGTTACGGAGATGATAGATAAACTCCAGTGGAAGACTCTGCAGGAGAGACGCTCTGTAGCTCGGTACGGTCTTTTGTTGAAGTTTCGAGAACATACCTTCACCGAAGAGTCAAGCAGTATATTGCTCCCTCCTACGTATATCTCACGCAGAGACCATGAGGATAAAATCAGAGAGATTAGAGCCCACACAGAGGCATACCGGCAATCCTTCTTTCCACGAACAATACGAGACTGGAATAGAAGGGAGAACTGATAGAGGTACTCAAGGTACCCTCCGCCACACATCGTCAAGTGGCTTGCGGAGTATGGATGTAGATGTAGATGTAGAACAGGGTAATGCTCGTCCATACAATGCTCGTGAAACGCAATGTGTTCTCCTCACCAACTGAACATGTCTGAGATATGATGTGACTTGTTTCGGCCGGTGTGGCCGAGCGGTTCTAGGCGCTTCAGTCTGGAACCGCGCGACCGCTTCGGTCGCAGGTTCGAATCCTGCCTCGGGTATGGATGTGTGTGTTGTCCTTAGGTTAATTAGGTTTAAGTAGTTCTAAGTTCTGGGGGACTGATGACTTCTGAGCCATTTCTTTGATTCGCAAAACAACAACTCTTTCAGAGTTATGTAAACAGGTAGAGCATAATGTATCCCATGATGGCGTTCGCCATCTGTATGATTGACTGGATGACAGAGTCAGCACCTGCATCGCCGCCTGTGGAGGTTACAATAGGTACTAATATGGGTACCTCAGAACTGCTTGCACTATTAATGTGTAAATGTAATCATTTCATGTACTCCATACACAGCGTTGGAACAATAAATCTCGAGTGAATTGTATAGCTCAAAACAGTGTACTATTTTTTCCGGCAGCGTATGACAAACATCGGGGTGGTGCTCCACATCACAACACTTCCGACTTCCGTCGGTTTTGAGTGACGTGTTGCGAGGCGCTGTTATCGGCCTTGGGCCACTACTGTGGGCCATCGCGGGCAGCGGCCAGTGGTCGGCACGTCCGCATCTCCGGCCGGCGGTCCAGCTGTGGCAGCAGCAGCAGCGGCAGCGGCAGGTGCCGCCCACGTGTGCTCCAGCTACGGCCACCGCTCCAGGCAGCCTCCAGCCCCGGTCCAGCTCCAGCTGGCAACGCCGCGCCTCGCTGCCGCCCAAACCTGTTCCGAGCTCGTAACTCGCCGCGGACGCCGCTGCCGCTGCCGCTGCCGCTGCCGAGGTGACCGGCCGCTACTCCAGACGCCGCGCTGCACTCCTCTGGCTCGCCTTCCTTCCCCGTCGCCTCCGCACCTGCGCCCAGCCGCTCTCGTGGCCCACTCCACCGCTCTGTCACGTACCCCCGCACCCTCACGCTTCTGCACATAACTTTTCCAGCTACTTCTCCTTCCTATAGCTCTCGATCCGTTCATTATTACGAGGTGCATTCAAGTTCTAAGGCCTCCGATTTTTTTTTTCTAATTAACTACTCACCCGAAATCGATGAAACTGGCGTTACTTCTCGACGTCATCGCCCTGCAGACGTACACATTTTTCACAACGCTGACGCCATGATTCCATGGCAGCGGCGAAGGCTTCTTTAGGAGTCTGTTTTGACCACTGGAAAATCGCTGAGGCAATAGCAGCACGGCTGGTGAATGTGCGGCCATGGAGAGTGTCTTTCATTGTTGGAAAAAGCCAAAAGACACTAGGAGCCAGCTCAGATGAGTAGGGAGCATGAGGAATCACTTCAAAGTTGTTATCACGAAGAAACTGTTGCGTAACGTTAGCTCGATGTGCGGGTGCGTTGTCTTGGTGAAACAGCACACGCGCAGCCCTTCCCGGACGTTTTTGTTGCAGTGCAGGAAGGAATTTCTTCTTCAAAACATTTTCGTAGGATGCACCTGTTACCGTAGTGCCCTTTGGAACGCAATGGGTAAGGATTACGCCCTTGCTGTCCCAGAACATGGACACCATCATTTTTTCAGCACTGGCGCTTACCCGAAATTTTTTTGGTGGTAGTGAATCTGTGTGCTTCCATTGAGCTGACTGGCGCTTTGTTTCTGGATTGAAAAATGGCATCCACGTCTCATCCATTGTCACAACCGACGAAAAGAAAGTCCCATTCATGCTGTCGTTGCGCGTCAACATTGCTTGGCAACATGCCACACAGGCAACCGTGTGGTCGTCCGTCAGCATTCTGGGCACCCACCTGGATGACACTTTTCACATTTTCAGTTCGTCATGCAGGATTGTTTGCACAGAACCCACAGAAATGCCAACTCTGGAGGCGATCTGTTCAACAGTCATTCGGCGATCCCCCAAAACAATTCTCTCCACTTTCTCGATCATGTCGTCAGACCGGCTTGTGCGAGCCCGAGGTTGTTTCGGTTTGTTATCACACGATGGTCTGCATTCATTAAACTGTTGCACCCACGAACGCACTTTCGACGCATCCATAACTCCATCACCACATGTCTCCTTCAACTGTCGATGAATTTCAATTGGTTTCACACCACGCAAATTCAGAAAACGAATGATTGCACGCTGTTCAAGTAAGGAAAACGTCGCTATTTTAAGTATTTAAAACAGTTCTCATTCTCGCCGCTGGTGGTAAAATTCCTTCTGCCGTACGGTACTGCCATCTCTGGGACGTATTGACAATGAACGCGGCCTCATTTTAAAACAATGCGCATGTTTCTATCTCTTTCCAGTCCGGAAGAAAAAAATCGGAGGCCTTAGAACTTGAATGCACCTCGTATTATCTTCTTAATGTATAAGTTTCTTCTCTGTAGCTAAATGAAAGGTTGTCCCTCTGATTGCCGGACATGCATTGATTCTTTTATATCAATGGAGCTCAGTGTCTTGTAAAAGGCAATTGGTCATTACTGTGCAGCACGGCTGGGCAACAGGCGACCCGCCGGGCACATGCAGCCCGCGACTGACTTTAGTCCTTCCAGCGGAAGAAATCCTGGGTGCACATAAAATGACTGTATAGTCAGAAAGGCATGTTTTGAGACTTAATACGCTGGCTTGGCGTGTCGGGAAAAGGTTGTAATTCATATCCGTGCTTTGCGCCATAAACATCAACGTTACAGGCGCTGAAGTTTTGACTTCGTTATATAGTGTCGCATCGTGACGGTGTGGCCACCAAGGTTGCCCATGGCTGGTACGCAGCGTGTAGCTAGAGGAATGGTTAATATTGAGGAATATGAGGGGAACGCTCATCTGAAGCATAAAACTTATATATATTTCCTAGTACGAGTGGTTTCGGAGATGGAACAAATTTTAGCAGACGCGTGAGGAAACATCTCAACCTCAAGCACTCTAATCGCTGGATTGGTCGTGGTAGTACAAGTAACTAGCCACCAATATCTCCAGACTCTACGCCATTGGAATTTTGTTTAAGGGTTTGGATGAAGTCTGATGTGTACAAGCGAAAAGTGAATACGCCAGATGAACTGCTTGGTCGCACGATGGACGCTACTGCCCCCATTATGGAACGTGCAAAGGCGCTCAAACAAGAAACGCATGTTCTCCAAAGAGTATACAAATGCACTAAAGCTGACAGTCGGATATTCGAACATTTATTTTAAACTGTACAATAGCAGCTTAGAGCCGCGTGTGTTAAAAATATGTACACAAGTTATATTATGTAAAACACTTGTAATCTTTACTAACTGTTGTACAGGTGTAAATGCGTAAGCCTGACAATATATTGAATAATACAGAAAACAAATAACAATGTGCATTAAATCTGTTCTATCTCGGGAACCGTTCCAAATAGGATCTATGGCCGTATGAAGTGTTTTACTTCAAATGATCGTTCCTGTCATATCCATGAATATTGACCATTCCTCCTGGGACATCCTGTATATGCGTATTAAATATATGCTGAAGTTTTTACTTTACTACGTCGTTTTAATTAATTCTTGTTTTATTGGAAGCTTCCCATAACTTTCGTTTTTGTTCATATAATCAAATAGCTTCATAATGCTCAAGATAACGAAGCCAGATAATCCCTGATATTGCACTCGCTCGACTAGCATTTCGATGTTGGAAGTCGTAAGTGCGGTAGGCACTTTGATGACATAAGAGAGCTGAATTTCAACATCAGCATCTACATATATACCCCGAGAACCACTTGGAAGTGCATGGTGGAGGGTATGTCCTACTCCTTATATGGAGCGCAGGAAAAATGCCTCTGTGCGTGCTATAATTAATCTAATCTTATCCTCAGGATCTCTATGGGAGCGACATTCAGGGATTGTAGTAGTTAGTAGAGTTATCATTTAAATCCGGTCCTTGAAATTTTCTTACGAGCTATCGGTTTCATATCGATTTGTTGAGGATTCCATTTCACCTATTTAAAGATGGTGGACAGATTATAATGTATCTATAGTCTCCGGTGTATAAAAGGTTTTTATGACACTTCTACCTGATGGTCCGTAATTAATGGAAACAAGGCATCGAATCCGAAGATCAGTGCTTACCGATAGAGTACACATAGTTACAACATGATCCTTATCGCACGGATCTTTACTGTGAACAAAAACGATCGGATTTTTTTTAACAAATTGTGATAGTTAAATATTGAATATATTTATCCATAATTTTGTATACCAAAAATCCATTATATGAATTTATATAGCGGGATCAAAATGGTCGTTAGCTTCAAAACTAGCATATGTTAACTTTGATAAATGAATGCGATTACACTGAAATCACGCAAATACTAGGCGAGAATGATAACGCGGCAACTGAACAAAATGCACTCGCGCTAGCTTAGACGTAGAAAACATGTGTAAAATAAACAGAAAAGACGTTAATTAAGAATTCAATAATGTAAATCGTAACTACTATCACCAACGACGAGCAGTGACTAGCAACACTTCATGGAAACATTGTTGTGTTACATAACTAACGGTAATGCTTTCGGTTTGAATGTTTGCATAATGGTGACCAAATTTAATTACTGTTCTTTACTACTTTTAAAATGACGCCTTAAAAACACTCGTTCACAGCAACAACTAGTTGTCAATACTAATGTTCTCTAGACAAATGCACGTAATATCATTGACAGAGTACAGCATAAAATCATAAAATTACTTTTCTCATAGAAATATGAATTGCATTTAAATAACCTTTAATTTGAACTGATTCTGTGCAGTAGTTGTGCAGCACAATATGAGCAACTGTAGTTATAACTATTTTTATTACAATATTTACTCCATTGAAAATCAACTACAGATTTAACGGAATCTGTGTCCTTTTAACCATTTTTTTCGCGTATAACTTTCTCGGAAGTTATGGTGAAATGGAGAGGACTTCGCTAGTGGTTAACGACTTGGGTCAATGAATTTTCTCTCGCAAAGTTTATGCTTGAACTAAACAGACTCTAAAGGTCAAACAAAAATTACTGTTGCACTGGCATGCCTATTACACAGCTATGAAAATACTGGATTGATCTTTGCGATGAGTTGCTTATTATGAAATTAATTATTGGCTACAGGCTCTTCTTGATTAGCGAGCAGCTTGAATCAATTTGCAGCACACATTATTCTCCATTAATTCCCAGATCATCTTGCGACCATATACTGTGCGCGTACACGTGGTCGCTCGCTTATATTTTGTCTTTTCCTATATTACAACATTTCCAACATATTGTCGATTTGGTATTTGCACCAACATAGACGTCGTACTCACGCATAGGCGATGTTATTGTTTCGTGATACATATTCTTTATGTTTCGTACAATATAAATTTCCCTGCCATTGCCAGCGCGTTTACTGCCACGATTTGACGTAATTATTTCTTACTTATGCTTTCGGCATACGCTACATTTTCATAAACACTAGTTTCTGACAAAATTCATAAATGCATATAGATACACATGAAACTAAGTAGCTGGAATGTACGTGAGGCACTAGGTTGTAGTGAACAAGATGTTTCGCCTCCCAAACGTGAGTGTTGCTTGTGATTGGGCCACAGGGTTCGGAGAGAGAAGGAAATAGTCGGTGGGCCTAAATTACAGGGAGTCTTGACCTGACCGTGTTATTAAAATTCCTTTATTACGAAAGGTAAGGATTAGAATTAGTACTGAGTGACGAACACCGAGTGTTTAACAACTTCCGCCTTTCTTCACTTTCTTCACAGTATACCCTCAGTCTAGTAAACATTTGCTCTAAATGAGCTGTGAATCCACGAAAGACCAAATCGTTACACAGAGACGGAACTAACTAGCTTTGTTCCACCTATTGAAAGAACCTGTTAGTACTACCTGTGTCTGCTCTAACGACACGACATGCCAGTTCCCAGCCTCCTAGATAACTCTGCGTAGCCTTGTTCGGCTAATAACTTAGGCTGTTTCTGCCAAATCTACCCCTCTACTTCCACTAGGACCTGGCTGTCCTATTTATCCTCTACTCCCTTCTGCTCTAACTGACGAGACGTTCTCTTCGCAGCATCTGTATCCGAGTTTTAATCAATTTCCCCTTCTCCTCGCCTAACGGTGTAATTTCGAAGGGCTCTCGCCATCTTATTGGCTCTACTGCCTGCTTTTCAGAAGCTTAGCGGAGAGAGGGAGGCGTCTGCTGTAAATTCATATCCTGGACCTGCTAACGGCTCTTCATGACGTATATGTGCTCTTTCCAAAGGCTCTCTCCCTCATGCCTCTCCTACTCTCGCTCTAAATGATAACTACGGCTTACAGTGTTATTTCTTAAGAGTGGCTGGCGTCCCCATAACGCCACTTGCTCGTAAGATTGCTTGTATATGATCTGAAGCATCTTACATTTTATGCAAGTATGTTATCGTGCCCTGGTGTTGCCTGCTTGCCTGCTAACTTTTCCCTTGTTATCCGCGTGGAGCTTTCCCCTGTTATTAACTCTGCTATCACTTTTCTGCAAAGTAGACAATATTACAACTCAGGATATCGATTAATGTAATTTGTTTGCCACTGTTAAAATAAAGTTGTTTCATGTTGTCAATAACAGCCGTCTGATGATGAAAATTTATTGTAAATAAGAGCATCATCAAAAAACAATACTGCTGGTCGTATACGATGAGGTGACAAAAGTCACAAGATGGCGATATGCACATATAGAGAGGGCGGTAGTATCTTCTACACAAGATATAAAAGGGCAGTGCATTGGCGAAGCTGTCATTTGTACCCAGGTGAGTCAAATGGTTCAAGTGGCTCTGAGCACTATGGAACTTAACTTCTGAGGTCATCAGTCCCCTAGACTTAGAACTACTTAAACCTAACTAACCTAAGGACATCACACACCTCCATGCCCGAGGCAGGATTCGAACCTGCGACCGTAGCGGACGCTCGGCTCCAGACTGTAGCGCCCAGAACCGCAAGGCCACTCCTGCCGGCCCAGGTGAGTCATGTGGAAAATTTTCCGACGTGATTATCGCCTCACGACAGGAATTAACAGACTTTGAACTTGACTTTGGTAGCTGCAACTAGACGCATGGGACATTCCATTTCGGAAATCGTTAGGGAATTCAATATTCCGAGGACCACAGTGTCAAGAGTGTGCCGAGAACATTAAATTACAGGCATTACTTCTCACCTCAAACATAGCAGTGGAGGGCTGCCTTCACTTAGCGACCGAGACCAGCGGCGTTTGCATAGACTTGTCAGTGGTAACAGACAATGGGTGAAATAACCGCAGAAATCGATTTGGGACCTACGACAAAGGTGTCTATCAGGACAATTCGGCAAAATTTGGCGCTAATTGGCTTTGGCAGCAGACGACTGACACGAGTGCCTTTTCTGACAGCACGACATCGCCTGCAGTGCCTCTCCTGGGCTCGCGACCACATACGTTGGACCCTAGACGACTTCAAACTCGTGGCCTGGTCAGATGAGTCCCGACTTCATTTTGTAAGAGCTGACGGTAGGGTTCGAGTGTGACGCAAACCCCACGAAACCATGGAGCCAAGTTGCCAACAAGGCACTGTGTAAACTGGTGGTGACTCCATAATGCTGCGAGCTGTGTTTCCACGGAACGGACTGTATTATCTGTTCCCACACAACTAATCATTGACTGGAAATGCTTACAATCGACTACCTGGGGACTATTTGCAGTCATTCATGATGTTCCCAAACAACGATGGATTTTTTATGGATGAGAATGCGCCATGTCACAGGGCCACAATTGTTCGTTACTTCTCTGAAGAACATTTCGGACAATTCGAGCGAATGAGTCACCCACCCAGATCGCCCGACATCAGTCCCATGTAACATTTATGGGACATAATCGAGAGGTCAGTTCGTGCACAAAATCTTGCACCAACAACACTTTCACCGCTATGGACGCCCGCAGAGGCAGCATGGCACAGTATTTTTGTAGGGGATTCCCAACGACTTGTTGAGTCTACGACACGTCGAGTTGTTGTACTACTCCGGGAAAAAGGAGGTTCGACACGATATCAGGAGGTATCCCATGAGTTTTGTCACGTCAGTGTATTACACTCCTAGCTGACGGTCAGCTGCAAGTCCGTAATGGCGCTCTGCAGATATCCGTGGGTTTCGCCATCGTCTTCCGGCCCTGCAACCTTCCCACAGGCGACCACGTCGTCCTCGACGAGCCTCGCGAGTCCTCCGACGTTATCCAGCCGATCACTTGCGTATATCGCGAACAGTAACGGCCGTCCCACACCCCAGAGCGCGCGGCCGGCGACAGGCGCAGCGGATAAAGCGCTGTCGGCGGCGCCGGCGTTGTGACAGCGGCGGCGCAAATGAAGCGGCGGCACCGTAACGTGGGCTGCCGGCCGGTGGACGGCGGCTGGCGGCTCGCCGCTGCGTCTCTTTTATTGGCCTCCGTCGTGGGCGGCCAACCGGTTCCCGGCGACACGGATGCCGCCTGGGAGTCGCCGCTCCCGCTGGAATTAAATTAGACTGCGGCCGCTGGAAATGTGGCAGCTGTTGCTGGATACGTCCGGTAACGCCAAACGTGGACCTAGTAATGTTCTCTGACGGTAGGCGCTACGAGCCCGCTCGGTTAACACGAAATGACAGCATGTCGTGCGCTTCACTCTCACATAAACAGAGTTTCTCTGCTCTACTGTGCAGATGTTTGTTTCACTTACAGTCACAGCCGGTTGTAGAGTTGTACATGTCCTTCCACTGGAGAACAGAGAGGCTGTAACGTCCCCTTAGAAAAATTAATGAATTACTGTGCTGATAAACATCTTATGTTATTTGATTTTCAAACAGCTGAGCAAAACTGAACGTACTCAGACATTCCGCTCTTTACTTATTCTGATCAATAATAAACTGACACACAATATTTTTAGCACAACGCAATCTGACTTTCAATAATCCCTACAAAAGAATGGCCCTGACTAACATTAACCTATGCCTTTCACAAATCACTTACCTCACAAAAATCTTCGTTACTCGAACTACTGCAATACAGCGAGCGCCAGTACTGCCAGCTAAATAAAAGATTCAAACTACTGAAGGCACTAACTACTGATAGGCATAGTTAGCAAATGAAAGATTTTGATAGAGAACAAGCAATGTATTTACCTTAATAGTGTTCAAAGGTCATAATATATAGCAGTTCATGACATCCAGTCTTACAAATTTATTGTCTCTGATGGACACACGTCCAGATCGTCCGCTCTCAAAATTCCGCATCTCTCTCCCCACATCCACCACTGCTGGCGGCTCACCTCCAACTGTGCAACGCTACGCACTGTTAACATCGAACTGCCCAACACTACAATGGCGAACAACAATGCAACCAACCACAGACTGCACACAGCACAGCCAGTGATTTTCATACAGAGCGCTAGGTGACGTTACTAATATAAAAACCGAAACAGTCTACTTACATAGCCCCCATGCTCCCCACAAAAATTTTTACAAATTGTTTTGGGCACTGGCCAATACAGATTTGAAAAATTTTTTCATAATTATAATTAAAATAACAAAACCTAAACAGCCTACTTACAAGGCGAAAAGTCTTTTCGGCGTTACCTGACTACGTACGAGTCGCATTCAATACGTAATGCAACACTTCTTCTCTGAACGCAGGGCGATTGTTTCCAGTATTACAATACATCCTATTGTTCCTCACACTTTCACCTACAAGACGCTATTTTTCAACGTTATGTCCGCTGAGTGTGATCGCCTTCAGTTTGCTGAGGGTAGCATAATACATACACTCCAGAGTCGATCGCTGCACCATGAGGGAAGACATCAAACAGAATAAACACTCCAGAGTCCCGGAAGGCCGTCGCCATGACTTCATCTGCTGAGAGTGCGGCTTCTACCAGGTGACGTCATTAACCCACTTTAAACATCACATGCTGTGGGTTTTTTTTTTTTTTTTCGTCTGTGTCGACAACTTGCAATCTGAAGCGTCTCCGAGCCCGAGGATTACGTCGTAGGGTGCACGCTTTTGTACCATTTCAGAGGTAGGTTGTACGCACGTTTGAGCCAAATTTCAAACATGCATCACTATGGGAGTTTCGAGTAAGTTATCCTTTACCAGGTGTACCGGAATGTAATGAGCGTTAAGATACAAATGTGTCGATAGGAAATATTTGCTGTGAACGAGTCTTAATTTTTTTTCGTTTGGCTGGTATGACATCTGTCAAAGATGTTTAGTATACATCAAGTCATGGAACAAACAACATCGTATGTTTTCATCGTTTTAACAATGGCGAATTTTGTACCAGAAAGTGATGATTTGCGGAAAGCATTAACTCTTTGTTTTCATTTGAAAAAAAGTGCTGCAGAGATGCATCGAATGCTTGTCGAGGCATATGGTGATCACGCTCTATCAGAAGCAACATGCAAAAATGTTTTCAATGGTTCGGAAATAATGATTTTGATAAGAAATGAAAAACGTGGAAGACCACTAAAAAAGTTCGACGACGCCGAATTGCAAGCAATATTGGATGCAGATGATACTTTGAGTGAGAAGCAAATAGCAGCAATACTAATTGTTGCACAACAAACAATTTCTGACCGTTTGAAAGCTTTGGGAAAGGTCCAAAAGTGTGCAAAATGGGTGCCACATGAATTGAATGAAAGACAGATGGAAAACCGAAAAACCATTTGTCAAATTTTGCTTCAAAGACATGGAAGAAAATAAATTTTGCATCAAATCGTTACTGGGGATGAAAAATGGATTTATTTTAAGAATCCTAAACGGGAAAAATCATCGGTTAATCCAGGACAACCATCAACATCGACTGCAAAACCAGATCGATTCGGTAAGAAGACCATGCTCTGTGTTTGGTGGGATCAGAAAGGTGTGGTGTATCATGAGCTTCTAAAACCTGGAGAAACTGTGAATACTAATCGCTACAGACAGCAAATGATCAATTTAAACTATGCATTGATCGGAAAAAGACCAGAATGGGCCAGAAGACATGGCAACGTAATTTTTTTTACACGACAATGCACCTCCACGCAAAGCAAAACTGGTTCAGGATACATTCAAAACACTTGGCTGGGAGCTGCTACCCCGCCCGCCGTATTCACCAGACTTGGCCCCTTCCAACTACCATTTGTTTTCATCAATGGGACACGCATTGGCTGAGGAACACTTCGATTCCTACGAAGAAGTCGAAAATTGTGTGTCTGATTGGTTTGCTTCAAAAGACGAACATTTCTATTGGCGTGGTGTCCACAAATTACCAGAAAGATGGTCAAAATGTATAGAAAGCAATGGTCAGTACTTTGAATAAAATGTTTTTGCTTTCAATTCAAAATTAGTGTTTCATTTTCACAAAGGAACGCTCATTTCATACCGGTACACCTGGTAATTTTTACTTCGGAGGAGAGATGGTGTGCCGTCACTCCATTGTTTGCTTCTTTGTTTACGGTTAGAAATGATGAACCGATGTTTCCACGCCTGTGACGATATTCGACAAAAAGAATTGTCACAATTCCGCACAGATGGTCCTTCGTTGCTCTCTATGATCCTCTGTTAGATGGTCAGGAACCCAGCAGGCACACGCCTTTGAGTACTCCAACTGGAGGACGAGTGTGTCAGGACTATCAATAGAGATGTCCAGTTGAGCAACAAGATGCTTGACTGTGATCCGTCGATTAACTAGAATGAGAGTGTCTGCACGTTCCACCATTGCAGGAGACATAGCTGTGCGCGGCCGGCCCGCACTCGGGAGTTCGGACAGGTTTGCGCGCCCTTTTTGCGATGATGGTAGACGCCTCGCCCAACGACTCACCGTGCTTTTGTTCACTGCCAGGTCTGCGTAGATATTCTGCAAGCTCCTGCTGTTCCGCCAAAAGAAAATCAGTGACAGATATCTGCTTGGAACGTACCTCCGTTGCAGACGCCATTTTGAAGGCTACGTATCGTGCAGCCACCTATCGGACCTTCATGAAACTATACCGGCTGAATTGGGAGTATTTCACGATGTCCCAAACCAAATTCCACATTTCTTTCAACAAAAATTCGCCGAGAAACAAAAGAGTGTTGTTTTATTTATTGAACGCCCCACGTACTTTAAACAGCAATGGAACGACTACAAAAATCATCCGAACACGGCTCTTAGTACCCCAAAAAATACTGCTCATGTGAATGAAAAGCCAGATAAAATCGCAGCGCCGGTTCTAGAATTAATTTTTGATCCTCAGAAGCATATGCGTCGGTTTTTAAACTTCCTGGCAGATGAAAACACTATGCTGGGCCGGGACTAGAACCCGTATTTTGCCTTTCGCGGACCAGTACTCTACCAAAAATTAACGAGTGACCCTTTGTGTCTATGAAAGACAAGAATTTTTACTAAGGAGCAGGCGATTTCTATTGACAAGAGTTTATTTAAATGCCTAACAACTAACAGATAACGCCTGAGGAAGAGAGTTCAACATCCAGCGCAATTTGAAGTCACCTTCAAAGGAAAGACGCTTCAACATCTGGTCATGCGATATTCTTTACAGGACATTTTTGTTTTCGGTAAACAATATGCAACCAACGGCTACCCATTTCCGCGAAGTAGTTCTTTCGTTGATATTTATGGTGATAAAATAAATGTTGTTCCTTTTGTATTCTCAGCTTTTGACGACCCATTAAACATTAATAATAAGCAATGTATGCCGATTTTACTCAAAAGACTTCCGCCTAAGACTAAGGTTGGCCTTAGGATCGCAATTCTTTCTGCAGAACCAAGAAATAATTTTGTAAACTTTACATTATTCAAGGTATAATTAATTATCAGGAACTGTCACACATTACTTGCCTTCAGAGCTTATAAATGGAACGGACGCATTAATTCACCGGTGTCCTTGCAGGAGACTGGTGATTTATTCTGCTGTGGTAGTGCACGTGATATGGCTGGGAACAGAACTTACGCAGTGGATAATTTACTGCTTCGAACAGTCCACAGATGCCATGTGAACTGAATAATCGAAACAGCTGCTCTATTTAGAGTTGTCCAGCATTAAGATACTGATTTTTATTTTCAGTATATGTGAAGCTATGTGTGATGTAGTGGCGGCGTTCGCATACTTTCATTAATTTAGACTGCGTATTTAAACAGGCCACATGGAACGTAAATCAGCAGTAGGATAAATGTTTTCTGGTTGATAAAGTAGTTGATGTTATATCTATAGATCGAATGAACATATCCACATCAGGCACCTAAGTTATTTATGTCAAAGAAAAAGAACCATTCGGTATCGTAGATTACAATTGGAAGAATTAAATTTTCGGAATACTAAAGTCCGCAGCTTGTGGTTTAGTGGCGAGCTTTACTGCCTCTGGATCACGGGGTCCCGGTTTCGATTCCCGGTCGGGTTGGGGACTTTCTCTGCCCAGGGACTGGGTGTTTGTGTTGTCCTCATCATTTCATCATCATAATCATCTTTCGTGACGGTGGATAGATTGGACTGGGTACAAAAAATGGGCTGTGTAAAAGTTCGGACTATATATGGGCACTAATGACCGCGCAGTTGAGCGCCCTACAAACCGAACATCATCATCATCGAATACAAAATTCCATGTAATGCAGCAGACATGACGCGAAACTACAGCACTGGCGTTTTCATTGATAGATCGATTTTTGGACTAATTTTGCAATATGTAGTAGCTACAGTGGCAATTTTATGTGTCTATGGCGCACGTAATCGTGATATGGGACTGTGAACGCGTGCGGGGTGCGTGTCCCGAAATATGTGTGGGCTGCGATACTTTTTTTTGTTGAAAACCAGAGGGGAATGGAAATCCACTATTGGCCATTAAAATTGCTACCAAGAAGGAATGCAGGTGATAAACGGGTATTCATTGGACAAATATACTTAAACTGACATGTGATTAAATTTTCACGCAATTTGGGTCATAGATCCTGAGAAATCAGTACCCAGAACAACCACTTCTGGCCATAATAACGGCCTTCATACGCCTGGGCATTGATTCAAACATAGCTTGGATGGCGTGTACAGGTACACGTACCCATGCAGCTTCAACACGATACCACAGTTCATCAAGAGTAGTGACTGGCGTATTTTGATGAGGCAGTTGCTCGGCCACCATCGGCCAGACGTTTTCAGTTGGTGAGAGATCAGGAGAATGTGCTGGCCGGGGCAGCAGTCGAACATTTACTGTATCCAGGAAGGCCCGTACAGGACCTGCAACATGCGGGAGTGCATTATCCTGCTGAAATGTATGGTTTCGCAGGGATCGAATGAGGGCTAGAGCCACGGCTCGTAACACATCTGAAATATAACGTCCACTGTCCAATGTGCAGTCAATGAGAACAAGAGGTGACCGAGACGTGTAACCAGTGGCACCCCATACCATCTCGCCGGGTGATACGCCAGTATGGCGATGACGAATACACGCTTCCAATGTGCGTTCACTGCGATGTTAAATGGCTCTGAGCACGATGGGACTTAACTTCTAAGGTCATCAGTCCCCTAGAACTTAGAACTACTTAGACCTAACTAACCTAAGGACATCACACACATCCATGCCCGAGGTAGGATTCGAACCTGCGACCGTAGCGGTCGCGCGGTTCCAGTCTGTAGCGCCTTTAACCGCTTGGCCACCCCGGCCGGCACTGCGATGTCGCCAAACACGGATGCGACCATCATGATGCTGTAAACAGAACCTGGAAGAATCCGAAAAAAATGATGTTTTGCCATTCGTGCTCCCAGGTGCGTCGTTGAGTACACCATCGCAGGCGCTCCTGACTGTGATGCAGTGTCAAGGGTAACCTCAGCCATGTTCTCCGAGCTGATAGTTGATGCTGCTGCAAACCTTGTCGAACTGTTCCTGCAGATGGTTGTTGTCTTGCAAACGTCCCCATCCGTTGACTCAGGGATCGAGACGTGGCTGCACGATCCGTTACAACCATGCGGATAAGGTGCCTGTCATCTCGACTGCTAGTGATACGAGGCCCTTGGGATCCAGCACGGCGTTCCGTATTACCCTCCTGAGCTCACCAATTCCATATTATGCTAACAGTCATTGGATCTCGACCAACGCAAGCAGCAATGTCGCGATACGATAAACCGCAATCGCGAAATGCTACAATCCGACCTTTATCAAAGTCGGAAACGTGATGGTACGCACTTCTCCTCCTTACACGAGGTATCACAACCACGTTTCATCAGGCAACGCCGGTCAACTGCCGTTTGTGTATGAGAAATCGGTTGGAAACTTTCCTCATTTCAGCACGCTGTAGGTGTCGTCACCGGTGCCAACCTTGTGTGAATGCTCCGGAAAGCTAATCATTTGCATATCACAGCATCTTCTTCCTGTCGGTTAAATCTCCCGTCTGTAGCACGTCATCTTCGTCGTGTAGCAATTTTAATGGTCAGTAGCGTATCAGGTGATAATCCAACGAGGGGGAGGGCGTATAATGATATTCTGCCCACCACCACCATCAAGAAAATGGGAAACCACTATATGAACCACTGATGTATGTAATTATTGTTGCACTTAAACACTTCATGCAATTTAATGTTATTGTTATTACAGTTAGAGGCATCGAACTGAATCCTGGATCCGCGCTAGGAGACATTTCACCAAATGCGAGGATAGCTTAGCAATCTGAAATGCTTTCAATGTACGTGGTATTAATAGCGTTGCATGTGACGTCACGGAAGCTTTCCTAATCGTCAGTTTGCCAGATATTGTGGTGTTGTTTGCTGTAGAGACGGATGACCCAATGAGTGTGACAGCGAATGGGAAATAAGCCAAGTATTGTGCTATTGCAGTGCTGATTGACTAAGCAGCACAAATTTCTGGACTTGGGAAATCTGGGAATAAGGCGGATCCAGTGGGAACTAGAATACTGTCTGCCTCGAGTTTTTTGAGGGTTCTTTGTCGTCTTAGCAAAGGCACGAGTGAGATTACAACAGATTTGCTAATTTAGCTCATACTGATGTTGTTCTACGGCAGCAGTTTTGTGTTATACCAGATAGCCGGATGTGGTGTTGGTCAAAGAAACAGACATGACGATCTTAGAAGCGTTGCCTATGCACGTACTGATCCCGCTGAATTTTCTTTTCTGTTTATGTGCCTCTGGACATAACCTTTAAAGCCAGTCTCCATCTGTTTTATGCAAGTGGATACTTATGTGTGTACGTGTAGGCACGTAATACAAGGTGGAATAATTAATATTTTACAAGATCTATATTAATTTAAGTAAAACCACGTGCAATTCTTCTGAGGTTATCTTGGTGCTTTGTTACAGGGACAGCACTATTCGTAATCTGAACAGTAAATCTTTCTCTTGCGTTTAATTTTTCTTTGTAGGCTTCACGTTTCAATCAACCCATCACGCAAAAATTTAAGTTGTAAGGTCCGGGTGTTGTTGTGTTTACTCGTCAGTACAACGGTGGGTTCCTTGGTTTGCTGTAGGAGGAGACCGATTGAAAAATTATTAGTTCACTTTATTAAAACAGTAAGAAGAAGATAAGTTGGTACAAGCTATTTCCACAAGAACGCCATGAGCACTTACAACTGTATTTATACATTAACGAATCCCCTGATACAGACAATTTACAAGTCTCTTCGCTTGAAGTAAATTGATGTAACGTTCACACATACACTCGTTAGCCAGAACATTATGACCACCCCCTAATAGCCGGTATGCCCACCTCTGGCACGGATAACAGCGGCGACGGGCCCTGGCATGGAAGCAATGAGGCTTGATAGGTTGCTCGAGGGAGTTGGCACCATATCTGCACACGCAAGTCACCCGATTCCCGTGAATTTCTGGGAGGGGGGCGATGAGATCTGACGTCACGTTCAGTCACATTCAAACGTTTTCGATCGGGCTCAGATCTCGCGAATTGGGGGACCAGCACATCAACTGGAGCTCCCCACTGTGTTCCTCGAACCACTCAATTACACGTGTGGCCTTCTGGCACGGCGCATTATCTTGTTGAAAAATAGCACAGGAAAAATGCCATCGGGAAAAATGATTGTCATGAAGGATTGTATGTGGTCTCCAATCAGTGTACAATACTTCCTGGCCGTAACGGAGCCTCGCACGAGCTCCACCCATGTATCCCCACGCGAGTGTTCTCCAGAGCATGAACGAGTCACTGTAGCTTGTCTCTGTCCCGGAATACAGGTGTCAAGGAGCTTTTCCTCTCAACAGACAAGAGGCGGTTATTACGCAGTGCTACAACCTCGGATTCCTTCACAGCCGTGGTTCATGAGGACACATCTGGATCGATCCACGATTTCTACCATCATAAGACTCCGCTTCAATCATGCCTCTTTCCCACAACATCTACATCGGCTCAACGTTTACACTTCACCAGCATGTGAGTGTGATCCTGAGTCGGAAGCTGATGTTAACCACATCTTATTTATGTGCCCCAAATTTGACCGTGAACTGTTGATCTTTCTGAAGACATTGCTGAGTATGGGCTACCATCTTCCTCAATCAGCTTCTTCTCTTTTGTGTACTAAAGACGTTCGTCTATATAAAGTGATAGTTAACTTCATCAAGAGTACTGGTTACAATCTGTAGGTTTTAATGGTGTACGTAAATTATAAATATGTCTTGCTGATGAAGATATTTGAGAATTGGTGTGACTTGCAAGCCAAGACACTTTTAATTATTTTCCAATTCAATTCAATACAATTTTTAAAACATTATGTACAAAACTGTAACAGTTAAGCTTCTTATTCTTGTAAATATGCATTTCTGTATTTGTTTATTCAATTATGTGCACATTGTCACTATGTATTGCCGATGGCTAAATTGAGTACACACTCAAAGGCCAAATAAACAAAAAAAAAAGGAGATTTTCCGTAGAAGACGATGGATTCGCGCCCTCCAGTCGTCGTGATGAAGAACGTATCGGGATTCATCAGACCATAAGCTCTGCCACTGCGCCAACGTCCAGAGCCGATGGTCACTTGCTCATTTCAGTCCTAGTTGCCGGGGTCATTGTGTTAACATTGGCACGTACGTGGCTCTTCGGCTGCAGGGGCCCATCTTCAGAAGTGTTCGGTGCGATGTGTGTTCACACACACTTGTACTCTGCCCAACATTAAAGTCTGCTGTTCGTTGCACCGTAGTCAGCCGCCTGTCCTGTTTTACCAGTCTGCCCAGCCTAGGACGTCCGAAATCTGTAATGAGCAGTTGCCGCACAACCCCACGAAGACTAGACGTGGTTTCACCTTAGTTTCACCACATGTTGAAGACATTCGCCACAATATTAATCGGAAACCCGACAGGCCGTGCAGTTTCCGTAATGCTAGTGCCGAGCCTCCGGTCCATCAGAATCTCTCCTCCCGCACAGGCCATGAAGGCCCAAAGGCACCGACTGGCCGCCGTGTCATCCTCAGCCCAAAGGCGTCTCTGGAGGCGGATGTGGAGGGGCATGTGGTCAACACACCACTCTCCCGGCCGTATGTCAGTTTCCGAGACCGGAGGTGCCACTTCTCAATCACGTAGCTTCTCAGTTTGCCTCACAAGAGCTGAGTGCACCCCGCTTGCCAACAGCCCTCGGCAGACCGGATGGTCCCCCATCCAAGTGCTAGCCCAGCCCGACAGCGCTTAACTTCGGTGATCTGACTGGAACCGGTGTTACCACTGCGGCAAGGCCGTTGGCTCCATCACAATCTGCCCCCGGTCAAATTCAGGAAAATCGCGCCTCTTCTCCATTCTACATACGGACAGCAAATTCACTGATACTACACACGCTGTGCGTGTGTCTAACAGTCATTCTCCGTCAGGTGACGCTGCTATCACCTGGATGGGTTTACATCGATAGTGTCATAATATTCTGACTGATCAGTGTAAAATGGCTCTGAGCACTATGGGATTTAACTACTGAGGTCATCAGTCTCCTAGAACTTAGAACTACTTAAACCTAACTAACCTAAGGACATCACACACATCCATGCCCGAGGCAGGATTCGAACCTGCGACCATAGCGGTCGCGCGGTTCCAGACTGTAGCGCCTAGAACCACTCGGCCACCCCAGCCGGCTGATCAGTATAGTTCTACCTAAGACACAGAATTCACTAGCGCTCTAATCTAAGACGATTCTGTCGTTTTGGTTTGTGATAAGGAACTGGGCGAGAATTCCTGTGCTCACTATAACCAGAACATTTCCGGTGGCGTAGCGAGTCTCTAGATGGCGTGGCTAGTCCGGTGTTGCTCATTCGTCGGTGCAGCATGCAGCGACTATACTCCTCTGTAGTTTCGTTTGCGAGGTACATACCTTGGTTTGACACCTCGCTCTTTGCACTACACTACACCAGACCAGAGACCTTGGTGGCCAAGAAACGTGACCTCTGTATTCATCTTTCAGGGAATGTTAGATTTAGATGATGTGTTATCTGATGACTTGAATGTGTAGAGGCTCTATAGTTCCAGAAAAACATATCCATAATTGTATCAAAGTAACTTCTTCCAGGAATGCTAATTGCTCGTTTGCGAGGATGTCTAGAGGACGAGACTCTTTAAGAAGATGCGGCAGCGCAATAGGTCTCGTCAACTGACATTGTTGAAAATGTGTCTACAGAGCGGTACGTAGATTTTCGTCTGACCACCTATAGGAACTACTGATAACGCCACGAAGCAAAGTGTATTAATGGAATTACTTGGCAGCTTGCAATTAGTCATCGATTAAATTCCAATCGTCTACCTACATATCCTTCTCGATGGTGCTAAATCCCCTGTAACGATAGAGGATAGGCATACACACTGTCCGCCATATTCTTGTTTCTGGAATATGTAGATACGCGTATCAATTCTGTGTGTGGCTGTCAAAGGACTACGTTCTATCAACTGAATAATGTCTTACACTCCTAGTACACATTCTGCTCATTCAGCTTAAATGTTGCTGGGCATTGCATAAGATTCATGCAGTTTAGTGAGAAGATGAGTAAATATTTTTGAATCCAGTGTTCCGCACTTAACGAAATTCTACCGTATTCTCTAAGCGGAGTAGAAGAGTGTCCATTACAAAAAACCATACACAAATACCACATCAGCATACTCAGCATCTGCAAACACGTGCCACATACTTAAGTTACACAATAGAATTTGCCAACAAAATCACAGTCTCAGTTGAAAACTTCAGTTGTCTAAACTGAAGAACATCTTCTCAACAGGGACTTAAAAAGAAAAACGATAATCAATAAATAAACCCATAGGTACTGGATTACCAATACGCAAAATGAAGACCTGTCTCATTAACCAGCTGCATCTCTGTAACACATACTGTGTTGGACAGTTTAGTTAAATTAGTCTATATTATAATACGGGACAATGTATCATGGCATAATTACACATAAAACATTTATTATACAATATGTAACAGATGTAAATGCAAATACTTATATATGTGGTACCTTATTATGTAGATACACCAGTGTATTGGATGTTTTCTCTCTGCTTCGAGCAGTCTTCCCACAAACACGCCACAAACTTTACGACTTGATGATTCCTACATGGCCGTAACTGCACAAAATGTGGACTACACCTGTCAGTATACACAAAAGGTTTTGTGTCTATGTGTCTTCACTTCAACACCTTGAGAGGCACCCACATGCCTTGCTGATACTGTGGCATCAAGCAGTCAGGCCTGCAAGATGAGTGATCTGCCAAGCGAGTGGATTCATTCTTATTTATCGAGTAACATGAACTCTCGTACTCACAATTAAGTTACAAATTATCCTCCTGTATGAATAATACGCAACGGAAACGCATATCTGACTATCAGTAATTTACAGAACTCTGACTGTTCACTACGCACTGGCAATACCACATTTTCTTTTTGTCTTTTATTTAACGGCTTTTATCAGCACGTGGCCACTGCACTGAATATGAGTGGCGCACACATTATAAATTCGGGACATCATGACAACATACAATTCGAAGGAAAAGTCCACCAATCTTTTTCTTTTCACTAACTTATTTATTCCGATAAATTCTATATCCTAAACACACAAATTCTATAACCTACAACAATAACACATGAGAAATTCCGCCCAGTGGGCATGGCTTAACATTGGTGATTCTCTACCTTTTGGTCTCGTAATTACTTTACGCTACAGTGCACTTTCTGGATAGGATGGTGGATCTTTTATTATACCTCACACTTCGACTCTCACAATCATCATCACGAAACTTTCCTCCAGACCGAGCGGTACCGAAGGAACAAGCATAACCCACTAATCTTTTGAAACTACCTTGCTACTCTCCCATGCAAACCACATATACCCAAATTACATGACATACACCACACTACAATATGCAATACTACACAGGGACTAGTTACAACATTATCACTTTCAGCTTTCCCATTTCTTTTAATATTTATCCCAGTTTCACACGACACTGCCCCACTTCGTAATTCTACTTTCCGACTATGAACTCTGGAGATATATGCACGTCTTCCTGTGCAATGCAAGCCAAGTGGCGTTGCTGGATAGACGGCCTACTCACCTTGTTTCTCTCTCAGAATTTGAATCTAGCGTCACACGGAATCATATCACGCAAAGTAATATTAAGAACGTATTCAACACACACGCGAGTCCTCAACTGATACCATGGATGAGTACTTCTCTTTATCCTTTGTCTCATACACAGTTTGAGACTCACAAAGTACTCACCACGTGGAAGTACTCGTCTCTAATTTCAAGTCCTGCACACACCATTTCTTAAATATTTCAACTTATGGTACACACGCTATTTCTTAAATATTTCAACTTATTGTACACACGCTAGTAATTCAGCTTAACTTAAGCACACGGAAGTATTTCAACTTATTGCTACACGTGGTTTCATTGTGACCGTTGGTCACTTCTGAAGATTACTACAATCCTATTAATATTACCTGCCTGACATTTAATTCTCCCCACAAAAGTTCCTGAAATAGAGAAATTATTTTTTCAAACTACTCTTAAATATTCCACATGCATACCATGTCTCCACTCTTTCGTCATTACGGAGCACAACTAAAACAGGTCATAACAGCACAAGATCCAGCGGCAGAGTGCTGAAACATGGCCGTTCTCGAGGTCCTCTCGCACCTCTGCGGAAGTGGGGGAGCACCTTGCTACCGTATTGGTCAGCCACATTTCAGGCGCTCAAAGCTCAGGTAAGTTTCATCTCTTTGGTCCCACCAAAGGATCGTCTCAAAGATGATCATATATTCACATTCACTATCTGCGGTTAGCAGACGACCATACATTCATTCATTTCACAGATCTCACCAAACTGGATGTAGGGATTTACTTTGTGGGAGTGCACATGTGATCAATTAAATAAATAAATTGTCATTCTTTCCCACACTGGTATCCGGCTTCGCTGTATTAATTGAAATTGAGTTATTTTACAAAAAAATGTGTTGTTCTGACAAAAATAATGAAGTATGTTGTACCTATTTTCAATGTCGGGCGGTACTGTACCCTTTCAACCTGAACTGCTGCCCAGGTGGAAAATAACCATTAATGACTTGTTGTTGACTGCTACGGTCGCAGGTTCGAATCCTGCCTCGGGCATGGATGTGTGTGATGTCCTTAGGTTAGTTAGGTTTAAGTAGATCTAAGTTCTAGGGGACTGATGACCTCAGATGTTAAGTCCCATAGTGCTCAGAGCCATTTGAACCATTTTTGAACTTGTTGTTGCCCTATGTACTTCTAGATACTAACCAACATAGAAACATACGACTTGTAACAGCTATAATTATTAGTCTGTAGATGACATGAGCACTGATGTAATGTTGTTCAGAACAGCGTCCTCGGTCACCAATAGATATATCTGCATTTACACCCGTTGCACCCTGTAAAAATCGTCATAGTTTACTTGCCACTTGTTAACCTGTGTAACTGAAACTTTGTTCATCGCTTCACTAAAATTTTATGTAGATGCCAGTGTATTTTATGTCTGTACTAACGTCTTCACGTTCAGTTTATTGAGACTTCCGCGGCTGCTTCTTGACTTGTCTCCCGTTGGCACTCATCTCTGGATCTTCGGCTGAAGGTCGTTTAGCAGCATAGTATGATGTGAATCATAATGATTGGCTCATCTGATTTTGTCCAGTCAGGTAGTATTTTGGAACGTATGCTCCGTTCCAACATCATGAAATACTTCTAAGAAAACAATTTATTAACACATAACCAACACCAATTCGGAAAATATCGTTCTTGTGAAACACAACTGCCTTTTTATCCGCACGAAGTAGTTAGTTCTATAGACAGAGATCTCAAGTTTATTCCACATTTCAAAATTTCCAGAAATCTGTTAGCACCATCCGTCAGAAGTCGCTTGTAATATATTGCATGTCAATGAAGTGCCGTCTCAGGTGTGCTCCTGGATTAAGGATTTGCTGTCAGAATGCTCACAGTTCGTAGTAACTGTCGGGAATTCATCTCGTGAAACGGAGTTACATTTGTCGTTCCCGAAGGAAGTTCAAATACTGTATGATGTTCTTCAACTGTGTAAACGATTTAGGTTACAATCTAAGCAGCCCTCTTAGATTACTGAAGGTTGGCATTCCGCTTAGGCTGTACGAAAAATCTTGATTGTTTATACATCACGACTGCAAATTCGACATTTTGTCATCATCAAGTGGCCGGCAAGCAATCAATCCACCCCTCTCCCAACCCTCCCAAACAAAAAGAAAACTTCATGTTGTTAAGTGGGTATCATTCTCCTAACAAGGGAAACTTTCCATCGCAACCCCCTCAGATTTAGTGGGAAAATGGCCCAGTGGATATCCCGTCAAAAACTGAACATGGATCAAGCATGAAAACAGGAAGAAGGTGTACTGAACGGTGAAAAAAAGAGGCAAAATAGAAACAGTGAACGGGCCAAGCTGAAGATGTCATCTGGCGAACGTCAAGAATCGCGGCGTTGTGGTTCTGTGGACTGCAAAGTGGGAGATTTGTGTTCAGATCTCTCTCGTCCCCCGTATTTTTTTTCACTAAGTTATGAACTGTCCGTCCGGTCTTTGACGTGTCTGTTCTTCTTCTGTAGTCTTGGCAATTGTCAGACTATACACTGGTCATGTGGTAAGAATATTACTACCGTCGCAAGTAAGTGTGATGAATAGTGATACCAGGTGGGATGCCGTATGGGTCTCTCACAAAAAAATGGTTCAAATGGCTCTGAGCACTATGGGACTTAACAGCTGTGGTCATCAGTCCCCTAAAACTTAGAACTACTTAAACCTAACTAACCTAAGGACATCACACACATCACACAGGATTCGAACCTGCGACCGTAGCAGTCGGGCCTCTCACAGAAATGAAAACAAGAAATAAATGGGTACGGAGTGTGAACCATGTTACAACAAAGGAATTCAAGAGTCAAAACTTCCAAACGGAGCGCAAGAGTCATAACGTGTGGTACTTGTGTAGAACAAAGAGACGGTGCGTACGTCTGGAGTTCCCTTCATTACACCTCGCTGTTGCAAACGGACGTCACATCACGACACAGATACAAATTTGACTACAGCGGACAGACACGTCAACGATCGGGGGGACGGTTCATAATTTTGCGAAAAAAGCACAAGGGATATTTGAACACTTCACAGTCCATCACCGTGACCACAGAACCACGACGCCGTGGCTATACATATTCACACGATGTTGCACATCTTTAGCTTGGACCACTTACCGTTTCAATTTTGCTTGTTTCTTTACAGTTCAGTAAACCTTCTTCCCTTTTTCATGCTGGATCTGTGTTCAATTGTTGACGGCTATCCTCTGGGCCCTCTTACCACTAAATCTGAGTGGGGTGCGATGGGGAATTTCTCTCGTAAGTAATTCTACATTTTTATTTTTCTTTATCGTCTAGTTTAAAACTTTGTGTATTTTTTCTTTTTTTTGGGGGGGGGGGGTTTCGGGGGTGGAGGGTAGAGTGGAATTGCTTCCAGATCATCTGACGAATCCAAATGTCGAAATTGCAATTGTGATATATAAAAAATTGTAATGTTTGGTACAGCCTAAGCGGAATGACAGTGTTCATTAAATTTTCCATTCAGATTGATTCAAATGGCTCTGAGCATTATGGGACTTAACTTCTGAGGGCATCAGTCCCCTAGAACTTAGAACTACTTAAACCTAACTAACCTAAGGACATCACAAACGTCCATGCCCGAGGCAGGATGCGAACCTGCGCCCACTGTAGCGCCTAGAACCTCTCGGCCAACTCGGTGTGCAAATTTTTCATGTTTGTGGATCCAGCTATTATCAAAATCCTCTTAAACTGCTTGCAGATGGTTCTGTCGTTTCCCATCTAATAATGTCATCATTGGATGAACAACAAAAATCATCTAAACTCGTCTTCTGCATGTTGCGAAGAGTGGAAATTGACGTTGAACAATACAATCCTTTGTATCAGTACTCAAAAGTTCCATTAATTTCGGTTACATGACAAATTACACAAACTTAAGGCTGTCTGTTCAACTAAATTACGAATTTAAACTGGAATCATCACGTGGAAAACTTGGGTAAGGCGAACCAGGGACTTACAATATGCAACAAATTTACTAACGAGACTGTCTGTACAACTCTTGTGCCTGCTCTTCTGAAGTGTTGCTAGAAAAGTTCAAAGAAGGGTAACTCGTTCCGTATTATCACGAAATAGGGAACAGTTTATCAAGCATATGATAAGTAAGATGGAGTGAGAATCATTAAAATAAAAATGTTTTTCGTTGCGGCGTGATCGATACATGAACCAACGGTCACCTGCTTTCTCCTCCGAATGTCAAAATTTGTAACTGACTCCAGCCTACATAGGAAGAAATGACCATCATGATAAAATAAGAGAAACCAGACCACGGACGAAATGATTTATATGTTAGTTTTTCCCACGTGCTATTTGAGAATAGGGCAGTAGAGAAATAGTCTTAAAGGGGTTCTATCAATGCTCTGCCAAATACTTAACTGTGAACTGCACAGTAATGGTTTAGGGATGTCCAATCCCACGGACCGTGGGCCGCATGCGGCCCAAAGCAAGTATCAGTACGGCCCAAGAAGTGAGTATGTGTCAGGCAATCGGCAAAAAAGGTCCATAAAATTCTGTTTATGTCAAGTTACTGTATACTGAAAACTTTCAATCTGAGACAACCACCACACGATGCTATTCCCTCATTGGTCCATCCCGCTTTTTTGCTCAACAGTTATTGTTACTGAGCGGCCCAAAAATACTCGTCTCCTTCCAGTGTGGTCCAGGTAAGGTACAAACGTAAGACAGCCCTGATGTCGATGTATATGCAGATGTGGGCAGAAGCAGTAATTCTTGTTTACCTGATACTGAAAGGAATCATTGAACCTTTTAACGTTATATTGTTCGTAAGAACGTCTGGGCCGGTTCCAATTACCCTTCTTTTTCGATGTGTTTTAACCATTAATCACCCGACAGATTTTACCTCACCCTCCATTTTTATAGTCTCTATTTATTTTTATTTCGTATTATGTCAGTAACGTATCTTACGTGTTAATCTTTATTTTTTACTCTAGTTTTCCTTCCTTTTTTGTCTCGTGCTATTTCTCCACATGGCAGTATCAATTACTTATTATTTAAGAATGCCTTAACAAATGTCCTTCTGACCCACCTTTTCCACGGATTTTCCATGGGATTCTTGTTCACACCCCTTCTAGAAACGTTTCATTTAAAATTTCTTATGTTCACTGGATTATGAATATTCTTCTGAAGCACCGAGACTTACAGTTCAGTTTGGTGCCTTTGCGTTATTTCATTCTTTGCAATTCTTTTCCACACAGACGTATTACTTAAGTTTATTAGGAGAAAGCGGCCTGTGTACTAGGAATACCGTTCGATTTGAAATGAGCTCTTCGTATCTGAACCTACAGGCCTATACGCTAGTGTGTTTATATGAATTGCAAAACAGGTCACCGTGTTCTTGACTGATTCGGAAGAGAAATGAACGCCGGTGATACTTCTGTGTACCAACATAGAATTCGGATATTTTTTTCTTCTTGCTTCGACTCCTATCAACTGTTGGCCACGTGAAAAACATTCTTTCGAATAAGGTTCTTCTTCCTATATGACCAGTACTTTTTCATTCTCAAGCTGTGCTATTGTTTTTGTTCCCGGGTGAAGAATCTTCCATGTTTCTTCTCTTTTTCTTCAAATGCTTTGAAGTTTTTATGTTATTTTGGGTGCTAGTTTTTCTCTGCTTTGAATGTCTTCTTTAGTTATTTTCATCTCTCTAATCAATCAACCTCATGAAACACTTTGCATATTTCCTTTTAATAATGTCTTATAGAATAATTTTCAGGGGTAATTCACCACTTAGGAAGAAAGTATTGGTTGCAAAAAAGCGAACAGTAACAATAACATACTGTGTTCACCAAGGGACACTTTTATGTACCTCTTCAAGGAGCTAGGCATCACAGTACGTATACATATTCGCTAATGAAATTCGTCATAGATAATCCATAACAATCTGCGAAAAAACAGTAATGTGCATACCTACAACACTAGAGGGAAAAATTACGCTTATTAGCCATTTTAAAGCTGTCAATGGTTCAGAAAAGAGTTCAAATATGCAGTAATAAAATTTTTAGATCATTGGCGCAAAAATGTCTGATAGGTAGCAAAGCAAATTTTAAATCTTTCTGAAGATCATTTCTCCTCGACAACTGCTTCAATTCCATTGACGAATTCGTTTACACATCGGTCAAAATGACCTATAGAATATGTAACTAACTAACTGATTAACTGACTCTCCTAATTATTTTTGAATATGTTTGATCCACTAATATTTGTTCGTTTTGTTATTGAAATACTGAAATATTCTTTTAGTTAATTTGATGTCCTATTTTCTTTTAATACGTCCATAGAAACCAGCCCGACCCTGGCGCATTGTGTCTGAGAGTTCGGGAACGTTTTGATACAATTTTTCGTAGCATCTTAATTTGTAGTTGCAATATTTCTCTTATGGTTGGTCGCAGATGTTTGAAATGGCTCTGAGCACTATGGGACTTAACATCTATGGTCATCAATCCCCTAGAACTTAGAACTAATTAAACCTAACCAACCTAAGGACATCACACAACACCCAGTCATCACGAGGCAGAGAAAATCTCTGACCCCGCCGGGAATCGAACCCGGGAACCCGGGCGCTTGGTCGCAGAATTTTTCAAAGAGTCTTCTCTCTTTTTTCTGCATATTTTCTAGTTTTCCTACTTTAAGCGTGTTAATCCACTCTACTGCATAGAGCGCTTTCAGTTTTATAGCTGTATCATAGTGTCTCATTTTCGCATTAATGGAGATTGATTTTTTTTTAATCATTGGTGTTCTTGTAGATGTGATACGTCATCCCCATCTACTGGGAGGTGGAAGCGTTTGCTTCTCTGATCAGTCCATTCATGTGAATGATTTCTCTAAGGTACTTAAATGTTTGAACAGCTCGAAATTTGTTTTCAACGATTTGGGAGCACCTAAGATTTGTCACGTACTCTGTTTAGATGTCGAGACTTGTAGGCTTGCTCTCTCTGAGGTTGTTACGAGGAGGCTTATTAGTGTGAGGGCTGATTCCGTATCTTTGCCAAAAGGGCGCAAGGCCATCCACAAAGACCAGACAGTTGAACTGATTCGTGTATCTTTTCTAGTTCAATTTACTGATTTACTTCCAGCTTTTTTTAGTGTACATTCCTATTCTCTAAAGATTACTTCAAAAATGCAAATGGAGATTACAGGGGAGAGTCCTTGTCGGACTCTATCATGTTTTCAAATGGTTCAGAAATTTCGCCTAGGAATTTAACTTTTGATTTAGTGTTCGTGAGAGACTGTTTAATCAAACTAATTAGTTTATTACCTATTGAAATACTCGTAACGTAGAGAATGGGTTCGTTTGTCGAAGGAACCGTAAGTTTTTTTTTTTTATTACGTCTTTAGAGGTGTTGAAGTAGTGTCATTATACAGATTATTAACTAATGAAAACAGTACTTTTCCTAGTTACTGCGCGCATCCTAAAGGTAATTACTATTGATTCTTCTCTCGCTAAAAATAAATAAAATTATTTATAACTGTCAAATGCAGGTTGTTTTGTGAAAAATAATATTTTCATTAAGAACAAAGATCTTCCTCATTTTTTGTAGCCGGACTTGCACCCGAACACACAAACTGGAAACGTTATCTCCAAGTGCAGTTCAACGAAACATGCCACTAAAAAATTATAATAGTTATGGCTTAAATGACACAGAAACCCTGTTTGTTTATCAACAGCTACAGAAGGTCAAACTGTCGAAAGATAAAGTATCGACATTTTTTTCAGTAATGGGCGCTTGTGAGCGAACCGTCCTCACATTTTTACTCCACATGTAACGAAATTGTTCTTGACGCAATCGAAATCTTGAAAAATATCTAGGAATGTCAAGTGAAACATTGTCGGAAGGAAGGTAGACGTAACGTAACTCTTTTACGTACTGTTTACAAAAAAAGGTAATTATGTTACAAAAGGTTTGGCACTGCTACATAATCTTGCATATGTCTGTGTTCAACACTATACAGGTACAGGATAACAAGTTGTCTTAAAATTGACCAGTTGCATTTACCATAACGACGAGCACTGCGGAATTCTTTAATTACCTGTAGGTTGAAAGTAAGACTGATTCCTCGGAATCTACACTAATTCATGAGTTTCCTTGTAAATAGATAAATCAGCATTGTAGTACTCAAATCAGACTTCCGGCTGAGGATAAAAAAGACAAGTAAATACAAATTTTCAAAATATTGTATTTTAACAACCGTTATTTCTCTATCACATCGCAATGTCTCTGCTGAAACAGCACCGTAGATGGAGGTAAAACCCCGCATTCTGAATTGAATGCCGTAGACTCAAGAGATGGTCATCAGGTGGGACGTTTGTTTTATTGTAACTTATTGTTCCATAACAGTTTGTGCCGGCAGGTCGCTCATGAGGTAAGAAAATAAGTCTACTTCTTACTACGTACAGGTAACTTTCCCGATGTTTTACTTGAACATTGTATAACGTCGTTTTTGAAAAGAAGAATCAACGAATTACTCGTTGACACTACTACGACAATCCTTTAATAATTACTCCTGCGCCGACCAGTGTGGCCGAGCGGTTCTAGGCGGTTCAGTCTGGAACCACGCGACCGCTACGGTCGCAGGTTCAAATCCTGCCATGTGTGTGATGTCCTTAGGTTAGTTAGGTTTAAGTAGTTCTAAGTTCTAGGGGACTGATGACCTCAGATGTTAAGTCCCATAGTGCTCAGAGCCATTTGAACTATTTTTTTATTACTCCTGCAAAAGATGACATTCAGCACACTCTGCGTGAGATAATCTCACCTGCAGATATACTTTCGTTGTCTAAAGCAAAGATTTAGGGGAAACTTTCTGGCGAAGCACTGAAATGAATGCTTGTAACGTCGACACCCAATAAAGAACGAACGGAAGAAGAAAGCATGGGAAAAGAAAAGCTTGATAATGGGAAGAAAAGATGTGCCAAAGAAAGAAAGAGGCGTGCCATGGAAACACAACTACTTACGCTATATGTCATCATGTCAATGGCAAAAAAAGAAAGAAAACAGATCATACATCCATCATACATCATACTTCTCACATCGCGATAGTAGCTCACGTACAGATATGGACTTACTATTTGGCGATGAAGTATCCGAAGAGGAAGAACAAGAGCCTGTGACTTCAAGGAAGCATCAGAGAACCTATAAAATTATACTGTTTACTAGACATCTATACAGCTTAGTCCCCGAAACAGAACTCTTTCAGATTACCCTATTAATTCTAAATTCGTGGAAGAGATTTTTTTCGCACAATTATTTTTAAGAATTACATTCAAATTTGCGAGCTATTTCACTTCACTGTTGTGGTGGGTAGCTTGGCTACACTATGACAGTCTTGCGAAGGGTTATTTCAAGTGTTTTTATCAAGGAGTCAACCAAGTATATCCATGTTTGTCTCAAATGGGACAAAGACTCCCAGTTTCCTTTGTTTTAGATAAACTGTAAGTTTTTCTGTTATAAACAATCATGCCGCGCTGGAATTTGGGTGTGTTATACGTAACAAAACCAATCCATAATTCAGTTTTCGCAGTGAAATTTACCCATAATCGACCACAATAACAGAAAAAGCGAAAATTGCTGGGCTTTGCCGCCGCCTAATGAAACGTTGCTATTCGATCAAAAAAATTCATGAATTGTAAAATAATATTATATTGTTACAGTAACTTAAAATGTGACGGATCTCTTGAAATATTAACATTAAACATCGGCTATTATCTTGTGATAATTGAAATGATTAGAGACGAAATGAGCTATGTCTCTGCTTCGTTTTTCTTTTTCCACCCCATGTGGAACAATGGTTTAGATCAGCCAAATGGACATCAGATGTCTTTTCGCTAATCAGGAACATGGCGAAGCGTTCATTCACGTCAGTCTGACACGTTATTGTAATAATCCGAGGTATACTGATCTCTTATCCTAATATGTGTAAACGTGTCGCGTTAAGCCGTGTACCGTCTGCACAAGTAATAAATGTATCGGTCATTCCATTTTCAAACTAATGCTGAAGATGAGTTCTTTTGTGACTCTTTGTTGCCTCCCTTCGAAGTTCCATATTCATAGCCCACGTTGAGCTAACTCCTGTGATTAAAAGCGCTCCTAAACGTAATTAGTGTATCGCAGTCGGGAAATCGAGCAGACTTCCTTCCTGGACGAGACCGAAAATGACGGCGCGCAGATGTGGAACCCTGTAACGACGTGCCCGCTCGTCAGTTCCCGTATTAGAATGTTTAATAGCTTATTTCGTCTCCGGTATATGAGCGGGCGGTTACGAGAACTTTTCAATATTTAAAACTTGCACACCGCTCTTTTGCATGGAAAAAAACGTGCTCCCTTGTCGAGTATGCGAGCGGAGATAAAATCTGGAAACAGCCCTTTGACCCCGGGAATGACATTACGCGGGCCGAGATGAGACAGCGGAGGCGGTAACGCGTTTAGCGCAGCAGCCGGGGGCGTGTCCGCGGCGCAGATTGCGAGTTAGGCGGGTCGTCAGCGCGTTTCCAATCTGCCGCCCCTCTGAGGAAGTCGGCCCGTCCAATCTGGCGGCTCCTTTCATCTCGACAGCCTCGACTCCCCCGCCCCCTGCTCCGAGCAAGTAGTGCCGGTCTTGATGGGAACTGAGCCACGACGACGTAGTTAGCGGTAGCGCCGTAAGAGGTCGGGCCAGTACAGTCGACCGAACGTGGCCCAGGCTACACGTAGTGCGCCTTGGTCTGGACAGGTGGCAGCACTATTCACGGGTCGCGCTCCATCCACACGCGAATGGCGGTTTTTCACATTTAGAATATTTCACATACCGCTGCTGGATTGTTTCTTAAATCTTGGCAACAGAGAAAGTCATAAGGCATTTGGGACGAGTCAAGTAACACGATATCATGTGTGCATCTCCATGATGCCAAACGAACGAAAGTTACGTAGGCAACAAAGTGAGTAATTTCGTACACCAAATCTTTTTGACGAAATTTCATTGTTACTGACAATAAATTTATCTTAATTTATTTTAATTTTTTATGTAATTTAGGGACCGCGACGGCAAGACTATTTTAATAACAGCACGCGCAGAAGTGTTTGAACAATACTTCTTCTCGCGCTCCATACGTGGATGGAACGGAACTAAGCCCTAATAACTGGTATAGACAGGAATGCGCTCTGCCATGCACTTCGCGGTAGTTTGCGGAGTATGTATGTAGATGTAGATGTATGATAACTGTAATCTGGTGAATCAAACAGTTAAACGTCAAATAATATCAAATCTAATAATCGGGAAAAATCTGCACACAAATCTTTCAGTTTAGTTACACTGCTTCTTCACATTTCTGGCACATTATTTCGCTAATGGTATGTTCTTCGCACACAAAATAGCAGCACTCAGTACATGTTATGTACTCGTATATAGGGTGTTTCACATTTCTAGAGGTTGTAGATCATTTTTACATAGGAACCCTGTAAATGTATGTATAGACAGGGTGACTCCATGATGATGTTACAAACTTTCAAGGATGATGTAGAAGGGTAAATGTATCAATTTGAGGAAAGGGTCGCAGTACCGGAAACGAACGAGTCGAAAGTTACAAGCGGAAACTGTTCTGATATCTCTCATAGAGGAATACATGCACAGGTACTGTTGCTACTAAGACTGTAGTGTAGGCAACTTTCAGGGGTGGTAGTACGGACCTAAACAAAACAAAAATCTAGTTAACATGGGCTCTACAATGCACACTTTAAAAGCTTTGTTAAGTAGAGAGAATGTGTGTCATTCTAGCGAAGATGAATAAGCTCGTAACTCCTCTGGTATGCATTTTGGAGCCCATGTTTACTTGACAATTTTTCTTGTTTCGCTCCATACTACAACTTCTGAAAGTTGCATTCCATACATGCTTAGCAGTAATAGTACCGGTACATGTATTCCAATATCAGAGCTACCAGAATGATTTTCGCTTGTAACTTTCGACTCGTTCGTTTGCGGTATAGGGTCCATAGCTGAAACTGATACATTTATCCCTCTCCATCGTGCTCGAAAGTTTGTAACATGATCTGGGACTCACCATGTATGTACATACACTTACAGACGACGGAACTTTGACACTCTGTAGCGTTATTGGATGACGTTTCCAAAGGTGGGTCATACTTATGGCCATTACAATTGCTACACCAGGAAGAAATGCAGATGATAAACGGGTATTCACGGGACAAATATATTATGCTAGAACTGACATGTGATTACATTTTCACACACTTTGGGTGCGTAGACCCTGAGAAATCAGTACGCAGAACAACCACCTCAGACAGTAATAACGGTCTTGATACGCCTGGGCATTGAGTCAAACAGAGCTTGAATGGCGTGTACAGCTTCATCACGATACCACAGTTCATCAAGAGTAGTGACTGGCGTATTGTGACGAGCCAGTTGCTCGGCCACCATTGACCAGACGTTTTCAATTGGTGAGAAATCTGGAAAATGTGCTCGCCAGGGCAGCAGTCGAACATTTTCTGAATCCAGAAAGGTCCGTACGGACCTGTAACATGCGATCGTGCATTATCCTGCTGAAATGTAGGGTTTCGCAGGGATCGAATGAAGGGTAGAGCCACGGGTCGGAACACATCTAAATTGTAACGCCCACTGTTCAAAGTGCCGTCAATGCGAACAAGAGATGACCGAGCCGTGTAACCAATGGCACACCATACCATCACGTCGGGTGATACGCCAGTATAGCGATGACGAATACACGCCTCCAATGTGCGTTCATCGCGATGTTTCCAAACACGGATGCGACCATCATGATGCTGTAAACGAACCTGGATTCATCCAAAAAAAAAATGACATTTTGCCATTCGTGCACCCAGGTTCGTCGTTGAGTACACTATCGCAAGCGCTCCTGTCTGTGATGCAGCGTCAAGGGTAACCGCAGCCATGGTCTCCGAGCTGATAGTCCATGCTGCTGCAAACGTCGTCGAACTGTTCGTGCAGATGGTTGTTGTCTTGCAAACGTCCCCATCTGTTGACTCAGGGATCGAGACGTTCGTGCACGATCCGTTACAGCCATGGGGATAAGATGCCTGTCATCTCGACTGCTAGTGATACGAGGCAGTTGGGATCCAGGACGGCGTTCCGTATTACCCTCCTGAAACCACCGATTCCATATTCTCCTAACAGTCATTGGATCTCGACCAACGCTAGCAGCAATGTCGCAATACGATAAACCACAATCGCGATAGGCTACAATCCGACCTTTATCAAAGTCGGAAATGTGATGGTACGCATTTCTCCTCCTTACACGAGGCATCACAACAACGTTTCACCAAGCAACGCCGGTCAACTGCTGTTTGTGCATGAGAAATCGGTTGGAAACTTTCCTCATGTCAGCACGTTGTAGGTGTCGCCACCGGCGCCAAGCTTGTATGAATGCCGTGAAAAGCTAATCATTTGCATATCACAGCACTTACTTCCTGTCGGTTAAATTTCGCGTGTGTGGCACGTCGTCTTCGTGGTGTAGCAATTTTAATGGCCAGTAGTGTATATAAGAGGGTGAACATAAACTAAACTGAAAATTTACTAAATTTTTTTACATATTGTATAAGTTGTTGTATAGATGCGCACCCCTGCCATCGTCTTTACCCAAGCACCGCTCGGTAGCAGGAGGATGGGCGAAAATATGGAAAGACCAAAATCGCAACACATTGCCATGCCTAGTACGGCGAAGGGAAACCACTGACATTCATAACAGTTTCCAGTCGCCTTCATATGTACAGATCTTATATGGAATTTCAAAGGAATCTCATACCACTCTTCCTCAAAATAGCGGCAAGTTCAAAATAGTGAGAGGCTCAGATAACGATGATGGAGGCGGATAGCAATCACGCACACTTCTCTCCAAAGTAGACCACAAAGCCTAAATAATATTGAGATCTAGTGGCTGTGGTGGCCAGGGCAGATCCAACAATTCATCCCCGTGCTCACTAAACCAGTCCTGGACAATGCGAGCTGTGTGAACAGCGGTCGTGTCGTCTTGGAACACAGCACTACCATTCCGGAACAAACATGATACCCCGGGATGAACCAGATCAGCCAAAATGGGCACATAATAGTTGGAAATAACGCGGCCTTGAAGAGTAGTCATAGGGCCAGTGGAACACCACGGTATGGTTGCCCAGATCATCAGCGAACCCCCCACGTAATTCACTCTTGGGACGTAAAAGGCCAGAAGTTGCAAACAGTGTGCAAAACGACTTATCCGATCAAAAGATAGTCTTCCACAGCCCCAAGCCCACGTTTTATGGCTTCGGAAGCAGATTTTCCCGTTACTCGCATTTGCATAACTGATGACTGATTTCGGAATCCCAACTCTACCTGCAGTTTCCTGTTTCTGGAGATCCAAATCAAATGGTTCAAATGGCTCTGAGCACTATGGGACTTAACATCTGAAGTCATCAGTCCCCTAGACTTAGAACTACTTAAACCTAACTAATCTAAGGACATCACACACATCCATGCCCGAGGCAGGATTCGGACGTAAGACCGTAGCAGCAGCGCGGTTCCGGACTGAAGCGCCTAGAACCGCTCGGCCACAGCGGACGGCTCTGGATATCCCTCTGTGTTGTTTCGGTGCTGACAGGGTTTCCCGAGTGCGACATTCAGTTCTGCAGTGACAGTGCCTGCCGTCGTCTATGTTTCCGTCATAATGCTCTTCAGTGATGGTCTGTCACGACAACACACACTTTCGTCCGCGTTTTGACTTAGCGGATGATGTTTTTCCGCTTTCCCTGTGTGCGGTATAAATCTTCGGACCGGTGGCTCTTGAAACACGCAACACTTCGGCTACCTTGGTTACGGAACTACAGACCATACGAGCAGCAACAATTTGCCAACATTAGAATTCACTTAGCTCCTGCATAATGCACTCACAAGTACAACGAGTGGCCCTCGCAACGTATTGAGGAGATTTCTCAGGTGTCATCCGTAGTCAAATACAACAGTACAGCCTGGCTAGCACCTGCATGTATGTCAAATATGCATTTCTGTCAGTGTTCCCATATTTAAGTCGAAACCTTGTAGATAGTCTTGAAATTTCCAGAGCTTTTATCGATCAAAAATTATTGATATCACGATTCTCCATACTAACGAGAAGGTTGATTATATGCTTCAATAGTGCAATACTGGCAACACAGACTCAACTCCTCATCCATGGAAACTTACACGCAGTGAAGAAATGCATCCGTTAATGGAGTCCTGATTGAAATGGATGCTCTGAATGCTTATAAGGAGCTTGTTAGCATACTGTCGAGCGATGATTACCGTTCCGAAAGACCAGTTCATCATAGTTTTTTTATCTCGTAGTTGATTTTAATATATTTGTCGTTTTCTGCGTTTCGATGACTCGAATGCTCGTGATGACAAAAAGAAATCTGACAAGCTGGCACATAAAAGGAAAGCGTAAAATATTTTTAACTCCCACTGTCAAAAGATTACAATTTTGGAAGTCACCTGACAATTGATGAACAATTAATCCCATTTAGGAGAAAATGTCCATTCAGAGCATACACGAGTTCAAAACCAGGGAAATGTGGTATCATTGTTTGGACTATTTCTGACTGTGTTGTGTCTTACGCTAAAAACCTTCAAGTCTAGTAAAATATCAAGGTGCGCAAGTGGTAAAAAGGCATAGTCTGTTTTCTTGCGCAGGAGCATGGAACTGACAACTTTTTCACAGGTGTCTTATTGGCAAAGAGCTTATCCAGAACGGCCTTACATTGTAAAGAAAGCTTCGAACGAACAAACATTAACTTACATCCAACCTTCAACCAGATATGAATATCACACAATTGTCACCTACCCTTTATTTCCAGAAGGGCATAGCGATAGTTCCTTTAGTTTCCAAACAGAACAAAGCTGTTATTTTGCAGCCTAATGAACATCACGACAACAAAATTGTTAGTTATTCATGCGAGCCAGATATTATACCTCATCACAAGTCAACAAAAGTCCCTTACATATACTTCATCAGCGCTCTAGGTATTACTCAGTTCAGGGAAAAACTAAGGGGGGAGACTTCCTTCTTCCTACCACATCATCACCACTGCAGCTATCAATTATCTACATCTACATGTACATCTGCATAGATAATCCGCAAGCCACCGTACGGTGAGTGGCGGAGGGTACCCATTCCTTTCCTGTTCCAGACGGAAAAAGAGTGAAGGAAAAACGACTGTCTATATGCCTCCATATGAGTCCTAATTTCTCGTAACTCATCTTCGTTGTCCTTATGCGCAATGTATGTTGGCGGCAGTAAAATCGTTCGGCAGTCAGCTTCAAATATCGATTCTTTAAACTTTCTCTATAGTGTTCCCCGAAACGAACGTCGCCTCCCCTCCAGGGATTCCCACATGAGTTCCCGAAAAAACTCCATTAACACTTACGTGTTGTTTAAACCAACCGGAAAGAAATCTAGTAGCCAGCCTCGGAATTGCTTCGATGTCTTCCTTCAATCCGACCTTGTAGCAGTACTCAAGAATATGTCGCACGCACAAGCAACCTATATGCGTCTCCTTTTCAGGTGAGCCACTCTTCCCTAAGTTTCTCCCAATAAATTGAAGTCGACTGTTCGCCTTCACGAACACAGTTCACACACGCTCGTTCCACTTCATGCCACTTTGCAACGTTAAACTCCGATATTTCAACGACTCACTGTGTCAAGCAGGGCACTGGTAATACTGAATCCGAACATTACAGGTCTGTTCTTCATACTCATCCGCATTAACTTACATTTTTCCACATTTAGAGCTAGCTGCCATTCATCATACCAACTAAAATATTGCTACAGCCACTCAACTTCGACACCTTATCTTACACCACTGCATCATCAGCAAAAAACCGCAGATTGCTGCCCACCACGTCCTCCAAATCATTTATGTATGTGGAGAACAACAGCGGACCTATAACACTTTCCTGGGACACCCCTGGAGATACCTATGTCTCTACTGGACACTCGCTGTCTCTCGTTTATGCGGTTGCCGGCGCAGGATTTTGTACACGAACTGATCTCTCGATTATGTGCCATAAACGTTCGATGGGCATCAGGTCAGGCGATCTGGGTGCCCAGATCACTCGCTCGAAACGTCCAGAATGTTCTTCAAACCAATCACGAGCAACTGTACCTAGGTGACTTTGAAACGTCCCCTTAGAAAAATTATTGAATTACTGTGCTGGTAAACCCCTTACGTTATTTGATTTTCGAACAGCTGAGCAAAACTGAACGTACTCAGACATTTCTCTCTTTACTTATTCTGATCATCACTAAACTGACACACAATATTTTTAGCGCAATCTGACTTTCAATAATCCCTACAAAAAATGGCTCTGACTAACAATAACCTATAACTTTCATGAATCACTTACCTCACAAAAATCTTCGTTACTCGAACTGCTGCAATACAGCCAGCGCCAATACGAGGTGCATTCAAGTTCTAAGGCCTCCGATTTTTTTTCTAATTAACTACTCACCCGAAATCGATGAAACTGACTTTACTTCTCAACGCCCTGCAGACGTACACATTTTTCACAACGCTGACGTCATGATTCCATGGCAGCGGCGAAGGCTTCTTTAGGAGTCTGTTTTGACCACTGGAAAATCGCTGAGGCAATAGCAGCACGGCTGGTGAATGTGCGGCCACGGAGAGTGTCTTTCATTGTTGGAAAAAGCCAAAAGTCACTAGGAGCCAGGTCAGGTGGGTAGGGAGCATGAGCAGTCACTTCAAAGTTGTTATCACGAAGAAACTGATGCGTAACGTTAGCTCGATGTGCGGGTGCGTTGTCTTGGTAAACCAGCACACGCGCAGCCCTTCCCGGACGTTTTTGTTGCAGTGCAGGAAGGAATTCGTTCTTCAAAACATTTTCGTAGGATGCACCTGTTACCGTAGTGCCCTTTGGAACGCAATGGGTAAGGATTACACCCTCGCTGTCCCAGAACATGGACACCATCATTTTTTCAGCACTGGCGGTTACCCGAAATTTTTTTGGTGGCTGTGAATGTGTGTGCTTCCATTGAGCTGACTGGCGCTTTGTTTCTGGATTGAAAAATGGCATCCACGTCTCATCCATTGTCACGACCGACGAAAAGAAAGTCCCATTCATGCTGTCGTTGCGCGTCAACATTGCTTGGCAACATGCCACACGGGCAGCCGTGTGGTCGTCCGTCAGCATTCGTGGCACCCACCTGGATGACACTTTTCGCATTTTCAGGTCGTCATGCAGGATTGTGTGCACAGAACCCACAGAAATGCCAACTCTGCAGGCGATCTGTTCAACAGTCATTCGGCGATCCCCCAAAACAATTCTCTCCACTTTCTCGATCATGTCGTCAGACCGGCTTGTGCGAGCCCGAGGTTGTTTCGGTTTGTTGTCACACGATGTTCTGCCTTCATTAAACTGTCGCACCCACGAACGCACTTTCGACACATCCAGAACTCCATCACCACATGTCTCCTTCAACTGTCGATGAATTTCAATTGGTTTCACACCACGCAAATTCAGAAAACGAATGATTGCACGCTGTTCAAGTAAGGAAAGCGTCGCCATTTTAAGTATTGAAAACAGTTCTCATTCTCGCCGCTGGCAGTAAAATTCCATCCGCCGTATGGTGCTGCCATCTCTGGGACGTATTGACAATGAATGCGGCCTCATTTTAAAACAATGCGCATGTTTCTATCTCTTTCCAGTCCGGAGAAAAAAAATCGGACGCCTTAGAACTTGAATGCACCTCGTACTGCCAGCTAAATAAAAGATTCTAACTATTGAAGGCACTAACTATGGATAGGCATAGCTAGCAAATGAAAGATTTTGATAGAGAACAAACAATGTATTTACCTTAATAGTGTTCAAAAGTCATAAATACATATTAGTTCATGACATCCAGTCTTACAAATTTACTCTCTCTGATGGACACACGTCCAGATCATCCGCTCTCAAAACTCCGCCATCTCACTCCCCACATCCACCACTGCTGGCGGCTCACCTCCAACTGCACAACGCTACGCGCTGTTCACATCCAGCTGCCCAACACTACAATAGCGAATATTCCAGCAATGCCAACCAGCCTCAGACTGCACACAGCACAGCCAGTGATTTTCATACAGAGCGCTATGTGGCGTTACCAATATAAGAACCTGAACAGCCTACTTACAACTTGTTTGGGAACATGAAGTCCATAAATGGCTGCAGATGAACTAGGCGAATATAATCATTTTACGTCGATGATCGGTTCGGTTGGAGCAGAGGACCCAGCTCATTCCATGTACATACAGGTCACACCGTGATGGAGCCACGACCATCTTGCACGGTGCCTTGATGACAACCTGGGTCCATCGCTTCGTGGGATCTCCAAATACTGAATTTCCTAACGATTTCTGAAATCAAATGTCCCATGCGACTATCTCCAATTACCATTCCGCGTCAAAGTCTGTTAATTCCCGTCGTGCGGTCATAATTACGTCAGAAATCCTTTCAAATGAGTCACCTGAGTAAAAATGATAGCTCCACCAATGCACTGGTTCTTTTTAACCGGTGTGCCAGATACTACTGTCATCTGTATATGTGCGTGTCTCTATCCCATGACTTTAGTCACCTCAATGCATAGTACAAGTTAAGAACCTAGCTTATTTGATGTAAATAAGCGAATGGATCTTGTCGCTGAGCGTTCGTTTGCTTGCCTCAACGATGCAGATAGTCGTACCGTAGGTGCAACCACAACAGAGGAGAAGGACAGTCAATCAACTGGTTGAACAATCGCAAAAGAATATTGTATACATGGAAGAGACATGGAGACACCAGAAGGTTACAGGTTGATTATGTAATGGTAAGACAATGATTTCGCAACCAGATTTAGAATTTTAATACATTTCCAATGGTAGGTGTCGACAGTGGCCATAATTTATTGATTATGAATCGTATACTAAAACTGAAGAAATTGCAAAAAGGGAGAAAATTAAGGAGTTGGGATCTTTATAATCTGAAGGTTATTGAAAGTTTCAGAGGGAGTATTACGTAACGATATATTGAAACAGGGAAAAGAAGAATGGGTAGCTGTGAGAGCAGGAATGGCGAAGGCAGCAGAGGATCAAATAGGTAAACAGACAAGGCCCAACGGAAGTCTTTGGATATCACAGGAAATATTGGATTTAATTAATGAAAGGAGAAATTGTAAATAAAGAGCAAATAAATCAGGCAATTTAGACGTCTAAAACATAAGATTGACAGAAAGGGTGAAATGGCTATGCACAAATGGCTAGAGGACAAATGCAAGGCTATAAAAGCATATATACATCGGGAAAAAATAGTTTATAGGAAAATTAAGGAAGTCTTTGGAAAAAGGAGAAGCAACTGTAGGAATACCAAGGTCTCAGAAAGAAAACCACTACTAAGAAAAGGAATGAAAGGCCAAAGGAGGAAGGAGTATACGCAGGGGGTGTATAAGGGAAATGAACTTGAGCGCAATAGTATGGAAAAGAAAGAGGACGCAGACGAAGATGAGATCGGAGTTACGAAACTGCAAAAAGAATTTGACAGAGCACTGAAACACCTCGTGTCGAAACAAGGCCCCACAAGCAGATAACATTCCGTCAGAACTACTGATAACTTTGGGAACCCATCCATGACGCAACTATTCTATATGTTGTGCAAGTAGTATGGGACAGTTGAAATGCTCTCATATTTCAAGAAGAATATAATAATTACAAATCCAAAGAAAGCAGATGCTCACTGAAGTGAAAATTACCGAACTATAATAAAAACGAACATGATTAGTCACAACATCAAGAAACTCTTTTTTTTGCGAGGTTACCGATTTCGGTCTGTTTTAGACCATCTTAAGATCTCACACCATGATGGTAGGCGGTGGCAGCGAGCGGAGCAGGCGCTACGACTCCACGAACGCTAACTGCTCACTGTTCATGTTCATTTTTAAGTAATAAAAGACTGCTGTTCCTCAAGAGAAATGTTCTCAAAAATTACCGAACTATCAGTACCATAAGTCACGGTTACAATTGGCACGAATTTTTTTCCAGAGGACGGGAAAAAATGTAGAAGGTGAGCTGTGTACATCACTCTTCTTTTCCAATTGTGATGGACTATTTACGACTAATGTCGCTAAAGAATATATGTATTGTAACGGCGCAGTTAAAATACCTAGCTCCTTGAAGAGGTACCTACATGACGTCCGTGGGAGAACACAAAATATTGTTCTTACTATTCGGTTATGTAACTGTATAATCAATACTTTCTTTCTGAGTAATGAGTTACCCCAGAAAATTATTCTGTACGACATTAATGAGTGGAGATATGCAGAATATGTCAGGAGGTTGATACATTTGTTTCCAAGGTTAGCAATTATAGGAAGAGCAAAAGGAGATGAACTTAACTTTTGTCTGGGAAGCTCAGTAATATATACCTTCCTGTTCAAGTTTTCATGAGAATGAACTGTTTGCAAAATGATATCAACACCAATTCTATGGGAGGGTGGTGGAATTAGACATCCTGTTTTAGACGACAAGGTAGTCTTGGCAAACAATGCATTAATCATTACGTAGCAGAGGTAATGACACAAGCATTGACTCGTTTACCCGTAATTTCTCATGTCCATGGAATCAATCGCTTATCACGGCAGCTTAGTGATGCACAACAACGGAGGTAATCGCTTCTGAATGTGGCAGTTAGATAAATTATATTGCCAATATTAAGCTGCTAAGGCGGAGAACCTGGCGGGGTCTGGTTCCTGACCATGGATTGTGTACAAATGTGAGGATTCAACATTAAGGACCTCCGCACTGACTTGTTGAGCGAAGGATTAATACAGCGTTAGTGGTAAAAATTCTTGGCAGATTGTTTGCCAGACCGGAACTCGAACCTGGAACCTTCGCTCTCGCGTGCAACCGACTGAGCTATCCAAGGAGGAATCACGAGCCATCATTACCGTTGTACTTCTGCCAGTTCTACTTCTCCTAGCTTCCAAACATCAGAGATTTAATCTGCACAGTCTGCTGCACAGTGAAAATTTATTCAGGAAGTGTTAATGGTGATTTCACAATTGGTTGGAGGTATTGGGCTACGTAACTATCTTGGTTTCATAAAGGTTGGCACCATGTCTCGTTTCCTTCCATATTTTCGTTCGAAAATCCCACGGAACAACGCTAATACAACATTAAATTGCGTTAGCGCTGCTAGCAGCAACACAGTATGGTAACACATTTGATTTGTAGACTTAATATTGTGATTGTTGACTTTCAGCCAGCTTCTAAAAGAGTCGTTGATTTCTGTGTCTTTCTTCCATTCAAGATCCCATTTCTTAGCATCAGGTTCACAGTATGAGTACCCCTTGCATCTTTCTCTGATCATAACTGTCGGACATCATGTGATAATTCTGGATTTACTTCAAGCTTTGTGACATCTATTTTGCAATAAGACACGAAGTTACTAACACTGTGATTTAATGTTTGAGCCAAAATACTGATGATAATACGTTGGGTACTTGAATTTTTTTCGGTGGACACTGAAGATGCTTCATTTTCAGTTCCAAATAATCTGTCAGTGATTCATATAATTATTGCAATAGCGAAAAGACTGTAAGCGTGTAAAGCCTCCTGAGACGCGGCAAGGTAGGAGTAGGCAAAATGAAACAGGGAATAACAACATTAATGTGCTAATAGTAAACTGCAGGAGCGTCTATAGAAAGGTCCCAGAACTGCTCTCATTAATAAACGGTCACAACGCCCATATAGTACTAGGGACAGAAAGTTGGATGAAACCAGACGTAAACAGTAATGAAATCCTAAACTCAGATTGGAATGTATACCGCAGAGACAGGCTGGACAGTGAAGGGGGAGGCGTGTTTATAGCGATAAGAAGTGCAATAGTATCGAAGGAAATTGACGGAGATCCGAAATGTGAAATGATTTGGGTGAAGGTCACGGTTAAAGCAGGCTCAGACATGGTAATTGGATGTCTCTATAGGCCCCCTGGCTCAGCAGCTGTTGTGGCTGAGCACCTGAAGGATAATTTGGAAAATATTTCGAGTAGATTTCCCCACCATGTTGCAGTTCTGGGTGGAGATTTTAATTTGCCGGATATAGACTGGGAGACTCAAACGTTCATAACGGGTGGCAGGGACAAAGAATCCAGTGAAATATTTTTAAGTGCTTTATCTGAAAACTACCTTGAGCAGTTAAACAGAGAACCGACTAGTGGCGATAACATATTAGACCTTCTGGTGACAAACAGACCCGAACTATTTGAAACAGTTAACGCAGAACAGGGAATCAGTGATCATAAAGCGGTTACGGCATCGATGATTTCAGCCGTAAATAGAAATATTAAAAAGGGTAGGAAGATTTTTCTGTTTAGAAAAAGTGACAAAAAGCAGATTTCAGAGTACCTGATGGCTCAACACAAAAGTTTTGTCTCAAGTACAGATAGTGTTGAGGATCAGTGGACAAAGTTCAAAATCATCGTACATTATGCGTTAGATGAGTATGTGCCAAGCAAGATCGTAAGAGATGGGAAAGAGCCCCCGTAGTACAACAACCGAGTTAGAAAACTGCTACGGAAGCAAAGGGAACTTCACAGCAAACATAAACATAGCCAAAGCCTTGCAGACAAACAAAAATTACGCGAAGCGAAATGTAGTTTGAGGAGGGCTATGCAAGAGGCGTTCAGTGAATTCGAAAGTAAAGTTCTATGTCCTGACTTGGCAGAAAATCCTAAGAAATTTTGGTCTTATGTCAAAGCGGTAGGTGGATCGAAACAAAATGTCCAGACACTCTGTGACCAAAATGGTACTGAAACAGAGGATGACAGACTAAAGGACGAAATGCTAAATGGCTTTTTCCAAAGTTGTTTCACACAGGAAGACTGCACTGTTGTTCCTTCTCTAGATTGTCGCACAGATGACAAAATGGTAGGTATCGAAACAGACGACAGAGGGATAGAGAATCAATTAAAATCGCTCAAAAGAGGAAAGGCCTCTGGACCTGATGGGATACCAGTTCGATTTTACACAGAGTACGCGAAGGAACTTGCCCCCCCTTCTTGCAGCGGTGTACCGTAGGTCTCTAGAAGAGCGTAGCGTTCCAAAAGATTGGATAAGGGGACAGGTCATCCCCGTTTTCAAGAAGGGACGTCGAACAGATGTGCAGAACTATAGACCTATATCTCTAACGTCGATCAGTTGTAGAATTTTGGAACACGTATTGTGTTCGAGTATAATGACTTTTCTGGAGACTAGAAATCTACTCTGTAGGAATCAGCATGGGTTTTGAAAAAGACGGTCATGTGAAACCCAGCTCGCGCTATTCGTCCACGAGACTCAGAGGGCCATAGACACGGGTTCACAGGTAGATGCCGTGTTTCTTGACTTCCGCAAGGCGTTCGATACAGTTCCCCACAGTCGTTTAATGAACAAAGTAAGAGCATATGGACTATCAGACCAATTGTGTGATTGGATTGAGGAGTTCCTAGATAACAGGACGCAGCATGTCATTTTAAATGGAGAGAAGTCTTCCGAAGTAAGAGTGATTTCAGGTGTGCCACAAGGGAGTGTCATAGGACCGTTGCTATTCACAATATACATAAATGACCTGGTGGATGACATCGGAAGTTCACTGAGGCTTTTTGCAGATGTTGCTGTGGTGTATCGAGAGGTTGTAACAATGGAAAATTGTACTGAAATGCAGGAGGATCTGCAGCGAATTGACGCATGGTGCAGGGAATGGCAATTGAATCTCAATGTAGACAAGTGTAATGTGCTGCGAATACACAGAAAGATAGATCCCTTATCATTTATCTACAAAATAGCAGGTCAGCAACTGGAAGCAGTTAATACCATAAATTATCTGGGAGTACGCATTAGGAGTGATTTAAAATGGAATGATCATATAATGTTGATCGTCGGTAAAGCAGATGCCAGACTGAGATTCATTGGAAGAATCCTAAGGAAATGCAATCCGAAAACAAAGGAAGTAGGTTACAGTACGCTTGTTCGCCCACTGCTTGAATACTGCTCAGCAGTGTGGGATCCGTACCAGATAGGGTTGATAGAAGATTTAGAGAAGATCCAACGGAGAGCAGCACGCTTCGTTACAGGATCATTTAGTAATCGCGAAAGCGTTACGGAGATGATTGATAGACTCCAGTGGAGGACTCTGCAGGAGAGACGCTCAGTAGCTCGGTACGGGCTTTTGTTAAAGTTTCGAGAACATACCTTCACCGAAGAGTCAAGCAGTATATTGCTCCCTCCTACGTATATCTCGCGAAGAGACCATGAGGATAAAATCAGAGAGATTAAATCCCACACAGAGGCATACCGACAATCCTTCTTTCCACGAACAATACGAGACTGGAATAGAAGGGAGAACCGATAGAGGTACTCAAGGTACCCTCCGTCACACACCGTCAGGTGGCTTGCGGAGTATGGATGTAGATGTAGATGTAGATGTAGATGTAAACGTAGCAGCTACCAGCTTTCAATTTTTTTATAGCTGAGCACCTTACTGCACAACTGTATACGTTACGACACGATGAAGTCTGTTTCTTTAAGTGTCTTGTCACTCCACTCAAAATTATAGTACGTCGTCCAACCCAGGCAAGTTGTTGAAGTGATATTGCTGCTTTATATACTAACATACCATGTCACATGTGTCGTAATCTTCTATTCATTATGTTTCTATGTAAACATATAAGTAACTTAATATCTAACAATTGCAGATCAATATTCGTCTGATATCGCTTGGTTTCTGGTGAAGTCACGTTCATTATAACTAACTCAGCTCAGGATTCCCGTAATTTATGATTAAACGATCCTCTCCTACACACAGTATAATTAATTACTTTGCCATCTTCACATCCTGGATGGAAAACATTTTTTACTCTTTTTGTGCCACTTACTTCACATCAAACAGCTTGCAAAATCTTTGAGTATTTTTACACTGTTCATTACGAATATACCCCTTTCAACGTTTGCGTGAGTAGTGCGACTAAGGCACTCTCAACAAGAAATATCCACTGGCATACATGAATGAAGCAGGAGCAACCAAATCCATCTGTAAAATTACTATAGCGTATTAATTACGTTTGTATCTTCTTCAAATTATTTACCTGTTACATATAGTGACTCTGTTCCAAATTCATTAGTGATTTCCTTTAAGAAGGTGCTGGGTGACTTCTGTTATCAGACTATTTAGATGGTGCACACAACATTATCTAAGTGGATAATCTCATTTAAGAGTCTTATTCCCACGTATACAAAAGACATACCCAACAATAATTTTAAGAGCAGTTGTGTCCCCATTAGGACATGATGCTGTGACCTTCAGTTTACGTATTTGAGAAACTACGTATGGTACGTATCTGTACATGCAGTGACAAACCAATAAATTATGGATACTTGCTTAACTGCCTGTCGGTCCACCTTTGGAACACAGCCCAGCAGCGATTCTGCATATGTCACCACACATTTGATTCGATAAATCCTAGTTAGGTTTCCGAAATTACCATAAATATGGAGCCAGAGGTTTGTGGCTGCTGAGCTGACGCCCGAAAATGCCCTATAGGTGTTTCAGAGGGTTCAGATCAGGCGAATTCGGCGACGATGACATCAAGGTGAGTTCTCTATTATGGGCCTCAAACCATTGTAGCACGATCGTGACGTTGTGACATGGGCTGTTATCCTGCTGAAAGATGCCATCGCCATCAGAGAAGACATCAAGCATCACGAGATGCAGGTTGTTCGCAATAATGTTCACGTAGCTGTCGTAGTACCTGTGTTACCACCACAGATTGCACGGAAGCCCAGGTAAAAGTCCGCCATAACATAATACTGCCTTAACCGGCCTGCGTTCGTGGCGCGGTGAAAACGAGGTGTGTGAGAAAAATAATGAAACTGACCTTTCATCTTCCGAAGTTTACATTTTATTAAACAACAGTATCGTCCCCTTCAAATTAGTTCCCTTCGGCAGCTATACATCGGTGGAACCGTCGATCCCAGTCTTGGTAGCAGCGCTGAAAAGCTCAACTGGTAGAACCTTTAATATGTCGGTCACATTCTTTTGAATGTTCTCCAGAGCCACAACATGACGTCCTTTTAAAACATTTGTTCAATTTATGGAAAAGAAAAAAGGCACAAGGACTCAGATCAGGTGAATAAGGAGAGGCTGCGGAACAACCGGAATGTCTTTTGAGGTCAAAAATTCCCTGATGAAAGTGGTACATGACATGGGGTATTGTTATGACGCGGCATCCACTTCTCTGCTGTGTCCGGTCCCACTCGATTCACCCTTTTCCTGAGCCTTTGAAGGACCTTTTCGTAAAACACTTAGTTGACAGTTTGTCTTGGAGGAACAAATTCTTTAGGCAGGATACCGCTACTACCAGAAACGCAAAACAAGCATTTTTTTTATCTTTAATTTGCTCATCGAACATTTTTCACTCGAGGTGATGTTTCAATGCGCCACTCCTCATTTTAGCGCTTTGTCTCAGGATCGTACTCAAAAACCCAGGATTCATCACCTGTGATTACACGACTGAACCATTCGTGGTCACTGGCAATCATCTCAGAAGATCAAGCCACGCGTTTCTCGATTGTCCATCTGCTCAGTTGCGAGGTTTTCAGCATCATTTTGGCACAAACCTTTCGCATGTGCAAAACTTCGGTGAAACTTTGATGTACGGTGAAAGTGTTTAGGAGGTCACCCATCACCATTACCGTTAATAGACTGTCTCATCTCACAAGAGCGCGCACGTGTTCTCGGCCTTCCAAAAGTGACTTGTGGCAGCGAAAAATTTGGGTTCTTGAAAGGAATATTCCCCCTAGGTTGTTTCAGCTTTTCAAAGGTCACACTCAGGATTCCCAAAGTTTAACACAAAACTTGGTGGCACAACGTTGCTCTAAATTCCACTGTATCATTTTCGTAACACACAACAAAAACACATCTTCGATGATCGCGCTCTCAAAAATCACGTGATGACTGTACCTAGCTGAAACTCGGACTGAGTAGCTGGGAGGGATGAACTCACCTGTCTACACGAGTAGAACAACGCTGCGTGGCCAGATCGGTCGCAGTCTTGTCACTGTCATTACCTTTTTCACTCACCTCTTACTTCCATCAGCCATTCGCCTGGATGACGGCGCATCCAGACACGACCATCGACCTGGTGTAACAGGAAACGTGATTCGTCCAAACAGGTGGCACGTTCCTATTGATCCACGGACCATCTCTATGCTTCCGTTCCCACTGTGAACATAGCTGACGAGGTCGTAGGGGTCGTTGTCTCCAGCGGAGTTCCACGTTCAACAGTAAGTGCTGAACAGTTTTGCTCCGAGACACTTGTGCTCTAACATTCTGCGTGGTGTCTGTTTGTTCTAAGTCATGTCTCCCTACCACTTTCGCGCAACGACGCTCTGAGCGTGTTTTTTAGGGAATTGACTAGTTTAAACCTGGGACCTGTTGCTGGTAAGGAGACGCCAGACCACACATGACATGTAGAGTTCAGAAGAGTTCAGTGAGACTAGCGATGATATAATCAAATACTTAATGATTTCAGCGTCAGCTCCACTGCACTCCCTGTAAAAGAATCTTAATACTAACTAAATTTAGTGGAAGGGGTTCAAGGCTTTCCTATTTTTGGTTAGCTGGTAAAATAACGTCGAAAAAGCAGTTAAGTTTACTATTGGAAATTTTATTCTACTCACAAAACATTGTTTATAAATTGCACTATTGATAAGAAGAAATATTTTAATGCAGGATGATAAAAACCAACTGTGTTCAACAAAAATGTGAACGAATCTTCCCTGAATGGGATTTTTATAATGGATCAAAAGATGACCTATGCCATATCACACCCATAATCTAGATTTATGTTAAGTTTCATAAAAGAGAAAACTATCAAAATGGTCTACAGTGACCCTCAATTATCTTTAATTACTTATTTAGCTTGTCGTAAATTACAGTGGCTGATGTGGCTTCTCAATAATTATATAACAGAAAAATCATCGCGTTTCAGATTTTAACTTACATACCAAATGTGAATACCATGAGCTTTAATTGACGATCGACGCTAGTATTACGCAAAAAGGGGGTGTAACAGATGAGACTTCTGCAGTTCTGAGTGAAGCTTTATGTGCTGTTATGCGGCATCGCGTGCGTTCATTACCTTGTCGTTGGTTAGGCAGCGTCAGGGGGCGGCGGGCGGCACAGCTCCGCTCACCTCGCCGTCTCGGAAGCAACTCTCTCCTAACTTCTCCTTACTACAATTTACCGAAGTTGGTTTAAAAAAAGCTATCTGGCTGTGTTTTCAGCTGACCAATCAGGGTCTCAATGTTAACCTTAAGCTCCGTCTACAAAATTTGGTCTATCCAATGAGAAATGTTATACTTTTCTTGGTGGGGCAATGTTTTTAACGTTTGCAAGGTAACAGAGACGCGAAAAAGTCTCACGCTAAAACTTGCAGCTGGTGTGGCCCTTTTAGTGTTATCGTAAGATCTATACTGTTCTTCTGGAGGGCTCTATCTTTTAACAAGGGCTAGAGGGCTCTATCTTTTAACATGGGCTGGGGGTGATTTTGGCGGTCGGCTGGCGACGTGGGTGTCTGTCCCCTATCGTAGGGCCTCCTAGCCTACACGATTATGCTCTCTGCTTCTGTTCTCGTTTCTCCCCTGAGAACTACGTCTGCTTCACGGTGGGAAGGTATGGCACGCACTTAGGCGTTCTTGTGTTAGTCTGTGGTATTCCATTTGCTCACTCGTTGTCAGGATTTATTTGGAGCTATGTGACATACTGCCGGATTTGCTATCACGTCAGGGTTTTCATGGAAGGTGTTGGATTTGCCTGACACCTTACAGTGCCTGCTGCAGCATTGCACTCTGTCGTCGCGTCTGTCACAAATTACCACTTATCCTGATTTACTGAGTGGGTAAGCGTCCGAATTTCGCATTCTGTGATGAGGTGTGGACGTCCAGCATTTTGTCGTCTACTCGTGGTTTCAACGCCCTTGAATCACTTTCCATTGATGCTGCTCACGTCAATAGCTTCCGAGCAGCGGACCAACTTCGCCGTTTCCTTGACGCTCGTTCCCAAGCGCCGTGCCGTAACACTCTGCTATTTCTTAAAATCCCGCGTGTCATTGGATATCTCTAGTCACTATTTGTATCGTATGCGTCAGAATGATTCCCAATTTCGTCTCTGCTCGCTTCTAAATGGTGTTTCACAATTCCTGCTACTGGGTTACTCGGTTCTAGATGTTGTGGCAGGGGCTTAGCAGACAAAATTTTAATACCGAACCCATTTCCGGAAACGTATCGATTCGACGTAAAATAACTTTGAAGATAGGATCACTTTGAAATCTCCCGCTTCACTGTACTCAGACAACGGAGACAGTGAGCTCTAAACTGGGGTTCTATGGGAGCCCATGCCATTTACAGTGTTTCGAGAACTCGTTGTCCGGCTCTCTTCTACGTGACGGAGGACGTGTTCTTCAAGAGTGCAGCGCGTCCGTGGAGCACCGCAGTCAACCCTCGTAGTTGCGAACGTACCAGTTTCTCGCAGCAGTTGTCGTAGTTGGACTAAAACCTATATGTAATGCCATAATTCCAACAGCGACAGATGACGACGCACTCTTTTCAATTTTTGTGCGAATCGTAGAATTCAAAGTGATTCGAATTTGAAACTTAATTTGTATTTCTGAATATGGGTTCCCTGTCAACACTTTTTCTACCAAGACTCCTCTATAGCTTCTAGAAGCCTGTAATAGGAGTTCTTAAACTCAACGTCGCCACCAAGTATCATTATTATCTCGCAGTAGGCAGTGGCCAAAACGTTTTGGTAAGTCACTGTGCAGTAAGTGGGGGCGTGGTGGTAGTTGTTTGGAACTTCAAGGTAATTCCTCTATAAGTGCCTAAATGTACGATTGCACGTCGAGTAGGTTAAACAACATACTCAAATCATTTTGCTGGACGATCTATCGATTGGTGTATACACTGTAAACATGATCATTTACTGACGGACAACCTGTGCAGTATAAGAAAAATCGTCAATGAGTAGCGACATTTATTCCAGAATGTTCATCTGCCTCTGGTTTACTTGATAGGAAAGGTGAATGGGAGAATTATGAGAAAGTGTAATACATCTGTAAAGCGAAGCTCACACAATACTCTAGTGCACGTATAATCAACCTTTTTTACCCACCGCCAACTTTTACATTACTGTAAAGCTTCACAACTGAGCAAGTCAATAACGCGTTAGTCTTCCTCTGGCCCTTGTGTCAAATGGCTCTGAGCACTATGGGACTTAACATCTGTGGTCATCAGTCCCCTAGAACTTAGAACTACTTAAACCTAACTAACCTAAGGACATCACACACATCCATGCCCGAGGCAGGATTCGAACCTACGACGTAGCAGTCGCGCGGTTCCGGACTGAGTGCCTAGAACCGGACCTTGTGTCACAAGCGGTTGTTTGGCTACACATTGTTTGATAATGAGGTACGTCGACGATATGATATTCTCAGCCCCGCTTTGTTGCCCTTCATGGCAAACCATCCTGCCTTACATTCCAGCAAGGTAATGCCGCCGGCACTCAGCGAGGGTTTGTACTGCTTATCTTCGTGCCTGCCAAACGCTACCTTGGCCGGTACGATCGGCAGATCTCTCTCCACTTGAGGAAGTTTGGAGCATTATGGGCAGCGCCCTCCAATTAGCTCGGGATTTTGACGATCTAACGCGCCAAAGGCACAGAATTTGGCACAGTATCCCTCAGGAGAACATCCAACAACTGTACCAATCAGTGCCAAGCCGAATAACTGCTTGCATAAGGACCAGAGGGGGACCAACGCCTTATTGACATGTTCAACTTGTGAAGCTCTTTATCTTGAATAAATCACCCAATTTTTCTGAAACTGTAACCATTTGTTCGTCTGTGTATGAAGGTCTTATTTCAATAGTGGTGCAAGTACATTTTTGTTCATTTTGAGATACAGAGTCCTAAAGTTAAATGAGCGCTGAAAAATCTGCAGTTGAGATACCAGAAATATTCAAGCATATGGCTTCTTGCTAGAGATGAACCCTTCTTTCTGTTTGTTTTAATTATTACTTTCAGAAGCATTATAGGCAGAAAAGTGGAGGTAATGGACTTGTACCACTATTGAAATAAGCTCTTCATATGTACATTAACTGTATCGGTTTCCGTCCCATTTGAATAATTCGTTCTTGGTGCGTCGTTTCTTTGTGTTAGAATATATTTATTGAACTTGTAATTTGTGGAAAGACGACAGCATTGCTGTCAGGAAACAGCACTAGGTAAACTTAGAGAATCACTGCTTGAGAAAGATTCTGAAACAGTTTTGCTGCCTCCAACGTATATTTCGTATAGGCATGATAGGTTGTTACATCATGAGATGCAGCAGGTTTTTTGTGATATTTGTCGTAGTAAACTCTTTCCCTGAGTGCGTGTATAAAGGAGACTCTCTGGATTGCAAACTTGATATTGTTATCAAGTAGTCAGTCCTCACGGCAAGCATTTCTGTGTCGAGAACTGGCTCACGTAGGCGTGTGTTACTAGTGTAGGGGCCTGGTTCTGGTATGAAGTTGCTGCAGCTTGACATATATTAAAGAAGGTAGTTCACGGCGTGTGCCTGCACTGCAGAAAGTGGGATGTTGTGTTTATGGAATATGTCTTGTGTTATTTGTAAATTTTCGTAACTGGCATTGTTTGATTATTTTGTACTGTTGTTTCAAGTAATGCAGAACATGCTTATACTCAGGAAAGAATCACGTATGTCTTTACCTCTTTTTCTTTCTTTCGAAGCATTGAATGTACATTTTGAGCAAAGAATAAATTTCATTAAAGTTTTGCCTAAGGAGTTAACTTTGTAAACTCACTGTTTATTTCCAAACTTTAAGAATTTGCTAATTAGAATATCCAAAGTCCAATTCGTGCCAATGAAAAGAAACTTGAAGAACAATTCGTTTTCAAAGTATTTCTCATTGAGTTCATCCGCAGTCACACAGGTAAGCCAAATGATTATTAGAGCCAAAAGTAAACACTGTCTTGTGCATTTAGGGTACAGTGATTGTGAATTTGGATTACATTCAATGAAACAATAACTGGTTTGCTACTTATTCTGATATTATTGAGTGTAGGGACTGTGTAAGTGTTTTCTTTGAAGATCTAAGTAGTGAGACTAGGTGTAAGGTTTATATGGTAGTATAATACTCACATGTTGTAGGTCAGAGGCATTATGTTCATAAGGATTGTATATAATGTACGTAATAATGCCCATAAGTACTTTAAACATATAAGCTTCGTATGTGGTACAGTTAATGGTTACACACAGCTACTTACGAGTATACTCTTACGCGACGTACACAGACAGGCTGAAGTGCAAAGGTATCACTGAGAATCGAGTGAAAAAATCCTCTTTTTAAAACTTAACATACTGGAAAAGTCGCACTTAACAATGTAAATCTGAAACGTTACAGGCATCACGTGAAAAAGATAGGGATATTCAAGTGTGAAGAGCAATGCTTAAACATTTTTAGAAGCTCTGATTGCAGGTGTATTAGGACACGAGTCTTCTTTGAAGTGGCAGTAATGTATATAGGAAATATGTGATTGTCTCTAAGAATATTTGACGGATAGAAGCCAGTACCTTATACAGGGTGTCCCAGGAGGAAAGTCCAACATTCAGAGATGTAACAGGAACGAGCATTCGAAGCCAAAAAATCTAGTAAACTTTGGCTGCAATGTGCATAATTAAGGAGTAATAAACACTTATTCATCTTCGATATTATGAAAGACATCTCTTCTGCTACAACCTCTCCGTTTTGAGAGGTAGTAGTATGGACGAAAACAAGAAGAAGTGTCACGTTAACATGGGCTGTCGAGTATATACCTTATGAGCTATGCACACTTTTTCATCTTCTCTACTGTGAAACACGTCTCTTCTACTGAACAAATGCTCATGGCTCTTCAGACATATAGTTTACAGCCTATTACCCTACATTTTTTCTTATTTTGTTCCTTACTTCCTTCTTCCCTTACTGCGATTTTTCCTATTCTGTCACTGAATAATCTAATCAGTAGCACTGTATTTATTCGGAGTCTTCTGCAGTTCTTTGTAGAAGGTTCTAGACCCATCCTTCCTTCTTACGCTGCATACACACTTGAAATGGTTTCGTTGCCTCTTTCAGTTTCAGTCTGCCTGTGAGTATTGTTCCTCTTCCGTATGTGCAATCTTTGACCTCTTTTTCCCATCTCTTGTGGAGGAGTAATGCCATACCTTTGCTTGCTTTTGCTCGATTCCACTTTATAACATAACGTAATCACCTACATATCGTATATATTACATCTCATTTTCATTTTCGTTTCTGTGATCGCTACAGCACCGATATTCATGTTTTTAAGAACACTTGGTAGTTCTACTTTCTTTTGGGAATTTCCTCTGCCAGTCCAGGTACTTTGATGCATGGTAACAATTATTGAACTATATGAAGAAAACGTAAATGACTTACAAGTACGGCGTCCACGCGCTTTATTCAACTTGTAAACGCTACTATAGACGTTTGAAGTAAGGTTATAACATGTTCGATATGCCTGCCGTCATTGGCAATGGTGTGGCGCAGACGAATAGCAAAATTCTGCATGAACCGCTGAACATCGATGCTGTCAGTGACGTCCTGAATGGGTGTTTTCAGCTTACAAATGGCTTTGGGGTTACTGCTGTACACCGTGTCTTTAACACAGCCCCACAAAGAGGAGTCGCATGTGCTCAGTCAGATCCGGAGAATATGGAAGCCAGTCGAGAGCAATGCCAGTGACCTCTTGGTACCCAGAGCCAGAATGCGGTCCCCGAAGTGCTCCTCCAGGACATCAAACGCTCTCCAGCTTCGATGGCGTCGAGCTCCGTTTTGCATGAACCGCATCTTGTCGAAATCAGAGTCAGGGATAATGGGGATGAGCTCATGTTACAAAACCTTCACGTACCGTTCGGTAGTCACCGTTCCATCAAGGAATAGCGCACCGATTATTCTGTAACTGGACATTGCGCACCACACAGTTATACGTTGAGGGTGAAGAGACTTATCGATGGCGAAATGCGGATTCTCAATTCCCCAAATACGCCAATTTTGCTATTGACAAAAACATCAAAATGAAAGTGGGCCTCGAAGGTAAACCAAACGAAATCATACCATACTAATTCCCATCATGCCCCGCGGCCAATCGTGCAGTTTGAACGTTATCATCCAGAACTTATGATGATTTTATATCATATAGTTCAATAATTGTCACCCTGTACATTTTCGTCTGTCTTCTTTCATAGGTTGCCTTTCATCCTCTCCTGTCGCCTACATAACGTACAACTGTACGCCATGCACTGAGCAGAGGCCACACAACTCATAACTTCTTGGACCTGGATGTATGTATGATTTGTTGGCAGAACTGCTTGAATTCTTCAAGTCATCAAACTTCAGTGGACGCTTCTCGGAGTTCTGATTCCGAACAGATATACTTGGTTGAAGAGAACAGCATCAAACATCTTTACCAAAGCAGATTAAATAAAGAATTACCGTACTTGTAAACTCAAGATAATTTACGAGAAGAATGGCAAAGACTAAAGCATGAGATGTATAGGGCAGCAGGAGGTCTCGGTAAAAATAAAAATATAAGGAAGAGAAAGGGCCTACAAATTTGGGATGAGGATGTAATGAAAGTCGTTAAAGAAAAACGGGATGCATATATAAAATACTTAAGCAATCCCACAGTAAAACAGAAGCAATACTATAATGAGAGGAGAAATGTTGCTAAATGTGTAGTATGAGAAGCATATCAAGGACATTGGGATAGATTTATTTCTAACGTCGAGAGTGATTTTCACTGGAGGCAGCAAGTGGCTCATAAGGTTTTAAAAACTTTAAATACAACAGAAAAAGAGGAGACACAAATGAACGGTATTGAAGAAGAACAATGGGTAAATTTTACAAAGGATTATGGTATGATGATATAGCGCAAGAAACTGAAATCGAAACAATATATGAGAAGGATTAGATGAAACAGAGTCTGACACTGTATCATCTGCCTTAACATCACTCAAGAACAGAAAAGTGACAAGAAGAGAGGCTTAACTGTTAAAACATGGAAGAATGATGCTACATATACAACTGCTACATCCCTTAAACGAATGTTGTAGGAGCAACAGTATCCCCAAAAACAATAAGATTACTGAAGTGAAATCAGTACTTAAAAAATGGAGATAGCAGCCAGTGTAGTAATTACACGGGAATATATTTACTGGACTCAGCATACAAGATATATACTAAGATTTTAAACACAGGACTTAAAAATATAATGGAAGTAGTAATGCATCAGGAACAAATGGGATTTAGGAAAGGACGTTCTACGATAGATGCAGTTTTTATTTTATAATAGGAAAACGCAGAGAATATAATAAAGAAATACACTCTGTTTTTTATATATTAAAAAATTTTAGCAGTGTCAGTATACAGAATATTTTGGAAGATAATGGCAAATAGCGGATATCGGAAACATCTAAAAAAAGTGATATATTTATATCAGAAAACAGCTATGACTCTGGATCTCAACGGAAAAATAGCTAATGAGATACCAACTAGCAAAAGGAGTACGACAAGCCTGCTGTATCTCACCAACTCTGTTTAACATTTACATGTACGGAAAAATGAACGTATGGAAAACACAATTTCAGAAAGGTATATACCTAGACAGTAGGAGTCTTATAAATAAATTACTATATGCTGATAATACAGTGGTCGTAGCAGATAAAGACGAGGAGCTTCAGTAAAGGATTTACTTAATGAAATAAGTAAGTGGGAAATTTGACATGAAGACCTCAACAGAAAATATCTAAGTCAATGGCATTCATGGAGAAAGGATACATTAGATCGAAAACAGTGGTAGGTCAGAAGATATCAGAGCAAGTAAACCGTTTCAGTTGCCTAGGATGTAAGGTGACATATGGCTACACCACATATACAGAAATTAAGTTTAGTAGATTCAGCCTGGTATGTGGAACAATTAACAGAAACCTTAAAAATATAACTAGTAAATAAACTCAAACGGAATCCTACAAAATAGTTATAGTCTTCACCGTTCTATGGAAGTGAACCTGGGTGATTAGCAAAAAAAGAGTGTGATTAGGCTCGTAGGGATAATCTTGCTTGTGATCAAAGTACAATAAAACGAGCACAGTCAAATCATTGTGAACTTCTTTAGCCAGGTCATATTAATGACAGTATTTTGGTGGAAGTTTTAATTAAAGTTATGGGAATTGTAGACAGGGAACTTGTCAGCAGGCACAACAGAAGAAATTTCTCGAAGTACTGCGTATACCATAGGATTAAGTTCGCCCTCCATATTGCCGTAACCATGAAGTCCGATAGCCTATTAGAATAGAGACAGCCAAACTACTCGAATTAGCTTCAGTAAATGGAGCAGCAGCGCACATCCGTCGATGCGTGAAAATACTTGAACGGCTGTAATTCTCGGATGCGATGAAAAGGAAAAACTAACGAGCGCAGCAACTGTTTCCAAACGTTCGGATACGCCGTGAATATCGATTCAAGAAAGAAGAGAGGAGAAGAAGCCGGACTACTGAGCGAGCCAATGGATGAAGCAAATGCCACATCACTGCACACAGCAGTCAATAGTACCAGAAAACAACGAATATAAGTGTTGCTTGTTGCTGCAGACCATTAACAAAATGTTTACTGCTGCAGGAAAATAGTCTAAAGTGCCGCAATACGCGAAAAGTGATAGTCGTTGCAGTAGGTTAAACTAAGTACTCAAAACTGCTTGTGGCGAAAAGTGGTATTTGCGAATTTTAAACATTGCAAGGAGTTGTGTACTAAATGATAGTCGTTGCAGTAGGTTAAACTAAGTAGCCAAAGTTGCTTGTGATGGCAGACTAACGAATAACCATATTGCAGAAGAACTAAAAATGTTTAGTTTAAATGATAAAAGTCCAGATTATACAAGCAAATGGAACAAGCACCTACAAGGAATGAAGAGTAACAGACTATAAATTTTAAGTGCCAAAAAAGAAGAGATTAAGATCTCGGCAACGATGGGTACCATAACAGGCAACCACGCCTCATACCTGAAGAGAAGAAGATGATGATCATTCTTGCCATATCCCTGAAAACTGAGCATTCCTCCTGAGGCAAAAGGGATGCACTATGCAGGGGCTTTAGGAGTATATGTGTGTAAATGTACATCAAGTGTATATCAGCGTGCGTGATGTATATCGACGAAATTACACTGAATGTGTGTCGGAAAACACCTAAAATAAAATACACGCCTGTTGTTGTGTTAGAAGACTGCTAACGTCAAGTGTGGAATCATTTCGAATCTAGCTTACACTCCTACATCGAAAAGCATCGCTTAATATCAGTCAAAACAACAAAATAATGTACACTGCTTGATAAAAAAAGTGATGTACTCTGAAGGAGAGCGGGGTACGAGATGATGCTTGATGAATTGAGAGTGTATGTGATATTATTTCAGTGGCTATAAAATCGATTCAAATTTACGAAGAACTTCCCAGCATGGGCCCATTTATCAGTATGGTGTTGCATCTCCTCTGGCTTGGATGCATGCGCTGATCCGGTTGGAAAGTCTCATAAACCAAATTTATGCTCTCCTGAGATAAGCTGCTCAACTACTGTAGTAACTAATCGTTGATACCCTGGATACTTGGCACTGGGACGGATTCGACATCCAAGATGGTCCCATTCATGTTTTATCGGAAAGACATCACGGTATCTTTCAGGCCACCTTACCACGTCAACACCACGAAGGTATGTGTAATTATAGATGACCATTATCCTGATGAAATTCGGTAGCACGATACCGTCACATGAGAGATAACGCACGAGGACACAGGATTTCCGTGATGTAACGCTGTGCCGTCAGAGATCCTAAGACATTATCAGTCGTGACAATTATCACATGGGTTCCACAAAATGACGCTAGGACTACCAGCGCTGTGCCTCTTCAAGACACTGGAAGAATGGGACCTCTCCCCAGGTCACGGCCATACGAGCCAACCATGGTCTTGCAGTGTAGTGCAAAACCTGAACACAATGTGATGCCATTCATCACCTGACCATTCTTCCCGGTTGAGGCACCACTCCAAACGCTGCCCTCTGTGTTGTGGTGTTAATGGCTGCCTACGCATGGCACGGTAATTCCGTAATCTGGATGCTGCTAGCCTCTGACGAATGGTGTGGGGTGACACAAAATATTGCACGGAGTCCACTACTTGTTCTTGAATGGTAGGCGGACATGAAAATCATTTACGATGTGCATGATGCACACACAATACGGCGATCATCCCGTGTGGTCGTCAGATGATGTCGACCGGAATGTTGATGATGGTTATGCCTGCCCTCATATTTCCATGCAATACAATACTGGGTAATTGTTGTTGTTGTGGTCTTCAGTCCAGAGACTGGTTTGATGCAGCTCTCCATGCTACTCTATCCTGTGCAAGCTTCTTCATCTGCCAGTACTTACTGCAACCTACATCCTTCTGAATATGCTTAGTGTATTCATCTCTTGGTCTCCCTCTATGATTTTTACCCTCCACGCTGCCCTCCAATGCTAAATTTGTGATCCCTTGATGCCTCAGAACATGTTCTACCAATCGGTCCCTTCTTCTTCTCAAGTTGTGCCACAAACTCCTCTTCTCCCCAATTCTATTCAATACCTCCCCATTAGTTATGCGATCTACCCATCTAATCTTCAGCATTCTTCTGTAGCACCACATTTCGAAAGCTTCTATTCTCTTCTTGTCCAAACTATTTATCGTCCAAGTTTCACTTCCATACATGGCTACACTCCATACAAATACTTTCAGAAACGACTTCCTGACAGATCTATATTCGATGTTAACAAATTTCTCTTCTTCAGAAACGCTTTCCTTGCCATTCCCAGTCTACATTTTATATCCTCTCTAGTTCAACCATCATCATTTCAGGCGCTGAGAACGCTTTCTCCCACACATACGCGGAATCTCCGTGTTTTTCTCAGTGACATCTTACGCCGGCCGTTGTGACCACGCACTCCTAGGCGCTTCAGTTCGGAACCGCGCGACTGCTACGGTCGCAGGTTCGAAACCAGGCTTGGGCATGGATGTGTGTGAAGTCCTTAGATTAGTTAGGTTTAAGTAGTTCTAAGTTCTAGGGGACTGATGACCTCAGATGTTAAGTCCCATAGTGCTCAGAGCCATTTGAACCATTTTGACATCTTACGCTGTCCACACCCCTTGTGAGCACTGCAAGGGCTGCTACCAAAGGTGCACACGAACAACATTAATCTACTCTGCTGGCCGTACTGTCACACAGAATTACTACTCATCCATTATTTGGCCATTCCCAGACACCGCCTCGCTTGAAGTCCAGAAAATTTTTTTTAGGGGTCTATGTAAACAACAGCACCACAAACCAAAGGCTAGATATGTGGAGAAAGAGAGTTGATACTGCTCCTCTAGGCTGCAGACAACCTAAAGAAGAACTACCTCCCGGTGATAATGAGAGCTGGTGTACCTGGAAGTCCCTCAACAGATTACGAACTGGTTTTGGGCGGTGTAAAGGAAACTCTTGAAAAAAGGGGATGCGCTAGAGGACCCTCAACTTGTGAGTGTGGAGAGGAGCAGACGATGTCGCATCTGCACAACTACTTTCTGTGGCCGCTATCATGCACCGAAGAAGAGTTGATGGTCTTCAGTTCTAACGCCTTGGACGTTGCCCGCTTCTGGGCGAAGACAATTTAATTCAATGTCTGTTAGTCTAAACTTCAGTGTGTTTATGAATGTTCATTTATGTACAATTACTTCTAACTGTATGCTAACTGTAGTGCTTTGAACGTAGCTTACTTTTGGGCAAAAGCAAGTTAATTATAGATTTCTTTGTCCTTTTTCGTGTCTACATGTTAATGTCCATTGTCTACTTACATATTTTATAACTGTTAATTTCTGCAGCCTACGCGCCGGTGACTTGTACGGTACAAAGTTACATTGACATCCAACCATGTCTTCTGGGTGTTTCATTTTTTTTTCAGGATCAGTCTAAAAAGAAGGAGCAACGAATTGTATTGGGTCGTAAGGTGTCTCTCCCCATCCTAATAAGGAGTAATCTAATAAAGATATAAACTGAATTTGAACCAGTTCCACTTTTCACGTCATTCAGTGATATTGACAGCACAAAATGCGGATTCAGTGTCATTTCCAACAGGAAACAGGCCTACCTACACGAGCCTGAATGACACTCTAGCGCGCCTGTTGCGGAGAAGGACATTAGAACGAAGAGAGAGAGAGATGCACCCATGTCAAGTGAACACAGGCTTCCATTCACTGGCGACCGTAGAAGCTATGAATACACAATGAGGGGAAGCGTTTAGTTGTATCACCGGGCGGGTTAGGGGCTGCCGTGAAACAGCGGGACAGCAACAGAAGGGCGCCCTTTTGGGTACGTGCCCAACGCGATTACGTACGGGAGGGTAGCAGTGAATGGAGCAGGGCCGGGGTGAGGAGTCAGTGGCAGCAACATACTATCAAGTATTTCATCCTGCGTCAACATCAGAGGCGCTGCAGACCTGTGCATCTTTAAATGCTGCACTGACTGTCGGTTGTGCTGTTTTTCTACAGTGTGCGCGTGTTTCAGACTGTGTGTGTCTGGTGTTCATTCTTCGCTTTCGCACTGGTACGCGCGTGAAAGTACAATTTTGGAGAACATGCATAGGGAATTGCTTAGTTAGTTCACGCTTCCGCACACGATCACACGAACTGTCTTCACAAGTATCTATGTCGGTATTCTTAATCCACAGGCCGCGCTACAGTGCACAGTAGAGGGCACCTTCTACCAACATTAACCATTTTGTGTCCCGTTTCATTCGGTCATGGAACGACGGAAAGAATCACCGTCTATCCCTTCATAAATAAAGGATCAGCCTATAGGACTGTCATGCTGTGGACGTCGTTTTGATTCTCGTTCTGCATAGGATTTTTTCTTGGTAGGGGGATTGATATACCGCCTCATGTGGTCAGTTGGGCAGACGCTTGAATGAGAAATAGAGGCTGTAACGTTTGTATAGCTGACAACAGATGGGTGACTGATGTGCTGACCATATACTCCTTCATATCGCGTCGTGCGATGTCGGTGGCAGAGGACGATATGGCGGCCAATCAGCATCTAGACGTCTTCAAGGGTCTGATCACCGAGCTAGTTACCTATATGGATCAGTATGTACCCATAAGACATATCGAAGGAATGTGGCAGAGAGCCTATTGTTTTTGACGTTAGAGCTGTATTCTAAAGCAGGCGGCTGCCAACATCTATCAGGCTGTATCAGTTTAGTTTTTCTTGTGCCTCCCATAAATTATTACAAAATGAAACAACCAGAAGGGCACGGGGAAACGAAATGAGACGGCCATGGCCGACTGCTTCGCCGAACTTTTCCTGTTCGAGCAAATAAAATTCTGGTTATTGAAGCAGGGAACAACAATTTTATCCACCGTAAGGTTAATCAATAACGCCCACTAAGAATGCACAGAAGATAAAACCCAAAGAAACAATTTGCTATTCTTTAACCAAAGCGCACACTGTACAACGAATCTTACTTCAAAAAGTCGACCTATGCTATCTCTTCTACCATTCTGCAACTAAGCACATCTGAAACATCCAAATAGAGTCAGAGGACAATTTTCTATCTACCGGTAATGTTGTTTGTGGCCTGCTTTACCAGGAACACAAAGCTGACAAAAGTGATGCGATTTTTTGCAAAAAGTGATATTGGCCCTTGTAACACCAATATCGATTGCAAGTAGTTTATACTGGGTAATTGTGTTATGTAACTATGAAGTGGTTGTTCTTTACTAATGAAGGTCATTGAATTGTCAGAAAGAAAGTGGAAGTTTGTAATATACGTATTATGGAAACTAAAATAATGTTTAAAAATAATGAAACTTTATAAAATATTCATGTTCAGAAAAAGAAATTGTACTTTGAATGCTGGTTCATGCTTAGCGAATTTGTATTGTAGGTATAAAAGGTGTAGGGAACCCTCTCCGCTACAGAAGTGGCCTGGCGCACGTTAAAAGGTGTTTTTGGCGGTCGATTTGGGCGGCTACTAGGTAGGCAGGCTAGGCAGTCAGTGGCTAGCCGTTGTACGGTTAACGTCGAGGGGTCAAGTGAGGCATTTGAAAACCAATTTATGTTGAAAGTGCCTCGAATGTGGTTTCGGCTGTCGTATGGTGCTCTTGTTATTATGGAATGGCTCTAAAACGAGGATAATACGTCGCCAAGGAGAATTTATAAAGAGCGTTCAACATCAAGTGTGTGAGACCAGATAGCAGCCACGTGCTTGCCACCACTATTGCGCCACTGCTGCGCCAACGTCAGGAATTCAGGTATGTATCATAGTATGAACCAGTATGTTTGTGTGAGTGTTTTTCAATAATAATTCCAGTGATATAACTAGGTGTTTGAACCTTAAAATTGCCCTGATCATGAAACCAATGCAGAGACCTGTCCTAAATGAGCAGAAACCGAGTATCCTGTTTCTAATTAATTAATGGTTTGCTTCTGTACTAAATGTATTTAATTTCAGTGGCAAAGTGTGTAGTGTTACCGTAGAAGTATTTGCTTCACAGGTAATGGATAAGGCACACAAATTGAACCTATATGAAAAGTAATTTTGTCATGATTATTACCATGTGCTAATTTCTGAAATTAATTGAACTTAATATTTGATTACTTCCTTTAAAGTATGAACATCTAAATTATTTCAAGTGGGGTAAGAAATCAATATTAGCAAATTGCAATTTTTTTCTGAAATAGTCACATAAATTGTCTGTAAAGACAGTTCCAATTTATGGGTCCCCACTACATGCTTTTCTATTATAAGAAAGATAAACCCAATACTGCTTTCGCTAAAGAAATCTGAAGCATTTTCATAAAAGTGTGAGTATAAAAAAGTGTCTGTGTAATGTTATTTAGTATCATTTGTGGTGTCTGATGCTAGTTAAACTAGGACTCTTGTCACGCCCAATAATCTTGTGAGATTTTTTGTAACATCTTAGTGCTGAGCTAGCTATTGACGGCAACAGTAACTATTATTTCTATGAGTGAAATAACTTTTAAATTCCCTAGGATAGCTGATTTGAGTAAATAGTAATTACTGCTACCCACTACTCAGTTCATCCGGTAGTCGTGTGTATTCATTGCACTAGTTAAAAGGAGTATTAATGAAAGTCAATTTAGTAACTCATGTTCATGTTTCTTGAAACATAATGTTTCAAATTATGATGCCTAATTAGGCTGGCGACCGTTTGTTATTTAATTTGTATGAATTTCATTATTCCCAAAATAAAGCCTTTCAGTTTCCTATTAATTGCCATAGATACGAAATTAATGTTCGATACCCTCTATTCATTAGGCAAGCACACGGTCAAACATTTCAAAATACCTCTTAGAGGATAACGCTAGCTTTCAGGCGAGTGTCATACTTAGCACTAACTTTCAGTCTCTTACTCCGAATACTTTCTTCGTGATTCGCCTGCCTAAATAAGGGGTTGATGTGAGATGGAAACTCATTTTCAACAAAAAGAATCGAAGCTGTCGACATAGACGGCATGTGGTCAACAAGGACAGCCGAATTAACTTAGACACAGATTAACAGTATCGAAGAATGGGACAGAGTGCTTTATTCCCACGTTCCAGATGTAGACTAATTACGTTTAGTACACATGTGTTGATAACATCTCATATCTACTGCACACCGTGACAAAAGCATTTGGAAACAAGGAAAATCTCGTGCTTGATACGAAACTCATGAAGCGTATTTTCGTTTAAGACATATATTCATAAATGTAATGAATAACTTATGAAATATTGTGACACATAATACAGAGGTAATTTTATGAATCGAGATTCCAGACGCTCTCTGCCTGAAGTTGTCTGAGACTTGCCCTTGTGCGACGATCAAAGTGTAACTGAGCCCCGTTGTTCTGAGACCAGAAACTAGACCCCTGTAACAAGGGAATTTCTTCCAGAAGTTCAGACAAGCCACAGTCCAAATGTTCAAATACCATGCACCGTTCAAACTATCTGGCAAGATGTGTGGTCCTATGGGGCTAACTTCAAGAATTCCTATCCAGATGATTATCTGAGAGGGAAATTGTAATGTACTTTTCAATATTGTTGTAATCTTAATCCATGTGGACAACCAGTGATGTTCGACGAAGGTTTGAAACCATAAATAGTGGGTAATCAGAGACTGTATAAGGAATATCAAGTGACTGAAAATCACCATGAAAGGCATGCTGGTTGTCTACGTCCGTGAAGTGGTGCATGTATCGAACAGCCATTCGCCTAGATGACGGTATATTCGGACACTATCACCGACCTGTTGTAACAAGAATAATACCCACTGCAATTGCAATTAACAAAGTCATTGGATCATATGGGAACATGCAGGTGTCGTCTGCGTGGAGCCCCAAGTTCAACAATGAGCAGTGAACGGTCAGCTCCGAAATCCTTGTGCTTGCAACAGCTTTTTACTCTATTGTCAGATCTGCTACGGATCGCCGCGTATCATGCTTTAAAGAGCAAGGAAACCTACGAGCGCCTTGTTTTATGACGAATCATGGGCGTCCAACAATTTCTCGCCTACTCATGATGTATCGTCGTCCTTCAGTCAATTACCCTTATCCACGTTCCTAGTCGCTGGGTCAAACAATCTGCCCCTCGTCAAAGTCGTTTATGTCAGTGAATTTCTGCATTTGTGGCCTGTCTGGTCTCTAAAATGGTTTGACATTCGTCTCCGCTTGCTTTCCTTGCTGCGCTGTGTAGCTGCAGTGCCACCAGCTGGCGTTCTGTCTCGCGGCGAGCAGTTGTCGTAATGAAATTAAAAGTTTCTGGGTTGTTACATGCGTCATATTTCTTCGAATAGTCGATGTTTCACTCCTTTTCTGTGATCTTTTTCAGGATCTTGTGGTGTCCATTGTAAACTGTGCAATCTACAGTGGGCACCACAAGATACGTAAGAAGATCGAAGCAGAGGGGCCGAAACATCGATTGTTTGAAGAAATGTGACGCGTCTTAACAAACCAGAAGATTTTAACATCAGTGACAACAGCCACGAAAGCCTGCAGACTTACATAATCTGTCATAACGTTTTGGTCATCAAAGTATTTAGCAAGATAATACATGGTACTCGCTCACTGATAGGTGGTAGGGATGTGGCTTACTAGTAGACATGAGAAATATTTCTGCTGTACGTCCAGTAAGTGTCCTGGTACGTCGATAGTCTGTTGCTGTTTACAATCATACATGTGGCATCTCTGAGTGCTTCTTCTCTCTCTCTCTCTCTCTCTCTCTCTCTCTATATATATATATATATATATATATATATATATATATATATATATATATAATGAAGAGCCAGAGAAATTGGTACACCTGCCTAATACCGTGTAGGGTCACCGCGAGCACGCAAAAGCGCCGTACCACGACGTGGCATGGACTCGACTAATGTCTGAAGTAGTGCTCGAGGGAACTAAATCCTGCAGGGCTGTCCATAATCCGTAAGAGTACGAGGTGGTGAAGATCTCTCCTGCACAGCAAGTTGCAAGGCATCCTGGATATGCTCAATAATGTTCATGTCTGGGTAGTTTGGTGGCCAGCAGAAGTGTGTAAGCTTAAAAGAGTGTTCCTGGAACAACTATGTAGCAATTTTGGACGTGTGGGGTGTCGCATTGTCCTGCTGGAATCGCCCAAGTCCTTCGGAATGCACAATGGACAGGAATGGATGCATGTGATCAGACAGGGACCTTACGTACGTGTCACCTGTCAGAGTCGTATATAGACATATCAAGAGTTCCATATCACTCCAATTGCACCCCCCCCCCCCCACACCATCACAGAGTCTCCTCCCGCTTGAATACTTCCCTGCTGACATGAAGGGTGCATGGATTCATGAGGTTGTCTCCGTACCCGTATACGTCCATCCGCTGGACACTATTTGAAACAAGACTCGTCCGACCAGGCAACATATTTCCAGTCATGAACAGTTCAATATCGGTGTTGACGAGCCCAGGTGAGGCGTAACGTTTACCGTCGTGTAGTCATCAAGGTTACATGGGTGAGCCTTCGGCTCCGAAAGCTCATATCGATGGTGTTTCGTTGAATGGTTCACACGCAGACACTTGTAGATGGCCCAGCATTGAAATCAGCAACAATTAGAGGAAGGGTTATACTCCTGTGACGTTGAACGATACTTTTCAATCGTCTTTGCTCTCGTTTCTGCAGGATCTTTTTCCCGTCACAGCGATGTCGGAGATATTACGTTTCACCTGATTCCTGATATTCAGGTACACTCGTGAAATGGTCGTATGGGAAAATACCCACTCCATCGCTACCTCAGAGATGGTGTGTCCCATCGTTCGTGCGCCGACTATAACACTACGTTCCAACTACTTAAATCTTGAGAACCTTCCACTGTAGCAGCAATAACCGATCTAACAACTGCGCCAGACACCTGTTGTCTTACATAGGCGTTGCCGAGCGCAGCGCCGTATTCTGCCCGTTCGCATACTTCTGTATTTCAATACGTAAGCTTATACCGGTTTCTTTGGCACTTCAGTGTATATAAAGCTGAGTGTACGTGTGCGTGAAAACTCCTTCCATGCATGTAGACTGAATTGGGTCAAATGTGAGAACAAACTCCTTGCCCCAAGAGGACGACCTACATGGAGAGGGGGGGGGGGGTTATAATGTTCAAGCTCTAATATTTATGAAGATACACGAATATGTTTATTTTCAAGTCCTTGTTGTATATGCTGCCCTGCATGTCATGTGGGTTGCGTGGGAATAGTATCAACCTGCCTTATCGACCCACTTTGCAGGGAAGCCTACACTTCTTGGGAAAAAAGTTTCCTTGCCCTTGTCACATAGTCTGTGCTGCACGAGAAGTGTGATGTGGGAATAATACCAGCCTGCCTTACCAGCCTCTTTTACAGAGGCTACACACGTGGATGGGCATGCCTGGGAGATGGCTGAGATGGATAGAGGAGATGATAGAAAGTGGGGCAGAAGGGGATGGGTATGGAGAAAGGGGCAGGAGGAAATGTAAAAAGAGAGAGGAGAAACTGGACAGAGGGAGAGCGGGTGGAGCAGATGAACAGAGAGAATGGAGGTCGAGATGGACAGAGAGATGGGGGAAATGGACAGAAAGAGGGGACGGAAGAGGAGATGGGCTGAGAGATGGAAGGATGAGATGGACAGATAGGGAGGCGATGAGGTGATGGGCAGAGAGACAGGAGGAGATGGACCAAGAGATGTGTGCATTATATGTGATATTCATGTATGCAGGCGAAGCCATTCGTAAAAGCTAGTATGTGATAAACCAAAGGACGATAACTAATGTTAAGCACACACCTTGCTACCAAAATAGACATCATATCTCAGCAGTGGATTAGAAACTAGCTTTGAACTTGATGTGTCAGTTTAATAAAGGAATAGCGAAGAAACCAACGTGGCAAACTGCTCGTTGGCTTCTGTCTCGGGTACTTCGGCTGACGTTTGATGATTTTTCTGACGTTCCTTATCCCGTCCGTCAGGGGCTATTTTGTTGCCTAGAAAGGAAGAATCAGCAATGTTCCATGACATAAGGGTTCAAAAGACAATAGAAACCACCTCATTAAAGACAAGTATTGTGTATTCACAGGACACGTCGCCTGTAATTGAAAAGTCTCATGATGACCTCTCCACTGACAAAAGATTCTGGACTAGTCTCCCATTTCGATCACCGGGAGTAGACTGCCAAGCGGGTGGCGAAAAAGAGGAAAGAATTGAAAAACCAATGAAAGGATAACGTTCTATGAGTCGCACTGTCGAGTGTTAGAAGTTTGAACTTGGTAGCGAAACTAGAAACCTTCGATTACAACAGCGGGTTCCATGGAAGCCCAAGTGAGTAGTATAATACTGCCCTCGGCAGCCTAGTCAATCTGGATATAGTGGGGACCAGGGAAGTGAAAGGAAAAGAAGACCAAGATTTCTGGTCAGATGAGTGTAGTTTAAAATGAACAGCAGCGGAAAATGGTATAACGGGAGTAGGATTCGTCTTGAATAGAAAGGTGGGCTGAAAGTGAGTTACTGCGAACAGTTCAGTAATAGGGTTCTTTTCATCAGAATCGACAGCAAACCAACACCGAAAACAATAGTTCAGGTATAAATTCCGACGTCGCAAGCCGAAAATGAAGATGTAGAGAAAGTAAATGAGGATACTGAACAGATAATTCAGTACCTAAAGAGAGATGAACATCTAATACGCATGGGGGATTGGAATGCGGTTGTAGGGGAAGGAGTAGAAGAAAGGTTTACGGTTCAATATGGACTTGGTACTAAGAGTGATAGAAGAGGAAGGCTAATTGAATTCTACAATAAATTTCAGGTAGTAATAGCGAATACTCTATTCAAGAATCACAAAAGGCGGAGATATTTTTGAAAAACGCGGGGAGATACGGGAAGATTTCAGTTAAATTACATCATGATCAGTCAAAGATTCAGAAAGCAGGTACTTGATTGTAAGGCATACTGGGATAAGGAACAGCTTAGTAGGCAGTTCAGTTGAAGAGGAATGGACATCTGTCTAAAGGGATATCACAAGAGCTGGAAAGAAAACAGGTACAAAGAAGGCAACTGCGAAGAAAACATGGATTACACAAGAGATATTTCAGTTGATCGTTGAAAGAAGAATGTAGAAAGATATTCTGAAAAATTCTGGAGTATCGAAATACAAGTGACTTAGGAGTGAAACAAATAGGAAGTGCAGGAAAACTTAGACGAATTGGCTGCTTGAAAAATGTGAAGAAATCGAAAAAGAATCAGTATAGTAAGGACTGACTCGGCATATAGAAAAGTCAAAACAACCTTTCGTGAAATTAAACGCAATGGTGGTAACATTAAGAGTGCAATGCGACTCCACTTTTAACTGCAGAGGAGAGAGCAGATAGGCGGAAAGACAACATTGAAGGCCTCTATGAGGGGGAAGCCTTGTTCGATGACGTGATAGAAGAACAAGCAGGAGACGCCAGGGAAGAGATAGAGCTTCCAGTATTAGAATCGGAATATAAAAAACATTGGAAGACTTACGACAGCATAAGGCAGGAGAGATAGATAACGTCCCATCAGAATTTCTAAAATCATTGGGGGAAGTGGCAACAAATCGACTATTCACATTGGTGTGTAGAATACATAAGTTTGGTGATATACCACATGACTTTAGGAAAAACATTATCCACTCAATACTGAAGACTGCAAGAGCCGACAAGTGCGAGAATTATCGCACAATCACCCTATTAACCCAGGCATCCGTTACTGACCAGATAAAATACAGAAGAATAGAAAATAAAATTGAGGATATGTTAGATGACGATCAGTTTGGCTTTAGGAAAGGTAAAGCCACCAGAGAGGCAATTATGACGTTGCGGGTGATAATGGAAGCGAGATCAAAGAAAAATCGGGACACTTTCATAGGATTTGTCGCCCTGGAAAATCCGTTCGACAATGTAAAATGAGGCAAGATGTTAGAAATACTGAGAAAAATAGGGATAAGCTATTGGGGAAGGTGGGTAATATACAATTTATGCAAGAACTAAGAGGTAACAATAACAGTGGGAGGGGAAGAACGAAGTGATCGGATGAAAAAAGGTGTAAGACAGGGTCGAAATCTTTCGCCCCTGCTTTTCAATCTGTAATTCGAAGAAGCAATTACGGTGATAAAGAAAGGTTCAAGAGTGGAATTAATATTCAAGATGAAACAATATCAATGATAAGATTCGCTGATGACGTTGCTATTCTCAGTGAAAGTGAATTACAGGATGTGCTGAATGGAATGAAGACTCTAATGATTACAGAATTTTGACTGACAGTAAATCGAAGAAAGACGAAAGTAATGAGAAAGAGCAGAAATGAGAACGGCGAGTAACTTAACATCAAGGTTGCTGGACACGAGGTACGTGAAGTTAGGGAATTCTGTTACAGAGACAGTAAAATCTTACCCATGATGGACGAAGCATAGGGGACATCAAAAGGAGACTGGCACTGGCAAAGAGGGCATCCCTGGACAATAGAAATCTACTAGTGTCGAACATAGGCCTTCATTTGGGGAATAAATTTCTGAGAATGTACGTTTGGAGTACAGCATTGTATTGTATTGAAACATGGGCTGTGGGGAAACCAGAAAGGAAGAGAATCAAAGAATTTGAGAATGTTGAAAATTAGGTGGACAGGTAAAACAAGGAATGAAGAGGTTCTCCGGAGAGTCAGCAGGGAAGGAATACATTGAAGACAATGACTATAAGAAGGAACAGAATGGTAGAACGTCTGTTAAGTGATCACGGAACACCTTCCATGGTACTAGAGGCAGCTGTAGAAGGTAAAAGCTCTAGAGAAAAACAGTGTTGAAATACAATCAGCAAATTACTGAGGACGTGGGTTGCAAGTGCTACTCTGAGATGAAGAGGTCGGCACAGGAGAGGAATTCGTGAATTCGTGGGAGACAGCATCAAACCAAAAAAAAGTAGCAGAATTCCTCAACTTCATCTACTTCGTGATCAGCAATTGTGATGTTAAATCTGTCCTGTTCTCATTTTTCACCAGCGAGTCTTGTCATTGATGGCTACATCGCTGCCTTACACTTTTTTTTTAAAATCCGAGCACTTCGTTCTTAAACTCCTACTCTTATTGTTCCTTCTTGGTTCTTGTACATATAGTGTATTATACGTCTTTTCCTGTAGCTTCACCCTATTTTTCTCAGAATTGGAACTTCTTGTCTCATTTTACACTGTCGAGCGCTTTTTCCAGATCGACAGATCCTATGAACGTGTCTTGATTTTTCTTCAGTCTTGCTTGCATTATCAACCGCAACGACAGAACTGCCTCTCAGGTAACTTTACATTTCATAAAGCCAAACTGATCGCCATGTAACAGATCCTTAATTGTCTTTTCCATTATTCTATATATCATTCTTTTCAGTAAATTGAATGTATGAGTCGTTAAACTGATGGTCCGATTATTTTCTCACTAGTCGCTCTTGCATTCTTCGGAAGAATTGTGTGGATGACGCTTCTGCGAACGTATGACAGTATATCGCCTGTCTCACACGTTCTAAAAACCAACGTGAATCACACAAAGCGGTTAATAACAGGTTGTATTCCGGCAGCATCACGTCCCGTGGATCCACGAAACCAAGCACCGTATGCTCGTCTCGATCGAAACCGGTCCCTCATGTTGACAGCAAGCACTGCTACCCAAACCGCACACTCTTGCAGAGTGCCTCCGCTGCTTCGCTGTACGAACTTCCGGTCCGCGGTTCTGGCGCTGCAGTTCGGAACCGCGGGACTGCTACGGTCGCAGGTTCGAATCCTGCCTCGGGCATGGGTGTGTGTGATGTCCTTAGGTTAGTTAGGTTTAAGTAGTTCTAAGTTCTAGGGGACTTATGACCTAAGATGTTGAGTCCCATCGTGCTCAGAGCCATTTTTTTGAACTTCCGGTCCACCTCATCCAGATGGATGCCCTCTTACAGTGACTGTCATGTCTCCTTGATGGCCATCTTCATGCACACACTTCCCCGCTGAGTCCCTCTCAGGTAACGATAGCGGCCATCCCATCCTCGTAATAGGACGGACAACTATTATGGTCTTAATATGCCTATGATGCCAGGACATATGCCAAGCAGAGGGGCGTGCGTCCCACGATCCTTCGCCGCACTCGTTGACCGCTGCTCTCCCTGGCCTCCGGCACTGGTAGCTAGTTAATGTTGCCAGACCGCTACCGTACACTCGATTACACCCCTGCTGGTGCTCCTTCTGTAGACAACGGCGAACCCCTGACGCAGCCTCGCTGGAACATGAGCAAGTCCCTCCACTGACGATGGCGGATCACGCAGCTGACGTGGTCACTTCGGCTGGGTAATTCCGCCTCTTCTTGCTGTGTCATCCGAAGTTTCCACACCTCGGCATGTCACTGTGACCAGCTACCCTGCTAATGGCGGCGTGCACTGCCGTGGAGACCGGCGCTGGCGCCAACTGCCAAGAAGGACGGAAATCTTGTAGTTCGCTGGAGCAACGAAGGAAACTAGACACCTGGAAAACAGCGCAGGTCATAACGTTTGGTCATAGGACAGATCGATATAGTTATAAATCAGTATCGTTGACGTTATCTATTGTGGAATTACAAAGTTTTTTGAAATCGAAAATCTCGTCTATAAAAAATCAACATGGATTCCAGAAATAGAAATCATGAGAAACCTAGCTCGCTCTGTTTCGCCAGGAGATCCATAGTACTGTAGGCAACAGCACTGAGGTTGGTCTCATTTTTCTTGACTTCCGGAAGGCATTTGACACCGTCCTGCACTGCCGTCTAGTGAAAAAATACAAGCTTACCGAGTGTCGAACCAGATTTGTAGCTGGATTCCCTTCAGGTAGAGCTCAACATGGCGATCTTAATGCAACAAAATCTACGGAGGTAAAGGTAATTTCCGGACTACTCCAAGGAAGTGTCGCAGGACCATTACTGCTTAAAAATGTATATAAATGGGCGTCGGAATCTCTTTAACTTAGTTCACAGATGATGCGGTTATTTGTAAGAAAGTAACAACACCAGAAGACAGTACTGATTTGCAGTATGACCAACAGAGGTCTGATGAATGGTGCACGGACTATCAGTTGATCTTCAACGCAAATAAATGTAACATATTGAGCAAACACTACACATCCACCACTTTACAACTACATTATCGACTAAAAATTGCTGGAAACTGTGTCTACCATAAAACATCCCAGAGTAACGATACAGACCGATGGTAACTGCAATTCATAGGTAGAACGTTAAGGAAATGTAGCTCATCCACGAAAGAAGTGGCTTACAAGGCGCTTCTTCGACCTTTTCTTGGGTAATGTTTATCGGTCTGGGACCCTCACCAGATAGGACTGCTAGAACATGTGCCGAAGATCCAACGAAGAGCAGTGCGTTTCGTCACGGTATCGTTTAATCGGCGCGAGAGAGTTACAGAGATGCTCAACAAACTACAGAGGTAGACGCCACAAGAAAGCTCTTGCGCCTCACGGAGAGGTTTACTAGTGAAATTTCGTGAAGAATTGCACAACATGTTACTTCGTTCCCTAACTCGCGAAATGATCACCATGAAAAAATTCGAGACTTTAGAGCTAATACAAAGGCTTACCGACAATAATTCTTCCCATGCGCCGTTCGCGAGAAGAACAGCGAAGGGGGCATCAGTTAGTGGTACCAGGGGTATCCCCCGCCACAGATAGTCAGGTGGCTCGCACAGTACTGAAGTAGATGTAGTGATGATTGTGGCATGAATATCTAATTCACGGCATAGTGGGGCCAGTCTGCGTGCAAACCTTTGCCGGAATTCGAATGTTGTCCTCTGTCTGTTCGTCGGAGTCAATTTAACAATCCTTTTGTATGCAGACCTTCTGGAAGGACACTTACCACACTGTTGTCAAAGCTGCATCTCCTCACAAACTCTCTGTACGGTCTTATGGCATGATATCCGCATGTACCTTATGTCCACGTTTTGACCCCTCTCAAAGTCCGCAAGGTATTGATAAGCTCCACGTGCCCGTCCTTTGGTCATGCTGTGTCGCAGTCTCCACCTGAAAACTTACAGCAACGTCAGACACATCCAATAGCCGTCGTTACTCACACCATTATTTATCTATGGGACTGGATCTTTTCTGTACTGAAAATGAACTTGCCGGCTGCTGTGACCGAGCGGTTCTAGGCGCTTCAGTCCGGAACCGCGCGACCGCCACGGTCGCAGGTTCGAATCCTGCCTTGGGTATGGACGTGTGTGATGTCCTTAGGTTAGTTAGATTTAAGTAGTTTTAAGTTCTAGTGGACTGTGTAACAATAACAACGCTGTGCTATGGTACATATAAATAATATCTTTTTCTTCTGATTTTTCGTTAAACTTGAGTAATTGATGTTCTGATTTCATTTGTGTTCTTGTTTCATGCCATTGTGTTAAGAAAACTGTAAACAATTTTCAATGTGAATATTAATGTTTATGTCAAATTTCAAGCAATATTGTAATAGAATTTAAAGGTAACAAATGTTGAAACTGTTGTAACATGTTTAAAATTGTAACTGTGCTTCTGGTCCATACGTAGGCAATGTATTAGGATATGTAGAATGCAAAACCTCGGGTGAATACCCTGTCTGTAGGGGAGCGGTAAAAGGTGGATGGCAGGCGAGCGCGGGAAAAATGCGCACGGGCGCTGCACGGCATAACGGGCTCAGCAGTAGTAGTTGGAGTTTGGCATTGGTCTGAGCAACACGTTCTGGAACGAGGAGGCTCTCCTGGAAGACGTAGTTTCATTGAGCGTCGGGTGTGCTGTTCCAACGCCCATACATCATGGAAAAATTCCATAGGCACTAAATTGAAAAGTATTGCGACGCTAAGAAGAAGTACAGTGCCGATACATCAAGAGCCATAGCTGTGATTGTACGTGTGCTCCGTGCCTCGCCATCTCGCCGCCTGCCAACCGCCGCATCCATACAGACAGGTTGAAACTTTTAGTACTGTATTCGTATGGACCAGTGTTACTTTTGTTCCATACTGTTCAATAACAACTTAAATTTTACCAGAACTGTCCTATCATTTAATTATCCTCACAACTAACTTAGATAGGGTCCTTTCCAAATGTTGTGCAATCCGAGTGTCCCGAAATGGAAAATTAAAGTTTGTGTTAATAATAATTACCTGCAGACCTAGCTATGTTAGAATGATGTTTAAAGAACTGTCTTGTTAATGAACTAGTTAATGAATAACGGAGGTCTGACAAAGTTGGAAGATAATTTTGATATTGATTTAGTAATGGAGTTTAATTATTTCGAGACAGATATAATGGTATTTAAATGAGTAGGAAATAAGATGAAAAGAGTAGTAACTCATATATTGGAAATCTTGAGCATAATAATTTCAGTAATAAATTTTTTTATACAGTGATCATAACAGTTTCAAGGTCCCCCCCCCCCCTTTATTATTCATTTGAATTCTGAAGTGTTCTAAACTGATTTGACCAGCTAAGTTAAAGTCACTATAAAGGCCAAAATTTATCAGTATTTTATCAATGTCAAAATTGATATTGCGTGTATGATTCGAAAGTGCTATTTCTAGGGTAACCTACGCCCGATTTTAATCAGATCAATAGACAGTACGAAGTTTTGTAGTAAACATTATAGTGTAGTGTTATGTATTTATGGTTTATCCATATCAGTACAGAAAGTGAAATTATCAGTTCAATAGATTTTCTGGTTCTAAAATTTACCATATTATGCAGTGTTACTACGTGTTGTTTTGCATGAATATACACCAACTTGTACAGGAAAGAAACTCAGTTAATGCCTAATTAGGCTGGCGACCGTATTATTAACAAATTGGTAGCATCTGCTGTGTTGCTTTTTGTCCGTCCTAACGTGTAGTTGCATTTCGGACTTATTTGACGTATCATTGTTATTACAGAGTGGGTGTAAGTCTGATTTGCTTCCATTCAGGTACACGCGGTCAATATCTATACAAAAATCCTTTCTCATAAGGTGAAGCCCGTCAACTTACCATAGTACAGGCTCTAAGGAGTATCGTGTGCCCCGCGCGCACGTTACAACTGATGACCTCAGATGTTAAGTCACATAGTGCTCAGAGCCATTTGAACCATTTTTGAAAATGAACTCGCGTAAGGATGAAATTTTAGTCAACATATCCAACTGGCGAATCAGCTTTGTATCTCTCGTTAAAAGTATTCATGGTTCAACAATTTTCATTTTCGTCGCTGTGTAAGATTCAGAGATCTGCTCTTTTTGAAAATGAACTTGCGTAAGAATGACAATTTAGTTAACATATCCAACTGGAAAATCAGCTTCGTAGCGCTAGTTAAAAGTATTCATTGTGCAGCAGTTTTCATTTTCGTCGTTGTGTAAGGTTCGGAGATCTGCTCTTTTTAATTCACTAACGTTCCTACTTTCAGCCCCAAAACTAAATCGTGCATTAAGAACTGATTTAAACTATGAGTTGGCAACAATGATTAGTTGCTGGTCTAAATTAACATATGAAAGAATGATTACGTTCATACTAAGAATGATGGGTAAACTGTTATGATAAATACCCTTCGTCCAGTCTCATTATTTGGAATTTTTCGACCCAGTAGCGGTGCTGTGAGATAGTAAAAGAGCCGTGAGTTTCTGTTGAGATTTCTCACACTTGCCTTTGCAGGAGTGGGCTTCAGTTTCATTACACTAAGAGACGTGGGTCGCAGCTACAAGAAGGTGCATCTATACAGAGGACGTCTCGCAGCAGCTTACACCAGCACCCATAGTTAATGATTATAACTATCATAACGCGTTTACTTGGCAAAAGACTGTTTCAGAGCGCCATCGTAGCAACTCATTTATTATGTTCCTTGGTTAGAACACGACCATTCCAACTTTTAGAAGGTGACGTAAGGCAGATTTTCAGAGGATTAATTTCTTACATGTGTGATTTATCATGCCCGAAATGAAAACTTTATGACAAACTAAGAAGGATGAGAACAGTTTTCCTCCAAAGCTCTTTCCCATTGAGTCACCTGAGCCAATTTCGTGAAACTGTACGTCCCAGTATTTCGCCGCGCAAAGCTTTCTTGCACGCTCTGATGAACCATAAGGAGACAGGACATGGCAAAAATGTCATTCTGCAGTGCGCGCGGTCTGAAATGTATGCTCCAGAAGAATAACATTCTGTGGAAGTTCAACAGATAGAGTATCTAGCAGTGAGAACATTTAAACAGCGGCTGCTGGAGTGTGCAGGTGCTTCGGTCCTGTCATTGACGAATATCTAGGTTAGAATCCTGAGCTGGCAAATAGATAATCTGGAATATCAATTTCAGTGCAGACTCAAATAAAAAATTCTGAAACACGTGCTATTTTTTGTTTATAAGAACACAACTATTAAGTTATGTAGCACAGACTTCATTCTTTCGTTCTTAAGTTGCCCACAAAAAAAGTAAAATAAGGGATTATCGGTCTGGATAGACGGTGGCAGAATCATTAACAGTGTTGAATATGTGTAAGTGAAACAGTTCATAATTTCCCAATGGCAATCCCGTCCACTGTAAACGCGAACATCCACAGCCAGCAGCTTCCCCTACTGGCCACGGTGTATGCAAACCGCCCTATTGTACTGTGATACAGGTAATCTGCTTCACCAGCAGCAGGTGCAGGAATACGACTTCCTAACTGCTAATGATTTAAACAATCAATTCGCCACAACTGTAACAGTTTTTCAGCGTATCACAACGCGAGTAAGAAATTTATTCGCATTTTCACGTGTTGTGGAAGTTCAAGTAACTTTTTAATATTATACCTGCATGTGTGCTGTCGTGCCTCTTTCACTGCATTCGTCTTCTTACTTTCTGAATTCAACAAGAAAAAGTCTGGGTTTTCGGGCAATATTTTTGTAGTTCAACTTATATGTATTGTTCAGAAATTCACATTCACGCAACATATCGTTAATACTGTCTGGCAACGTTAGTTAATATTATACAAAGGAGTTACCACGGTACTGCTCGCCAAATAATCAGGATGCAGTGAAAGATACTCTGGTTAATGGATTCCAGTTTTCTTTTTATTTTTGTTACCCTTTCGCTAGGATCAGTGTAGCGGGACACGATACGGACTTCGGCGTGCAGCGAACTAAAGAAATGTTTTAAGAGAAATACAGATCTCAGCCGCAACTGGGCATTGAATTAAATTCAGTGGCAACAAATGAAAATTTGTATGGAACTGGGGCTCGAATACAGATATCCCATCTTACACGAGTGGTCGCCTTAACCGCTTCGGGAATCCGGACACGCCTTCCGTCCAACCCACATTCTCAACTTGACGCACACTACAAATTAAGCGTCCATCGTCTCATATCCTCTTTGCTCGCTGATTCCTGCAAGAGTTCGGGCATAGTTTGCATCCGCAAGAAACTTATCATTACCGTTAAGTCGCACATGTGTTATTACGTGTATGGTGTCTGTTCTGTAGGACATGTCCAACAGAGCAGTCACCACACATATAATGAAATCTAAATGTTATCTGTTATCCCCCCCATGAACCATGGACCTTGCCGTTGGTGGGGAGGCTTGCGTGCCTCAGCGATACAGATGGCCGTACCGTAGGTGCAACCACAACGGAGGGGTATCTGTTGAGAGGCCAGACAAACATGTGGTTCCTGAAGAGGGGCAGCAGCCTTTTCAGTAGTTGCAGGGGCAACAGTCTGGATGATTGACTGATCTGGCCTTGTAACATTAACCAAAACGGCCTTGCTGTGCTGGTACTGCGAACGGCTGAAAGCAAGGGGAAACTACAGCCGTAATTTTTCCCGAGGACATGCAGCTCTACTGTATGATTAAATGATGATGGCGTCCTCTTGGGTAAAATATTCCGGAGGTAAAATAGTCCCCCATTCGGATCTCCGGGCGGGGACTACTCAAGAGGACGTCGTTATCAGGAGAAAGAAAACTGGCGTTCTACGGATCGGAGCGTGGAATGTCAGATCACTTAATCGGGCAGGTAGGTTAGAAAATTTAAAAAGGGAGATGGATAGGTTAAAGTTAGATATAGTGGGAATTAGTGAAGTTCGGTGGCAGGAGGAACAAGACTTTTGGTCAGGTGGTTACAGGGTTATAAATACAAAATCAAATAGGGGTAATGCAGGAGTAGGTTTAATAATGAATAAAAAAATAGGAGTGCGGGTTAGCTACTACAAACAGCATAGTGAACGCATTATTGTGGCCAAGATAGACACAAAGCCCATGCCTACTACAGTAGTACAAGTTTATATGCCAACTAGCTCTGCAGATGATGAAGAAATAGATGAAATGTATGACGAGATAAAAGAAATTATTCAGGTAGTGAAGGGAGACGAAAATTTAATAGTGATGGGTGACTGGAATTCGTCAGTAGGAAAAGGGAGAGAAGGAAACATAGTAGGTGAATATGGATTGGGGGGAAGGAATGAAAGAGGAAGCCGCCTTGTAGAATTTTGCACAGAGCATAACTTAATCATAGCTAACACTTGGTTCAAGAATCATGAACGGAGGCTGTATACATGGAAGAAGCCTGGAGATACTGACAGGTTTCAGATAGATTATATAATGGTAAGACAGAGATTTAGGAACCAAGTATTAAATTGTAAGACATTTCCTGGGGCAGATGTAGATTCTGACCACAATCTATTGGTTATGAACTGCAGATTGAAACTGAAGAAACTGCAAAAAGGTGGGAATTTAAGGAGATGGGACCTGGATAAACTGAAAGAACCAGAGGTTGTACAGAGTTTCAGGGAGAGCATTAGGGAACAATTGACAGGAATGGGGGAAAGAAATACAGTAGAAGAAGAATGGGTAGCTCTGAGGGATGTAGTGGTGAAGGCAGCAGACGATCAAGTAGGTAAAAAGACGCGGGCTAATAGAAATCCTTGGGTAACAGAAGAAATATTGAATTTAATTGATGAAAGGAGAAAATATAAAAATGCAGTAAATGAAGCAGGCAAAAAGGAATATAAACGTCTCAAAAATGAAATCGACAGGAAGTGCAAAATGGCTAAGCAGGGATGGCTAGAGGACAAATGTAAGGATGTAGAGGCTTGTCTCACAAGGGGTAAGATAGATACTGCCTACAGGAAAATTAAAGAGACCTTTGGAGAGAAGAGAACCACTTGTATGAATATCAAGAGCTCAGATGGCAACCCAGTTCTAAGCAAAGAAGGGAAAGCAGAAAGGTGGAAGGAGTATATAGAGGGTTTATACAAGGGCGATGTACTTGAGGACAATATTATGGAAATGGAAGAGGATGTAGATGAAGATGAAATGGGAGATAAGATACTGCGTGAAGAGTTTGACAGAGCACTAAAAGACCTGAGTCAAAACAAGGCCCCGGGAGTAGACAACATTCCATTAGAACTACTGATGGCCTCAGGAGAGCCAGTCATGACAAAACTCTACCATCTGGTGAGCAAGATGTATGAGACAGGCGAAATACCCTCAGACTTTAAGAAGAATATAATAATTCCAATCCCAAAGAAAGCAGGTGTTGACAGATGTGAAAGTTACCGAACTATCAGTTTAATAAGTCACAGCTGCAAAATACTAACGCGAATTCTTTACAGACGAATGGAAAAACTGGTAGAAGCCGACCTCGGGGAGGATCAGTTTGGATTCCGTAGAAATGTTGGAACACGTGAGGCAATACTGACCTTACGACTTATCTTGGAAGAAAGATTAAGAAAAGGCAAACCTACGTTTCTAGCATTTGTAGACTTAGAGAAAGCTTTTGACAATGTTGACTGGAATACTCTCTTTCAAATTCTGAAGGTGTCAGGGGTAAAATACAGGGAGCGAAAGGCTATTTACAATTTGTACAGAAACCAGATGGCAGTTATAAGAGTCGAGGGGCATGAAAGGGAAGCAGTGGTTGGGAAAGGAGTGAGACAGGGTTGTAGCCTCTCCCCGATGTTATTCAATCTGTATATTGAGCAAGCAGTAAAGGAAACAAAAGAAAAATTCGGAGTAGGTATTAAAATTCATGGAGAAGAAGTAAAAACTTTGAGGTTCGCCGATGACATTGTAATTCTGTCAGAGAAAGCAAAGGACTTGGAAGAGCAGTTGAACGGAATGGACAGTGTCATGAAAGGAGGATATAAGATGAACATCAACAAAAGCAAAACGAGGATAATGGAATGTAGTCAAATTAAGTCGGGTGATGCTGAGGGAATTAGATTAGGAAACGAGACACTTAAAGTAGTAAAGGAGTTTTGCTATTTAGGGAGTAAAATAACCGATGATGGTCGAAGTAGAGAGGATATAAAATGTAGACTGGCAATGGCAAGGAAAGCGTTTCTCAAGAAGAGAAATTTGTTAACATCGAATATAGATTTAGGTGTCAGGAAGTCGTTTCTGAAAGTATTTGTATGGAGTGTAGCCATGTATGGAAGTGAGACATGGACGATAACTAGTTTGGACAAGAAGAGAATAGAAGCTTTCGAAATGTGGTGCTACAGAAGAATGCTGAAGATAAGGTGGGTAGATCACGTAACTAATGAGGAGGTATTGAATAGGATTGTGGAGAAGAGAATTTTGTGGCACAACTTGACTAGAAGAAGGGATCGGTTGGTAGGACATGTTCTGAGGCATCGAGGGATCACAAATTTAGCATTGGAGGGCAGCGTGGAGGGTAAAAATCGTAGAGGGAGACCAAGAGATCAATACACTAAGCAGGTTCAGAAGGATGTAGGTTGCAGTAGGTACTGGGAGATGAAGAAGCTTGCACAGGATAGAGTGGCATGGAGAGCTGCATCAGACCAGTCTCAGGACTGAAGACCACAACAACAACATCTGTTAGTGTAATTGTGACGCAATGTACAGGGAGTTTCAAAAATACTCATCCGATTTCAAAATATTGTAGCGTCTACATGAATGAAGAAATTCATCTGGGGCGAATTTTAACTTACGGTCAGATATACGAAGTTTTTATTTGCAGAGGAACATCTGACCTTTCAAAGTTATGGATGTCACGTGCATGTTCACACGAACATAGGATTTTTTTTTCGTTACATGCGGGATCAAAGATTACACTTACCGCTCTTAAATGTTCAATATGGCTCCCAACGGACGCAGGACAAATATGCAGCTGACAGTCAAACTTGTGGCATACAGGGGCACTGCGGTCTCTGCTGTTGCTATGAGGCGTCGCTGTTCCCCCGAAGTTGATGGAAGGGCAGCACAGTAGACGGTCTTTCACATCTTTTTTTGACGGGGAGAACGTTGTGTAACAAACCAACTGGAGAGTGAGTTGGCTACACCCCGAGAGACCCACAGCGGCAAATGCGTGAATGGCTACTTACTGTCGTCTAGGTAAACTCTTAGTTTCTATGCTTAAGTTAAAATAGTCACTAAATTTCTGTCTTCTTTCATATAAAAGATATAACCTCGTGAAATATGATAAATCTTTTTGAAACAGCCTTATGTAAACGTATCTTCACTAAGTGCTGAAAGTTGCATATGTTAAGTGAAATCTATTTGCTTTGTGCTGAACAGAACAGGTTTAATTACATTCGTCCTTTGTTTTTAATTAAATCGCTTGTTGCTGCTACACAAATTTGCACACATCAACCTGCGGCGCAATACTGCAGCTTCGACGATCAGAGGTGGCAAGATGGACGTTTGCCATCAGTGAATGGACTAACCGAATGCATTAATTGCGGGGGTCCACGGTTCGTGGTCGTAAATAAACAGTGAACTACAACGACGAGTAATCCACAGACCACACCAACACAGTGACATGCGGGTAATGTTACGGTAATTTCAGGCTCTCATATGAGCACAATACGTCAAAAGTGCTCACTTACCAATATATGCATATGACTGAAAGTCGTAACAGGTAGTGTAATAGAACTCATTGCTGCCAAATTCCAATTACTTTCGTCCCTTGTTCTTGTATTTAACAGTAATTACGACTTTCTGGAAGCAGTCGTTGTAGGCACTAAGGTTTACTCTATCTGTTACTATTTTTCACATTTCCTATTGCTCTCAGGAAGTTCATAGTTTACTAATTTGCTATTGTAATCTTTCTGCAGTGACCCCAATCTAAAACGTTGTAAGTAGGCTGTTTATGTTTTCTTATTGGCAACGTTACGTAGCGCTCTGTATGAAAAATCACTGGCTGTGCTGTGTGCAGTCTGTGGCTAGTTTGCATTGTTGTCTGCCATTGTAGTGTTGGGCGCGTAGCGTTGCGCAGTTGGAGGTGAGCCGCCAGCAGTGGTGGATGTGGGGAGAGAAATGGCGGAGATTTGAAATTTGTAAGACTGGATGGCATATATATTATGACTATTAAGGTAAATACATTGTTTGCTCTCTATTAAAATCTTTCATTTAATAACTATGCCTATCAGTAGTTAGTGCCTTCCGTAGTTTGAATCTTTTATTTAGCTGGCAGTAGTGGCGCTCGCTGTATTGCAGTAGTTCGAGTAACGAAGATTTTTGGTGAGGTAAGTGATTTGTGAAAGGTATAGGTTAATGTTAGTCAGGGCCATTCTTTTGTAGGGATTTCTGAAAGTCAGATTGCGTTGCGCTAAAAATATTGTGTGTCAGTTTAAGCACAGTTGTGTATAATTGTTCAAAGGGGACGTTTCAACGTATTGTTGTTGTTGTGGTCTTCAGTCCAAAAACTGGTTTGATGCAGCTCTCCATGGTATTCTATCCTGTGCAGGCCTCTTCATCAACGAATAGCTAATGGAACTTACATCGTTCTGAATCTACTTACTGAATCCATTTCTTGGCCTCCCCCTGCTATTTTCATTCCCCACAGTTCCCTCTAATACTAAACTGGCGATTCCTTGATGGTTCACGAAGTGTCCTATCAACCTATCTCTTCTTCTACTCAGCTGGTGTCACAAATTACTTTTCACATCAATCCTGTTCAGCACCTCTTCATTCAATGCATGATCTACCCACCCATCTAATATTCAGTATTCTTCTGTACCTCCACGCTTGAGAAGCTTCTATTCTCTTTTTGTCTAAATTTCTTATCGCCCATGTCTCGCTTCCATACATGGTTACACTCCACGTAAGTACTTTCAGAAATGATTTCCAAACATTTTTCGTGCCATTGCCAGTCTACATTTTATATCCTCCCTAATTTGGCCATCATCTGTTATTTTGTTGCCAGAATATCAAAACTGATCTACTACTTTAAGTGTCTCGTTCGCTAACCAAATTTCCGCAGCATCACTTGATTCCGTTATTATTGTTTTGCTTTTATTGATGTTCATTTTATATCCTCCTTTCAGGATACTTTCTATTCCGTTCCACTGCTCTTCCAAGTTCTTTGTTGTCTCAGACAGAAATGCAATTTCTTCGCCAAACCTCCAAGTTCTTGTTTCTCTCCTTGAACTTCAATTTCGACTCCATATTTTTTTTTGTTTCCTTTACTGCTTGCTTAGTGTAGATATTGATTAACATCGGCTGTAGGCTACAACCCTGTTTCACTCCCATCTCAGCCACTAATTCCCTTTCATGCCCCTCAACTCTCATAACTGCCGTCGGGTTTTTTGCATCAGCTGTAAATAACCTATAGCTGCGTGTATTGTAAGCCTGATACCTTCATAATTCCAAAGAGAGTATTCCATTCAACATGGTCAAAATCTTTCTTTAAGTCTAAAAATTTTATAAATGTAGGGTTTGTCTTTCTGCAACCTATCTTCTCACAGAAGTCGTGAGGACAATACTGCCTCGCGTATTCCTACATTTTTCCGGAATCCAAACTGATCTTCCCCGTGGTCGGCTTCAAGCAATTTTTCCATTCTTCTGCAAAGAATTCGTGTTAGTATTTTGCAACCATGAATTATTGCACTGATAGTTCGGTAACATTTCCACCTACCAGCTCCTGCTTTCTTTGGAATTGGAGTACTACGTTCTTCTGAGGTTATTTCGCCATCTCACTCATCTTGCACCGGATAGAAAAGTTCTATCATGGATGGCTCTCTCTACGCTATCAGTGGCTCTGACGCAATCTCGTCTACTCCCAGGGCCTCGTCTCGACTTTTCAGTGCTGTGTCAAATTATTCTCACAGAATCATATCTCTGACCTGAAGTTCATACAAGTCTTGTTCCATTTCTATAATATTGCCTTCAAATTCATCTTCCTTGTATAGACCCTCTCTGTCCTCCTTCCACGTTTCAACTTTCCCTTCTTCGCTTAGGTGCGGCTTTCCACGTGAGCTCTTGATATTCAAAGAGCTGCTTCTCCTTTCTCCAAAGGCGGCTTAAATTTTCCTGTAGGCGGTATGTACGTTATTGAGAACTTTCAAACGACAAAGTGTTATTTGTAATTTGCAGAGTTTGTTATTAGTACTGCTGTAACGTAGGCTGCGCCTATTGTTTTCATATTTTCCGTTTACATTCTCTTTGTTGTATTAGTGCCAGTACTTAACCACATTATGCAACTATGTGTGACGTTCCCAGCAGTATTTCATTATTCACATACCAATAATAATTACCTCTAAAATTGAAGTGAATGTGACTTATTTTCAAGTGTTATGTATGAGGCGGAACTATGGGCCTCATGGAAAACGGGTGACCCGGCTGAGTCACGCAATTTGACTCCTAGTCTGATCACGAGGTGTGGCCATTGCACGCGTTGATCACGTAGGATGACGTGAGGATCAATGAACTATACTGGACGGGATGTGTCTGGAACATCTTAGAAAGCTAGTAGACAGGAATACAATTAAATACTTAGCTTTAATTCAGCTTCAGCGGTGAACGTCGATCTTGACTTTGTACAATAATATTTACAAGTGCAGTTATAGACTGAACAGCGAATACTTCTTTACAATTCTGATTGCTTCACACAAACATATCAACTGTCAATGAATAAACTGTATGTGGCACCTGGCTAGGTCGTAGCTACTGACTTAGCTGAAAGATATGCTAACTAGCGTCTCTGCAAATGAGATCTCTGAAGCTATAACAAGTGAACCATTCCTATTAAAGTCGGCTGTAGAACTGGCCATTGCGCTACCTTGTCTCGTAAGACCAGCCGAGTGCCGGCGCTCGGTCTGCTAGCGTCGACAGTGGGGACTCGCGGGTCCGATGTGTGCTGACGGACCGCGGCCGATTTGAAGCCTACAACCTAGTAAGTGTGGTGCCTTGCGGTGACACCACATCAAGTACTTCAGAGTTCGAACTAAATTGTTTATTCCACGCTATCGCGTATTATTAGACAAACGAAGGTAGTGTTACACATAATGGACATTACCGTGACAATACCACATGTTTTTGCATTGGGCACACTGATCCGTCGCTTTGCAGCTGCTGTTACGAACGGTAACACCTATTTGTGAATAACGATTACATTATAATGAGTTTTTCTTTTACTCTAGTGCATAAGATCATTACGCTGATGTTGAAAGGGTACAGTACCGCCCGAAATAGAAAATAGGTACAACATACTTCATTATTTTTGTCAGAACAATACGTTTTCTTTGTAAAATAACTCAATTTCAATTAATACAGAGAAGCCGGATACCAGTGTAGGAAAGAATGACATTTATTTATTTAATTGATCACATGTGCACTCCCACAAAATAAATCCCTACATCCAGTTTGGTGAGATCTGTGAAATGAATGAATGTATGGTCGTCTGCTAACCGCAGATAGTGAATGTGAATATATGATCATCTTTGAGACGATCCTTTGGCCACCTTTGGTGGGACCAAAGAGATGAAATTTACCTGAGCTTTGAGCGCCTGAAATGTGGCTGACCAATACGGTAGCAATGTGCTCCCCCACTTCAGCAGAGGTGCGAAAGGACCTGAAGAACGGCCATGTTTCAGCACTCTGCCGCTGGATCTTGTGCTGTTAAGACCTGTCTTAGTTGTGCTCCGTAAAGACAAAAGAGTGGAGACATGGTATACATGTGGAATATTTAAGAGTAGTTTGAAATAATAATTTCTCTATTTCAGGAACTTTTGTGGGGAGAATTAAATGTCAGGCAGGTAATATTAATGGGATCATAGTAATCTTCGGAAGTGACCAACGGTCACAATGAAACCACGTGTAGCAATAAGTTGAAATACTTCCGAGTGCTTAAGTTAAGCTGAATTACTAGCGTGTGTACTATAAGTTGAAATATTTAAGAAATAGCGTGTGCAGGACTTGAAATTAGAGGCGAGTACTTCCACGTGGTGAGTACTGTGTGAGTCTCAATCTGTGTATGAGACAAAGGATAAAGAGAAGTACTCGTCCATGGTATCAGTTGAGGACTCGTGTGTGCGATGGATATGTTCTTAATATTACTCATCGAGATATGTTTCCGTGTGACGCTTGATTCAAACTATAACACTCTGAGAGAGAAACAAGGTGAGTCAGCCGTCTATCCAGCAACGCCACTTGGCTTGTATTGCACAGGAAGACGTGCATATATCTCCAGAGTTCATAGTAGGAAAGTAGAATTACGAAGTGGGGCAGAGTCGTGTGAAACTGGGATAAATATTAATTGAAGTGGGAAATTGGAAAGTGATAATGTTGTGACTATTCCCTGTCTTGTATTTCATGTTGCAGTGTGGTGTATGTCATGTAATTTAAGTATGTGTGGTTTGCATGGGAGAGTAGCAAGGTAGTTTCAGAGGTAATGGGTATGCATGTTCCTTTTGTACCGCTCGGTCTGGAGGAAAGTTTCGTGATGATGGTTGTGAGAGTCGAAGTGTGAGATATAGCAAAAGATCCACCATCCTATCCAGAAAGTGCACTGTAGCGTTGAATAATTACGAGACCATAAGATAGAGATCTATCAATGTAAAGCCATGCCCACTGGGCGGAATTTCTCATGTGTTATTGTTGTAGGTTATAGAATTTGTGTGTTTAGGTTATAGAATTTATCGGAATAAATAAGATAGTGAAAAGAAAAAGATTGGTTGCCTTTTCCTTCGAATTGTATATTGTCATGATATCCAGAATTTATCATGTGTGCGCCACTCATATTCAGTGCGATGGCCACGTGCTGATAAAAGCCGTTAAATAAAAAAAAAAAAAAAGGAAAGAAAATGTGGTACTGCCAGTGCCTAGTGAACAGTTAGAGTTCTGTAAATTACTGATAGTCAGATGTGCGTTTCCGTTGCGCATTATTCATATAGGAGGATAATTTGTAACTTAGTTGTGAGTACGAGAGTTCATGTTACTCGACAAATAAGAATGAATCCACTCGCTTGGCAGACCACTCATCTTGCAGGCCTGACTGCTTGATGCCACAGTATGAGCAAGGCATGTGGGTGCCTCTCAATGTTATTAAACACAAAGGAATATTTGAAAAATGTTTCAAATGGCCCTGAGCACTATGGGACTTAACATCTGAGGTCATCATTCCCCTAGAACTTAGAACTACTTAAACCTAACTAACCTAAGGACATCATACACACCCATGCCCGAGGCAGGATTCGAACCTACGACCGTAGCGGTCGCGCGGTTCCTAACTGGAGCTCCTAGAACCGCTCGGCCACCCCGACCGGCAATATTTGAAAAGAATGGGATAATGAATTCGCTGCACTTTTACTTAAAAGGCAAACTTTTTTGGAGAAATGTGTGGGTTTACTTTTGAGCTTGTCATTTGTATTATTTCTTGTGACTGTCTAGTGGGAAAACTGAAGTCGAAAGGTCGCGTTACGCCTTGTTTAGCAGAACGTGTCAGAATATAGGCAATGCCAGCATCACGGCCTGTCGAGAGCGGAAGTGTGGTTTATCATTCGGCAGTATTACTGCTCGCGTTTGTCGGGATCCCATAGCTCCATGCGGATACAGTATCGATGGGGTCAGTATGCAGGATGTCAGCGGCCGCACTCAACTTGCACCGAGAGGACAGAGACATTGTTCGCCAGTCGTGCAGGATTGTACAGCCATCATTCAGGCATCATTCAGGAAAGGGGCATGTTTTCAGCGGACAGTTACCCATGTGGGACGCGCTAGGACGTCTGGAGCACAACAGCTACCCTGTCACGGGTTGCTTCCCTTGACTTGGCAGCTGAGAGAGGTGCGCTGACAGTGGTACCGGTACACCGAATGACAGTACTGGCCACAGGAGCGCCACCAAATAGTCTTCGTCTAACGATTCCCAATTCTGATTGCAGCAACACGATGGGCGTATCCTCAGCTGGTAGTCCCGAGGAGAACGGACGTCGGCAGATTGTCTTCGTCAACGTCATAGAGGCCCACCACCTGGCATTATGGCAAGGGGTAGACAGCGCCATCATCTCGTAATGGCACACTCTCCACGAGTGCAAACTATTATCGCCACATCATAAAACAGTGAATAAAGGTTGGCAAGCCTTTAAGGGTACACAAGATTTTAATTAATTTTGTCTAAGCATCGATAAGTAATTTTATATCCGTGGCGTGGCTGAACGAGAGACACTAAATAGAAAGTGATATCGCTCCGGTAGAGAAGAATGGTTCATAATTTGTGTTGTTTTAGAACTTAAAATTTTTCGCCAAGTTAGCGTTTCCGTTGTGAAGGAACCTTCGGGCCTAGTCTCAAGGATTCTTCGCCTATAAGTACTCCAGAGACGCTCCAGTGAAGTGCTTGTGTCGGTTAGAAGTCACCATCTGATACGACGCAATTAAGACGGGTGCCCAAAACTGAGCAAATGAGCACAGTAAGGTTGGTAGTGAAAAGTTGTGGCCTCTGCACAGTTGACCACTTTCTTCCAAACCTGGCGTGTTAAATAACCTCAATAGTAACAGCTCCGTCTGACTCTCGCCGATTGCGCCTGCCGTAAAATGGTTCAAATGGCTCTGAGAACTATGAGACTTACCATCTGAGGTCATCAGTCCCCTAGACTTAGAACTACTTAAAACTAACCTGCCAAGGTAGGATTGGAGCCTGCGACCGTAGCAGCAGCTCGGTTCCGGACTGAAGCGCCTAGAACAACTAGGTCACAGCGGCCGGCGCGCCTACCGTCAAGAAGGGTTTCCATGGGTCGTACAATCAGCCTCCAGACCACTCGGTTGTACTGTGTAAGCCCCAGTTCAATTGAGTTCTACAGGCACTAGAAGGGCGATACGATAAACAAGAGCCGGCCGCGGTGGTCTAGCTGTTCTCGGCGCTCAGTCTGGAACCGCGCGACTGCTACGGTCGCAGGTTCGAATCCTGCCTCGGGCATGGATGTGTGTGATGTCCTTAGGTTAGTTAGGTTTAAGTAGTTCTAAGTTCTAGGGGACTGATGACCACAGATGTTAAGTCCCATAGTGCTCAGAGCCATTTGAACCATTTGATAAACAAGTGCTGGTTAGTGAGAAAAACAGGTAACGATATTGTTGTCCACTAACTGCAGTAGTCTGATCATCCGGAATTACGATAGCAATTCGTCACTATAATCGCAACCCGATCACTGACGCTTCTATTCCGCTGCTAAGGTTACCTTCCATGTTTAGCTGGTCATCCTGGCTCAGTTCGAAGCAGGACTCCTTTCTGAAGATAATTCTACTTCATTCAATGAGATTCAAGGCCGAAGATACGTCTGTAGACGCCCCGGACACTGGTGAGAAACCAACCTGATTGTCTCCCGCCTAACGGCCCGACAACCAGCACTGATGGTCTGGAGTGTCAGTTGTTTTGGTAGCAGAACCCCTTTGATTGTCATCCGAGCCACCCTTGCAGCGCAGCAGTACGTCGACGATAGTATAGCCCAATTTTGTTGCCCGTAATGACAAGTCACCCTGGCCTTCCTTTTTAGCAAGATAATGCCAGCTCGTACATGAAGAGAGTCTCTACTGCTTGTCTTCGTGCTTGCGAAGCCCTTGGCCAGCAAGGTCGCCGGATTCCTCCCCAATTGAGAACTTCTGGAGCATTATGGGTCTTGCCCTTCAACCAGTTCGGGATTTTGACGATCTACAGTTGGTAGAGCGGTGGACTGTATGGGACGCACAGGCAGAAATCCATAGGTCGCTGGTTCAGATCCGCCAGTTGGATAGAATTTGGCACTACATCCCTCCGGGGGCCAGCAAACAACCCTGTCGATCAATGTCAAGCTGAATAACAGCTTGCGTAACCGTCAGAGGTGGACCAACGCTTTATTGAGTTGCTCAGTTGTGAAGCTCATTCTCCTGAATAAATAATCTATTTCCTTTTTTTTTGTAATTGTAATCATTTGTTTGTGTATTCATGTACATCACATCTACCGATTTCCATCCCATTTGGATAAATCCTTCGTGGTATGCCTTTTTTACTGTCTTAGTGCGTATGTGAGCTGAGGGACAAGTTCAAGTTTATAGCCGTTTACTGCTGAATAAAAACATTTTGGCAAGAAAAATTAATTTTATGCACTAAAATCTCATCTACGAGACAAACTTCCCATAAGTTAAACGACAAAAATCTAAAGGATGAAAAAAAAAACAGAAAAAATCAACGAACGTATATTCTTATAACATCGAGTTTATGAATGTGTTAATAGTATTGTTTAATGTGAAGGATGTTTCGGTATTAACCTTCAGAAATAAATAATAATTTCGAAAACGGCGACGTGTCAGATCATATCAGGCCTTCCCTTAACTAAAACCGAGTGGATCCGTTCAAGTTCGTTAGTGAGAAACAGGGCTGAAGGAAGTGTGAATTGCACGGTAACAATATTGAGCACCTCCTGTGCGTGGGGTAGTTAACAAATTTTGATTATCATCTCTAAAAAAAATCGCCCTGCCACCATGAGACTTAGTGATATTTTCCACACGTGTAACGCTTCAGTGCGACACATTGTTTTCCAAAAATTGATAGATTGGCGGAGGTCTTTGTTTTAGATCTCTGCAATTTCACCGTTCAGGGAACTTTCCACTTCGTCATTCTGGAAATGGTTGCAAAGCAGTTGTTTCTTCATACAAGAAAAGAGGATCAAGAAAAGAGGATGTCACTGGCTGTCAGCTCGGATGGACACGAGTGGATGGTGTAAAACGAACCCCCGCCGGGTTCGATTTCCGGCGGGGTCAGGGATTTTCTCTGCCTCGTGATGACTGGGTGTTGTGTGATGTCCTTAGGTTAGTTAGGTTTAAGTAACAAGTTCTAGGGGACTGATGACCATAGATGTTAAGTCCCATAGTGCTCAGAGCCATTTTTTTCCTTCAGTCGTGTTAAAATCACATCTTTCCGGTGATCGTTCCATTGTCTTGGGGTAATTAGTGAAACTAGCAGTTCTCGTCCGTGGTGTTCATGTGAGGAAATAAATTATCACGATTGGCCTGACACAGTTCCAACTGCTCTGCTGCTGCCTGTGCTTCATAAGTGGGTATAAGAGCGTGTGAGCAGTCGCAGAGCCTCTGTCATGGTTCAAACGACCTGCTAGGTGTTGAAAACTGGTCCTTGACTGGTTTTCACTTCTTCCCCCACCGTCTCGATTGTGATACGCTGGTCGTCGCGGTCAACTTCTCTTGCGATCTCCGGTTCTTGACAGGGAGATAGTCTGCCACTTTGTTCCTTACCGTTCAGACTTGTTCGACCAACTGAAACAGTCTGTACGACCTAACCACTTCGCATTACTGCCATATGCTTCCAGAAACTCTGCATGGATTGCTCCAGGGTTTTGCCCTTCAAACGCAGAAAACGAATTATCGGCCGATACTCCACTTTACGAATGGGCTGCGCCTTATTCTTTAGTTCTTCAAGCTGTGTGCTACGGTGGGGGATTTCAGTACGTACCAGGACTGCAGACGTCTAGGTGCAAAGAAACAAAGAAGATTAATCATGCTACTTGATTTTTTTCGAGGTGACAGTTAAAATTTTATGACTACCTCGCATAGAGTCAACAGAGGGATAGCTATCGTAGCACATAATTGCCCATATGTCAAGAAACTAAAGACTAAATGAACAGCTGTTAACGAAACCCACCAATGAAGGTATTAATGAGGAATGGAAGAATATAAGTAATAATATTTATTTAAAAGATCCACTGAGAAGGGATTAAGAATTAGAAAAACTGATAAGACATAAAAAGGAAGCATATCTGCAATATCTAAAAAGGAAAAAACGCCAGAATTAAGAGCAGAATATAATCGAGAAAAGGGCAACTGGGAAACGAAAATGCAAAAAAGCACACAGAAGGAGTTGGAGCAGATACATGAATAATATAGAAAATGGCATTCATAGACAACAAGCATTTGCTTGCAAAGCAACTAAACATCTAAATAGACAAGCAAAAGACACGTTAAGCTTTAACATAATCAATGTAAAGCAATGAGAATAACAATACAAAAAATTGTGATACGACCAAAACTTAAAGGAAAAAGCTGGAATATATGAAGGTAGAAAAGTGGTCCATGAACTGACATTAGCAGAATTGGAAGAAGTTATAAAAGGTTTGAAAGTGAGAAAGGCAGCTAGTACTTTGTACAGATAGCATTAACAACCAGTTACTAAAATACAATGGAATTCTCCTGAAACCAAGGTTTTTACATTTCCTAAATTTATGCTGGGAGAAAGCGAGAATAGAGGAAATATGGTTAACAGCTGTTGTGTACCCAATTTTTAAGAAGGGAGAGCGTGTAAGTAGGCTGTTTAGGTTTTCTTATTGGCAACGTTACGTAGCGCCCTGTATGAAAATCACTGGCTGTGCTGTGTGCAGTCTGTGGCTAGTTTGCATTGTTGTCTGCCATTGCAGTGTTGGGCAGCGGCAGCTGGATGTGAACAGCGCGTAGCGTTGCGCAGTTGGAGGTGAGCCGCCAGCAGTGGTGGATGTGGGAAATGAGATGGCGGATTTTTGAGTACAGAATGGATATTATGAACTGCTATGTATATTATGCTTTTTCAACACTATTAAGGTAAATACATTGTTTGTTCTCTATTAAAATCTTTCATTTGCTAACTATGCCTATCAGTAGTTAGTGCCTTCCGTAGTTTGAATCTTTTATTTAGCTGGCAGTAGTGGCGCTCGCTGTATTGCAGTAGTTCGAGTAAGGAAGATTTTTGGTGAGGTGCAGTTGGAGGTGAGCCGCCAGCAGTGGTGGATGTAGGAAATGAGATGGCGGATTTTTGAGTACAGAATGGATATTATGAACTGCTATGTATATTATGCTTTTTCAACACTATTAAGGTAAACACATTGTTTGTTCTCTATTAAAATCTTTCATTTGCTAACTATGCCTATCAGTAGTTAGTGCCTTCCGTAGTTTGAATCTTTTATTTAGCTGGCAGTAGTGGCGCTCGCTGTATTGCAGTAGTTCGAGTAAGGAAGATTTTTGGTGAGGTGCAGTTGGAGGTGAGCCGCCAGCAGTGGTGGATGTAGGAAATGAGATGGCGGATTTTTGAGTACAGAATGGATATTATGAACTGCTATGTATATTATGCTTTTTCAACACTATTAAGGTAAACACATTGTTTGTTCTCTATTAAAATCTTTCATTTGCTAACTATGCCTATCAGTAGTTAGTGCCTTCCGTAGTTTGAATCTTTTATTTAGCTGGCAGTAGTGGCGCTCGCTGTATTGCAGTAGTTCGAGTAAGGAAGATTTTTGGTGAGGTAAGTGATTTCTGAAACGTATAGGTTAATGTTAGTCAGGGCCATTCTTTTGTAGGGATTTTTGAAAGTCAGATTGCGTTGCGCTAAAAATATTGTGTCAGTTTAAGCACAGTCGTGTACAATTGTTCTAAGGGGACGTTTCAGGTGAAGAGACTGTAATGGTTGTAGGGGAATAGGTGTTTTAACAGATGATATAAAGTATATGCAAGGACATTTAATTTAATACCTATTGCCGAAACAATTTTAACTGATAACCAGAGTTAATTCATAGTTGGGCGAACAACAATGGATATTATATTTACTTTGAAAATACTAACACATAGAGGAAGAGAATTTTGTAATAAGACACATATAGCATTTATCGACTACGTCAAGAAGATTGACAGATTAAACAGGACAAAACTCCGGTTACTGTAACAAGAAAATGGAACCCTACGGGACTTGATCTGGGTCATAAGTAGCTATTACAATGAAACTAAATTTGTAACAAAAACGGAGAACAAAGTAAGCAATGATCGTGTTATAACTTGCCAAGGAGTTAACCACGGTTGCAGTCTTTCTCGAATTTTATTCGGTTTATATATAAATGACATGATTAAAAATGGAATGAAGGAAAAAACAACAAAAGAATAAAACCAGATAAGGACCAATATATAAAAATATTACTGTACGCTGACGAGCAGACTATAATAGCCATTTAAAAGAAAACCGACAAGGAAATATTTTTAAATTAACCAAACTGGCCAAAATTATTGCTTCGAAATATCTACACGAAAGGTAAAAGTAATGGCATTCCGAGGAAAACAACAGGAATGCTCAAAAACAGTGACAAAAAACAAACTGAACGAACAAGCAGATCATTTTACCTATTGTAGGATGTGACATTTCTTGTGATTGTGATAAAGAATTTCAGGGTGTCTATGGAACAATAAAAACACCATTAAACAAAAATACAGTTAAAAAAACGTAATTAAAATTCTATAAAACATTAGCTGTTGCAGTGCTGTTTTACGGATCTGAGGCTTGGATACAAACAAGGAAAACATAAATCGAATTGTGACATCAGAAATGAAAGTCCCTAGATGAGTTAAGGGATGTAAACTAGAAGAGAGAATAAGAAACGAAGGTATTAGAAATGAGTTAAAATATTTACTATAACAAAAACATCGACACATGTAAGTAGAAATGGAAGCAATACGCAGATAGCGCTCAACAAGCAAGTATAAAAAGAAAGGTTTTGCAATATACACCCAAAGGGATAAGGAATATAGGTCAGCACAGGAAATGGTGGAGCCAAGACAATGAAGCTGGAACAGGTTTCTCGAACCTACTCAGAAATATGTGGGTAATCCCAAAAGTAAGGTCTCCTGTTTTTTTGTAAATACATAGACCTGCTTATTTCTACAATGGTTTACATCAGTTTACAGAGTCAACGTTTAGCTATTTTTCGACATGGTCACCATTTCTGTCGATGCGTTATTATAGACTCTGTGGCAGTTTTTGTATGCCCATGTCTTACCAGCTCGCCGCCATGCTGTTCAGAAAGTTATGAACCTCTTCTTTCACCTCGTCGTCGGCGCTGAATCGCTTTCCGGCCAAATGTTCTTTTAACCTAGGGAATTGGGCGCCAAGTCACGATAATAGGGTGGGTGGGTGATTATGTTCTACTGAAACTGTTTCAGGAGAGCAATGGTTTGCCGAACGATGTGTGAGCGAGCGTTGTCATGGAGAATGTGTACGCCCTTGCTCAACATTCCTCTTCTTCGTTTCTGAATTGCCCGTTTGAGTTTTTTCATAGTCTCACAGTACCTGTCAGCGTTAATTGTGGTCCCAGCGATTCAGCTCCGACGACGAGGTGAAAAAAGTGGTTCATAACTTTCTCAGCAGCATGGCAGCGAGCTTGTATGACATGGGCATACGAAACTGTCACAGCGTCTACAAAAATGCATCGACAGAAATGGTGCCGGCCGGTGTGGATGTGCGGTTCTAGGCGCTTCACTCTGGAACCGCGTGACCGCTACGGTCGCAGGTTCGAATCCTGCCTCGGGCATGGATGTGTGTGATGTCCTTAGGTTAGTTAGGTGGAAGTAATTCTAAGTTCTAGGGGACTGATGACCTTAGATGTTAAGTCCCATAGTGCTCAGAGCCATTTGACAGAAATGGTGATTATGTCGAAAAATAACGAAACGGTCAAGCTGTAAACTAATGTACACCACTGTAGAAATAAACCGGTCTATGTACTTATAAAAAAATAGGAGACCTTACTTTTGGGATTACCCTCGTATTTATTTCTGGTCTCCTTTATGAATATGGGGCACATTTCTTAAAAAAAGAGAACCCAATCAATCTGCATATGACTATACTTTAGCAGTCGTGAAAGAGTTTAAGTAGGCATCTGTTTTGAGAGGGCTGGAATACTGCAGTGTACTTTCTAACTGTGTTGAGCATAGTAAAGAAGACAGTTGCGTTTCTGGGAAGCCACGGGGAACTGCCAGGCCTGTACGTCCACCCACTTTTACCTGTGTTGCGTTGGCGACGGCACTTCCTTGTTCCGGTGCGGTGTGGGCTTTTGCGGCGGCAGGTTTCCGCCGCCGTGGGCCATTGTAAACATTGTTCTAGCCGCGCCACCCACAGCCCGCGGCCTTGGGAACCCCGCCGCCGCGCAACCTTGGCCCACTCACCTGGGAGCCCGTCTCCCACCTGTCAAGGAACACCATAGGATGCCAACGTCGTTACGAACCACTGAACGCAATGTACTCCTTTTCAAGTAAAGCAAGGCTCGTTTTGTTTCTTTGTTGGTCTTTTTTCAAGGCTCCCCAATGTGACGAGATTAAATAACTACGAAAGTTATGAGATACTGATCACGCTACGCTTGTACTAACAAAACCGTTTAGCCTAAGAATACTGAAATGCTTTTTGAAATGACGGCGTGCATACGAAAATGGAAGAGGACACTGGTCTAGGAACGATCCAATACCAGATATATGGCACCAATATATTTGGCAATACTGACCTTACGACTTATCTTAGAAAAAGGCAAACCTACGTTTCTAGCATTTGTAGACTTAGAGAAAGCTTTTGACTATGTTGTCTGGAATACTCTCTTTCAAATTCTAAAGGTGGCAGGGATAAAATACAGGGAGCGAAAGGCTATTTACAATTTGTACAGAAACCAGATGGCAGTTATAAGAGTCGAGGGGCATGAAAGGGAAGCAGTGGTTGGGAAGGGAGTGAGACAGGGTTGTAGCCTGTCCCCAATGTTATTCAATCTGTATATTGAGCAAGCAGTAAAGGAAACAAAAGAAAAATTCGGAGTAGGTATTAAAATCCGTGGAGAAGAAATTAAAACTTTGAGGTTTGCCGATGATATTGTAATTCTGTCGGAGACAGCAAAGGACTTGGAAGGGCAGTTGAACGGAATGGACAGTGTCTTGAAAGGAAGGTATAAGATGAACATCAACAGAAGCAAAACGAGGATAATGGAATGTAGTCGAATTAAGTCGGGTGATGCTGAGGGTATTAGATTAGGAAATGAGACACTTAAAGTAGTAAAGGAGTTTTGCTATTTGGGGAACAAAATAACTGATGATGGTCGAAGTAGAGAAGACATAAAATGTAGACTGGCAAGGAAAGCGTTTCTGAAGAAGAGAAGTTTGTTAACATTGAGTATAAATTTAAGTGTCAGGAAGTCGTTTCTGAAAGTATTTGTATGGAGAGTAGCCATATATGGAGGTGAAACATGGACGATAAATAGTTTGGACAAGAAGAGAACAGAAGCTTTCGAAATGTGGTGCTACAGAAAAATGCTGAAGATTAGATGTGTAGATCACGTAACTAATGAGGAGGTATTGAATAGAATTGGGGAGAAGGGGAGTTTGTGGCACAACTTGACAAGAAGAAGGGTCCGGTTGGTAAGACATGTTCTGAGGCATCAAGGGATCACAAATTTAGCATTGGAGGGCAGCGTGGATGGTAAAAATCGTAGACCAAGAGATGAGTATAGTAAGCAGATTCAGAAGGATGTAGGATTCAGTAAGTACTGGGAGTTGAAGAACCTTGCACAGGATAGAGTAGCATGGAGAGCTGCATCAAACCAGTCTCAGGACTGAAGACAACAACAACATTTGGCCAAAACTGTATGGATACTTCGTTAATAAACGAACAAAAGTTGGATGAGGGGACATTATTAGACTATGGCTGCAATACTTATTAATACTTCTTCTTAGTTATAGACCTTCTTTCACCTTAACAATGCTATTTTCAACGATCAAACAGAGCTAGAAGCCATAAGGACGAAAGTGGCAGCGAACTCACACAATGTTCTTACGTTTCGTAGCAAGAGTTTATTGCCCCATTAGTGTAGCGACTGTATTTCAAACTGTCACCAACGTACCATTTGTAAATCGTCACAAATGACACCACGTCACGAGAGTTCGCTCTCACTTTCGCACGTTTGGCAGTTTCCTCTGCGTAAACACGTCAGAATTGTTTCTTATGCGGAAACAGGAATTGTAACGTGTGTAAGTCGTATGGTTTTTCAAGTACAGAAAGGTATGTATAATCAAATAGAAGTGCCCAAATTTGACGACTGACAACTGACATCAGACCACCAGACGGAGTACGTGCCGTATTGTCCTGAGATCATCGTCAAATGCTCGAAGTGGACACTTCTTAAGACTGTGTACTATTGTTCTAGTGTGCGTAATTAAATAGAGGCCTTTCATAAGTATTACAAACTAAACGGAAAACATCGCCTTCATTCACGCACTTATGGCTGTTAGGCCTACAGATGCAGAAGATGTGTATCTTGTGGTCTTCAGTCTGTAGTCTGATTTGATACAACTCTCCATGCTACTCTATCCTGCGGAAACCTCTTCATTTCCGAATAACTATTGCAGCCTACATTCTTTTGAACCTTACTACTGCACCCATACCTTGGCCTCCCTCTAGACCTCTTCCCTCCCCCCCCCACCCCATACTTTCCTTCAAGGTTAAATTAGTGAAGCACTGATGTTTCGACCATGTGTCTTGTCAGCCGGTCCCTTCTTTCAGTCAAGTTGAGCCACAACTTTCGTTTCTACCCCTTCCTATTGGGTACTTCCTAATTAATTACACTATCTACTCATCTGATGTTCTGCATTCTTCCGAAGCACCGCAATTCAAAAGCTTCTATTCCCTTGTTAGCTGAATTGTGCATAATCACGTTTCACTTTCACAAATGCCTACACACAAATACATTCGGAAAAGGCTTCCTAATGCTTAGGTCCATATTCGATGATAATAATTTTCCCTTCTTCAGAAGCGCCTTTCTCCTCATTGGCAGCCTACGTTTTATATTTTCCTACTTCGACCATCAGTCAATTTACTGTTCGAATAGCAAAACTAATCATGTACTTTAAGTGCATCGATTCGTAAACTAATGCCCTCAGCAGCGCCTGATTTAATTTTACTACATTTCATTACCCTTGACTTGCTTTTGTTGATGTTCACCTTCCATCCGCCTTTCATGACGCTTTACATTCCGTTCAACGGCTCTTCCAAATCCTTTGCTGTCTCCGACAGAGTTACAGTATCGACAGGAAACCTCAATGGTTTTATTTGTTCAGCTTGTACAGATTGAGCAGATTGAGTAATATCGAGGATAGGCAATACAACTACATTCGGAAAAGGCTTCCTAATGCTTAAGTCCATATTCGATGATAATAATTTTCCCTTCTTCAGAAGCGCCTTTCTCCTCATTGGCAGTCTACGTTTTATATTTTCCTACTTCGACCGTCAGTCATTTTACTGTTCGAATAGCAAAAATAATCATGTACTTTAAGTGTATCGATTCGTAAACTAATGCCCTGAGCAGCACCTGATTTCATTTGACTACATTTCATTACCCTTGTCTTGCTTTTGTTGATGTTCACCTTCCATCCGCCTTTCAAGACGCTTTACATTGCGTTCAACGGCTCTTCCACATCCTTTGCTGTCTCTGACAGAGGTACAGTATCGACAGGAAACCTGAATGTTTTTATTTGTTCAGCTTGTACAGATTGAGCAGATTGAGTAACATCGAGGATAGGCTACAACTATGTCTCACTCACTTCTCAAACACTGCTCCCTTTTCACGCTCCTCGACTCATATAATAGCAGTCTGGTTATTGTATAAGTTGTAAATAGCCTTTGGCTTCCTGTATTTTACCCCTGCTACCTCAGAATTCCGAAGAGAGTATTCCAACCAACATTATCAAAAACTTTCTCTAATGCTATAAACGTAGATGTGGTTTTCCTTAACTTGTATTCTAAGAGCAGTCATAGGGTCAGTATTGCCTCACGTATTCCTGCGCTTCTCCAGAGCCCAAACTGATCTTCCCCGACGTCGGCTTCTACCACATTTTCTGTTCTTCCTTTAATAAGTCGTGTTAGTATTTTGGAACCGTGATTTATTACACCGATAGTTCTGTAACATTCACACCTCTCAGCACATGCATTACATTCTTCTTGAAGTCTGAGTGTATTTTGCATGTCTCGTACATCTTGCACACCAAGTGGGATAATTTTGTCACGACTCACTATCAGCAGTTCTAACGGAATGTCGTCTACTTCACTGACTTTGTTTCCACCTAGGTGAGAAAATATACTAAACAATCGATACAGACAGAATTGCAATTATTCATTACTTCTTTTATGTATTTTAAATTGTTTCTTCAATACAAAATGATGTATTTAAAATACAAGGAGAAATATAAAACTTATACTAATATCACAGCATAAAAAATTAGTGACGTTCTTTAAAAGAGATCAGTGGTTGCTTTTAAACCATGTAGTTGTAGCACTGGTATCAGCGGTCATGTGTCCCCACCGCTGATGAAAGGCGTGACAATAAAGTGTTGCGTATGTGCCAGTCGATTATGTGGAATCATCGCTGGAAAGCTGTTCTTCGTATAGATGTGACACAGGAGCAGAAGGGACCTGTCATTTTTGGTCGGTACCCTAACCACATCGCGAATAAATGGTTCAAATGGCTCTGAGCACTATGGGACTTCTAAGGTCATCAGTCCCCTAGAACTTAGAACTACTTAAACCTAACTAACTTAAGGACATCACACACATCCATGCTCGAGGCGGGATTCGAACCTGCGACCGTAGCGGTCGGGCGGTCCCAGACTGTCGCGCCTAGAACTGCTCGGCCACCCCGGCCGGCCATCGTGAATAAATCTGCACGATTTGTTAATCAACGAGATCTGTTCAGCTTGTCTATTGCAGTGGTGTATACTGGCAGCTATGTAAGACTGTGTTAAGAGTAGTGGTGGTAAAAAACCGTAACCGAAAGAAACAGGAGACAAGTGTATCGTCTTGCCAATGAAAATCGGTCTTAGACTGTTGTCATCTCAACCAGTTTCCGGGTAACTGTTGCGAATGGAAGTGCATTCAGTAAACATTTGGTCTCGGGTACCTCGTAAAAGGCCACTGCTGACAAACAGCTCATGAAACTGCACGTCTTCAGTGGGTCAAACGACACAAAATCTGTAGGCCCATGTTCTGGTCCGACTAGTCCGCAGCGTGTGGAGGGTATAGTTCAGGCCAGAAGTGATCCTGTGACGTTTTTGCGTGAGTTTCTCTTTCCATGAGATGTGTCCACTCATTCAGGTCACCGCACACATGTTACAATTTGTTTACTTCAACGTTTTCGGTGACCAAATGTAGCGCTTTCTTCTACATCTTCAATACGAGGTGCTATGGACACTCCTGTCTTCCAAGAAGTTGCACGCTTACAGTCCTGGTGTGAAGGACACAGCCTATTGCACTTCTAGTGTCCCGCTAAATCATCCGATATTAATCCCACAGGAAATGTCTGGGACCATTTGGAAATATAGGAGTTTTGCCAGTTCGATGGAAAATTCGATGTAAGTAGAATGTAATAACCTGAGTCACAAAATAAATTATGAGGCAGGTACACCGTTAAGAACCAAACTTAAATTCTGGACATAAACGGATTAATTAACGCAATGAAATTTTAAGGCCTTAGCTGTGGACCCTAAAGGGGGGGGGGGCAGGGGGGAGAGGAAATTTCCTAATATCAAAAATGAAAATATTTAATGTGCAAACAGAAACAAGATTTGAATGAGCATATTAATTTATTCAAACAAAGCAGAAATGTGGAAACGCATCTGACAGTAAACAAAGGTAAAAATACAAAAATGTTCCATGAGCTTCAAACAAGGTGAATCTTCCAACAGGCAAAGTTATTTCAAATAATTGAAATGGCCACCTATAATTGCAACTTACGTTCTGAAATAACACACAATTTTTCTAATGATTGATTTCATAACTGCTTCGCTGAATATTAAGTAGGGAAAAAACCGCACACAACCGATGGACATCTCCTAACACGACAGTGCCGCCATTACTGGTCGCCGTGAATTATCAGCGCAAGTAGAGCACAGTGTTGCCTCCGTCTCTGTCTCCCTGGCATACAGTGGTAGCTCTCCAAGTCCTGGGAAATTTAAAGAACGGTACACGTGTTTAGTTCACAACTGTATGGCATCTTCATGTCTTTAGGAAATCTGGAGATTCTTATCTGCTGAAGGACATATTCTTAGTACAGCCTGTGCCCTGGCCTCCTGCTGATTCTTTCTCCAAAGCTCTCTACTCGCTCAGTCAGAGTGGAAATGTCCCATAAAACCAAACAAAAGCTGCAGTCCGCCAGCGATCCCCAGCCCACAGCATCCCAATTTTCGCCCTGACAACTCCTCTCACCCTATCTGTCTCATAACCCGACTCAGTTTCTGTGAACACCTGTGTCGCAGCTGTAAACCAAGGCCCGCATTTTTATGTCAGATCCTGCATTGCTTGCCCTGAGTCCATCATGTGTGTGGTTCCAAAGCTCTCTCAGAAAAGCAAAGAACAGACCCAGCACCAGGTTAAACGTCCAAACGCTAATTAATGGAAGAAGTCGCCAAGAAGTAGGCATATACAATCACTGTATTCATATTTACTCTTCAAAGCTATTATCGTTAGATCCTGCCTCCTCATTATCTTCTAGTCGAGTTAATTATCATGTTGAATGAAAAGAGACGAGCCAAATGGCTTGCCGCTTTTCAATCACTGAGCAGTTTCAGCTGAATATGGCGGAACTGAAGCAACTTGTCGACTCTTTGCCTAGCCGGATTGAGGCTAGGTGCCGTGCTACATCGTCTCTGTGCAATATCTCCTGGGGGTGGCTAATTTCCTGTCCAGCGTCCTTCTTTCTGCATTAACATTATTAAGACTGTAATGAAAACTGTGCCAGTAAATATACTGTATTGTGAATCACCTCGTTATTGCATGATGACATAAACTATAGTTAAACACTAACACTGTACATCGAAGCTTAAAAATCTCGTACTACAGAAAAGGACTCATGAGCTCATGGCTCATACACACAAACATAAAAACACATATCGAATACACTGAGCAGCAACATAAATCACTTGTGTTTTGTCTACCTGTGTCTCCAGCTTACAAGAACTGAAATGGTGAGGCTTCCATCGAGCCGAACTGCCGTGTGACGTATTAATGAAGAAAGAATCGCTTACAACCCTTAAAAAAAGGAGTATTCCCAACATTTTAGCAACTCAGAGCAGTATTAAGCACTTGGTAATTACTGTTTCATTAAGTTATTAACTTATTTTCTTTAACTACATGTAATTCACATACATATGAACACTCGAACAACTTTTCCAAGGTAGTGGGTGTATAATTTTAATGTTACAGGTATATGTGACGAATGGAAAACCTGGTAGAAGCCGACCTCGGTGAAATTCAGTTTGGATTCCGTAGAAATGTTGGAACACGTGAGGCACTACTGACCCTACGAATTGTCTTAGATTAAGGAAAGGCTAATCTACGTTTATAGCATCTGTATATAGAGAAAGCTTTTGACAATGTTGAATGGAATACTCTCTTTCAAATTCTGTAGGTGGCAAGGATAAAATACGTTTTGTACAGAAACCAGATGGCAATTATAAGAGTCGAGGGGCGTGAAAGGGAAGCAGTGGTTGGGAAGGGAGTGAGACAGGGTTGTAGCCTGTCCCCGATGTTATTCAGTCTGTATATTGAGCAAGCAGTAAAGGAAACAAAAGAAAAATTCGGAGTAGGTATTAAAATCCGTGGAGAAGAATTAAAACTTTGAGGTTTGCCGATGATATCGTAATTCTGTCGGAGACAGCAAAGGACTTGGAAGAGCAGTTGAACGGAATGGACAGTGTCATGAAAGGAGGGTATAAGATGAACATCAGCAGAAGCAAAACGAGGATAATGGAATGTAGTCGAATTAAGTCGGGTGATGCTAAGGGAATTAGATTAGGAATTGAGACACTTAAAGTAGTAAAGGAGTTTTGCTATTTGGGGAGAAAAATAACTGATATGGTCGACGTATAGAGAACATAAATTGTAGACTGGCAATGGCAAAGAAAGCGTTTCTGAAGAAGAGAAGTTTGTTAACATCGAGTATAGATTTAAGTGTCAGGAAGTCGTTTCTAGAAGTATTTGTATGGAGTGTAGCCATGTATGGAAGTGAAACATGGGGAATAAATAGTTTAGACAAGAAGAGAATAGAAGCTTTCGAAATTTGGTGCTACAGAAGAACGCTGAAGATTAGTTGGGTAGATCACGTAACTAATGAGGAGGTGCTCAACAGAACTGGGGAGATGAGGAATTTGTGGCACAACCTGACTAGAAGCAGGGTAGGTTGGTAGTACATGTTCTGAGGCATCAAGGGATCACCAGTTTAGTACTGTAGGGCAGCATCGTAGAGGGAGACCAAGACATGAGTACAGTAAGCAGATTCAGAAGGATGTAGGTTGGAAAAGTTATTTGGATATGAAGAAGTTGCACAGGGTAGAGTAGTACGGAGAGCTGCATGAAATCAGTATCTGGACTGAAAACAACAACAACAACAGGTGTATGTTGCCAAAGAAATATTGTTCCCAGCACACTGAACATAAAAAATAGTTTTACTACTGGATCCGTGTTTCATGTGTACCACGCAGTTACTGCATACATTTTAATTCTCACTACCCTAGTAGTTAAAGGTTATTATTTTACATCATGTCGTAACAATACATCCGATACCGACGCTCTGATATTTTTCTCACACTATGAAAATCTCGTACACCTGGTATCGATACAGATGTTGTTCATACTAATACAGACGTATCAGTACTGCCCCATATCATTAACATCAGAATATCAATAGCTGCAGCACAGTACACAAGAATTTCAAGGAAAGTCACAGCACAATATGTTATCTAGACCTTGACAGGGTATCTTATGTAGGTCGAATATATCACAGAAAATAGTGAAGGAATATGTGTTCAAAAGCCACTGTTAGTAAGGATATTTATTTTTTTGTTTATATACTCTTGTCACATTGGGGCCTCTGGTCGTATCTTAAGATATAGAAAATTTTCAGTTTCACTTCAGTTCTATTGTAACGATAAGCCAAACAGCTTCCGAGGGTAGAGAAGGATCTACCAGAAACATATATGTGAGATCGGCTTATAATTCACAGAATAACATTTAGATACTATTTTGTATAATAGTATATTACGTCACTATCATTTAGATGTATACTCGTAAGAAATATTCACACTATCGCGAGCTGCTCCCGCCACCCCGGCTCGCCTATCGTGCGGTCCGCACACGGGATCAGTGGAGGTGGGAACGACCGGTATATACGACGCACCCACTGGTAAAGAATGTCAGTCAGCAGGAGTAATCTGACGATGATGGTACACTACGCCGTGGAAAACTCGTTCGACATCGATCAGTCAACCAGACTGCTTGCTCGAGCGAGTTTCAAGCTGCATATTCGCCGGCAAAAACCTTAGAACGGGCACGGGTTGTACCATCATGTGGTGCTCCAAGTTGACAAACTCCCGTCGAACTGTCGCAGTTATCTAACTTTGAATCGTGCCATGCAAAAGGACCGCCATTTCAAATCTTATTGTAACACCATTCAAAACCTTTAATTTTTGACTGCTTAACTTTTACATTTTGTTTGTGTGTCCAATTCAGATCTTACTGTAGCTCGGTTCTGAAGCTTTAATTGTTGACTGCTTAGCTTCAGCATTTTGTTTCTGCTGAGATTTATCTTTAGACGAGTGTGTACAGGGCTCCCCCCCCCCCCCTCATCGAATGGAGTATCATATTACACTGGTTAAAATGACTTCAGAAATTAGAGAATATATTACTTCAACCGATTCAATCATGTTTTTTTATTATTTTTTATATAATTCTGGGGCAATATAGGTTGCAATGTATTTCGAACACATTTTAACAAAAGAATAAGAGCGGCAAATAATTTACTGTCTAAACCAATAAATATGATTTAACTTAAAATGGACGTCTTATTATTTATTGATGTACATTGCATATATATTAATGTACCTCTTACAATAAACAGGAAAGTTAAATGAACCGGGTATGCCTACCATTTAAATTGCTGACCCCAGACACAAACTTCGAAATCGCCGTACATCTGGGTCAAATCACGTTCTGTAGCCGTGCTGCAGTGAGATTAAAATAAGTTTTCTTTTTTTTACCCTGAACTCCAAAACAGTTAGCAAAAACTACTTTAAGCAACACCAAATTTTACCAATTTGTTAAAAAAATGGTTCAAATGGCTCTGAGCACTATGCGACTCAACTTCTGAGGTCATCAGTCGCCTAGAACTTAGAACTAATTAAACCTAACTAACCTAAGGACATCACACACATCCATGCCCGAGGCAGGATTCGAACCTGCGGCCGTAGCACCAATTTGTCGGTGGAGCCCAACTCTGCTTCTGTTAAGCGACATTCAATTCGCCCAAACTCACTCCCCCCTCCCCCAATTAGTCCCCCCCCCCCCTTGACTGACTTCTAGAATCACCCCTGAGTGTGTATATTGTTATTCAGTTTCGCTTTGGGAACTGACGTTCAGTAGTATGCACTGTCACCTACGAGAGCGGTGTTAGTTTTGAAGAACAAATACGAGTGAGAAATTGGTGGCGGTTTGTAAGGACAGAATTTCCGCCGCACCGCACCTCGTCGCCGTGGAAATCTGCCCCGACAGCGACAGGGAAAGTATTCAGGAGCTCATACAACGCGGCGTGCAGTGAGCGCTCCGCCCCACGGGCACAGACAAAGGTATGTTGCTGTGTGCCACAGGGTTTGTGCAGCGCCGCACAGCCAAGGTCCCACGGAGGCGGCAGTCGCTGCGTGAGCGGGTGGCGGGGTGGCAGCGCCTTTTGTGACCCTGGCCGCCATGGGGGTTCTCCGTCTACAACTAGTGTCCCTCCGATGCCGCCAAAGCGTCCTGAGAACACGTCCAATTACTTCCGAATATTTCCCTCCAGTCTACATGCAGATTCCTCCGACGGTAGAAGGTTAAGCCCTGATTCAAGCAGCTCTTAAAGCGAGCCTATCTTGTGCAAGTCTCTTAATTTCTGCATTACTATTACAATCGACTTATCTCTGGTCAAGCGCTAGTCTCCCTCTGCAGTTTATAACCCCCACTCCTCACAAACACACACACTTCCTTCTAAAACCAAATCGAGGATTTCTTGATGCCTTAGGACGTGGCATATCAACCGATCCCTTCTTTCAGTCTAGTTGGCCTCAGATGTCTTTTTTTCCCAATTTCGGTTCACTACCTTTTCTTTAGCTATTCGATTAACCCTTTTAATCTTCAGCTCTTCTGCCTCGGGCATGGATGTGTGTGATGTCCTTAGGTTAGTTAGGTTTAAGTAGTTCTAAGTTCTAGGGGACTGATGACCTCAGAAGTTAAGTCCCATAGTGCTCAGAGCCATTTGAACCAGCCAGCCTTCAGCTCTTCTGCACCATCAAATTGCAAAACTTAGTATGGTCATGTTGTCTTAAAGTTCATCGTCTAAATTTCACCTCCATGCGAGGCTGCACTCCGACAAATACTTTCAGAAAGAGACTTTATAACATAGTTATACACTGCCGAAAAAAAATAGTGCACCCAGAAAGACGTCGTCGATTTTGAACCGCTATCGGCGTATGACACCTGGGGGATGATAGAAGTGCTGATGGGGGTTTCAGCGTCGTCCGCCAATATATAGCTTACTGGCAAAGTCACCAGATCGCCATCTGTGCCTACCCTTCTACAGGGAATTCTCCCAGTCAGAAGGCTCTGTGTGGTGCAGACCAGTGAAGCAACCAGGCAACCATGTGACGGAGACGCACTCGTGCTTCCTATAGTCAACTGAACGAGTTTAAAAATGGTCAAATTTCGGCCTTCCGACTGGCGAAGAATTGCCACACAAGTTGGACGTGCTGCATCAGTTGTGCGGTTATGCTGGTATCAGTGGTCATGTGTCATTCTGACACCCGTAGATAAGGTTCAGGACGTCCACACAGCACAGGCGCCAGATTGTATCGTTGTATTGTAAGGGCAGCCGCGGCGGATCGTACAGCTACCACAACCCATATAAGACGCCTTGTGAGCCCATGCGTGTCAACACGAACTGTAACGAAGTAGTCTTCAGCGATGAAAGTACTTTCTCCTGGACGCAAGTGGATGGTCGTCTGTGCGACCGACGTTTACCTGACGATCACAGGTAGGAAGCATTCGTTCAAGACACACTGGCCGCATCCCAGGTGCGACAAGCTTTAGCTGTCGGTTATCCTTGGTGCTTCTCAAGAAGACACCAAGCAACGCTCGGTGCATGAATAATATTGTTAGGCCTGCTCTTTTGCCTTTCTTGCAACACAAAGGTGATGTCTTGTTCCAACAGGATAATGCTCGTCCACGTTGCCCTTGAAACTCAACGTGCTCTGCAAGACGTGCAGAAACTTCCTTGGCCATTACAATCTCCGTATTTCTCTCCAACCGATTACGTGTGGGAAATTATGGCACGAGAAGTGACTCGTGCGACACGTCAAACAGTAACTCTTACAGGACGACGCGAACAGGTTGAGCATGCGTGGCATAACGTATCCCAGGTCAGTATTCGCCATCTACACGATCGACCGGATGTCAGAGTCAGCGGCTGCATTGCCGTCCATGGAGACTACACCAATATGGGTGTTACAGCATCGGTCGATACCTGCTACCTCAGAACCGATTTTGCTATTAATTTGCAAATGTAATCATCTCATGTACTCCATATGCTCTGTGGTAACAATAAATCTTGAATGAATTGGAAATCTCTAATAAGGTGTTGTAATTTCTTTTTCCCACGCCCGGGTTCCCGGGTTCGATTCCCGGCGGGGTCAGGGATTTTCTCTGCCTCGTGATGGCTGGGTGTTGTGTGCTGTCCTTAGGTTAGTTAGCTTTAAGTAGTTCTAAGTTCTAGGGGACTTATGACCACAGCAGTTGAGTCCCATAGTGCTCAGAGCCATTTGAACCATTTTTGTAATTTCTTCCGGTAGTGTATTCGATGGTACCAAATTTCTCTTATTGAGAAATACTTTTCTTGTTGAAACTTCCTGGCAGATTAAAACTGTGTGCCCGACCGAGACTCGAACTCGGGACCTTTGCCTTTCGCGGGCAAGTGCTCTACCAGCTGAGCTACCGAAGCACGACTCACGCCCGGTACCCACAGCTTTACTTCTGCCAGGACCTCGTCTCCTACCTTTCTTGTTATTTCCGGGCTGCATTTTATGTCTTTTTCTTTTGTCATCACTAACTACTTTGCTGTGCAAATAATAAAACGCATATCCTACGGTTAGTGTCTCGTTTTCTAATCTAATTCCGTCACCATCGCATCATTTTATTCGACTACACTTCATTGCCCTTGTTTACCTTTTGGTGACATTCAACTTGTAAGTCCTTTTTCAATACACTAACCATTCCGTGAAACTGAACATTCTAGTACTTTGCCATCTCTACAGAACAACAACGTCATCGGCAATAGTCAACATTTTAATTTGTTCTCCCTGAACTTAAGTTCCTTTTCCAAACTACTTCTTGATTTTCTATAATGCTTGTTCAGTGCAAGGATTGAATAACATGCGGTATATGTTACAACGCTGTCTCACTCGTTTTTCAGATGCTGCATTTCTTTCATATTAAATGCGAAATTACAATTGGATTTCACAATAACTGTGACACATTTGTTATATAATACACACTGAAGCGCCAAAGAAACTGGCTTAGTCATGCTATTCAAATACGGAGATATGTGAACGGGCAGAATACGGCGCCGCGGCTGGCAACGCCTATATAAGACATAAAGTCTCTGATGCAGTTGTTAGATCGGTTACTGCTGCTACAATGGCAGGTTATCAATATTTAAGTGAGTTTGAACGTGGTGCTATAGTCGACGCACGAGCGATGAGACACAACATCTCCGAGGTAGCGATGAAATGAGGATTTTCCCGTACAACCCTTTTACGAGTGTACTGTGAGTATCAGACGACTGAAGAGAGTGATTCCATGTGACAGAAGTGCAAACCATCCGCAAATTGCTGCAGATCTGAGTGCTGGGACATCAAAATGTGACAGCGTGCGAACCATTCAACGAAACATTATCGAAATGGGCTTTCGGAGCCGAAGGTCATTCGTGTACCCTTGATGACTACACGACACAAATTTTTATGCATCGCCTGGGAGCGACAACACTGATATTGACCTGTTGATGACCGGAAACATGTTGCCTGGTCTGACGAGTCTTGTTTCAAATTGTATCGAGCAGATGGACGTCTACGGGTATGGAGACAACCCCGTAAATTCATGGACCCTGAATGTCAGCAGACGACTGTTCAAGCTGGTGGAGGCTCTGCAGTGTGCAGTTGGAGTGATATGGGACTCATGTACGCACAGATTCGACTCTGACAAGTTACACGCATGTAAGCTTCCTGTTTGATCACCTCCATCCATTTATGTCCATTGCGCATTCAGACGGCTTTAGTAATTCCAGCAGGTCAACGCGACACCCCACACGTCCAGAATTGGTACAGAGTGGCTCCAGGAACCATCTTTTGAGTTTAGAAACTTCCGCTGCGCACCAAACTCCACAGTCCTGAACATTGTTGAGTATAGTTGGGACGCCTTGCAACGTGCTGTTCAGAAGATATCTCCACCTCCTCGTTCCAGCTCTGCAGGATTGATGATGTCAGTTCTCTACAGCATTACTTCAGGCATTAGTTTATGCCACGTCGTGTTGCGGCACTACTACGTGCTCGCGGGGCCCTACACGTTATTAGGCATGTGTAACAGTTTCTTTCGGTCTTCAGTGCAGTAGAGGTCTGGTTTCTGGACATATGGTAAATAGCTTTTTGCTCACCGTGTTTTAGCTCTGCTACCTTTAGAATATTGTCCGCATCTGCACTTGATGAGTTAGCGGGACTGACTGCCGTGTGGAGGATCCGGATTCGATTCCTAGTATTGCCATAGATTCTTCCTTGGCGGTGAGACTGGAACACGGTGCACTCACCCTTATGATGTCAGTTGAGGAGCTTTTTGACCTACTAGTAGCGTCTCCAGGTCACGAAAATCAGCAACGGCCTGCAGAGAAGTGTGCTGATCCCACAACCCTCCACACCTTATCCAAGGACGCCATTGGTGGAGGATGTCACGACGGTCGATTCGTACCAACGGGCCAGTCAAGGCCTGTGAACGGAGTTCACGTTGTGTTTACCATCAGAATTTCAGAGAGTGTATCCCAGTCAGGGTTATTTCTTCAATCTATTTTCTAACGCAAGTCACAAATTCAGGTTTACTTCGCGTCCCCAGACCTAGACTGATATCTCTACAGGTCTACTTCTACCACATTTTTCATACTTCCGTAAATACTTCTGGACGGTATTTTTCAACCATGACTTATGAAACTGATAGTTTGGTAATATTCATATCTGTCAGCGTCTGCGTTCTTTGGAATTGGAATTATTATATTCCTCTTGAGTCTGACGGTATTTCACGATTCTCATATATTTTACATACCACGTGGAATATTCTCCCAAGAATATCCGTAATTTTAAGAGTGTCATCTGTTCCAGATGCCTTGTTTAGAATTAGGTCTTTCAGTGCTTACCAAACTCTTTTCGCAGTGAAACTTCCTGGCAGATTAAAACTGTGTGGCGGACCGAGACTCGAACTCGGGACCTTTGCGGGCAAGTGCTCTACCATCTGAGCTACCCAAGCACGACTCACGCCCCGTCCTCACATCTTTACTTCTGCCAGTACCTCGCCTCCTACCTTACAGAAGCTCTCCTGCGAAACCTTGCAGAACTAGCACTCCTGAAAGAAAGGTTATAGCGGATACATGACTTAGCCACAGCCTAGGGGATGTTTCCAGAATGAGATTTTCACTCTGCAGCGGAGTGTCATATCTCCCATGTCATCTGAAATGAAGTCGATAGCTAAAAACGACCTTGAATCTATTATCTTGCTACACTGTTCCTTTCTCGAGCCGTTACGAATGAGTTTTAGATGTAGCGGTCATGTAGTTAGACAGTAAATCAAGTTGAGCTGTTTGTTCCGACGAGAATAATACGTCTTTACCTTGTTCCAGTAGAAGTCCTAACAAAGTTAGAGGTTTAAGAGAACTATGTTGCCGTTCTTATCATGATAACTACGTGCACACCAAGCAATAAAGCTTTTGGTCGTACAAGCTTTGTAAATATTCTATAATATTCCATAAACTTCTTCAATGCGGGTTACTCGTATTTACCCGGTTACACTCATGTTTACGTCTCGATTTGAGCTTCGGATTGACAATAATGTAGCCGTATCTCAATAAGAGAACAACATGAACGACTAATTACTTCATATACGTTCAGATCTCGTGAACATTATTAAATACAACTGCCGCCATAAGTTAAAAGCTTATTCTCCAAAAAGATATTTAATATTCGATTGAACGTGCCGTACGCATATCTACCAAGCCGCTGTACAATGCATGGCAGAGTGTATTTCGCACCAATATTATCTATTTTCTGTCCTATTTCATTCGTGTACTGAGCAAGTAGCTTCACGCTTGTGCGTACCAGTCTCCCTTATGTTATTCTCCTGATCCCCATGCGAGATACGCAACGATGCCAACAGAACACTCGCGCTATCTTCCAGGACTACCAGATCAAAGTTACTCAGCAGCGATTCGTGAGAATAGTGTCGTCTTTTTTCGAATAATTCCCAACCAAATTCTCCGAACATGTCTGTTAGACTTTCGTATCCGATATGTCGAAGTGTTAACATCTTAGGAGAAAGCCTCTGAAATGATTCGATGTTTGTATCCACGCCCACATGATAACACTGGAACGGTGTTCCAGAACTGGTAGTATCAACAGATTGCCTCGAGTTTTCCTACATTTCTGCAGAATCTAAACTGACCTTCCCCAATGTCGGCTCCTACCAGCCTTTTCATTCTTCTGTATAGGATTCGTGTTAGTACGTTGCTATCATAACTTATTAAACGGATAATATTCACTCTTGTCAGCACCTGCTTTCTTTGGAATTTGAATTATTACATTATTCTTGAACTGTGGCAGTATTTCGCCTGACTCATACATCTTGTACACCGAGTGAAATGGGTTTGTCATGGCTGGCTCTCCAAAGGATATCAGCAGTTCTGTAGATCGTCGTCTACGCCAGGCGTCTTGTTTCGACGTAGATCATTCAGTGTTTTGTCAAATTCTTCTCTTGGTATCACATCTTTCACCCCATCTTCATCTACGTCTTCTTCCCTTTCTATAATATTGCCTTCAGCTCCCTGCATAGACCCTCTATATGTTCCTTTCACATTTCATCTTTCCCTTTGCTGCTTAGTACTGGTTTTCCAACTGAGTTCTTGATAGTCATACAGCTGCTTGTCTTTTCTCCAAAGGTTTCTTCAATTTTCACTGACTGACTACAACAGGGGAAATAAATGCAGTAAGAGATGAATGGATAGCCTTGAGAGATGAAATACTGAAAGCACCAGCGGATCAAATATATAAAAAGACGAAACGTAGTATAATTCCTTGCATATCACAGTTTTGTGTATTTATTATACTGTTATTCAAATCTATGCCTCTGTGGAACGTTAAATGTGGCCGTGACGGCAAATTATACTGAGGAACAGGGCTAAGGACGGGGACAGTGAAAAACTGCGCTCTCGCCCCCCTCCAACCCCCCCCCCCTAAAGCAAACCCTAAATATGCGCCTGACGGTCAATCTTTATGTAGAGTTATGTAATACCGAATGCTGGGATTACCTTATCATCTACTGTCATCTACTGAAATGTACAGTCGACGAATCCTTCTGAACTAGTGTATCGGGTTACGACAACAGCACAAGACTTTGTGCCCGTAATGTAAGTTGTCCCAGACGGTCTTCGAGCATGTATGTGGTTCCGTCATCATTGGGACCCATCTCACTTTGCACGTAATGTACGCGAATAGGAGCATCAGACGAGACCAGAAAAAAGGATAAGATAAGGGGTATTGTCTAGATACGGGATCTCAGCTGACCCTACTTGGACTCTCCTTGTCCTATCACGTAGAAACTCTAGTGTCCGAGACACCAACTGTCGAGATCAAACAGCATCTCCTGGTAAGAATTATCGGCACCTCTAACATCATTCGATAACAGTGGTGCTGTTCAAATGGCTTCAGCAGGACTTTGTGCGACAATGGCATTCACTTACGGCTTTGAACAACTGTTGTGGATTTAGTACCTTGTGCAAGTTCCGAAGACTATTAAATTATTAGTGGGAATGACGTATTTCAACGCTTGATGTTGCTGAATAATGTTTAAAAAATTATTTAATGTACATGTTACCTCTACAGACCGCGCAACAAACACAGTTTTTTTTTTTTCTTTTTTTTTTTTTTTAGGGAGGAACATTGATCACCAACTGAAATGGTGTGAACGCACATATATACGAGTTAAAAGAGTTCTGTCATCAGTGTTCAACAGCAGCGTCATTTATTTATACGGACAGATAAGCCAAAACATTATGACCACCTGCTTAACAGCTTGTTTGTCCGTCTTTGGAACAAAGCACATCACTTATTCTCCGTGTCGGTTTGCTGGTAGCTTTGTGGAGTTATGTGGCATTAGATGTCTATGCACGGCTCACGTAATTCGCTTAAATAACGGTCAGAAGATATGACTACGCGGTGATCCAGATGGGTTCCATAGGATTTACATCAGGCAGATTTGGTCGCCGGTTCTGGCTCCAAGACACGGACAGGTATGAAGCTGAAAGATGACATCGTCGTCGGGTAAGACACCACGCATGAAACAATATAAGCGGTTCGCAGCTGTAAGTGTGTCTTCGATTACTACCACAGGTTCCATGAAAGCGCAGGAGAAAGCCTTCATACGATAATACCGCTCCCATCAACCTGCGTCCGTGGCGCGCTGCACGTTTCGAGTGGCCGGTCACCTCGATGAGGGAGTTTGTGGAGACGGCCATCGATCTAGTGTAGCAAAAATGTGATTCACCTGAAAAGACGACACGTTTCCATTAATCGATGATCAAATACCGGAGGTCCCGTGCCCACTGACGATGCCGTTGGGTCAGCATGTGAACATATTGTGGTGGTGTGCTGTGGAGCTCCCTGTTGAACAATTTATGGTGAACAGTGTGCTCCGAAACACTTATGCGTCCACCAGCACTGTGCTCTTTTGGTAGATGTCACCATCTATCCTACTGTACAACGCAGACAAACCTCCTAACTCTACGTTCTGTGAAGATTCGTGGACGTCCAATCATTTAGCGCCTAGTGGTAGTTTAACTGTACTTCTACCTCTTTTCGTATAGGCTCACGACAGTAGCACGTGAACATTCGACCAGCTTAGTCGTTTTCGAGATACTCTTTCACAGGCCCTGCTTAATAATGATCTGCGCTTTGTCAAGTCGTTTATCTCAATAGATTCCCCCACCTGCAGCCCATGTCTTGGCTAGGGCGATCCCCTGTTAGTGTCTGATCCGCTTGCATGCTTTTGTTACCGCGTCACGTGCTCGCAGCGCCACCAGGAGGCGTCCAACGTCGCGAGGGTAGCGGTCATAATGTTTGTACCATTCATATGTTCTCAGCTATAGTATTTTTTCCTGGAGAACAAATTCACAAGATATGGACGCACCTTAAAACTACAGGAAAGATTCATAAGAATAGTAACCAAAAATTGTAATCGGACTCATTGTAAAGATCTATTCAAAACATTTATGATTTTAGGTAAATCATATGAATATACACTGCCGGAAAAAGAAATACTACACCCTTTTAGATGCTTCGAATTCACTCATGATTTATTGTTGCAACAGTGCATATGGAGGATATGAAATGATTACATTTACAGATCAATTGCACACGCAGTTCTGAGGTATATGCTGAAACACCGGTAATAGCACGTTTTGTAGCCTCAACGAGCGGCAATGCAGGCGCTGACTCTGGCGTCCAGTCCCTGCGAAACCCTACATTTCAGCAAGATAATGCACGACCGCATGTTGCAGGTCCTGTACGGGCCGTTCTGGATTCAGAAAATGTTCGACTGCTGCTCTGGCCAACACATTCAGATCTCTCACCAATTGAAAACGTATCGCCAATGGTGGCCGAGCAACTGGCTCGTCACAGTACGCCAGTCAGTACTCTTGATGAACTGTGGTATCGTGTTGAAGTTGCATGGGCAGCTGTACCTGTACACGCCATCCAATCTCTGTTTGACTCAATGCTCAGGCGTATCAAGGCCGTTATTACGGCCAGAGATCGTTGTTCTGGGTACTGATTTCTTAGGATCTATGCACCCAAATTGCGTGAAAATGTAATCACATGTCAGTTCTAGTATAACATATTTGTCTAATGAATACCCGTTTATCACCTGCATTTCTTCTTGGTGTAGCAATTTTAAAGGCCAGTAGCGTATTTTTGAAACACAGTGTCAAGCAGCTTTCAATACTCAAATATTCTTGCGCATTGCAGGAGCAGAGACACGCTGCTGCTGTCACATAAATGGAAATGTTAGTCATCTGAAGATGGGCATGATTATGGCAATTTAAAACTATCTGTGATTGCTTGCTTTAGTCACCGACAGTCATCAAAGGCTGCAGAAGTCACATATCCAAATTGATAAAATAACATTAAAAATATTTTTTGTTAAACTGTAATGTCATGATATGCTAAACATCCTCGCAAAAGTGATCCACAGATGAATAAAACTACTACTAAGTCGTGCTACAAAAATATGTCTGACTGGATACTTTTATTATGACGAGCAGAGGGACCGCCAATTTCATAGTTACTGATTTTTGCATGTAATTTTCTGAATAAGCTCCCCTACTCCAAGTAGGTTCATTTGCCCTTCTCCAACATATCGAGAAGCTTCTGTTGTCAGTCTTCACAGATAATTCTTCAGTTGCTCGTTCGGTAGAAGAATGGACAGGGGGTTGAGAAAGAGCCATTCAGTCACAGCTTGCCACGGGAGCGTGCAGCAGCGCAAAGTGGCTGCCGCCTGCGACACCCGCCGTGTACGGCACAGCTGGTGGCTGCTCGCCCAGCCCAGGGGCAGCCGAAAGTGTCTGCGTGGGAACCCTGTCCGGGGACAGCCGGCGCAGAAAACTTTCTCTGGGGGAAAAAGCCGCAGCAGGGACTCTGTCGCTAGGCTTCAACACACAGCTAGGGACGACACGCATTTAAAGTCCGTTCAGCATAGGCTCACTCAAACATCCTCTTCTGCGAGACAATAGATTGTATTCTGGCGGAATGAACTGAAGAAAAGGCGTAGACTTTCTACAAGCTGCGTCCAGATATACACGCAACGTTGAAATGCTGCGATAGTTAAACATTGTAGGACACCTTGAAATGATATGTGCGTTTATTTCACTCACGGACTTTAAACATTGTACGTAAATTGAAGGTGGTGGGGGAGGGGGGGGGAGGAAGAACATAAACAACGCATTCATACAGGGTGTTTCAAAAATGACCGGTATATTTGAAACGGCAATACAAACTAAACGAGCAGCGATAGAAATACACCGTTTGTTGCAATATGCTTGGGACAACAGTACATTTTCAGGCAGACAAACTTTCGAAATTACAGTAGTTACAATTGTCAACAACAGATGGCGCTGCTGTCTGGGAAACTCTATAGTACGATATTTTCCACATATCCACCATGCGTAGCAATAATATGGCGTAGTCTCTGAATGAAATTACCCGAAACCTTTGACAACGTGTCTGGCGGAATGGCTTCACATGCAGATGAGATGTACTGCTTCAGCTGTTCAATTGTTTCTGGATTCTGGCGGTACACCTGGTCTTTCACGTGTCCCCACAGAAAGAAATCACAGGGGTTCATGTCTGGCGAATAGGGAGGCCAATCCACGCCGCCCCCTGGTTGTTTCGGATAGCCCAAAGCAATCACACGATCATCGAAATATTCATTCAGGAAATTAAAGACGTCGGCCGTGCAATGTGGCCGGGCACCATCTTACATAAACCACGAGGTGTTCGCAGTGTCGTCTAAGGCAGCTTGTACCGCCACAAATTCACGAAGAATGTCCAGATAGCGAGATGCAGTAATCGTTTCGGATCTGAAAAATGGGCCAATGATTCCTTTGGAAGAAATGGCGGCCCAGACCAGTACTTTTTGAGGATGCAGGGACGATGGGACTGCAACGTGGGGCTTTTCGGTTCCCCATATGCGCCAGTTCTGTTTATTGACGAAGCCGTCCAGGTAAAAATAAGCTTCGTCAGTAAACCAAATGCTGCCCACATGCATATCGCCGTCATCAATCCTGTGCACTATATCGTTAGCGAATGTCTCTCGTGCAGCAATGGTAGCGGCACAGCGGACACACCAGGAACCGCGGTGTTGGCCGTCGAATGGCGCTAGCTGCGCAGCATTTGTGCACCGCCGCCGTCAGTGTCAGCCAGTATGCCGTGGCATACGGAGCTCCATCGCAGTCTTTCACACTGGTAGCATGCCGCGACAGCGTGGACGTGAACCGTATGTGCAGTTGACGAACTTGAGCGAGGGCGTATAGTGGGCATGCGGGAGGCCGGGTGGACGTACCGCCGAATTGCTCAACACGTGGGGCGTGAGGTCTCCACAGTACATCGATGTTGTCGCCAGTGGTCGGCGGAAGGTGCACGTGCCCGTCGACCTGGGACCGGACCGCAGCGACGCACGGATGCACGCCAAGACCGTAGGATCCTACGCAGTGCCGTAGGGGACCGCACCGCCACTTCCCAGCAAATTAGGGACACTGTTGCTCCTGGGGTATCGGCGAGGACCATTCGCAACCGTCTCCATGAAGCTGGGCTACGGTCCCGCACACCGTTAGACCGTCTTCCGCTCACGCCCCAACATCGTGCAGCCCGCCTCCAGTGGTGTCGTGACAGGCGTGAATGGAGGGACGAATGGAGACGTGTCGTCTTCAGCGATGAGAGTCGCTTCTGCCTTGGTGCCAATGATGGTCGTATGCGTGTTTGGCGCCGTGCAGGTGAGCGCCACAATCAGGACTGCATACGACCGAGGCACACAGGGCCAACACCCGGCATCATGGTGTGGGGAGCGATCTCCTACACTGGCCGTACACCACTGGTGATCGTCGAGGGGACACTGAATAGTGCACGGTACATCCAAACCGTCATCGAACCCATCGTTCTACCATTCCTAGACCGGCAAGGGAACTTGCTGTTCCAACAGGACAATGCACGTCCGCATGTATCCCGTGCCACCCAACGTGCTCTAGAAGGTGTAAGTCAACTACCCTGGCCAGCAAGATCTCCGGATCTGTCCCCCATTGAGCATGTTTGGGACTGGATGAAGCGTCGTCTCACGCGGTCTGCACGTCCAGCACGAACGCTGGTCCAACTGAGGCGCCAGGTGGAAATGGCATGGCAAGCCGTTCCACAGGACTACATCCAACATCTCTACGATCGTCTCCATGGGAGAATAGGAGCCTGCATTGCTGCGAAAGGTGGATATACACTGTACTAGTGCCGACATTGTGCATGCTCTGTTGCCTGTGTCTATGTGCCTGTGGTTCTGTCAGTGTGATCATGTGATGTATCTGAGCCCAGGAATGTGTCAATAAAGTTTCCCCTTCCTGGGACAATGAATTCACGGTGTTCATATTTCAATTTCCAGGAGTGTATAAAATTTTCGTGTCACAGTGTTAGTTGCCATACTCCTCCGAAATGGATAGATCGATTCTGATGAAATTTTACCTGTATGTTCGGTAGGTCTGAGAATCGGTAGTAATCTATGTTTCATACCCCTCCGTGATCAGGGTACATCTACATCTACGTCCATACTCCGCAAGCCACCTGACGGTGTGTGGCGGAGGGTACCTTCAGTACCTCTATCGGTTCTCCCTAAAATTTTTCTTATTTTTTGGACAGAACTTTTTATTTTAATTTTTTATGATGTGACATTAAAAAATACACACAACCCTAAATTTTCACCCTTCTACCACCAACCCCTATTTTTTAATAGCGATTTTAGTAATTTATATTTTTCAACCCCGGTCGATAACTGATCAATTACCACTTGATCTGTTGTCCCCGCCAGGTGATAGTCTTTCACTATTCGATAGAAAGGTAATTGAAGAAAACGTACCAAAAGCAACGACTCGAATATCCCTCTCTGAATCGACGTAACTGGACCGAGAAATTTAACTAGGTAGCACGCGCCATTCGCCAAACCGACATTTTGGCCTAGCGCACACGCATCGATTTTTATCGTAGGGACATATATATCTTACGATCAAAAATCTTTTAGTGGAACAAAGAAGTTCCTATGCTCTTCTTTGTTCCTCTAAAAGACTGTAATCGTGTGCGCTTGGCCTTATTCATAATGCTGGCGAGCACGTTTCGACACGAAATTGCCGCTATGTTTGTATGCTCATGGACGAGCCGTGTATTGTTAAATCCGTAGAAACGCTAGAATTAATAGTGGCCTATACTGCCGGACTTCCCCCTAAGCCTTTCCTCATTCCCTACACAGTTTTCGGACATTATTATTGTTTGTGTCACGAGCTCCGGCCAACAACGACTTTTGTGTTACACGTACACATTATGTTACACGTATACATTATTCTCATAGACTAGATATAATTTATGTGGCAAAACAACGTTTGCCGGGTTAGCTATAAGATACAAAGATTTTCAGAGGCGGAACGAAGTTCTCCGGGTATAGCTAGTATGACTATAAATGTTGTCACGTAGTTCCTAACAGAACAGCCAGTGACTTAACCTGGAGAAAAGTGACAGCGAAATTATTGATAGAGGCCAAAGAACCTGAAAAAAATAAAAGAAGGCATCGAACTGTAACTAATACACTGTTAGAATGTAAAATATTACATCGGAGATGACTTGACAGAATTGTCAAAATAAAACTCCAGTATTTCCATGGCTGTGGGATATGTAGATTATAATTTCATTCTTGTGCGGGCTTGTATTCAGAATCGGTAAAAACTGTTCACCGATAGACAGCTTCCCGGTGTATACAACGTGTCCAACTTATCAGATGGAGTTCGCAATAGAGCACGACCAAAGACTTTCAGGAGCAGCTCATAACAGAATATCGAACGCTGAGGAATATAGAATCATTGGCATGAGGGCCCTGGCAACGTCATAGGGGCAGATCGAATAGACTGTTGGTTGTAGTGCATTTGCTGTAGAATGGGCGGTGACGAGATGCACTCAGGACGACAGTGCAGTAGGCACACCAAGAGAAGATCGTAGGTTTGTTCGACTGACGAATAGATGGACGTAAATAGCTGAAATCCGGACGTTGGTTACAGACAGAGTGTCATTACGAACCATCGATAACAGATTATTGGAAATTGGCTTGAGACTTAGTGTTTCCGTGCGTCCATTACCGCTGACACCATACTACAGACAACAGAGACTACTGTGCTGTATAGAAAATCCAGTGGTTCATTTAGTGGCATTCTGTGATGTGTTCAGCGATGAGTCTCGCTTCTATTTGTGGCAGCCAGATCGACACCAGTGTGTGCTTAGACGACCTGGGGAAAGGTCACAGGAATCAGCGACACTTCACACTAACACCTCTCCGAAACCAGCGGAGTTGTGTATGTCAGGAGGACTCATTTAGTAACTACTTAAGGGAGGTTCAATGCTCATCAGTATGATGCAAGGAAGCTAAACGCTGTTGTCACGCCCTTCGTTATAAAAATACCATAAGGGATATTGGAGTACGATTTGAAAAACCCGACACTGCAGTTCACACTACAAACACATTGACGCAGGTCCTTGACTGGTCTCCTCAGTCACACCAATTCCGAATATTAAATCATTTGATACCTGCTATGTGATGAACACATCCAAAGAGTTTCATCAGTATCAGACTAGTGCCTCATGATGCAACGCTTTAACGCTTTCCTAATCCGCCACACAGGGTGATCATTTACACAAGGTAAATATACTGAACCGAATGTACTGTACGATAAGACTCGAGTCTCGTATTTCCATTGCTTATATCGTTTTATTTTAGCAGTATAAGCCGAAGTTTCACGCAGTCCTCTTCTACTTACTTTCAGTTTACTACTTGTTCCATTTAAACCATCCCCTCTATGTAGTTGGTTTTAGGTTTACATTGCATTATAACGACGGTTGCGATAAATATACGGGACAAGCAACTCTTTCTTCAAATGGTTCAAATGGCTCTAAGCGCTATGGGACTTAGTATCTGAGGTCATCAGTCCCCTACATTTAGAACTACTTAAACTTAAATAACCTAAGGACATCACACACATCCATGCTAGAGGAAGGATTCGAACCTGCGACCGTAGCAGAAGCGCGGTTCCGGACTGAAGCGCCTAAAACCACTCGGCCACAGCGGCCGGCCCAACTGTTTCTGATATTTTCTAATATTTTACAGTAAACAATTATACAACGCTATTCGTACTATTCGGATCAGACACCTGATGACCGCTTACTTTTGAATATAAGTTATTCTGGACAGCTTTACCACCTTTTTTTTCTGGTTCAACATTCCCCGATTGAAAGACGTTTTGACCGTCATTTGATTATATGTACAGGGTTTAGGGGTTAAACGTATAAAAATATAAACTGTAATGACTTGAGAAGTATATGAGATATTTATTGGCAGTATTTTTCTACAAGTATAGAAACTCAAAATATTTCCTTTCACGTCCAATACACCTCGATATGCGCCCCATTAGTGAATCGACAAATGTCTGTTTTGATTCCACTTCTCTGCAAACGTTTTGCAGCATTTCAGACGTAACCTTTGCAATAGCCCCACGAATGTGACGGCTCAGATATGGTAGATCACGAACTGGTGTCTGGTGCACTCGATTCGTGTTAAGAACTCAAGTGACGTAGTTCTTGAGCTTCTAGAGCGTCAAGCAACCGATGGGCTACTTCCCCAATCCAGCAGCGTAGGAACTCATGACCCAAGAAATCCTTCACAATGTGCGCAAAATGGCATGATGCGCCTTCCATACTTAAGCTCAAAATAAGGTTGGGCCAGTTAAAAAAAACTTTAGACAAGCGAGAGAAAGTATACAGAACACCCCGTGCTATTGAGATCACATGGCCACTAACGCGCGTTTACAAAACTGTTACAGGAATGTGCAAGAGATACTAACTGCCGCAAGCAAATACAGAAAACGTTTTTAGTTACCACACTTGTTGAGGCAAACCGACAATAAATATCTCAAGCCGGCCGGAGTGGCCGAGCGGTTCTAGGCGCTACAGTCAGGAACCGCGCGACCGCCACGGTCGCAGGTTCGAATCCTGCCTCGGGCATGGATGTGTGTGATGTCCTTAGGTTAGTTAGGTTTAAGTAGTTCTAAGTTCTAGGGGACAGATGTCCTGAGAAGTTAAGTCCCATAGCGCTCAGAGCCATAAATATCTCAATTAAAGGTCATTAATTTTTACATTATTATGTGTTTAACCCAGACATCCTGTATTTATCGTGTAGTCCAGATGGGCGCTCGTCTTGGTTCTTTTTCAATTTTTTTTTGTTTGGCTTACACCTCCAAAAGATTTCTCTCTTAACAGACAGTAAAAATGTTAGGACTGAACTGGTGTTTCCGGCCGTTGTGACCGAGTGGTTCTAGGCGCTTCAGTCCGGAACCGTGCTGCTGCTACGTTCGCAGGTTCGAATCCTGCCTCGGGAATGGATGTGTGTGATGTCCTTTCATTAGTCAGGTTTAAGTAGTTCTAGGTGACTGATAATCTTGTGTTTTGGACAGTACCCAGGCCGTTTTCATGCGGTTCTTTCTCACTCTCTCGTTTCCTTTTAAGTCATCTACGTTGGACCACAAAATGTCTAAGGCTAGCCTTGGTTCTAATTCATTACCTTTTTAAGAAAAGTGTATTGAATTTGACCTAATTAATTCAATAAGTAAACCTGTTAACACAACTTGCCTAAATTGTTTGTCTTCCGTGCAAGACGACACTGCAGAGAAATACTTTCAGAACATACTTCCTAATACCTAAATTTATATTGCATGTCACTATGTTTTTGTTTTTCGAAAAAGCTTTCCTTGCTTTTGCATGTGTGTATTTTACATCCGTTTTACTTCCTTCGTGGTCGGTTATTCCACTACGCATAAACCAAAACTCATCTACTTTTAGTATCTCATTTTCTAATCTTACTCCCTCAGTATAGCCTGATGAAATTCAGCCACATTCCTTTATCCTTGTTTTTAGTTTATTTATCTTCATCTTCTAACCTGTTTTTTAGACAGTATTAACTCGTTTTATAGACACTATTGATTCCACTGAATCCAACTTTGAAGTCGTCAGCAGTCTCGTATAATGCAATCAGCACACTCTTTATGTTCTTATTTCTGCTTCCTAAACAGTAATTTTCTTTCGAAGTCTGTCCCAGGTTTTCTTTACTGCTTACTCTGTGTACAGATTGAATAACATCGAGGATAATCAACAAGTTTGATTCTGCACTATATCTTATTACCGATAACCTTAGAACTTCGAAGAACATTTTTTCTATCCACATGTGTGAGCCGTGCTGCGGCTCGCGTTGCTGCTGTTTGTAGGTTTCCGCCTTCTGTTGGAGGCCAGACGGTATCGTTTAGTTGGCATGGTTGAGGTTGTTTGTCTTCTTTTCACGTTGACTGTCGCCACTCGGTTTCGCAAGCGATGCCTGTCCGCTAGTGACAGCAGCGGCGGTTATCGATATGTAGTAACTGTTGCCCTATCTTTGCGGCGACATCGTTGTTTTGCCGGGTCCTGTGAATGGCGAGTTCGGTCGGGGACTGAGGAGAAACCAGGTCCGCCGGAACCGCTGGCGGCGCGCATGGACTGCAGAATGGAATGGCTGTGGTCACGAGGGTACACGACTTCGTCGTAAACCGGATCCAGCAAGCTGTAAGATGAGTGCATTTCAATCCAAGTAGAGAAACCTCCACCATTGTGATATCTCGCGATTCTCCAGTGACTTGGGTTCGTGTTGTTGATCGTAGTATCGCCGAGGCGAAGAGCAGTGAGTGGAGTGTTTCCGGCCACTCTAAGCACAGTATTCTGGGGACGTAGTGCAGACCGCCGGTTCTGGCTTTGGCGTGTTGTTCCATCGTTGCATTTGGTTCATCGGACGTCAGCTAGCTTCAGGAAGATTATCATTAGTCATTCGTTAGACTGCCACTAGTCTGAGTTACCATATTGTGAAGTGAATGCAACTCTTGGCTGCCAATTTCATTGCTCGCGAAAGTGTTTGTTGCCACACCTTCTCAGAGGTCGATTCCTGGAGCACTGTCTAGATCATTTGCTTGTTTTTTAGCTAAATTTTGATATTGTATTTGCTGTTTTACAGCAGGTTTCAATTTTTTTTTTTATATTATTGCCACTCCTGGCGTGTAAGGCCTTCAGCCGTGATTGTGGTCATTTGCCTCGAAATTCTAATTTGATATTTGTATTTTAGCAGTAATCCTTTAAAACCTTATTTACTGCAATTCCTGGCGTCTGATGGCGTCTGCTGTTTTTGTGGCGACTTGCATTTAATATTTCAATATCTGTAATTTGTAAGTTGCAGCGAATTTTAAACAATTCTTAACTTATTGCCATTCCTGGTGTGTAAGGCCTTCTGCCCAGATCACAGTGGCTTGCTTTTAAAACATTATCTGTTGTATTTGTATTTAATGGTGATTTGCTAAATTGTAATTCACTGAAAATACTACTATTTACACTGTTGTTTATTCCTTCGTTTATTGTTGACTCTGGAATTACTGGTTTAAAATAAATTGTGTGTTATTGCAAAAAGCAACTGATAGTAACTGATTACGGCCCCGTCCACAATCGTAACCGAATCCTGCCTTCCCTTGATTACCAGCAGGTTTCAGTGTGCCTCCGCGCTCGGCTATCCAGCTGGTAGTGTCTAGCGGAGGGTACTTTGTGTACCACTGTCAACTCCACACTTTCATGCTCCAGTCCTGAATGTTTGCTGGAAGCATAATTGTTGGTAAGACTCCTTTTGGACTCGAATCAGTAATTTTACTTTTCTGGTCTATCCATGAGATATACATAAAATGAAGCATCTGTTGTATCCTTCGAACGATGGTTTTATAAGTTACCTTCTTCACGGGTGGACACTATCCCTGAGTGAATATTTCATTTCGCCGTATACTTCTATGTGGTCTTTTCACCTCTCTCAATTCAGTAAAGAGTATCAAAAGCTATTAAGATAATACTAAACATCAGAAATTACATGTCGATAGCTGTCTGCCAAGATAACTGAAGGGTAGAGGCCTGTCTACACGCGACGATCTGTCTGCACAGGTATCTGCGCTAATGACTATGCCTGCAGTAAATCGCTTTAAATGTGTGTCTCCCCACGATACAAGGGAAAGAAAGAAGAGAGAGAGAGAGAGATCTGTTGCAAACGACCACGCTCTCACGACCTCAAAGTTATTTCATTTCTTCAGAAATTTAAAGTAGAAGAAATTCTATTGTGGTCCGCGTTCGCAGCTTTTGCGTGGCTGCTTAAGCGAAGCTAGTTTCTGCAAATAAATTTACTTCATGAGCTGAGGGGCGAAATTATTCACTGATGTATATGAAAACATATAATAATCTTTTGACGTTCACAGTTCCTCGTATAATACAGAAACATATTTGCACGAGGAGAACAATTTCCCTACAACAGCGACTGACTGTCTCTGTAAATGAAGAATCTACAACGATGTAACCTTTTCAACGGCAGTTTCGAAACAAGCGTTGAGTGAAATCATACTCAATACATACAAAGCTATTTACACTGTCCTGCAGCAGTACTTAATTACGGCACATAAAGTACATATCGGTTCTCACAAGTCACAGAGGATTGTATTCTACTATATTTGCATAGTTTAATTGTTTGATACTCAGCACATTCCTAGAAATTCTAGGCGTTGACAACAAGCTTTAGTTTGTTACTGAGTTTGCCAGGAACCTGTTAAAGACTTTACCAATAGAATAACAAACTCATTTCTGTACTCTAGAAAAGTATTCAAAGCCTACAAATTATCGGGAGAACTAAATGACATACTTGTAGAAAAATACACATTTGGAAAGTCATATTCCATAAAGAATAGTTATGAACTTATTAACAGTTTGAAAGATTTGACAGTACCACCTCAAGCCAAGCTTCTATCCCTAGATATTGTAAACCTTTACTGCAGTATACCTGTAGATGAAACAGCTGAGATAATAAGAATGAACCTATTGAGAAACAAGACAATGAAAAAACCAGAAATCATAGAACTTGTAGATGTACTTCATTTTGTGCTCTCACATAATTACTTCTCTTTTAACAATAAAATTTACAAGCAGGACCAAGGACTAGCAATGGGAAGCCCTCTCAGTGGCCTAATAGCTGAAATATTTATCAGCCATATAGAAAATAAAATTCTAACACTACATAATGACATCACAAGCAAAGTTAAATTCTATAAGAGATTTGTGGATTACATCCTCATTCTATTTGATGGCACAGAGGATGAAGTGACCAACGTTTTTAACAAATTCAATAGCCTACATAAAGATATTCGATTTATCCCCGAACAGGAAGAAAACAACACCATACCTTTTCTTGGCATAAAAATATCAAAACAGAACAAAAAGCTAGCTTTCAATGTTTACAGAAAACCTACTGTCACTGACACCATTATACTAAACACCTCTACACATCCCTCCTCCCACAAAAAAGCTGCTTATAGATCAATGCAGTACAGAGCACACAAATTTCCACTTCAACATACAGAACTCCAACAAGAAATAGAAACCATAACATATACTACAATAAAGAATGGATACGATCCTTCTCTAATTAATACCATGTCACAACAGATAAAAAATAAACTGAACATATAACATCAAACTACACTCACAACTGACCGTGCCCCAGCAGTCAAATACGTAAAAATGCCATACCTTGGAATAATATCTGACAAATTAGCAAGACTGTTCAAAAACCCAGACGTAAACATCAGCTTCAGCACCAACAACAACCTAAGTACGAAGCTTACTCACGATATAAAACCACCAGATACAAGTCTTGATGCATCTGGCATTTACAAAATTACCTGCAATCAATGTAATAAATATTATATCGGCCAAACAGGCAGAAATTTGAGAACCCGATTCAAAGAACATTTAGACAGCTACATGCTTCATAAATGTAACAAATAAACAGTAGCAACTCACATTAAAGACACAGACCACCCATTGAAAATCGAAGACAACCTCGAAATTTAACACAAAATAGGAAAAAGTAAAATAATGGATATCACGAAAGAAATGGAAATTTTCATACATAATACAAAGCTTGGAGATAACATTCTTAATGAGATAACCGAATTCAAAAACTCAGAATTCTTCAATAGTCTTAAGCCAGTTCTGACTCAGTAGTTTCTAGATATGTCAATGTAAATAATTGACTACAAATCTGTCAGTACCAAGAATATCGATACAAAACCTCGATAATCGATACAGACTCACATGCTACAGTCCGCCATCTTGCGTTGTGTGCATAACGTCGAACAAATCTGTGCAGCTGGCAATCAGTGATTAAATACAATGTGCAATAGTGTAATGTCAATCAACAGCTCCGCCATTACACCAGCGATGCAAGTGAAGCAGCAAGATGATGAAACTGTAAGTGATCAACCGTCATATAAAAGCGTTTCACACTATTTTCGTAACACATAACTGATGAAAATCTATCTGCATCCTATACAGGCCGTGATATGATACGCAGTCAACCACAAGCAAGAAAACCAGCAGAAGACATCACTGATTTCGATTTATAGCCATACACTGCCGCCCTCCTAACCCCCCCCCCCCCCAAATGCCACACCAGCAGCTACAGTGACAAACAATCGACAAAGAGTCCTAGATTAATCTAGTTTAAGACTGTTTCTTTTTAAGTAACATTTCATGTATGTATGAATGTATGTATAAATGCCTGAAGATGAAGAGATGTTCGGAACGCATTGTATTATGTCAGATTAAACGTAAAATAAAAAAGTGACTGGTAGCATAAATTTGAAATAAAGAAGTATTCATAGCGTATATGGAAAGTTCTCTCTTCTAATGAAACAGATATAACATTATGAAGTAAAAGAAATGTAAGAATCTCGATGTCCCTGAAGGGACATTTGTAAGACTGTAATTTCTCTAATAAAGAATTATAAGCAGCTGCCTTCTTATCTCGGTCGTACTATTCCTTGTTCTTAATTTTCCACAAACATGTGTGACTCCTATATAACTCAACTCGTGTGTATCTGTCATTTTCAAATTTCCTGTGCACGCAAAGACGAGAAACACTTTACTGAACAAACAGCACACTGAAAAATGTTTCACTTTGCGCCGATCTCCTGTCCACACACTATGATGTGTGTGCGCAGATGCGGCTGGTGCTCCCAGATTTGAGCAGTTTCATTTAAACGTGCAACTCCAAGTTCCAAGTCTGCGCACATCTCGTATCTGCGCAAATCTCCTGTTCAAACGCAATGATTTGTAATGCGCAGATGTGATGTTGGCAGATACTTGAGCAGCCACATCGTTGCGTGTGGACGGGCCTTTGTAAAGAAACAGGGACAATCACAACGACTTAGTTGAAATAGTGTGTATTGGTGGATATCGTGAATCTCAAATGCGACGGCCGTTCAGCAAGTAATGCAATACTTTTTTCTTCTGAAAGCAGTCCGGTTTTATTTAGGATTTCAATAAACAGTTTTATTCCCCAATCTTTTGCCTAGAAAATCCTATTTTGTAACAATTTCTGTTCAGTGCGACGGCCTTACGTCACCTTACTTGGAAGGCCTGTACGCCCGCACAGTACAACTCTATTGGTCGACGCGGGAGCCAACGCCTTGAAGCACCGATAACCTCTCTATCATCCACGGGGAGTGCATCCTTCATTGGGCCAAACAGTTGTAAGTCCGAAGACTCAAGATTCGGGGTGTAGTGTGGATGTGGAAGAACAATCCAATGAAGTCTTGTGAGCTCGTATCGGGTGCCGGGTGCACAGACATTGCATTGTCATGGAGAGGTTCGTTTGCATTTTTGTCCCCTAGGAAGCGCTGAAGCCGTTTCTTCAGTTCCCTGAGAGTAGAACAATACACTGCAGGGTTGATCGTTGCAGTATAAGGGATTACATAAAACAGAATAACCCCATCAGAGTGTCAGAAAACGGTTACCATGACTCTACTGGCTGAGGGTGCGGCTCTGAACTGTTTCTTCGGAGGAGAGGTTGTGTGGCACCACTCCATGGGTTGCCAGTTTGTTTCCAGTTCGAAGCGATGAGCCCATGTTTCATCGCCTGTGACGACGTTCGACAAGAATTGTCACGTCCAGCCACGTAACGCCCAAGCAATTCCACACAGATGGATCTTTATGGCCTTGTGTTAGGCGGCGACGAACACGGCAGGGACACATCATTGAGTATACCAACTGGTTGACGAGTGTGTCAACACTAACAAGTAAGATGTCCAATTGCGCATCGTTGTGTTTGATTGTGGTCCGTCGATCACCTAGAATGAGAGGTCCACACGTAGCTACATTGTAGATGACAGCCGCGCAGGATTAGCCGAGCGGTCTAAGGCACTGCAGTCATGGACTGTGCGGCTGGTCCTGGTGGAGGTACGAGTCCTCCCTCGGGCATGGTTGTGTGTGTTTGTCCTTAGGATAATTTAGGTTAAGTAGTGTCTAAGCTTAGGGACTGATGACCTCAGCAGTTAAGTTCCATAAGATTTCACACACATCTGAACATCATCTATAGATCACAGCTGTGTTCGGCTGGCCGGAACGTGGCAGATTGGAGAAATTTGTGCGACCTTGTTGCAATGACGACAGACGCCTCGCCCAATGACTCACTGTGCTTTTGTTCACTGCCAGATATCCGTAGACATCCTGCAAGCACCTATGAATATCTGAGATGTTCTGGTTCTTCCCAAAAAGAAATTCAAATACAGATCTCTGCTTGGAAAGTACTTCCGTTACAGACGCCATTTTCAAGGCTACGCATAGCGGAGCCTCCTATCGGAACTTAAACTACAGAGGCTGAAGCGTGAATATTCCACGATGTCCCAAAACAAATTTTGTAATTGTTCAACCTAAATTTATCGAGCAAAGGAATGTGTTCAAGTACTTATTGAACTCCCCTCGTATATTTTGCTACGCGATAAAGGCACTCAAGAGCAAGAACATCACAGGTTTGCCGAAGGCGATTTTGGGGCTTAGGTGAACGTCAACAGCGTCCCATTGTTTGTGTTGAGCGTAACGCCGAGCCAGAGTTGTGCTGCAAACACGCAACGGCGCGGGGGCGGTCCGGCCTCGGCTCGGCCTTGGCCCAGAGCACCCCCGCGGGGGCGGCACTTGTCTCACTTTCGCTGGACACGCGTGACGGGGGCAGGCCGCGGCCGCCGCCTGTTGCGAGACACTGCCTGCGCCCGCGGCACAATAAACAGCGCCCGCCCCCCACCCCCACGCTCCCCCACACTCCCAGGCGGGGCAGAGAAAGTGCGCTTCGCTAGGCGGCAGGCTTCCGCGTCGTGGGAGGCCACCCCAGTGGCGCCCAGCCAAGGGGCTGCGATGGGATCCCGGCTGGGGCGGTCTCTTTTTCTATCACTGAGGAGGGGAATCCGGCAAGTGCCATCACTTGATTTCCCAGAAACTTCACACAGTGGAAGAGGAGCTAAAATAAGCGAACACGTGTCTCGGCTTATCCGTAGATACTCGACCGTTTCTGAAGAAACGATGGTCAAAGTTTCGAGGTCCTTTATTGGTCTTTGTGCGCTGTCGTCGGACGAAATGGAGGCTCAGTTGTTAAAGGCGCTGCTTTTTAATTTTGCGCCTTGTGTTCGACACCCGATTATTGTTTTTATTATTTTTATTTTTATTGTTTACATTTATCAGCCAACGTCTATAGAAGGTTACTACATGAATGTTTCTTATCAAAATATGGGATACAAGGGCGATATATTAATTGTAAAATTACGTATGAATTTCCCAATAACTGTTACACATTTGTATGGTATATTGAGGGTTACAGGCTTTTTAAAGTCTAGTATTCTGTTTGATACTCATATTAACCCTTATATTAAATCTTATATTTTAATCATATGTTTACTCTTCAGAAAGATCCGGTGCATTCACTTGGATGGTACTGACCGTACAAACATTCGAAACAAAAATATGCTGAACATGACAAGCATTGCGCGAAGGCAAGTTTTTCACAGTGACATTTCTTCGTATGCTTCTCACTTCGGGATGAAACGTCGTCAACACATCGGCGAAGGTTTCGGGCGTTGGTAATAATTTCGCGGCAAACCATGAATAACGCATCACTTTTCCTAAGGCTGGTTCTTGCAACTGATTATGAATCAAGGTAAACTACCGGAATTTCACCGACAACAATTTAAAATAATTTTCTCGTTTTAAATTCGTCATCTGACATACAACTACTAGACGGATAAGGACAATCTTATATCAATATGCACTCAAAAACATTCTCGTAGCAATCTTCTACAATCATTGATATATAACTAAAAACAAAAATAAAAATAACAATCGGGTTTCGAATATGTGGCGCAATATTAATACGTCACGACGCTGACCACTGTGCCACCGTTTCGTTTGGGGATTTTGCGCGGTAAAAGGCACATAACGGACCTGGAAAATACCTCGAGAACGTTTGCCGCCGCTTCTTCAGGAACGGCCGGGTATCTACATATAAGCCCAAACAAGTGTTCGCTTACTTTCACGCCTATTCCTCTGAGCAAGGTTCCTGAGAAATCGATTTATGGCACTTGTTGTGTTCTCCTTTAAGTCACATGTGTTGGCTAGCTGTTTTATGGCTCATCATTACACTAGTTGAAGGAGATGAACAACTTTGATAGGTGGATTGAGGACCAACAGTTCGTGTTTGGAAGAGGAAAAGAAATAAGGAATACTATTGGCCTGTTATGAAACATAGGGGAAAGATGTGCTGTGAAGGTAGAGAAATTAATGCTGTTCTTATTGATTTGGTAAAAGTTCAGTGTAAACGGCTGATGGTTAATCTGAAGAGGAAAGGAGCAGATTTGAAGGATAGGCGATTGCTGCAGAATATGTGTTTACAACAGAAAGAACTGGAGATGAAATGGCGGAAGAAAGCAGCCTTGGCAGGTATGTTAGACAAGGTTGTTACATCTCTCCTTTGTTGTTCAACGTGTACTTGGACAAGATTATTGCGAAGGGCTTAGATGGAAATAGAGGTACATGTACTGATGGTATGAGATCCACCTCTCATTTTTCGAGTATTCTTAGGTGGTGCAGTCTACTTAAATCTCCTTTCGCCACAACTCGCTACATCAGAAAACGTATATCTTGTAATCTACAAATTCTTTTTATATCTGCCACTGCCAATATTGTTATTATGACCATTAGTGTTATTATTAATATTAATGGCAGTGGCAGCAGTACTACAAGAAACTTTATTAGTATATAGTCAGTATTATTTACTGACATTGTCACTATTGACACTGAAATCATTTTAATACTAAAAGTCTTATTAAAATGGTTGTTTTGCAGGCAACTATGATGTAAAAGGTACTGTATATGTGAAACCCAGATCCGACGTAAGTGGGGGCCTGATGATCCTAATCAGCTCAGGTTAAATAAATAAACAGAATGTATAAGATTTGCAGATTACATGGTATTAGTGGTAGAAAGTGAATAAGCTGTTAATAAAACGCGAAAAGATCTGAATGATGTTTAAAACAGAGAGTATGGTTAGAGGCACAGAAGAGAGACTGGCAGATACTGTAAGACGGCAAGAGCTATGCCCCTTACATGAAGTCATTAAAGATCACCTAACTCACGTTGAGCGAGCAGTAGGGCTGAACAAAATGACTGACAAGGCACAATGCATCTTGTAAAGGGTATAGTATGGACGTAATGGAATAATTAATGTCGGGTGATGGTTTTAAAGTAAGTCACACATCATGAAAACTTTGTGGGAACGAGTCGATTTACTGGACGCTAGTTTACCCCAGGAAATCATTTAGAGTTGAGCGTGGCCGGCCGGGGGAGTGGCTAAGGGAAGCGACAATAGGCAGCTTAGGGCGGCTCAAGCTCTGAGAAAGCGGTAACGGGGCGCGGCCTCCAGCCGCCTTAAGATGAGTGACAGTGAGTGGGTGGCTGACCCAACTCCATGCTGCTGTACCGGGAAACAGACGGAGAACTTTACGCCTGTTGATAAATGTCCATCGTCACGTTTTCTGTGAAACATGCGAGAAAGCTGCGCAAAGCTACGGTGGAGCGGCCAACAGAGGTCAAAATATGTGTGTTCGTGACTATAGCAACTTCACGGTGAATTCACGGTCCGCAGAGCCTGAAGTAAATCAGGTGAAGAGTGACAGCATGAAATACGCCAGCCTCCGATGGGAATGTAGGACCAAGGAATCTGAAGTACTCTCCTGGGAGTCAGAATTCCGTAAAACTTGGTGTTTGTGCAGACACTAACCTTGATGGGTGCCCTGGGGGGAGCTAAATAGAAGTTGAGAGGGGTGTTACAATACCAAGATGACATAACTTATTACTAGGCAAGTAAGACCATTTAAATACGTTGGAAGTCCATTACTGAAGATTGAGACGTCATCAGATAGTGAAAACTTGCATCGCTATAGCGAAGGAGGTACTGAGTATAAAGAGGAAACTGCTATGTGGCAAACTACATAAAGGACTAGGACTGGCAAGTGTTTGGTCTAGAGTGGGGCACACTGTGGACAGAAAGATGGACAAAGACATGAGAGGAGGAGAAATGTCTAGAAGCATTTGAGATTTTGATGTGGAGGAAATGGTGAAGATAAGCTGCTTGGAAAGAGTGAGTGACAAAAAGGTTTTCAAAAGTGTTTGTGAGAGGAAAAGACTACGGCAGGAATAAGAGAACGGTAAAAGAACTGGATAGGACATTCATTCAGACGAGAGTGCTTGCTAACAGATGGTTTGGAAGGACTAGTTTGTGGGAGGAGGTTGAGAGGGAGGAGGAGATACAAGAAGATAGACGGCATTAAGGGTAGCGGAATTACGTGATCCTAAAGAGTGTGGCGGAAGATGGGAGAACATGGAGAATTACAATGTGAAACCTGCCTTTAGGCTGAACACTACTTATGATGATGATGATGACTCTACCGGCTAGTTTCAAGGTGCTCGCAACAAACTCCTGTCTCCTGTCTAAAGCATCATATCAGAGTCGTAGTTATACCCAACACAATTATTTGTTCCGTGTATACCAATCTGAATCTTTCCCCATAATTCTGCCATATACGTTTCCTTCTCTATTTAGCAATTTACTGTCGTAGACTGCGATGCTGCGTCGACTTGTAGTGTCTGCAGGCAGTCGCCACAACGCTCCACTCCTGTTCTGTTTAAAATCTGTCTCCTACAAATTGCACGTGAAACGTCTGAAATTCACGTCTGGTACAGACCCTTACAGTTTCCCTAATACGCCCCTCTTTCGATTCTATACTTTCATCGTACATCGTAAGACACGTGAAACAAAGCGTTAGACAGATTTCATATAGCAACCGCTCAGTGAGGTCTGGCAGACGTAGTGTTTTGCGCAGTGGAAGTGTCTACACAGTGGTAGCCGACAACGGCGGGCTCCTAGTGGTATAATGCTGACGGGAGGAGTCCATCCCACTAAATGTCAAATAGCAACTGCAGTACTTATACGACCATGGAACATACTCTCTACTGACTAAAGGCGTGCCCTACGGTCCTGACCCTTCGTTTACTGTTTCCCATCCTACTTTGAGAAGAAAAACGGTTGAATTACTTACTAAATGACCCTCGTAAGTTTCCTCAGCATTGGCTTTCTTACTTTCTTCCAGAATAGTTCTGAGATTTGCACATTTAGTTCTTAATTTTTCATTCACTTTGTTGATTGTTTCTTCTGTATACAAGCAAGCAACAGCGATGATAAGGTGCAGCAAGAGAGAAAGGAACGACAGTGTTTAGTGTCTTGTTGAGAACTACATAATCACAAACGGATTTTCCACACTGATTATGGAGAGAATCGGCTTCATAATCCGTGTTGGAAATCTGTCTCCAGCCGTTTCTAAGGTATTCTTAAAAGAGCCTTAACCGATGCAGCGAAATCGAAATAAATGCAATTAGGTTAACTGGCCTGCGATATAAGACCTACTTCTCCTGAATGTGAGGCTAATATGCTACTGCAGCACATTCTGTAGCTCGCTGCGACTAGCTGCAGTCTTGCTTTACACACTTCGCTGCAAGAACTATCTTTCCTTCATTTCCTGAACGTATGCAGATCCTGTAGATTGTCCCTTTTACCGAGCAACGAGTGTGAGCGTTCCAAGAGACTAGATCGGTACCCAAAAATTTTCATCCAACCACTGTAATTTAGACTTCCCTTTTTCAAGAAACTGACGTGAATGCAGCTGGGTAACAGCCTCAATAACAGCCTATACTTCGACTTAATGACTTGGAAAATGATACTGTGTCCGCCAGCCGAAATATCAGCTGTTGTCGAGACTGTTGCCCCTCTGTATTCTCGTATGTTATTTGAACATTTGATATATCGAGAAAAGCTCAAGTCCCACATACTCTTTCCTTAGTTTCGCTGAATGACTCCTAGATAACTTTGGTTTGGTTGTTTAGTAAAATCACAGCAAAATCCTTGTCCAATCTAAATTAATCTTCAATTTCTAATGATTCAGACATCAACGACAACCATTTTGTTTCTCATTTCATTTATTGACTTTTAAGTTCGACCACAGATGTCATATACTTTTTGCAGATAACTACTGTTATTCTTCGCTTCTTATATGCACGAAGTCCCAGACTGCTAAAGAAAAGATGGTCCACCCTGACGAGCAACTTGTTAACATGATCTTGAGAACGCCTGTGGTTAAATACTAGTGTAACGTTGTTGCTTTATTTTGTGGTGTAAGCGGAACTGATAGACAATAAAAGCGGGTTAAAAGCTGTGAGCTGTCTGGGGAAGTTAACCTTGCATTACTGCGCAACTGTTTCACCAGGTATCCAGTCTATCTTATCAAATTCCCAACCAGACTAACATTAATTATAATCTTTTAATAGTCATACGACAACCGGTGATATATATATATATATATAAAAGAGAATTTAAATAAAAAGAAATAAATCAGTTTATATTTGGAAATTTATTTTAACATTGATCATTGAAATTTCAGCATATTAAATTTGATTCATAACTAAACTGGTGCCTTATTTAGGATTCTGGAAAATGTGAGTTTGTAATCTTACAGAACACATCAAATATGGAGCCAAGATTGGGAGACTGCATACAACACTGCATTCGTAAAATAACACACGAAGAACGTTGAAACATATGCAAGAGGAAATTAACCACAACCAACCGATTCAATTTTCACCCAAAGAAGTTACGTTCATAGCACAATCCTGTCCGTCATGTAATTACCACACACTGGTATACTAAATTCATACTAACTCTCTGTGAAATCTTCCCAAAAAGAATAGCTGAGGGCTACTTTGATGATTACACCACATGCTTCACGTGGTCAACTTGGTTTACACAAAGAGTGTAACTCCACAATAATTTTGATAATTAAAATAAATTAGATCGAAAAACAATTTACAAAAGGAAAACCTCTAACTGGTTACTAACGTCTTACTATTAACCTGATGGGTCAAACATTTATATAAGCACATGGTAGTGGTCTCACAAAGTACACCCCACGTGGGTTGAACATAAAGAAAAGTTGCTATATTGAAAAATATTGTCAAGACGAGATGTTATAATCTCACGCACACTCACATTTAAGATTGATGATCTTAGTTAGAGTTACTGATCAACACGTGGTTCCACTTTACTCAGAAATTAGTGACACGGCAACTACTGGAAAACGTTCTGAACTTCACACTCGAAATACACTGCGTTGCAATTTAAGATAACATTAGATATTTTAGAGCTAAACCTGAAATAAAGGTGATTAAATTTTCAGTTAGGCTGAACTTAAGAAATCCATTGTCCTACGGACTTAGCAGACACGCGCTTAGCCGGAGATCTTACCACTTCAGACGCTCGCCACGGACAGACTGACCTGATCCCTTCCTGAGGGTGGCTCACAAATACAAACGGAAGTGGCCAGAGGGGCAGCTTCCTATACCAACATGACAAGGGACGGACAGTACCATACTAAGAATAGAAAGCATAGCTACCTGTTCTGATGTTGGTCCTACCGTTCACTAGCAGACAGGCTTGTCTGCTACCCTCAAGCATGCAACTAGAAATACGTTTGCTCATTCATCCTCTCACGCAGAAGGGAAGGGGGATGACAGTATCTTATCATATACAGTATATAAAAGAAAGCGGAAGTAGGTTCCGTATGATACTGTGTGACATGAATTACATATAAACTGTGTTTTAAAGTGTAGTAGTGTGACAGATCGTTCTTGTTTATGTGTAAAAGTAACACGTTCCACTACTCAGTCTCTTCCCAGATAGTCAGAAACACCACAGTAAATTTAGAAGAGGAATTTATGTCGTAAATGACAACAGATTTAAGAAATCAAACATGAAAGGAATCTAACAGAGACCTTTCACTAGTTAGTTTGGCAGGTTACCAGAGACTGAGTGTAAAAGGTATTTCATGGACTAAGGAACCGTCTGAATAAGAATTGCAGACTTACTATGTTTTCGTCTTGTTCTCTGCTGTCATTCTCGTTGCCAATCTTCTACCATCCTTACAAATAATACACATATGTAATCTGTAACTGGGATTTCTGTCAAAGTGTTGTCCTTTACCAAAGAAGCGTCTTAGGCTAGGTAGGCAATGACTTCAATAACGGTCACCTTACTATTTGGTTTCACCTTAAAGAAAATAACAAAGATTTCTTCTGCACTTCAGTGATTCTGAATACATGGATTTTCCTCTCGCTGGCTCAAAAGTCTTTGAAAAGTATAAGTACAGGCAGTAATCGCCCTGCTCAACATATGCTGTTGTATTTAACCGCGCCGATACATTTATATTTATTGGATGGGTTTCAGCTTTGCAGACCCTTGGTAATGTGAGTAGCCCATGTCTCTGCGAACATGCTACGAAGGACGAGCTATTAACGCAATCTGCGGTGTAGGAACATCGAAAAGAAGTTTAATGATTGTACTTTCAAAGTTGGGTACATGGGTAAAATAGGCAATTTATCTGGAACACCTTTGAGGGGTATGGAAAGTCAGAAGTCATCTGTGTTGTGATTAGCTTGATGCGGCGCGCCACGAACCCTACCTTGTACCATCCCCTCCCTCTGTTAGTAGACCTTGTCCGTAGTAGTGTGCATACCCTTAACAATCAACATGGAAACCTGTAAGTACATGAGTATGCTTTATCCGTTGGAGGAGAAGTCCTCGTCATCAAGAAGCGCCTAGTTTACATTTCACGTTCAAATTTTGAGTTAAATTGTTTGGTACTGGTTGATCTCTTTTGGTGCAGAGGTACCGCTAGAGAAGGTGACTTAGAGGCTCATGGCTTCTAACCAGTATTGCATTAGTTAGTGTAGCGGGTACTGCTCTCACAGTGCTTTGTATTGACATTTACTGATTTTTTAAAGGCACCTGTCCGTCACAGATCCGTAACAACTTCAGCAACCAATGACGAAGCACACAGTCACATGGCTACGCTGATAGATTTGTACGGATATTCAATCGCTGTTGAAATTTAATCATAGTTCTGATACTGTGAATAGCGTCTCACATATTTTGATAAGTTCATTTTATGTGCGTTTTTCAGGTTAATTTTTGGTCTCTCGGTTTAATATAGAATGCCACCCACGTCGTATAGGGGTAACCGTCGGCTAGAAATATTACCAATTCATGACACTGATGTGGGTGTGTCAACTGTAAAAATAGTTAGTTCGCCTAAATAGGTCATTCCAAAGGACTTAAATATGCTACATCTCGTGTTAGTAAACTGTCGAAGTGTCTGTAGCACGATCCCGGAGTTACTCTCCGAAATAAACAGTACTAATGCCAATATTGTATTAGGTACCGAAAGCTGGTTGAAACCAGAGATAAATAGCAGTGAAATTTGAACTCTGATTGGACAATGTTTAGGAATGATAGGACTGATGCTATGGGAGGTGGTGTGTGCATTGCACTTAAAAGCTATTTAAACGCAGTTGAGATCGATACTGGTTCGGACCGTGAAACAGTCTGAATAAAACTGTCAATCAGACAAGAAGTGACCATTGCATTAGGGTGTTTTTGTAGACCACCAGCATTGGCAACAGGGAAAATCTTGAGTACATAGGAAATAAATATCCAAATTATCTATTAGTTATAGGCGGGGACTTTAATCTGGCGTCCATTGATTGGGAAAATTACACCTATATGACAGGGGCAGAAGCAAAGTCTGGGGTGAAGTTATTCTAGGAGCGCTCTCAACGTACAACCTTGAGCAAATAGTTAGAAACCGAACTCGAGATCGGAACTTATTAGATATCTTGGCGACAAACAGACCTGATAAAAAAAAAAAAACTAACTTCATAGTCAGCTCCAAGCATTTACCGCGGGACAAAAAAAAAATGGTTCAAATGGCTCTGAGCACTATGGGACTTAACGTCTGTGGTCGTCAGTCCCCTATAACTTAGAACTACTTAAACCTAACTAACCTAAGGACATCACACACAACCATGCCCGGATCAGGATTCGAACCTGCGACAGTAGCGGTCACGCGGGACTCAAAGATATTGAGCATCTTTGGTCGGAATTTAAAGGTATTGTCCACCACGTGCTAGAGAAATATGTGCCTAGCAAAAATATAGGGGAGGGAAAGGATCCACCTTGGTTGAACAAACATATTAGGAAGTTGCTGAGAAAGCAAAGATGTTTTACACGTCGTCATTGCCCCGTGAAATGAAAGCAGCTGTTAAAAGGTCAATGAGAGATTCTTTTAACGGATTTGAAAGCAATATTTTATCTGCAGTTTCTAAAAATAAGCCCAAAAAATTTTGGTCGTACGCAAAATGTATGAACGCTACAAATAATTCAATACTTTCTCCTGCTGACAGTACGGGTAATGTAACGGATGCTAAAAGGCCGAAATTCTAAACCTAGCTTCCAAAAACTCGTTTACGGTAGAGTACTGCAGCACCTTTCCCCCTTTCAACTGTCGAACAAACGCAAGGGTGGCTGACAGTGGTCAGTGTATCTGGGATTGTCAAACATTTAAGATCCTTAGACGCCAGGAAGACATCCGGCCCAGACGGTATCCCCAGAAGATTTTATGTTGACTGTTGTGCTACAAATATAGCACCTTTCTTATCCATCATCTATCAGAGATCATTGGAACAGCGCAAAAGTTCCCCGGAACTGGAAGAAGGTCCAGGTCATAGCAATCTATAAAAAGGGTAGAAAATCGGATGCACATAATTACCGGCCAATTTCACTGACATCGATTTGTTGTAGAATCTTGGATTTTGTTTTCAGACATAATTACCTTTCTAGACGCTGAGGAGCTTACCTGCAGAAACCACCATGGTTTTAGGAAACAGCGGTCATGCGAGACACAGCTGGACCTCTTTGTGCGTAATGTACAACAGGCTCTAGGTACCGCCTCCCAGGTTGATGCCACATTCCTCGACTTTCGAAAGGCGTTCGACTCAGTTCCGCACTGGCGCTTGCTATCCGATAACATACACGGTTGTATAGAAAGGTTTCTAATATTCAGAGAGCAGTACGTCGTGTTGAATTGGGAGACTTCAACAGAAACAAGCGTATCACCAGGTGTACCCCAACGCAGCGTAATAGGTCGGCTGCTTCTTACGATTTATATAAACGATCTGGTTGATGGTACTGACAGCAGCATTCTACTGTTTGCCGATGATGCTGTAGTCTACAGGAAAGAAGTATCACACGAAAGTTGTGAACAAATCAATGAAGATTTGCAGAGAATAAATGCGTGGTGTAATGCCCTCAGTTATCTCTCAATGTTAGTAAGTGTAGTCTACTGCGTACAACAAAGCGAAAATCCCCATTATTGAAACAGTACAAAAAAATACCCAGTGTTTGGAAGCGGTAACATCCGTCAAGTATCTGGGTGAGACTATTCGAAATGGTCTCAAATGGAACGATCAGATTACACAAGTAACGGGTAAGGCAAACTCTAGATTGCAGTTTATTGGTAGAATCCTGAAGCGATGCAGTCCTTCAACAAAGGAAATTGCTTATAATACTTTCTTTTGTCCAGTCTTATTGTTCGTCTGTATGGGACTCTTACCAGTTGTTGTGTACATAGTTCCGCGTAGTCAGCGCGTACACAATTTTCCCACTAGAGCGCGCCCCGCTAAGCACAACAGCGCAGGCGCAGCCCTCGTCTGTCTCCGCACTACGAGATGGCGTTGCCATAGAGATGGACCAAATTCTGCTTCCACCGACCCGCGTATTAATATGTAATGCAGCCAACGAGATTGCTGCTAACGTAGAACCTTTTTTCCTCGCGGATCACACACACGCAGTGATACATGAACGTGGGAGGTATTATAACGAGTGTAGAGACCTCAGATTAGTCAGTCGGCAATTGTCCGCACCAGTCTGTACCAGTCTGCATTACTCTGTACCAGTCTGTACGAGTTCTACATTTGTCTGTACCAGTCTATAGTCAAGTATCAGTCTTCGCCTAATAAGATTACCATATTCCTGTACATAACCATGAAGATAAATGTATAGACACATTTATCAAGTATCAGAGACATATGTGAGAATAAGATTAACGTACCAATACCAAAGGAACTTCAGATTGTCAATTGTAAATTGCATCCAGAACCAAGTTAAGTAATTTTTATGCTTGTTATTATTTTAATAAATGTGTGTGAAAATTAATCAAGTTCTGTTTAAAGTTGGTCAACATCAATTTGCTACTCTAAGCGTGCCTGTGGCATTTCTATCGTCTGACCTAATGGCAGAAGATAAACACGCCACGATTAGACCACGAGACATATTGCTGACACTCGCCTACTTCGTTAGAGCGACAAGTCAAATAATCTGATGGTGTGTGTACTGAAGGTCTTACAGTACGCACACCACACCAGATAGGTCTGATTCAAGAGATTGAGAAGGTCCAAAGTAGACGGCAAGATTCGTGACTGGTACATTCAGCCATCGCGAGAGCGTTACAAATCTCATAGAAAGTTTCAAGTGGGACACGCTTGCAGATTGACGACGCGCTAAGCGGAAGGGGCTGCTCACTAAATTTCAAAATCCGATCTTCCCCAGGGATGTAGAGCATATACACACATCAAAAAAAGTTTTGCATCACCTCAGTTCCCTGAACTCCTGAAGATAGACGTTGACTGTGGGTATTGTACCACAGACACAGTCCCTTCGACTGTTCAGAGATGTAACTAAACCCGCCCAAAGATGTAAACAACCGTGTATCAGCAGCGCGTATTAGACGGAGGGGGTCCGACAACCGATCAGTTCCAGTCACTACACCATGAAGATGGTACACGGCTCGTGTTGTCTGTAGTTCAACCATGCCTAGACGATCAATACTACGATTAGATCGCGTCCGCATTTTTAATTGATGCCAGCAAGGTTCAAAATGGTTCAAATGGCTCTGAGCACTATGCGACTTAACTTCTGAGGTCATCAGTCGCTTAGAACTTAGGACTAATTAATCCTAACTAACCTAAGGACATCACACACATCTATGCCAGAGGCAGGATTCGAACCTGCGACAGTAGCGATCATGCGGTTGCAGACTGAAGCGCCTAGAACCGCACGGCCACACCTGCCGGCGGTGCCAGGAAAGGCTCTCAAGGGAAGTGTGCGGGCGTCTCAGAGTGAACCAAAGTGATGTTGCTCGGACATGGAGGAGATACAGAGAGACAGGAACTGTCGATGACATGCCCCACTCAGGCGCCCAAGGGCTACTACTGCAGTGGATGACCGCTACCTACGGATTCAGGCTCGGAGAAACCCTGACAGCAACGCCGCCGTGTTGAATAATGCTTTTCGTGCAGCCACAGGACGTCGTGTTACGATTCAAACTGTGCGCAATAGGCTGCATGATACGCAACTTCACTCCCGACGACCATGGTAAGGTCCATCTTTGCAAGCACGACACCATGCAGCAAGGTACAGATGGGCCCAACAACATGCCGAGTGGACCGCTCAGAATTGACATCACGTTTTCTTCATCGATGAATGTCACATATGCATTCAACCAGATAATCGCGGGAGACGTGTTTGGAGGCAACCTGGTCAGGCTGAACGCCTTAGACATACTGTTCAGCGAGTGCAGCAAGGTGGAGGTTCCTTGCTGTTTTGAGGTGGCATTATGTGGGGCCGACGTATGCCGTTGGTGGTCATGGAAGGCGCCGTCGGCTGTACGATACGTGAATGCCATCCTCCTACCGATAGTGCAACCATGTCGGCAGCATACTGGCGAGGCATTCGTCTTCGTGGACGATAATTCGCGGCCCCATCGTGCACATCTCGTGAATGACTTCCTTCAGGATAACGACATCGCTGGATTAGAGTGGCCAGCATGTCCTCCAGACATGAACCCTATCGAATATGCCTGAGATAGATCGAAAAGGGCTATTTATGATCGACGTGACCCATCAACCACTCTGAGGGATCTACACCGAATCGCCGTTGAGGAGTGTGACAATCTGGACCAACAGTGTCTTGATGAACTTATGGATAATATGCCACGACGAATACAGGCATGGATCAGTGGAAGAGGAAGTGCTACTGGGTGTTAGAGATGCCTGTGTGTGCAGCAATCTGGGTCACCAACTCTGATGGTCTCGTTGTATGGAGGTACAGCATGAAATGTGTGGTTTTCATGAGCAGTAAAAAAGGCGGAAATGATGTTTATGTTGATCTCTATTCCAAATGTGTATACAGTTTCCGGAACTCTCGAAACCGAGGTGATGCAAAACTTTTTTGATGTGTGTATTATTACCACCAACTTTGAAATCGCGCAATGATAACCATTCAAAGATAAAGAGGCTAGTGGAGTATATATGTAGATGAAGAGGTAAGGTATTAATTAACCTTAGAAAAACAGAGTGATGTAGTCAAATTATTGTTTCGTTTGAAAGTACATATTTGCAGTCCTGGTACAGACTGAAATTCCCACAGCCCAGCGTAATAGCACACTAACTCGTTTTCTGCAGTAGTACGCTAATTAATTTTCTGCATTTGAAAGATAACGACACTGCAACAGTCCGTGATGAAATGGTTTAAATGTGCGGCAGTAATGCACCGCCATACGACACAGTGGGTATGTAGTGCAGACGCGTTCATTGCTGTCAAGATGTCGAAAACTGATCATTGACTGATTTTCAATTTTTTCAAAGTTTTTCAAATTTTGGACACTACAAAAGCCGCAGACGCTGGATTCAGCAACTGCTCACAGCCGTACAAAGAGCTTTCATAAAAGATGGAAAAGCTGAAATGCTGCATCTGTGTCAGGGCGGTCCCGCAAATCGTCGGGGAAGAGTTCTGGGAGTATCACGAATGATCTCCGAGACAAGGAAGGATAGCAACCCAGTGGAAACATACGGGTTCAGCACAGCCAGTCATCAGTGGACAAGGTGATGGTCAGTGATTTATACGACTGCCACAGTGTGTTGTCAACAGATATTATTCGTCACGAGCGTACATTACCGAAACCTCCTAGTGAGGCTACAAGAGGGTGTCAAAACGTAGCGTCACGGTAAGCTGTCCTAGGAGGTATCTTTACAGCTCAGCGACGACTAGGTACTTTCTGCACAGTAAACAGTCATACGTGCTGCGTCTTTGGGCTATGAAACTTTACCTCACCTTCGTTTTCTGTTACATGGCACGCAGTGCATTGGGTGGAAACAATTGCGTGGCAGGTTTTTCTATTATGACGACGAGGCCGTCTTCGCTGCGAAACCTTTCCGGAACAGCCAAAATGCAGGCTACTACAACTAAGGTCTCCACCAAGTCATCCATCCGTGAGAATATGTCTTGCATTGAACGGTGAATTTTTAGAGAAGGACTAACAGCATCATCAAATTTCATGATCACAGCTTGCTTTTTTTCGAAGTAACGTAATATTTTCCACTTCCACTTAGTACAAAGTGTTGCAACTGTGTTCCAATTTTGATCGATTACTTTTCAGAACTGGGGAAAGGTAGAATAATGTGGTTTACGGCATAATGTTCACAGAGACCTGTATCTTTTAAAATTCAGTACAGCAGTCTCCATCGCAATGCGGCATAACATTAAATAGTGTAGTTGAAATTAAACACGAAAAAATAGATATAAAAATATATACAAAATTTACATACATAATGATTGACATAAAATAGTATTCTGATCTACGTAAAATAAATAGACGCAGTAACAGCCTTTGTATGAACTCTTTGAAAGTAGCCGTAGCAGAGATGGCTTTATTGGTTACAATAGCAATGCTTACCGGTCCCCCACCACAGACACCATGCTGGGGGACGAAACGCTACCTCCCTCCGGAGGTTCGAGTTCTCTCTCGTGCATGGCTGTGTGTGTTGTTCTTAGCATAAGTTAGTTCAATTTAAGTAGTGTGTAAGTGTAGGGACATATGATCTCAGCAGTTTGGTCCCTTAGGAATTCACACACATTTTTTGAACGGAACGCTGTGGAGGAGGTGGGTATCTGAGGGCTTGGAAATCGCTCGTCGTGTTTCAGCTTTGATAGAGGATAGTAGCAAAGAAACTGAATGCCAGGATTCGGTCTCGAGTGTTCAGAAGAAACAGTTAAAGCGATCACTCGTAAAAACTGCACATCACTGTCAAAGAACCATTTTATAAAGCATTGACAAGTGCTGGCTTCATTTTTTTCAGTTTTCACTGATTAGTTATTCACGAAAACAGCCGCAGCCCAGCAGATGACACACTCTGTGTAACGGTTGATATATAGCAGATGTGATAGTGAGGTGCAGTGGCACTTCCAGACATGTTATTTAGGCACAGCACCGTCACGTCCGACCATAAGACGATAGTACACGAGGTTCCAGGAAGGAGACGAGTTTTCGTCATCGGAGCACGAATGATGCAGATGTAGAACGGGTGCAACAGGCATTAATGCGGAGCCCGACCAAGTTAACCCGCCAAGCGCGTAAACCACGGTGTATATGGCGCTGCGCAAGACAGTGAAACTTTGTGCTGTAGACGGAGTTGCTGCATGCGCTTCAAACTGATGACTGGACAAAGCGCAAAGCACTTCCAACAGAGTTTCTCAGTCGCATCGACGATGATCCAGACTATCCGAAAATGGTCATGTTCACGGTAGAAGCTTAGTTTAATGTGTCCGGGAAAGTAAAACCGACAAAACGTGACGATCTGGGGCTGTTTGGAATGTTAGAAATTGTGCCCCCCGTCCAAAGGCAAACGTGCGGCGTTGTCTGTTACGTGGCCGTTTGGTGGGACCGTAATTCTTTGCAATGGCGTCAATAACCTTGATTGTTTATCTGGACAAGTTGGAACAATTTGCACTTACCCAGATCGGAGAACTGTAACCTGAGATCGTGCTGGCACTCGATCATAAGGAAGGCTTTGGACGACACATTTCCAGATCGCTGGGTCGACAGAGTACGGTCCGCGTCCTGGTTCCCAAGGTCTCCAGACATAACCCCGTTAGATTTTTCCCTTAAGGATTTATAAAGGACGCCGTCTACCAGACCCCACTGCGGGACCTGCGGGAACTGCGAGCTCACATCGGAGCAGCAAATGCAAACGTTTATGAGGACACGCAAGGCCGGACATGGTAGGAAGAGGGATATCGCTTAGATATTCTGCGGGCTATAGATGGGGCGCACATTGAACTCTGTTTAACCTCTACTAAACTTTCTGTGTGTGAGAATACAGGGTGTCGACAATGAGACTCCAACATTTTAATATCCTGTATCTTTCTCATTTCAGATGGTGGACCTGTGAATCCTGAAGGGGCAGACACAGCAACTCAACAAGTGCGTGGTGTGCAAATTTGATACACCAAGTGGCTGTAGTGGAGCTGCAGTCAATTGTTTTAGCAAAATGGAGGATATGAAGGAGCGTGCACATATGGTCTGGTGGTATGCAGAGAGAAAATCGGAGACCCAAGTGCAAAGAAACTTTCGTCGAGTTTACAACAAAGCGCCCCCGTCGTTCAAGACTATAAAGAAGTGGTGTGATCAGTTTTTGGCTACTGGGAGTGTTGCGAAAGGGCATGGTGGTGGTAAGCCTGAGATCAGCGAACGAAGTCCACAGAAGTCAGTGCGACAGGCAGCACGAGAACTTCGTATGAAACGTCCAACAGTGCACCAAGTGCTCTATCGTGTTTGTACGCATATAAAGTGCAGGTTATGCAAGAAATAAAGCCTGATGATCGACCAAAGCGAGAAGAATTTGCATGTGTCATGTTAGAGCGCATTGCCGCGGATGAGACATTTTTTTCACGCGTGGTGTTCACTGACGAGGCAACCTTTCACGTGTCAGGGGCTGTCAATCGTCACAATGTGCGCATCTGGGGATCCGAAAATCCACATGCACCTAGGGAACATATGTGCGACAGTCCGAAAGTTAATGTGTGGTGTGGTTTGATGATAAATCGCATTGTTCGGACGTTTTTCTTTCAGGAGCCGACTGTGGATGGAGCCATCTAACTGGACATGTTGGAACAATTTGCAGCGCCACAGATAACAGACCTGCAGCCAAATGTGATGTTTGAACAGGACGGTGCACCACCCCACTGGAGCCTTGATGTCCGAAAATTTTTAAATGACACATTCCCGCAACGATGGATTGGCCGTGGAGGTCCAATTCCTTGGCCGCCACGTTTTCCCGACATAACCCCCCTCGATTTTTTCTTGTGGGGTTACGTGAAGGACAGGGTATACGCCACACCAGTAAAGGGCCTGCAAGACTTGAAACAGCGCGTAAGAATTGTCATCAGCTCTGCCACAGAACAGATACTCCGCAACACATGGCACGAAATCGATTATAGACTTGATATTCTTCGCGCTACCCATGGCGCCCATGTTCAAGTGTACTGAACCGTCCACCTGTGTATGAAAACTTCATGAGCTGCTGTATGATTTCCCTGTATTGTTTCGTCAATAAATTGTGTTTTCTCTCAGATTTTATGACTTCAGATGTTGGAGTCTCATTGTGGACACCCTGTATTATGCCGCAAACCGAACCCTTCCACCTATCCCCGTTTCTGAAGTATTGTAATATCTGGAAGCCACGTGAATTGTGTTGATAGTAATGGAAGAGAGGACGCAAGCACAGGCGGGTGCCGATATGAGTCAGTACATGGGGAAGCTCGGGCAGCGCAGACAGGGTGGGCTGACGTAGTCTGCCCCTGTGGCCCCACAGCCATGGATCGCCGGTGGCTGCAGAGGCGGGCATGCGCCGCGCCCGTGACGTCACGAGAGCCGGCTCCGGACATGTTCGGCAAACATCGTAACGCCGGCCAATTAAAGGCGCCGTAACGCCAAGCGACGCCGACGCCCGGCAACGCCTCTGGTGGGGACAGTCGCTGCCGCCTCCACTGGACACTGCCACACCGGGCAGGCAGGGAACCAGCATTGCTATGCAAGTAATTTTTAAAAGCAGAGCTGCAATTTATTCTGTATATGTGACTTTAGTTTTCCGCTACTTGCTACTTGTTTCGAGCATAGCTCATTTTCAAACGCCGCCTATACAAAATCAAGCCATTGTAAATATACTACATATACAAACAAGTACTCAGTTACTAGTACTACAGAGTAACACACTGCTAACACAGGGAGATAAGGTAATAAATGTTCCACAACACTCAGCAAACTGTGTAAACGAGCATTTTTCAAGTATTGCAGAGAAGTTACAGTAAAAATTCCCCAAAACAAATATAACACCTGTAAATAATGTTGCACTAAATACAATGATGTTACTTCCAACCACAGAGAATGAAGTCAATAAAACTGTTCAAAAACTAAAAAATAAAAAGTCAGTAGGCTAAGATGAAGTACCAATGTGTGTACTGAAACAATGCATAGGTATTATACAAGGCCCCTTAACAAATATAATAAATGAATCCTTCTCATCAGGGACATTTCCAGAGCTTCTAAAACAGGCAAGAGTTGTATCTTTGCTTAAGAAAGGTAATGGAGAAGACATAGAAAATTACCGACCCAATTCCCTGCTGTTAGCAATCTCAAATATAATAAAAGCATTTATGAAAGACAGGTTAATGAATTACCTGAATAAATAAAATCTTCTAAGCGAATCACAGTTTGGTTTCCGAAGTGGCGAAAATACGGAGTCAGCCATAGTAGAATTCACAAAAGTCGTACTTGATGCTCTTGATAAAGATGAGTGTCTCACAGGCATCTTTTTGGGTCTTTCTAAAGCGTTTGATACAGTCGACTACAAGATTCTATTAAATAAGTTAGAAGCATTAGGAATAAGAGGGGTAGCTAATGACTGGTTTCGTTCATACCTAGCAGGTAGGGTACAAAGAGTAGAGATAGCACATACTTCAAATAGATCTAAACATTTAGTAAAACACTTATCAGAACCAAAATACATTAATATAGGGGTTCCGTAAGGTAGCATATTAGAACCACTACTATTCCTGATATACATCAATGACTTTCCCACTAGTATAACTCATGGTGAAAAAATTCCCTTCGCTGATGACAGCAATATTATAGTCACTGAGAAAACAAGAGAACTCCTTGCCAAGAAAGCAAATGAAACCCTCAAGGAAGTTTATGATTGGTCAATAAGCAATAAAGTGACATTGAACATAAAGAAAACTAATGCCATGACTTTCAGTTTGAAGAGGAAAAAAGTCAATGTTAAATTAAATGTAGATGGCACCTCTATAGACTGTGTAACAAATGCAAAATTTCTAGGAATGAATATTGATCCTCAGTTGAAGTGAGGTGAACACACTAAGGTACTTGCAAACAGAATGTCATCAGCATGTTATGTCCTTAGAATCCTATCATCAGTGTGTAAGATGCAGTGTCTTTTAGTTACATATTATTTATATGCACACTTAATTCTTACCTATGACATTCTTATTTGGGGAACAAACGCACACAACGTGAACACAATTATCAAACTCCAAGAGCCATAAGAATAATAACCAAAAATACTAGTCGAGCTCATTGTAAAGATCTGTTCAAAACACTGGGGATTTTAACTGCTCCATGTTAAAACATTTACCACTCAGTTACACACATCAAAAATAACATTATTAATTACTGCACAAACAGCTCAGTCCATGACCATGCAACAAGAGATAGACTCAACTTAAGTTTACCAAGAAAAAATAAACATAAAACTCAAAACATCATTTTCTACCAAGGAATAAAATTGTACACTAAATTACGGAAAGAGATTAAAGAAATTTCAAAAATAAACTTATTTAAAAAGACAGCTAAAAAGTGCTTGTTATGCAATACATATTACTTAGATAAAACAGTGCAGGGGTTTGATAAAAAAAATGTTGTACAAACAAATAATAGTAATAATAATAATTATTATAATTATAAAACGTCCAGCATTCCACATAACACCTTCACTTTGTTTTTTCTTTCCTTCTTTTTTCCTTTCTAGAACTACTTACCACCAAGCTATGCATAGCACAATACTAACACCTCTTCCTCTTGCTGAGCGCAATATCTCACTCATTATGGAGGGATGCTGACTCAGTTTTTCAAGAAATCAAAAGGGAAGTTGCGGTACAGAAAGTGGGCCAGAGATCACCAGTGTGTGTGTGTGTGTGTGTGTGTGTGTGTGTGTGTAGTGAATGAAGTGTTACGAAACAATGGGTGTGTAGTGTGTGCAGCGACTTACAGTGAGATATGAGTGAACGCTGTGGCATTACAATATTTTAATAAGTTATTTGTAAAAAAAAAGTATTGTATACCAGGAGTAAATCTAATGATTATGTCTAACTAGAAGTCTATAAATATATATGTATACGAATTAGATTATTTTAAATTGATCTAAACTTGTAAATACTTTGACATGTGCTATATCCTTGTAAAAAGAGATCTACCGATGAATAAAGCTTGAGAGGCACCCGCATGCCTTGCTCATACTGTGGCATCAAGCAGTCAGGCCTGCAAGATGAGTGGTCTGCCAAGCGAGTGGATTCATTTTTTATTTATCAAGTAACATGAACTCTAGTACTCACAATTAAGTTAAAAGTTATTCTCCTGCTTGGATATTGCGCAACGGAAACGCGCATCTGACTATTAGTAATTTACACAACTCTGACTGTTCACTACGCACTGGCAATACCACATTTTCGTTCTTATTCAACGGCTTTGATCAACACGTGGCCATCGCACTGCATATGAATGGCGCACACATTATAAATTCTGGGTATCATAGCAACACACTATTCGAAGCAAGAGGCCACCAATCTTTTTCTTTTCACTATCTTATTTATTCCGATAAATTCTATAACCTAAACACACAAATTCTATAACCTACAACAATAACACATGAGAAATTCCGCGCAGTGGGCATGGCGTTACATTGGTGATTCTCTATCTTATGGTCTCGTAATTATTTAACGCTACAGTGCGCTTTCTGGATAGGATAGTGGATCTTTTGCTGTATCTCACACTTCGACTCTCACTACCATCATCACGAAACTTTCCTCCAGACCGAGCGGTACAAAAGGAACATGCATAACCCACTACCTCTGAAACTACCTTGCTACGCTCCCATGCAAACCACACACACTTAAATCACATGACATACACCACACTGCAACATGGAATACAACACAAGGAATAGTCACAACATTATCACATTCAGCTTTCTCACTTCAATTAGTATTTATCCCAGTTTCACACGACACTGCCCCACTTCGTAATTTTTCTTTCCTACTATGAACGCTGGAGGCTATATGCAAGTCTTCCTGTGCAATGCAAGCCAAGTGGCGTTGCTGGATAGACGGCTGACTCACCTTGCTTCTCTCTTATAGTTTGAATCAAGCGTCACACGGAAACTTAACACGCAAAGTAATATTAAGAACATATTCATCACACATGCGAGTCCTCAACTGATACCATGGACGAGTACTTCTCTTTATCCTTTGTCTCATACACAGATTGAGACTCACACAGTACTCCAGAATGAGATTTTCACTCTGGAGCGGAGTGTGCGCTGATATGAAACTTCCTGGCAGATTAAAACTGTGTGCCTGACCGAGACTCGAACTCGGGACCTTTGTCTTTCGCGGGCAAGTGCTCTACCAACTGAGCTACCAGAGCACGACTCATGCCCGATACCCACAGATTTACTTCTGCCAGTACCTCGTCTCCTACCTTCCAAACTTTACAGAAGCTCTCCTGCGCACCTTGCAGAACTAGCACTCCTGAAAGAAAGGATATTGTGGAGACATGGCTTAGCCACATCCTGCGGGATGTTTCCAGCATGAGATTTTCACTCTGCAGCGGAGTGTGCGCTGATATGAAACTTCCTGGCAGATTAAAACTGTGTGCCCGACCGAGACTCGAAGATTACTACAATCCCCTTAATATTACCTGCCTGACATTTAGTTCTCCACACAAAAGTTCCTGAAATAGAGAAATTATTATTCCAAACTACTCTTAAGTATTTCACACGCATACCATGCCTCCACTCTTTTGTCTTTACAGAGCACACCTAAGACAGGTCTTACCAACACTAGATCCAGCGGCAGAGTGCTGAAACATGACCGTTCTTCAGGTCCACTCACACCTCTGCCGAAGTGGGGGAGCACCTTGCTACCGTATTGGTCAGCCACATTTCAGGCGCTCAAAGCTCCGGTAAGTTTCATCTCTTTGGTCCCACCAAAGATGACCAAAGGATCGTCTCAAAGATGATCATATATTGCACATTCACTATCTGCTGTTAGCAGACGACCATACATTCATTCATTTCACAGATCTCACCAAACTGGATGTAGGGATTTATTTTGTGGGAGTGCACATGTGATCAATTAAATAAATAAATTCTCATTCTTTCCCACACTGGTATTCGGTTTCGCTGTATTAATTGAAATTGAGTTATTATTAGAAAAAAAATGTTGTACTGACAAGAATAATGAAGTATGTTGTATCTATTTTCAATGTCGGGCGGTACTGTACCCTTTCAAGCTACTACTACTACTACTACTACTACTACTAGTCACATGGACGATATTTACTCATAATTACGGAGTATTTAACGTTATTTATAAACTGGGATATTATTTTCTCTTGTCATATTTATTATGTAACCATGCAACTGTCATTTTATCCATATATTTTTATGCAAGAGACATAAACTGTAATTACATTTGGCTAATTGTCAAGAAAGCCGATTTTTACTGAATGTAAGATTTAGGGCAGTCTGTTGTTCTGAACTATCTATGTACTGAGAAGAATTTTTGTCAAAACTCTCAAAACGGCACATTATTTATTTCGATGGTCGGTTTGTTTGTTTATGCGTCACTTTGATTTATGTAAGATGTTTCTTATTTTCACCTCGTCTTCAATGTTCATATAGCTCCCTTTTTCTGCCCTACGAGGAAGTAAAAGGCTACTGCTTCTGTCTACCGTAGAACGTTGTTTCTCTCTAAATCTGGAGAGGTTGTTACCCTTTTTATGAACTTGTTCCTTTATCTTGTATTGAAGTTTCGTGCTGTTTCTCCGTTGTAGGATACATCACAGTCGCGAAATTTAATTTTATGCGAGTATTCCTGAATGGTCGAATTCTTGACTTTTGTCTATTCTATGTATTAAGTTAATTCTTAGTTTATTTTGTGCACGAAAAGCTAATTCTAATATTACTATTTAGACTTTTTTAACTTAGGTTTTTAGAAATCTTTTGAAAACTGGCTAGCAAAACTTCGAGTAACTTGACGAGACGTGGGGGAGCAAACATTGGTTAAAACATATTCAATGGCACAACACTAACCGTCGTTTCGAATTATGTAGGCAAGGGTTTCTAATGCCACAAACAATTTAATTTCTTAGTATCAATAAACAATCTTTTATACTACAACGTAATTATTTGCCACCTTCGTACGTAGTGTGTACTCACTCCCTGAATTTTCTTACATTTGGGTTTACAAATGAAGAAAATTGTGACTTGCATTACCAGTGGAGGTAATACTTCTCATGGGACATGTAAATGACTAGTCAGTAGCCAAAATTAGTGGGTTGCAATGAATCAATCTGCAGATGGAGGTGCTGTTTTTATTACTATGCAACTTTTACTGTTTACCAGTGTCAACAGCAATCTTTAGCGAAGCAACCAAGTTATTTCTCCAGTCATGTCTTCAACCTCTGTCAGTGTGTTTTGATATCACTCGTGGTTCTACAGTCTCTGGTGCAATTTACACTTTAAACCTAACTTATGATGTTTCTTAGTTCTGCTAATCCAGTTCACATTTGCATGATATACCTTTCAGATAAGTTTGTAGAATGTTACGTCACGGCTGAAGGAGTAGAACTAATTGGCATGTGAGATGTACCTAATCTCTCCTCGTATGTATCACAGTACCTCGAGTTTCGAACTTAAGAGTAACTTATTAAATTTTTGTTGAACTGCTAGATTCGTTGTATATTAAGTTTTTCATTTTCTTTAAAGTTAAATAACATACGTAGTTTTAGACAATCAAATTAGAATATCAGTTCGCTAGTCGAACTACAATCGCAGCTTGATTTTGTTTATTGACTTACCAGCCATAAAACTTTATTGTATCGCATTTAAATATAATCTGTTCAGAGCTACGTACCTGACATCTGTGTATCAGAAACCTCAGAGGAAGTGAAGACGTATTATTGCGGTACAGAACCTGCAGTAGAACAGGTACTTTAAAGCTCGTGCCTGCGTTATTAATTCTGTTGTGAGGAATACACTATGTCGCCTTCAGATCAGCACCTAAGTATTTGTGGTTAGGGCTGTTCCTTGCCTTGTTAACACACAATTACTTCTGGGAGCTGGTATTCAGACTGACGTGGGAGTGAAATTATGGATATGGGTCTCTCAAGATGGACATAAATTAATTTAATTGCTAACTTCGTATAACTATTTTTAAGCTTTCCAATGTTCTGCAAGGTGTGTACATGAAAACCAGGTACGTCGTTTACTATACCACGGTAGTGAGCGACTCTAAAACTCAATGTTATAATATTCGTTCTGTTATTTCTTGTGATATTTTCCTTTCAGTGGCTAAAGTTGGCTGTACTGCTCCAAAATGTTCCACTTGAAGGAGAGAACACTTGCTTTCTATTCCTTATAGAAAGTAAATTACACTACGTTCAGTTAATTACTGCTGAAATTTGAAGTACTTGCGCTAGAAATAGAGAAAATTCCGATACTCATTTGTTGATAACTCGAGACTATTAAGTTCCGTTAGAAATACTTTGTATTGCATGCTGTTCTTGAGTACTGACAAGAAATTGATGCGTCTCAAGAGCTGAGAGGCTCGTACAGTAATTTTCTTGTTTCGCATCTCATTTTTATTCTCACGTTAAGACTTAATTAAAGCAGTCATGTAGAAGAACACTGAGTAGGCGTTACATGGAAGTAAAAGAAACCAGCACAGATCTACACTCCTGGAAATGGAAAAAAGAACACATTGACACCGGTGTGTCAGACCCACCATACTTGCTCCGGACACTGCGAGAGGGCTGTACAAGCAATGATCACACGCACGGCACAGCGGACACACCAGGAACCGCGGTGTTGGCCGTCGAATGGCGCCAGCTGCGCAGCATTTGTGCACCGCCGCCGTCAGTGTCAGCCAGTTTGCCGTGGCGTACGGAGCTCCATCGCAGTCTTTAACACTGGTAGCATGCCGCGACAGCGTGGACGTGAACCGTATGTGCAGTTGACGGACTTTGAGCGAGGGCGTATAGTGGGCATGCGGGAGGCCGGGTGGACGTACCGCCGAATTGCTCAACACGTGGGGCGTGAGGTCTCCACAGTACATCGATGTTGTCGCCAGTGGTCGGCGGAAGGTGCACGTGCCCGTCGACCTGGGACCAGACCGCAGCGACGCACGGATGCACGCCAAGACCGTAGGATCCTACGCAGTGCCGTAGGGAACCGCACCGCCACTTCCCAGCAAATTTGGGACACTGGTGCTCCTGGGGTATCGGCGAGGACCATTCGCAACCGTCTCCATGAAGCTGGGCTACGGTCCCGCACACCGTTAGGCCGTCTTCCGCTCACGCCCCAACATCGTGCAGCCCGCCTCCAGTGGTGTCGCGACAGGCGTGAATGGAGGGACGAATGGAGACGTGTCGTCTTCAGCGATGAGAGTCGCTTCTGCCTTGGTGCCAATGATGGTCGTATGCGTGTTTGGCGCCGTGCATGTGAGCGCCACAATCAGGACTGCATACGACCGAGGCACACAGGGCCAACACCCGGCATCATGGTGTGGGGAGCGATCTCCTACACTGGCCGTACACCACTGGTGATCGTCGAGGGGACACTGAATAGTGCACGGTACATCCAAACCGTCATCGAACCCATCGTTCTACCATTCCTAGACCGGCAAGGGAACTTGCTGTTCCAACAGGACAATGCACGTCCGCATGTATCCCGTGCCAACCAACGTGCTCTAGAAGGTGTAAGTCAACTACCCTGGCCAGCAAGATCTCCGGATCTGTCCCCCATTGAGCATGTTTGGGACTGGATGAAGCGTCGTCTCACGCGGTCTGCACGTCCAGCACGAACGCTGGTCCAACTGAGGCGGCAGGTGGAAATGGCATGGCAAGCCGTTCCACAGGACTACATCCAGCATCTCTACGATCGTCTCCATGGGAGAATAGCAGCCTGCATTGCTGCGAAAGGTGGATATACACTGTACTAGTGCCGACATTGTGCATGCTCTGTTGCCTGTGTCTATGTGCCTGTGGTTCTGTCAGTGTGATCATGTGATGTATCTGACCCCAGGAATGTGTCAATAAAGTTTCCCCTTCCTGGGACAATGAATTCACGGTGTTCTTATTTCAATTTCCAGGAGTGTATATTGTCAATAATACCACCCTCCACATTTACTTGTCCATTTTCCATGCTACGAATGGAAACTACTTCGCTCAGTGACATCGGTAAATTACCAAAACACAATTTTAATACACAAATTTTGAAGTGATAAATACAGTACTGGCCATTAAAATTGCTACACCAAGAAGAAATGCAAACGATAAACGGGTATTCATTGGACAAATATATTATACCACAACTGACATGTGATTACATTTTCACGCAATTTGGGTGGATAGATCCTGAGAAATCAGGACTCAGAACAACCAACTCTGGCCGTAATAACGTCCTTGATACGAATGGGCATTGAGTCAAACAGAGCTTGGATGGCTGCCCATGCATCTTCAAAACGATACCACAGTTCATCAAGAGTAGTGACTAGCGTATTGTGACGAGCCAGTTGCCCGGCCACCATTGACCAGATGTTTTCAATTGGTGAGAGATGTGGAGAATGTGCTGGCCAGGGCAGCAGGCGAACATTTTCTGTATCCAGAAAGGCTCGTACAGGACCTGTAACATGCGGTAGTGCATTATCCTGCTCAAATATAGGGTTTCGCAGGGATCGAATGAAGGGTAGAGCCACGGATCGTAACACATCTGAAATGTAGCGTCCACTGTTCAAAGTGCCGTCAATGCGAACAAGAGGTGACCGAGACGTGTAACCAATGGCATCCACCACGCCGGGTGATACGCCAGTATGCCGACGACGAATACACGCTTCCAATGTGCGATGCACCGCGATGTCGCCAAACACGGATGCGACCATGGTGATGCTGTAAACAGAACCTAGATTTATCCGAAAAATTGACGTTTTACCGTTCGTGCAGCCAGGTTCGTCGTTGAGTACATCATCGCAAGCGCTCCTGACTGTCATGCAGCGTCGAGGGTAACCGCAGCCATGGTCTCCGAGGTGATAGTCTATGCTGCTGCAAACGTCGTCAAACTGTTCTTGCAGATGGTTGTTCTCCTGCAAACGTCCCCATCTGTTGACTCAGGGATCGAGACGTGGCTGCACTATCCGTTACAGCCATGCGGATAAGGTGCCTGTCATCTCGACTGCTAGTGATACGAGGCCATTGATATCCAGCACGGCGTTCCGTATTACCCTACTGAAGCCACAGATTCCATATACTGCTAATAATCATTGGATCTCGACCAAAGCGAGCAGCAATGTCGCACTACGATAAACCGCAATCGCGATAGGCTACAATCCGATCTCTATCAAAATCGGAAACGTGATGGTACGCATTGCCCCTCCTTGCACGAGGCATCAAAACAACGTTTCACCAGGCAACGCCGGTCAACTGCTGTTTGTGTATGAGAAATCGGTTGGAAACTTTCCTCATGTCAGCACGTTGTAGGTGTCGCCACCGGCGCCAACCTTGTGTGAGTGCTCTGAAAAGTTAATCATTTGCAAATCACAGCATCTTCTTCCTGTCTTCCTGTCTTCGCATCTGTAGCATGTCATCTTCGTGGTGTAGCAATTTTAATGGCCAATAGTGTATGAGATAATACATATATCTTTAACGAAAAGTTTTTGCTGATGTCTCTGTTCAATGGACACATAACAACAGTATACGCAAGTTAATGTGCTGAATCAGCGGTTTTTTAAAAACAGATATTAAATTAAAACGACTGTTGATATACAGTGTAAATGGTGAAAATATACGAAGATGAATACTTTACGGCTGTGAGATACCATCCTTTGCATACGCCTTTGGTCTATACTGAATGTTAATGATTATAGGAAATTCTTAAGCAAATGTACGTCATTGAGTATAAACCGGCTATTGCACACTCTCGTTTACACCTACACGAATAGTGGATGAAGGTAAGAGTACTTCATGAAACGTAAATGTCAGTGCGGGTAAAAGAAAAATAAAATAAAAAAAAACAGGTGGCCGTATTTAGATAGACCGGAGGTACTCGGAAAGGATGAACAGCGAAAGAATATGTGGAAGTCAACAGTGAGACTCGAAGAAAGAGTAGTGGAACGATGGTGAAACTAAGTGCGTATACTTGGCAGAGATTGAGCAAATGAAAAAAAGAAGCCGTTTACTCTTTCACGCCTCTTCGGAAATAACTTCTTTCCCAAAATATCACCAATAGCATAGAACACGCCATGTACGAAATACAGAGGAAGTTTAATGATATAAGCTGTTTTTAGAATGCCGTACAGAAAACAATATGCAGCAAAGTACGATGACGAGCTAAAAAGTAATGCCTCCGAATTTTATATGTGAAAACTCTTAAAGCTTTTAAAACAAAACATACTGTATTACATTTTCTTAGCGGAACCCCATTGATGCTCTCTTGTTTTCTTAGTTAAAATGACGAATACAGCTACTGCAATCATCACCGAACACAGCTTCTATTCTTCTATGGGTTTCAGTTGGCAATACATTTCCTGTGATTAGAAACCCGATTACAGGACTCTGGTCCTCACGCACGACATACACGGTCCAGTCACATTACTGTGACTACCGTCTATGTTCGAGGTCTACATGCGATAACCAATCACGGACGGCAGGTGGCAGCACTAGCAGTGGAGGGTATATAAAGTGAGTCGAAGGGGTGCGGAAAACAGTGCAGTCGCTGTTGTAATATGCAAAGACAGCGATGTCTCTGACGCCCAAATGGGCGCAATCATTGGCCTTCGGGCCAGGACCAGGATAATTCCCGAAGCGCTAAGTTTGGTAATTGTCCGCGAGCGGCTATGATTGGAATATACCGCGCACGGCAAAATGGCGCGAGACAGATGTGATGCGTTATGAAGCACAGATGACAGGGGTGAACGACTTCTATGGAGATGTGTACGGACGAACTGGTGGCCCAGATGAACCAAGGGACTACCAACAGTGGCTCCTCAATGAGCTTTCAGCGAAAGTTGCTGGGTATGGGGTCTCACGATCACAGAGACCAAATATGTAAACCACGCTTGAAAATTTAATAGCATACTGTAGGTATTATTCTTTGTTTGTTGGCGAGGGTACTGATCGAACAGACCATCGTCAGTTAGTAAATTGTATTCACGTAATAATGGAAGACTTCTCTATGCATTAAGTGTTACTCGCTTTAGTTACGTTAAGCAGAGCAAGGCCTCAGCATATTTTTAATGCAATTAAAAAGTGCGTGACGAGATTCGTAGTTTTCAAAATGTTCAAATGTATGTGAAACCTTATGGGACTTAACTTCTAAGGTCATCAGTCCCTAAACTTACACACTACTGAACCTAAATTATCCTAAGGAGAAACACACAGTCCCATACCCGAGGGAGGACTCGAACCTCCACGCCGGCCGGTGTGGCCAAGCGGTTCTAGGCGCTACAGTCTGGAACCGCGCGACCGCTACGGTCGCAGGTTCGAATCCTGCCTCGGGCATGGATGTGTGTGATGTCCTTAGGTTAGTTAGGTTTAAGTACTTCTGAGTTCTACGGGACTGATGACCTCAGAAGTTGAGTTCAATAGTGCTCAGAGCATTTGAACCATTTGAACCTCCGCCGGGACCAGCCGCACAGTTCATGACTGCTGCCCCTTTGAGAGGTCGGCTAATCCCGCACGGCATTCGTAGTTTTAAAAAATACTGTGCTGCAATTTGTACGGACAGTGCACTAGGTATCGTCGGTAGCGAAAAGCATTTCGTTGGTCAATTAAGGAAAAACGGAATAAATTATTAAATGTTTCACAGCGTTATTCGTTACGAAGAACAATGCGGGTAAAGTGTCAGAATGCTGTTCGTAATGAAAAGTGTAACGGAAATTAAGAATGTAATACGTGGATCAAATCGATCACTATGTGATCAAAATATTGAACAAATTTTGAAAGAAGTACATGCCGAATATGGAGACGCACTTCTTCATTCTGAGATTGTTGATCGAGTGCATGTTTAGCTCGGTGGTTTCTTTTTCTTCATTTAAATAATTTGAATCTCCGTTTGCAAGTGAAGGAATGCACTATTTCTGCTATGTTTCCGGATATTAACGAATTCCCGTTGTTTAAATTGCAACTACACAAAGAAAATTTGTGTCTTTTTCCGAGTGGTCATGAACTGAAACAAATGCCTAGCGTAACATTTTTATGATTTACATTCTTATGATGAAGTCTGCTACGAGTTTCATAATAGTTTTAAAGATTTTAATCTCTAGAGTCGGATATAATTTTTATTAATAATCCAACGAAAATTAATCTTGAAAGTGTTAGAAGTGATGCACAATAAGAATATAAATATCCCATTAATTTTAGTATAACAATTTGAGGCAATTATAAAAATTAATTTTTTAATAATCAATGTCTCAGGACCACACATTTGTAGATAACGATCTACAGTGATTGACAGTCGTCCCTGCAGTTGGTCAGCGTGGCTGTGGCGAAGCCGTGATGGCACTGCGCGAGTAGTGTTGAAGGGGTGAGCTCTTGTCGGAGGGGAGTGGGTTGCGAGCCACGCCTTGCCACGCGTGATCTAGGTGAAACGTTGCGAAGTGATAAGGAATGCAATGAGCACGTCAGGCTGGCAGTTGGAAAGGCAAATGTAAAACTTCGTTTTATTATGGGAAAGCGTTGCTCATGTGTAAAGGAGACGGCGCACAGATCATTAGTGCAAGCCATTCTTGAGTGTTTTGGATCAACACCAGGTCGGATTAAAGGAAGACATCGAAGCAATTCGGAAACAGGCTGCTGGATTTGTTACCGGTAGGTATTATCAGCACGCAAGTATTACGGAAATTCTTCGTGAACCCAAATAGGAACCCTCGGAGGGGAAATGACGCTCTTTTACCGAGGCAGTATTGCGGAAATTCAAAGAACGAGCATTTCAGACCTGCTGCGGAATGAATGCACTGCCGTCAACATACATTTCGGGTAAGAGCCACGAAGATAAGATGAGATGTTAGGGCTGGTACAGAGGCTCTAGACAGCCGTTTTTTCCCTCTCTCCAATTGCGAGTAGAACAGGAAATGACTAGTAGTAGTTGTAGGTGGTAAATTTTTAGACAACATAGTTGTGTGGAGATAACAGCGATTAATTTACTTAGTATCAAAATGACAATTACAGTCGCATTATTTATTTTGTCGCCAACCGGTTTCAACCCGCGATGGGGTCATCTTCAGGGCAATATACACCATTTGGTCGCTCGCTGGAGTCGTCACCCTGCCTGTGCACGGTTGGTAACTATTCAAAGAACGAGCTCCGCCATGCACCATACCGTAGCTTACGGAGCAGATGTAGAAGAAAGGGAAAACATGGTCATCTAGAATGATGAAATAAGCATCCTATTGAATCTAAGTCACAGTAAAAAAGCTACTCCACTCTGAAACATCACACAACCACTTCCGGTCTGCAGTGCATCCTCCACACACTGCAGACTGAACTTCTCGGTGAGCCGTCGCGCCTTGACGACTTGCAGCATTTTGAAATAGGCAAAATCGCCTCTCGTCGGGCCTCACTACACGCCTCCAGACTGAAAAGTTTCTATGTTGTTTCGTGCACTGAAGACTTGTAGATTTATGTGCTACTATGGAAAATCGTCTTTTGTGAGGTTTCCCTTGGTATTGTTTGTTCGGGAACTGGTTGAGTTGTCCCGCGTTTCTCAGGAGCGTCTCCTGTCGGGTTTGAAACCGATTGTCCTTCACAACGCGTGACAATCGACTCCGGTACCCGTCGAATTAGACCTACGTGGACCACCTGCGACGACACGCCAACAAATCGGACAACTTCGGTCACAATACGGTCACGGGCACGTTTTAACACTATAGCTCTTTTCTACTATTGCGTCACATACACAGCCTAAGACAGGAAAAAAAAAACGATACTCGACGGAAGAGTTATAAAACGTGGTCACAAACTGATATTCATATTGGTATCGACCTAAAATTACTGGACTGTTTCCATAAAGCCTACTGACACATACATATCGCCTCACTGCCATGACCTGTGTCAGCGGTGAAGGGTCGCAGAAGTCTGGTGTCAGTTTCTGCATTATCTAGGGTAAAGTCTTATAAGTCATATCATCTTTTAAATCGTACCACTAACATATCTGGCAAACTATCTCCATGGTGATGCTGCATGTTGAACAGAACCGGTGATAGGTAGAATATTACTGTTGTACATCACTAATTCGACAGATCGTTGATAATTTTGGCGTGGAGTGGTTCTAGTTTATTTTGTTCTCTAAGGAAGTAAATATTTGTTTGTGAAGCTACGTATCTGTACTCTTACATATTCTAACATTCTGCGTGGTGTCTGTTTGTTCTATATCGTGTCTCCATAACACTTTCGCGCAACGACGCTCTGAGTGTGTTTTTTAGGGAATTGATTAGTTTGAACCTGGGACCTGCTGCTGGTAAGGAGACGCCAGACCACAAATGACATGTAGAGTTCAGAAGAGTTCAGTGAGACTAGCGATGATATAATCAAATACTTAATGATTTCAGCGTCAGCTCCACTGCACTATCTGTAAAAGAATCTTAATACTAACTAAATTTAGTGGAAGGGGTTCAAGGCTTTCCTATTTTTAGTTAGCTGGTAAAATAATGTCGAAAAAGCAGTTAAGTTTACCATTGGAAATTTTATTCCACTCACAAAACATTGTTTATAAGTTGCACTATTGATAAAGGGAAATATTTTAATACAGGATGATAAAAACCAACTGCGTTCAACAAAAATGTGAACGAATATTCCCTGAATGGGTTTCAAAGTTCTACAATGGATCGAAGGATGACCTATGCCATATCACATCTAAATCTAGGTTTAAATTAAGTTTCATAAAAGAGAAAACTATCAAAAATGGTCTACAGTGACCCTCAATTATCTTTAATTACTTATTTAACTTGTCATAAATTGCAGTGGCTGATGTTGCTTCTCAATAATTATATAACAGAAAAATCATCGTGTTTCAGATCTTAACTTCCAGTAGCAAATGTGAATACCATGAGTTTTAATTGACGATCGACATTAGTATTAAGCAAAAAGGGGATATAACAGATGAAACTTCTGTATTTCTGAGTGAGGCCTTATGCGCTTATGCGGCATCGTGTGCATTCATTACCTTGTCGTTGGTTAGGCAGCGTCAGGGGCGGCGGGCGTCGCAGCTCCACACACCTCGTCGTCTCGGAAGCAATTCCTAACTTCTCCTTACTACAATTTACCAAAGTTGGTTTAAGAAAAAGATATCTAGCTGTGTTTTCAACTGACCAATCAGGGTCTCAATGTTAACCTTAAACTCCGCCTACAAAAATTCTGTCTATCCAATGAGAAATGTTATACTTTTCGTGGTGGGGCAATGTTTTTAATGTTTGCTAAGTAACAGAGACGCGTATAGTCTCACGCTGAAACTTGCAGCTGGTGTGCCCCTTTTAGTGTTATAGTAAGATCTATACTGTTCTTCTGGAGGGCTCTATCTTTTAACATGGGCTGGGGGTGGTCTTGGCGGTCGGCTGGCGACGTGGGTGTCTGTCCCTTATCGAAGGGCCTTCTCGCTTACACGACTCGGCTCTCGGCTTCTGTTCTCGTTTCTCCCCTCGGAACTGCGTCTGTTTCACGGTCGGAAGGTATGACATGCATTTAGGCGTTCTTGTGTTAGTCTGTGGTATTCCATTTTCTCACTCGTTGACCGTATTACTTTGGTTAATTTAATGTCAGGATTTATTCGGAGCTATGTGACATACTGCCGGATTTGCTGTCATGTCAGGGTTTTCATGGAAGGTGTTGGATTTGCCTGAGACCTTACAATATATGTAAAGCCTATTTGTAATTTATACATGGTGGTCCATTGATCGTGACCGGGCCAAATATCTCACGAAATAAGCGTCGAACGAAAAAACTACAAAGAACGAAAATGTCTTGCTTGAAGGGAGAAACCAGATGGCGCTATGGTTGGCCCGCTAGATGGCGCTACCATAGGTCAAACGGATATCTACTGCGTTTTTTTTAATAGGAACCCCCATTTTTTATTACATATTCGTGTAGCACGTAAAGAAATATGAATGTTTTAGTTGAACACTTTTTTCACTTTCTGATGGATGGCGCTGTAATAGTCTCAAATGTATGGCTCACAATTTTAGACGAACAGTTGGTAACACGTAATTTTTTTAAAATTAAAATACAGAACGCAGGTACGTTTGAACATTTTATTTCGGTTGTTCTAATGTGATGCATGCATCTTTGTGAACTTATCATTTCTGAGGACGCATGCTGTTACAGCTTGATTACCTGTAAATACCACATTAATGCAATAAATGCTCAAAATGACATCCGTCAACCTCAATGCATTTGGCAATACGTGTAACGACATTCGTCTCAACAGCGAGTAGTTCGCCTTCCGTAATGTTCGCACATGCATTGACAATGCGCTGACGCATGTTGTCAGGCGTTGTCGGTAGATCACGATAGCAAATATCCTTCAACTTTCCCCACAGAAAGAAATCCGGGGACCTCAGATCCGGCGAACTTGCTGGCCATGGTACGGAGCTTCGACGACCAATCCACCTGTTATGAAATATGTTATTCAATACCGCTTCAACCGCACGCGAGCTATATGCCGGACATCCATCATGTTGGAAGAACATCCCCATTCTGTCATGCAGTGAAACATCCTGTAGTAACATCGGTAGAACATTACGTAGGAAATCAGCATTCATTGCACCATTTAGATTGCCATCGATAAAATGGGGGCCAATTATCCTTCCTCCCATAATGCCGCACCATACATTAACCCGCCAAGGTCGCTGATGTTCCACTTGTCGCAGCCATCGTGGATTTTCCGTTGCCCAATAGTGCATATTATGCCCGTTTACGGTACCGCTGTTAGTGAATGACGCTTCGTCGCTAAATAGAACGCGTGCAAAAAATCTGTCATCGTCCCGTAATTTCTCTTGTGCCCCGTGGCAGAACTGTACACGACGTTCAAAGTCGTCGCCATGCAATTCCTGGTGCATAGAAATATGGTACGGGTGCAGTCGATGTTGATGTAACATTCTCAACGCCGACGTTTTTGAGATTCCCTATTCTCACGCAATTACTCTGCTATTGATGTGCGGATTAGTCGTGACAGCAGCTAAAACACATACTTGGGCATCATCATTTGTCGCAGGTCGTGGTTGACGTATCACATGTGGCTGAACACTTCCTGTTTCCTTAAATAACGTAACTATCCGGCGAACGGTCCTGACACTTGGATGATGTCGTCGAGGATACCAAGCAGCATACATAGCACAGCCCGTTGGGCATTTTGATCACAATAGCCATAAATCAACACGATATCGACCTTTTCCGCAATTGGTAAACGTTCCATTTTAACACGGGTAATGTATCACGAAGCAAATACCTTCGGCACTGGCGGAATGTTACGTGATACCAAATACTTACACGTTTTTGACTATTACAGCGCCATCTATCACAAAGCGGAAAAGTGGTCCAACTAAAACATTTACATTTCTGTACGCACTACACGAATATGTAATAAAAAGGGGGGCGGGGGTTGCTATTAAAAAAAAGCAGTTGGGATCCGTTTGACCTATGGCAGCGCCATCTAGCGGGCCAACCATAGCACCATTTCGTTTCCCCCTTCAAGCTAGACGAGTTTCGTTCTTCGTAGTTTTTTCGTTTGATGTTTATTTCGTGAGATATTTGGCCCGATCACTATCAATAGACCACCCTGTATAGTATGAAGAGTGACTGAGCCCACTCTGAAGGATGTGGAGTGAGTGCTGGGGCTGAAGCTCCCTGTGGAAACACTGTTGACAATTAAGAATGACTTCTGTTGATTTCAGTACATGGCGTAATGGGGGAAGCGTGCCTCTCCACGTTGTCACTGGCTGGTGCTGATGAATGGGCAGCGGCTTCCGCCCGTGGCTGCTGAGCTGGTGCCCTGTATGCTAAGGCCGGCAGCCTTTGGTGGCTACATCCGCTGACGTCAGCGCCGGCGTTCCACTCGGGAAACGTCTCCTCCGTTTCTCAAACGGCGGCTGTGCCAGTGTGTGGAGTCTGCCGAGTAGGACAGTGGCTGGTGTTGTGGTGCTGATTCCCACGTCCCACACAATAATCAGATTCTATGGCGGCAGGCATGGACGGCAGGTCGGCAGGACCGTGGCACCCTTGAAGGACGTAGTGCTGCAGCTGGTGCAGCCCGGCCTCGAACCCATGGCTGCTGCTGGCAGGTCTAATCGTCTCACTGTCCAGCATGGCTCTGGTGTTGTGGCGGTGCCACTGGTTTCTGGTGACAAGAAGTGATCCCTGCATCAAAATTCAGAATTATTTTTTATATACGCCTGGCGCACAGTTGTTTCACCAAAACCGTCACATAGTAACATCGCCCATAACAAGACACCTGCCCTGGTATGGTGATATCGCCCTGCTGACTATACTGTTACCACAGCGAGGTACAGTATGCTGCTTCGCACTTCTATCCTGGCTTCACAGACGGCTTGCGTGTCCGTTACTGTGACTCACATGTCGCCACAATGGCGGCTATCGGCCCGCATCCATTAACGCAACCCTCCACGGTGGCTTCCACACTATTTTCCATTACTTTTGCTAAAGACATAATTTTTACTCCAAGACCAGATGGTGCTAAAAGCATGTAACTATACTTACTCAGTGATAACAAAACTAGAAACACGCAGCATGTATGCAGTAAAAATTAAGTTTAAAAACTTTGGCAAAATCTTATACATTGTACGACCACTTTCCTTATATAGTGTACCGGTATATTGTAAAATAATGTTCACTGTTCATATTTCAACTACTGATTTGATGTAATAATTGCTCTAGGAACTGAACTGCTATATGTGTGGCTGCTAGCCGGCCGGGGTGGCCGAGCGGTTCTAGGCGCTAGAGTCTGGAACCGCGCGACCGCTATTGTCGTAGGTTCGAATCCTACCTCGGGCATGGATGTGTGTGATGTTCTTAGGTTAGTTAGGTTTAAGTAGTTCTAAGTTCTAGGGGACTGACCTCAGAAGTTAAGGCCCATAGTGCTCAGAGCCATTCGAACCATTTGTGTGGCTGCTGTAGCTTTCGCTAGAGATATTAGTGTAATCATGAGTTAGGTACCTCCAGACTCACCACTTACAGGCTATAGCCACTACACGTTGCATTTTCTAAGCCACTTAAAGCTTATTACAACCAGGTAGCTAACAGATGGCTTCCTGACAGCAATATTAGCCAGTCAAGGATTGCTCAGATTTTCGGAGAGTCAAATTGAACGCCAGACACCGTAAGAAATGCTATCAGTGGCCACGGATGCACAAATTATTCAGGATTCGGACTTCTTGGTGACTAAATCCACCAAGAGCCCGCCCGGTTAGCCGTGCGGTCTAACTCACGGCTTTCCGGGTCGGGAAAGCGCACCTGGTCCCCGGCAAGAATCCGCCCGGCGGACTTGTGTCGAGGTCCGGTGAGCCGGTTAGTCTGTGGATGGCTTTTAGGCGGTTTTCCTCGGAGAATGCGGGCTGTTTCCCCTTATTCCGCCTCAGCTACACTACGTCGGCGATTTATGCGCAAACAAGTTCTCCACGTACGCATACACCATCACGGAAACATAGGGTTTACACTCGTCTGGTGCGAGACGATCCCTTTGGAAGGGGGGGGGGGAGGGGTCCACCTGGGCCGAACCGCACAATAACCCTGAAAGAGTGGTTCGGTGTGGGGTGGTGGAGGGGTGAAGTGGACTGCGGTAGTCGTTCTGGGGTTGTGGACCACTGTGGCTGCGGCAGGGACGGAGCAGCCTCTCCGTCATTTCTAGGCCACCGGTTAACATACAGTACAATACAATACAAATCCACCAAGAAGTCAGAATCCTGAAATATCCAATCCATAACATAAGTTAGAAAAGAGCAAGAAGAAATGTGCGAGCAGACATGTCATGAAGTCCCAGGACCATCAAGAAAAAGTAATGAAAAGTATGCACTCCTGAATCCTTTAGCTCCCACAAAACAAACATGTAGCAGGAGAGTATAAGTAGGCCCACGAGATATTTCCCCTATTACAACTTTACAAAACAGAAAAAGAGAAGCAGAGGAACTTCATCTGTTGTTGAGGTCATCAGTAGTCCTTACAAGAGGCTCCTCCTCGACAAAGAAGCTTAAAATAGGTAGCCTAAAAAACAAAGTGGCAAAAACAAACTGGCAATACGTCGCCAGTGAGGTTCTGCAACACCTTAAAAGCTGAGCAGGAGGAAGAAGTTCTTTAAATTCCGAGTTTGGTTTCATAGCCGACTTTTTAAAGTAAGTGCGAGAAGCATTTTACGGTAATAGCTGCAAACCAGAGTGAGTAGCTAATGTAGAACCTGCTCAGTTTAACTTCAAAAGTAGCCTAATATTTTAGGTAATGAATATAGACGCTCCATTCATGCTAATGCCATCAGCTGTGAAAAGTGTAAACAGTTTTCGCAGCATGTACCGCTGCGAGACATGCAGGAGAGTCAACGACGTTCTGGAAGGTACCAACAGGGAGGTGGAGCCATGCCGACTCCTGTGTCGTGGCCAGCTGTGCTAGGTTTCACGGTTGATAATCCATGGCGGGGAATGCCCGATCGAGGTGGTGCCACAGAACCTGGCGGATTTGGTGGCCAGGTGAGTACGGTAAAATCATCCTGGCGCTCTTCGAACCACACTGGTACGCTATGAGCTGTGTGATACGTCACATTGTCCTGCTGGTAGATGCCAACGTGTCCAGGAAAAAACAAACTACATGTAGGGATGGATATAGTGCTCAATTATAGATGCATTGATCCATTTTGCCTTCCAGAATGACGAGATCGCTCAGGGAATGTCATGAAAACAATCCCCAGACGATAATTCTCCTTTCTCCGGGCTGTACCTTCCAACGATTGTTGCAGGGCTGTACACGCCAAAGGCCATCTGTCCTAATGAGAATACAACATGATTCATCAGAAAAGACCACCTTCACCGCTCAGTGGGCATCCAGTTGGCGTGCGAATTCCAGCTTCCGTCGCCATGAACAGTGGTGAAGATGGGAGGCGCCTGCAGCAGAGGCCCTTAAGCAACAACGTTCGCTGAACGATCGTTGTGGAGACACTGTTTGTAGCCTTCTGATTCATCTGAGCAGTTAGCTACCCAACAGTTGCACGTCTGTCTATAGGCCAAGGTGCACGGCAGTTGCCTCGGCGTCAATCCACCAATTACGTCATGTCTTTTAAATAGTTTAAAAATTATTTTCGGAACTTTAGGCATATGTGTCTGAGAGGAAGAGTACACATCATTAGTATGTCATTTAGATAATGCACATAACCTTTCAGTAAAATGAAAAACGTATAGTGATACAATTTATAAGACTTTACCCTATTTTGCTCAAAAGCGACTAGCCTGTTCATTTAAAGGGATGACTAACAATTTCTCCAGTGATCTGTGCTACAAACGATTCGACAGGCGATTCGCCATTGTTCCCGTTTTGAGTGTACTGTTACTGTGAGACCTAAACTTTTCCCGGCGAATCGAATGTTCAAATAACTTACAGGTTTGCTGCCAGGTGACGTCGTCGGACACCGCCGATATTTCGACAGTGAAACGTCCCCTTTCAAAAATTCTACAGGACTGAGCTTAAATTGACACACAATACTTTTATCGCAACGCAATCTGACTTTCAATAATCACAACAAAACAATGGCCCTGACTAACATTAACCTATACCTTTCACAAATCACTTACCACACCAAAAATCTTCGTTACTCGAACTACTGCAATACAGCGAGCGCCACTACTGCCAGCTAAATAAAAGATTCAAACTACGGAAGGCACTAACTACTGATAAGCATAGTTAGCAAATGAAAGATTTTAATAGAGAACAAACAATGTACACTCCTGGAAATGGAAAAAAGCACACATTGACACCGGTGTGTCAGACCCACCATACTTGCTCCGGACACTGCGAGAGGGCTGTACAAGCAATGATCACACGCACGGCACAGCGGACACACCAGGAACCGCGGTGTTGGCCGTCGAATGGCGCTAGCTGCGCAGCATTTGTGCACCGCCGCCGTCAGTGTCAGCCAGTTTGCCGTGGCATACGGAGCTCCATCGCAGTCTTTAACACTGGTAGCATGCCGCGACAGCGTGGACGTGAACCGTATGTGCAGTTGACGGACTTTGAGCGAGGGCGTATAGTGGGCATGCGGGAGGCCGGGTGGACGTACCGCCGAATTGCTCAACACGTGGGGCGTGAGGTCTCCACAGTACATCGATGTTGTCGCCAGTGGTCGGCGGAAGGTGCACGTGCCCGTCGACCTGGGACCGGACCGCAGCGACGCACGGATGCACGCCAAGACCGTAGGACCCTACGCAGTGCCGTAGGGGACCGCACCGCCACTTCCCAGCAAATTAGGGACACTGTTGCTCCTGGGGTATCGGCGAAGACCATTCGCAACCGTCTCCATGAAGCTGGGCTACGGTCCCGCACACCGTTAGGCCGTCTTCCGCTCACGCCCTAACATCGTGCAGCCCGCCTCCAGTGGTGTCACGACAGGCGTGAATGGAGGGACGAATGGAGACGTGTCGTCTTCAGCGATGAGAGTCGCTTCTGCCTTGGTGCCAATGATGGTCGTATGCGTGTTTGGCGCCGTGCAGGTGAGCGCCACAATCAGGACTGCATACGACCGAGGCACACAGGGCCAACACCCGGCATCATGGTGTGGGGAGCGATCTCGTACACTGGCCGTACACCACTGTTGATCGTCGAGGGGACACTGAATAGTGCACGGTACATCCAAACCGTCATCGAACCCATCGTTCTACCATTCCTAGACCGGCAAGGGAACTTGCTTTTCCAACAGGACAATGCACGTCCGCATGTATCCCGTGCCACCCAACGTGCTCTAGAAGGTGTAAGTCAACTACCCTGGCCAGCAAGATCTCCGGATCTGTCCCCCATTGAGCATGTTTGGGACTGGATGAAGCGTCGTCTCACGCGGTCTGCACGTCCAGCACGAACGCTGGTCCAACTGAGGCGCCAGGTGGAAATGGCATGGCAAGCCGTTCCACAGGACTACATCCAGCATCTCTACGATCGTCTCCATGGGAGAATAGCAGCCTGCATTGCTGCGAAAGGTGGATATACACTGTACTAGTGCCGACATTGTGCATGCTCTGTTACCTGTGTCTATGTGCCTGTGGTTCTGTCAGTGTGATCATGTGATGTATCTGACCCCAGGAATGTGTCAATAAAGTTTCCCCTTCCTGGGACAATGAATTCACGGTGTTCTTATTTCAATATCCAGGAGTGTATTTACCTTAATAATCATAATATATATGCCATCCAGTCTTACAAATTTCAAGTCCCGCCATTTCTCTCCCCACATCCACCACTGCTGGCGGCTCACCTCCAACTGCCCAACGCTACGCGCTGTTCACATCCAGCTGCCCAACACTACAATGGCTGACAACAATGCAAACTGGCCACAGACTGCACACAGCACAGCCAGTGATTTTCATACAGAGCGCTACATAACGTTGCCAATAAGAAAACATAAACAGCCTACTTACATAGCCCCCATGCTCCCCACAAAAAATTTTACAAGTTGTTTTGGGCAGTGGCCAATAATGATTTGATAAAATTTTTCATAATTACAATGACAAAGAAATCAAATGCACACACTTATTGATACAATGTTGGTCAAAAGCTAAAATTTCCTCACAGTCCATAAAGATAGACCTGATCATTCATCATAATAGGAATTACAGTTTTTTTTTCACAAAGTATCATTAGTAAAAGAAATTGCACACAGAAGTAGTGGATTTCCATGCAGTCTTGAAGAAGTAGTGTTGTCCTTCCAACGGAAAGGCAGTGCTGACTCTTGACATGCAGACAGGTAATGGGCCACAACAGAGCGAACCCACAGCAGAGTCAGTCGAAGTTTTGAAGAATATTGGTAGGTAGGTCATCACACAGTAGACCCACTGTAGTCCTGGTAGAGATTACGGTATTGGTGGGCCACCAGAGGTGCAGACCCACTGCAGTCCTTGTAGAAATAATAGTACTAGTGAGTCAGCAAAGGTGTAGACCCACTGTAGTCCTTGTAGAAATAATGGTATTGGTGAGTCAGCAAAGGTGTAGACCCACTGTAGTCCTTGTAGAGATGGCCAGCAGCCATCTGCTGCGACTGTGCAGGTGCACAATCACCATCGAAGAGTCTTGCAGAGAAGATAGCAAGTCCATTAACCACCACTGGTGCACGCACAAAGTTTTTGGAATTGTCGTTAGAATCAGCAATGCTGTTATCCAGTCCCTTGCTGAATTAGTAACACATGTGCAAACACTAACAGTCCCAACTTCTCACATATTGTGCATTACTATGACCAGCAGAAATGTGTGCAGTGAAATGAATGCTTACAAGTTACTTAATTTGATGAACTGGTGTCAATTACAATATTATAACATGAGAATACAATTACAAAGTTACAAAATACATCATTAAAGAACATAACAATACATATAACATTTGTGGTACAGGCTTTACAAAAGAATCAAACTAACATATACATCAGTGTTACAGGAATTATGACATAAGTACATACATAAAAGATCAGAATAACTTTTGAAACATCAACTTTACACATGAGCATTAAAACCAAACAGATTAAATCATGTCTGAACATCTTTACAAAGTACATAACAGATTATTAATGCAAATTATATTTGAGGATAACAGTATTCCTCATCATAGTTCATGTAGCTGAGTATTAGAAGAGAAAAAAAATTCTATGAAACAGTACACAGAGACAGGAAGAAAACAAATACACAAGGGTACACAAACACATAGTGGGATAACAAAAAAGGAAAGGACAGGGTTCGTTTTCAGTGTAACATTTGGTACTGCAGTCCAACCCAAAACTTCATTCCATAGATCTTTCGTCTTATTTCAACCTTTGCTTTCACCAAAAAAATCCTATACAAGCATGCTTTCTGTTTTTTTTTCACATATTTCTTACCTCATTATTTATTCCCAAGAAAATCCTACCTAATACTGTTGTCTCTAAACCCTACTTTTTTGTTCATATCCTCTTTCAAAATACTTTTTTGGCCAAACCATTTTCTTATAGCTTCTCAATGCATTTCCTCTAATCCATCATAGTTTCTTATATAGTCTACCCCCTCTTAAGCTAACTTGAATCTACTGAGCTCAGATGCTAAACTAAGGGACGAGGCAATGCAGCAGCACAAAATAATTAACACAAACAGCAATGACAAAAAAATTCACATTGGCAAAGCAATTGCAATATTACATCTAATATAAGGCACTGTGCAGCAAACAAGAAAAATAAATCAGTAGTAAACTGGCTTAGAAGAGTAGCACAATCTCAAATTCTGTAACACTATGCCTGGCAAACAGCAGCAGAAATAACTTATATCTAAACATGACATAGCTCAAGCAGAAAAAAACATTACACTAAAGACAATAGTGCAGACAAGGGAAATGTATATTCACATCTTAATGTCTATGTAATTAAAGTGGTGCATCACAAATTATTCTACAAAAGAAATTACCAAGTACTTGAAAAGCAAATTCTGTATGCAATTCCTGTGAAGGGAAATGTGTTCCTTCGTTTTTTTTAAGTACATCAAAGTTATTCTTTTTTTTCTGGATCTGTAGGCATAAAATATTTATATTAGTACATCTATAAAATTTTATTTTAACCAATGCTGCAGTGCAGCTAGGAAGTAGACATTAAAGAAAATGAACAAATATGTACAAACGAAGGCATGAAACATCATTCATTAGCCATATGGCATTTCATAAGGTAGTAAAAAAATCTCTCAATTCTCGTAGAAAGATACCTGTCATAATCAGGTGTGCCGATGTAAGAATGTTTCCAAGTAATGAGCGTGTCGTATTTGCGGTGCTTTCTAGGAAGGAATGTCAATAGTGAGGTTAATGGCCTCCCTTTTTTTTCTACCTGTGCCTCTGAAAAGGACACACTAATGGCTTTTTCTCCAGTTGTCTGACACAGCTGGGTGCCCACGACGCATTACGTGCAGGTGGTCACTTAACATTCTTACGGAAATATTTACGACAGCAGTTTCCGCTACAGTGACAGTCTCATATAAAAATATTTCACAGGTCAAGAATTTATGTTGCAAATGTGTAGAAACAAAATCCTATAAATATAACAGTGTCCAAAAAATGTTCGTTGGCATTGTAATACACTCATGCATTTACATACATTTCATAACTCTTAAAGTACGATTCTTGGTTTCCAACAACCTTTTTCACAGAGTCCCTAAACACTACTCATTATTCCTTATCTTATTCGTCGACATTTCTTCAATATTTCATCATTTACAGATATGTAGCATAATCAAATAACTCATATAGCATCGGCTTATTGATCGTAAATATACCTCAACAGCATAATACACATTGTCATCGTAATAATAACAACATAACACCTCAGTCAAATCTCAAAATCGTCGTAGCTTTCTGCAATAATTTCAAAACCTAAAAAAAATTCTCTGCTCATTTCAATAGTGTCATCTACCTCAAACGTACTTCAAAAATCATGATCTCATACCAAATACATCATTCAAAGCTCTCATAGTATCACAATGGTTAGGAAAAAATGTGAACAGTTCACAAAGTACAGACAAAATACAATTTCGTAAGTATGAAGTTATCCAACGGTGTAATTACGTAAACATCTGTCACTGATGTAGTAAAAAAAATGTTTGTCTCTCAGTTAAATGATCAGATAGCTGTGTAATTTATGTATTAGATAAATATGGTACCGATGTGTAAAGTTGTATAAGCAAATACCATATTAGTTAGGGCTCCTTGTGCTTGCCAAACACATGGTACACAAAGTAGGCGTGTACCCCCCTGAGGATTAATGTAATTATACCCTCAGGTGTTACAGATTACAACAATGGAATGAAATGTATCAGGGAAAACCTTTGTATCATTTTACTTCAAATATCTTTAAAAATAAATGATTTAAGTACAAAATTAATCACTCAAATACATGTCCTGTAGCGCTAAATGTGCGTCTTGCTGTAAGATAATCTCTGTGGAAGTGTCGTAGTTATCGTCCTCCGAAAGCTAAGTTCTGCAGAAGTCAATGTACTTACCTCATGATAAACAAAAGTGAAATGCTTTGCGTATAGATATCTTAGTTATTACGCTTATTGTTGTGATGAAGAAATTACTGTGCTGTAATGTATTGTTGTGCTATGGAAAAGGCTGTCTCATTGTAGCTATACCACAAAAGTTACTACTAAAACATGTTTTACTTTCCAGAATAATTCAGAAAAACTGTGCAGATATAAAACAGATACACCGCAAAAGCAACATTGTAAATTGTCACTCATTAGCAGCGTCGTGATAAAATCGTGTAGCTGTCACATAAACTAACCACTGTGTCATCTGGTATCTCTTAGAAAGTACTTTAATTCAGAATGTATTTTCAAGTAAACCAAAATGTTGCATTAAAATCTCATTAGCAGTACTGGTAAATGTTCTAAGTATGTGAGCCTTATAGTCGTTATGTATTCGTGCAACTAACAAGCAAGAATGCACACACACAATAACACTGTGTCGTCTGTTCACAATAACAATGCATGCGTAATTTCTGTTTAAATAAGTTCTCTTGGTTCTTGACTGGATATTTAACTTCAAACACTGTTGCATGTTAACAGATACTAAGTCTGACAAAGCATACTGGTAATGTAAAGTGTAAAGTTATATGGCAAAGACAAAGTTAAAAAGCAGATTATCTTTCAATAAACGGTTTTACATGTGAAATGTGGTGTAAACCTTTGCTCTTCTTAGTATGCAGAGTTTCAACTTTAACGCAATTATCATGTGGTATACGTCGGTAAAGAATACTGGAATTTTTCTTAAGGTTAGCGTCTATGTTATTTTTCTCTGAGCCAGCCGGCGCACGCAGCAGCCTGCGGTGCGAGTCATTGTCTGTTCCTTTGTTGGCGCGCGTCGTTATTGGGATTTGGAGACCTAACTTCTACAAATTCACCGTGACGAGAGGCCCCTGCCCTGTTTAAATCCCGCCAGTTCTGATGGAGTTCAGGTCTGTCGTTACGATCATATCGTCTGTCGTCATGTCAGTAGATTCTATAGTTTCTTTCTTGCCAGTCACATGTTGGGGAATTTCTTCCTGAATTGTAACTGCACGCTGAACTGTTGCGTCTGAAGTTATTCTGTCTCCCGTGATAATAATAGTTCTGGTTGCCAAATTGTCTGTTTTTATGATTGTCTCTGTCATATTCATTACTACGGAAATGCGATCTTTCTCTGTAACTATTACTCTGCCAGTGGTTGTCATATGGGTGGTGTATGTTTTGGTCACGATTTACGTTGTAAGAATAGACTTGTCGTGTCCAGTTATTGTTTCTGTCGTCACGGAATTGTGACGGATGTGACCTGTAGTGATTGTTTTCCTGTTTTGGCGTCCCGCAACTGTCTGTGTCAATTTCCAATTCTTGTAAGAATCCCTGAGAAGCTTCAATGTCGTCTTTGCAACGCCCTGCTAAAATAACATGTCGTAAATGTTCAGGTAATTTGATTAAGCAAATGCGTATGAGTTCTGAGGGGGTGTATAGGTTTGACAGGTACTGATTCTTGTGCAACATGTCTTCAAAATATTTCACAAGACTGGAAAATTCAGATTGTTCGAAATGTTTCATCATTATGATGCTATGTTTTACTCGGTCTTGTGTAGCTTGAGACCAATATGCTGAGAGGAACACATGGTAAAATTCTCCTTCACTGTGACAATCGTGAATGACCGATCGCATTCTTACAGCTGGTTCATTCTCCAAGTAGCCACACATAAATTCTAACCTGTGCTCCAATGACCAGTTGGGAGGAAAACAATGAGAGAATTGATGGAGCCATGCTTGTGGATGAATGTCGTTGGCTGAATTCTTAAACGTTTTGAATTTACGTGTAGTAATGAACAGCTTATAGTCAAAATCATCGTGTCGGCGAGTAGCATATCGGTCATTGTTACGTCGTGTCGGCGGTTCCATCTCAAAATTCGGTGTACCTTGCCAATTTCTTTCATAATTTCCGAAGTGCCCTGAGTTATTATTTTGTGGCTGTTCCGTATTTCTATGTCACTCTTGCCGTATTGGAGCGCGAGTAGCCTCTGAAATACGTAATTCTTGTATTACCTGTGTCAGCTGATCTTGTACTTCCCGAATTTCTCTTTGGTGTAGCGTATTAATTTGATTCTGATTTTGTTTGAATTTCCTAATTTGTTCGCACTCTTCTGTGTCAGTGATGGCTACAGGTCTTGTGTCATTCAGATCATCATCTACCTTTGCAGATAAGTTAGTGAACTGATCCGAAAGTTCGGCTACTTTCTCCGATAGTGTACTTATTTCCTCAGTGTGTTTTTCTGAACCAAGTTTCAGAGTGTCCATTTGTGTTGAAATCGTATCTACTGTGTCCTTTAAGTTTTCTTGAGTTTTTGCAAGTTGCGTGACCGAATCGGCAGATGCAACTGAGTCAATTTTAGCTTGCAAGGTGTCGTGATTTTCATGAACAATAGTTTGGAGTTATTTTATGGCTGCTTCGTGATTCTGTAATGCATTTTCATGCCGCGAAAAAATAGGTTGAAAATGCTCACAAATTTGTGTTTTTACATCATTACAGACTTTTTGACATTTCGATTCAATGTTATGTAACTCAGTAGTTAAATCTTCACGTGTTTGTTCAAGCTTATGTTCCACTGAGTCTAACTTTTGAAGCTTTTGTTCCATTGTGTCTAACTTTTGAAGATTTTGTTCCATTGTGTCTAACTGTTGCTGTGTTTGTCTCTGATTTTGTTCCATTGTGTCTAACTGTTGCTGTGTTTGTCCCTGATTTTGTTCCATTGTGTCTAACTTTTAAAGCTTTTGTCCCATTTGTTGCATTAATTGTAATAACAATGCACTGGTGTCTGAAACATGTTCCTCAGTGCTTTTCGGCAGTGAATTTGCACCGGCAACATTCACATTTTGACAAGCGGAAAATGTGTCTTGACTCATTTGAGAAAACGGTGAGAACCCAAAACCTGAGTCTACAGTATTTGCAATATTGTGTTCTGTAATTCCCGATTCCTGAGGCGAGCTGTTGCGGACCGATCGATCGATAATGCTTCCCTGTTTACTACCTGTTTCACTGTCTACACCATTATTTGACGCCCGCTCCATTTCTCTATGCACAGTTACCAAATTACTACTATGAATATTAGTTAATTCATTACATGGTGGCGTTAACACACTGCTTTCGTCTTCACTGTCATTTCTCAGTTTACTTTGGAGCCTAGTGTTACGTTGTTCACACGCCATTATTGTCACAATATTTCACACGAAAACACAGAAAAACACAATTTGAAGAGCAAAAATAGGGGAACACATTAACATAGCACTGAAAATAATATCTAGTTAATTGCAAGCGCAGCTGCGAAATACTAGGTGCAAATCTACGTGCATGCCACAACTGTTTTACTGTACAACAATGAAAGACTGCAACTACAAAGGAGATTCTCTCTACAATTACGCAATAGCAATAAACAAAATCTACAGTAATTACACAAACTACAAGAAAAAATCAGAAGATTCCAGTGAGGTATCCTCGGCTAAGTGTCGACATATGAAACGTCCCCTTACAAAAATTGTACAGGACTGTGCTTAAACTGACACACAATATTTTTAGCGCAACGAAATCTGACTTTCAATAATCACAACAAAACAATGGCCCTGACTAACATTAACCTATACATTTCACAAATCACTTACCTCACCAAAAATCTTCGTTACTCGAACTACTGCAATACAGCGAGCGCCACTACTGCCAGCTAAATAAAAGATTCAAACTACGGAAGGCACTAACTACTGATAGGCATAGTTAGCAAATGAAAGATTTTAATAGAGAACAAACAATGTATTTACCTTAATAATCATAATATATATGCCATCCAGTCTTACAAATTTCAAGTCTCCGCCATTTCTCTCCCCACATCCACCACTGCTGGCGGCTCACCTCCAACTGCCCAACGCTACGCGCTGTTCACATCCAGCTGCCCAACACTACAATGGCTGACAACAATGCAAATTGGCCACAGACTGCACACAGCACAGCCAGTGATTTTCATACAGAGCGCTACGTAACGTTGCCAATAAGAAAACATAAACAGCCTACTTACAACAGGAGCGCACCCTGCCATTCTCAAGGCACAAATGCAAGGAAGAAAAAATGTGCAAGCAAATTTAATACCTCGGTTCATAGAGGAGAAACAAGCAAGATACCACACACAGAACGTCAACACAACCAAAGATAACCAACATCAGAAATATCGATGGTTACTATTAATCAACAGGTGAGGTAGTACTAATTTTGTCCCTCTGTTTTTTGAGGAGAGACAGAGCCTGATTCCAAGCAGCATTTAAACAAAATCCACTATCTCTGTTAATAAGGTTGCTTGATAGTCTGATTTCAACAGCTTCTTTAATAACACTATCCCAATAGTTTGACGTGCAAGCCAGAATCTCCGTGTTGTTGTATTCCATAGGATGACCGGTGTCAAGGCAATGTTCTGCAATAGCGGATTTGCTCGGCTGTTGTAAGCGTGTGTGACGCTTATGTTCAAAACACCGGTCTTCCACAGTCCTGATTGTATGACCAATATATGACATTCCACAACTGCAAGGAATAGGATAGACCCCAGCCTTACGCAAACCAAGATCATCTTTTACGGACGCCAACCGGGCCTTAATTTCGGAAGGTGGTCGAAAAACACATTTCACATCATATTTCCGTAAAATGCGGCCAATCCTGTTGGAAATGCTTCCTGCGTAAGACAAAGAGGCCGTAGACTTAGGTGCCACTTCGTTGCTATCGTCACTCATCCGTTGCACAGAAGGCTGATGGCGCAACGCATGTTCGATCTGCCTCTCACTATAACCATTCTGACGAAAGGTGACTGCGAGATGTGCTACCTCAGCTGTCAAACTTTCAGGGCCTGAGATAACGTGTGCCCTGTGAACCAAGGTACGAAGTACTCCTTCACGCTGAGCTGGATGGTGACAACTATCAGTTCGCAGATACAAGTCAGTGTGGGTGGGCCTACTATAAACAGAATGTCCCAACGTACCATCAGTCTTCCTTTTGACCAACACATCAAGGAAGGGAAGGCATCCATTCTTTTCCACCTCCATAGTGAACTGAATATTCGGGTGGATGGAATTCAGATGTTCCAAAAACCGGTTTAGATATGATGTTACGGAAATATGATGTGAAATGTGTTTTTCGACCACCTTCCGAAATTAAGGCCCGGTTGGCGTCCGTAAAAGATGATCTTGGTTTGCGTAAGGCTGCGGTCTATCGTATTCCTTGCAGTTGGGGCATGTCATATATTGGTCAGACAATCGGGACTGTGGAGGACCGGTGTTTTGAACATAAGCGTCACACACGCTTACAACAGCCGAGCAAATCCGGTATTGCAGAACATTGCTTTGACACCGGTCATCCTATGGAATACAACAACACGGAGACTCTGGCTTGCACGTCAAACTATTGGGATAGTGTTATTAAGGAAGCTGTTGAAATCAGACTATCAAGCAACCTTATTAACAGAGATGGTGTTTTTTTTTAAATGCTGCTTGGAATCCGGCTCTGTCTCTCCTCAAAAAACAGAGGGACAAAATTAGTGCTACCTCACCTGTTGATTAACAGTAACCATCGATATTTCTGATGCTGGTTATCTTTGGTTGTGTTGACACTTGTTCTGTGTGTGGTATCTTGCTTGTTTCTCCTCTATGAACCGAGGTATTAAATTTGCTTGCACATTTTTTTCTTCCTTGCATTTGTGCCTTGAGAGTGGCAGGGTGTGCTCCTGTCGAAATATCGGCGGTGTCCGACGACGTCATCCGGCAGCAAACCCGTAAGTTATTTGTACTGTTACTAATTGTAAGAAGGTGATCCAGAACTTCCAGACAGCGTGGAGCGGAATGGGCCAGAGAGTTAAAGACCTAAACTTTTTTTCAGAAGGATTAGATGTGAAATATCCCTCAGGAGTTCGGCAAAATCATTCTAATCGATGCTGAAATGCATCCTCAGAATGCAGTTAGACTGTCCTAAATCGTTCTTCCCGAAGAACAAATATGTTCGGGTTGTTCAGTGTCACTTAAAAAGTATTTCTAATACTCCTTGGCTAGTTTACATGCATATATAATACCAACCTGAGCTTTAGATGACCGTTCAGTATATTATTTCATGTATAATGCGGGCTTAATGACGTCGTGGAAACAGTGATACGTAAATGGTGTAAGTTCCTCCTCTATTATATGGTGATACGAAGTTGAGAAATGGTACGACCATTTGAGACTGTTTCCCATGGGAGGAAGGCGAAATATTTCTGAAAACGCTAGTAAGTTCTCAAAGACTCATTTCTTTCAACATACTCCGCCATTCCATCATATTTACTTTTGAAGGATATTGAATCTGAGTTCTTTTCTTTGTGGCCGCTGACCTATCAAAGACTAAAGCGGGTTGCAGTAAATTTAGTTAACAGCATTGTAAATATGTTTCTAGTCGCCTGACTGTGCAGGAGCGAATGTCTGTTGCCAAAAGGCCAGTCCGATCTGATAGCCCATATTATTTCATCCATGACGGAGATTGTTGAAGTCATGTCAACTGTTCAGATTGCTGAAGACGAGCGCAGGCAGCCACAAATACATCTAAAAGCTTTTAATTTTATTGCCGTTAGCGGGTCTGGGCAACAATGCAGACGTACAGATGTATTTATTACATGGTGAGTACATTCGGAAACAAGTCGACTGTTACTGCATTGCGAGAGAATATTTATGCACTTGGCGCCACTTTCTATGACGTCGAGGTGACGTACATAACTAATGATGTGAATACGGTACGCGTACACATAAATTTAATGAAGATTAGTGTAGTAATCGACAACGGTTATCAAATGAGCTTCTCTTAAAAGTATTTGTGACTGCCCGTAGCCCACCTGAACAGTGCAACGTAAGTTACCTTTGTTGTGCACAGTCCACTTCATCAGCTTCTTAAATTGCAGTCCCTTTCACTTGACATGGACGGTATATTTCTCACCATAACGAAACGAAAGCCTTATGATATCTAAAGTAAAGAAGCTCTTATTCACTGTAGACGTTTCCTACGTAAACATCAAACGAACAACTCTCGTGTTCCCACCTATTTGGAATGCTAAAATTCGCCCTGTTTCGACTGGTGTCAAACCCATAAACTTCTAGCAAATCATTTATTTCTTAATGTTTCACTGGCTTTTGGATGCCTTTTATTTTACCCTTTGCACCCGACTGCTGTGAGGATAGTTTTTTTTGGTATATCTTTATAACTTTTATGCGGCTTTGAATCCAAAAAATTTTCGTTTGTCTTGCGATCTTAGTTTAATTTTCCAAATGGGGTGGAGTTCTCATATTTACACTACGGGCAAGAAAAAGCTAATGAAGCCTTGTCGGTATCAGCCACGATACGTCACCGAATCACTGAGGTGTACTCATTTCGTTGCCGACGATGTTGTTCGAATTTTGTATCAACACCGGTTATACGAGATTTTATACACTACGACAGACACTAGCTCAGGCAACTTGTTTGCTTTTATAATGAGATTTTCAGTTGTTCCCAAAAGAGAATTTTTTTGTAGGCGCGTAGCTCATACAGAGATATTTCAATATAAGTGTTACAATTACTCTTTATGAGTGTAACTGTGTCCAGACTGAGCAGTTGAGGATGGGACTGCAACCCGAAAATAGAAGCGGAGACTGAAAGGTAAGTAAATAAAATAAAAATAGTGATACTAAATAACTGTCTGCTGTGTTTGTATTGTCCCCAGAAGAAGTTCTTTCCCGGACTATTGGTACTGATGTGTGAGTACGCTCACATCGCCTGGAACACAAACATAGTCTTATAAGGGCTGCTGCAGATACCGTCAGGTCCGACTGGCTTATGGTCGAAACTTTCGGTACTAGCACTCCATCGAATTTAAGGGTGTTGTCCTATTTCGATTTCTTTGAGAGACGGCCATCACTTCCTCCTAGTCACGTGCACACAAGTCCAGTGTGGGACGGTAATGCGTTGAAGTAAGCGTAGGCCGTACTCGACACTGATTCGGAATTCCTTTCCCGCCATCGCACTCGACGTATTGCCGCTAACACAGGGTCCCAAGCTGAGATGACAGCCTTCACCCCTGTTCACGAGATTGTTGTTAATTATTACTACTTTATGTTGTTCTTTCAATAGCAATTTTGACACAAACTGACGGCAGCGGCCAAGCCATTCTTCAGAGTACTCTTTCCGTCAGGAGTACTATCTGAGCACATTTGCGGGAGTGCTCCTATGGTCCTAGAGATTTCGAAAGATACTGACGGATGATACCAGCGAGGCCGGTGTGCATGGTTTCCCTGGCAGAATCCTTGCTCTAGGAAGGCAAGGGTTTTGGTTGGAGCAGTTGCCTATCGTTTTCATTTGGCTAGGATACGTGGCACACCATTCACCCTTATATTGAACATAAATTTATAATATTACTTGAAAATACAGCTCTTCGGTTGCACAGGTAAAAAATTTTCAACTTTACCTAGATTTCAACTGCTCTAAGGCAGCCTTCATCAGAAGTAAAAAATTTTTACATTACATAGAGTAAATAGTTAAGAAATGGTTTAGAGCAACAGTGCTCACGTTAAAGATAAAAATATATTTGTACATTATAAAATTTTCCTAGGAATGCACAACTTGATTAAGACGCGTCGCTAAGGGTCGCGTGTGCGGCCAGCACTGTAAGCAGCATCAGACTGATGGCGCGATACAAGGTGCCGACTTGCTAACATCGACGGCGCGCGCGCCTGTCAGTCTGACGCTGCTTACGGTGCCGGCCGCACACGCGACCCATAGCGGCGCGTCTTAATCAAGTTGTGCATTCCTAGGAAAATTTTATAATGTACAAATATATTTTTATCTTTAACGTGAGCACTGTTGCTCTAAACCATTTCATAACTATTTACTCTATGTAATGTAAAAATTTTTTACTTCTGATGAAGGCTGCCTTAGAGCAGTTGAAATCTAGGTAAAGTTGAAAATTTTTTACCTGTGCAACCGAAGAGCTGTATTTTCAAGTAATATTATAAATTTCGTCTACGGTTGCTGCATTATCGGCCATGTTCAAAATTGGAACATAAATTTGTTTGACTCAGCGCCCATCTTTGAACTGAAGGTATGTTTGGTCTTTTCTCTAATACTTTGCTCGGTTTGATTAGTCACATCTAAGGCCTTAGAACAGTTAGTAGTGGTTCTATCGACAACGTCATCTGTGAAGCATGTTTCTGATGGGTGTTATGGACAATGAGTCGTTTTGTCCGGTTCCTCACTTGGTATGTCCTCACGATTTTCGATGTACGTTGACTTACCATTTTCCAGTAAGGGAGAGAATATTGCAGGACGCAGCACAAAGTTTATGTATATGTGATGAACAGTTGATGTGTGTTTGCAGTATTAATACCGCACCAGTCCACATCAAAGGAGTAGCTGGTGCTCAGTAGTTGGGCATTACGAATCTGTCTATTTTTCTTTTCCTCTGCAAGATGTTTTCTAATTACGTAGGTGTTTTTCTTATTTTTTGGTGGTTTCATGATTTCCTTTGTTTTCTTGGCATGTAAGGAACTCCAAGCGAGACCGAGCCAGGTGGCGCAGTGGTTAGCACACTCAACCCGCATTTGGGAGGACGACGGTTCGAACCCGCGTCCGGCCATCTTGATGTAGGTTTTCCATGATTTTCCTAAATCGCTTCAGGCAAATGCCGGGATGGTTCCTTTGATGGGCGCAGTCGACTTCCTTCCCCATGCTTCCCTAATTCGATGGGCCGATGAGTTGCTGTGTGATCCCCTACCCCGAACCAACCAAACTATCCAAGCGAGACCTCTACGTTGTAATTTTACAAACTTTGTCATACCGTTAAGTATTTTGTGCTTCCTATCTTCTTTCTGACATGATTATGCAAATGCAATCAGATGCGATTGCATGATACACATCTCGACTATTTCAAAGAAGTCGCAGGATCCTTGTTTCCGCATTGTACTGCATTTTGTTTTTCGACACTTTACTCAAATGTTCAAATGCGTATGAATTTCCTAGGGACCAAACTGTTGAGGTCATCGGTCCCTAGACTTACATACTACATAAACCAACTTAAGCTAAGAACACCACACACATCTACGCCCGAAGGAGGACTCGATATTCCGGCGGGAGGGGCCGCCCAATCTGTGACATGACACCTCAAACCGCGCGGCCACTCCGCGTGGCGACACGTTATTGTCCGTGTTATTAGTCAGCATGAGACTCCAACTAGTTGTGACTATCCCTTATTGTGAAGTAGGCTATGCACATTTCTGGTAATAGGGTCTCGCAGTCATTATGAACGTCGTTATGAACTAAAATAAAAAGTGTAAATTCAGAGTATCACACACTTTCAGATGTCTATAATACGGCTAAGATTTCCACCCCCCTCCCCCTCCCCTCCCTCCCAAGATGTCCTTTCGAATTTCCAGTTTCTTCATTATTTCGTACACGTTCTGCATAGCGCTAGTAGCGCCAGGTAAGATATTTCACGGCGTAGCAGCGCCGCTGTGGATATACGACCACTATAGAAGAGCATAATCATCGCTCAGATATGTTCTCCTTCTTTATATTGCGCTGACTAGGTTCACAATTGCAAATATACTCGCTAAAAACTAGAAGATACCGTCTGAAGGAGAAAACACAAAAGCTAATACCAGTGAAATTTTATACATCTGGTCCTGTGGGAGGTTTATAAACAGCCTATGGCTGATAAACTGGATACCGGAATACTTCGCACAGGTGACAGGTCAGCAATACGGCGTCGACAGGGGCCCAGTTGCTGCGTCCAGCGAGCGTCCCGCGGCTGATTGGGGACACGTGGGCGACACAGGGGCGACACGCGGCCCGCAAACATCGTTAAGCGCCGCACACACACACACACACACACACACACACACACACACACACACACTCACACACACGTCGTGGTTCATCTGCCGGCAAGATCAGCCGGCCTGCGTCCGGTCACGTCGCGAGTAAGCACCTATCCACATAACGCGCCCATACTTAGCGCTGCAAGTAATCAACAGCGGCAGCAGTATATTGGAGGGAATGGGCCACAGGTAGTTTGAATAGCATCCATTCCGAGAACTGAAATCGATACCAGCTAGAAAAAATCTAAACACTACTATATATTGTAATTTGGAAATTTGTGATAAGGACTGCTGAGCTCCTCGGTCCCTAGGCTTACACACTAATTGATCTAACTTAACCTAACTTACGCTAAGGACAACACGCACATTGATGCCTGAGGGAGGACTCGAACCTCCGACGGGGGAGGGGAGGCGGGGGAAGCCGAGAGATCCGTTATAAGACGCCTCAGACCACGCGACTGTATGTTGTGTTCTAGTCGTTCTATCAGCGGGAAGAAAGCTTTAAAACGTCCCACATGCTCTGTGAAGAATCTAGTTCTTATGTAGATGTACCTTCACTTCTGCCCCGTTTTAACATTCCCTCCATACCCGTGTACCATAGACACTCCACCCAGTGTTGTGTTTAGGATCTATACAGCCCTAGACCGAAGCAGTGCTGTGGACCCTGCTAGAGGCAGTTTTATGCTACAGAACCTGTGAAACAAAATTTTAGAAAAAAAATAGAATTAAGGGCATTTTTCAAAGTTTTAATATCTATTATTTAATATCGCAAAATTTTGCTATACAGTTTATGATTCAGTGAACTGTTGACATTAAAAAACTGAAACAATGAAGTAATTAAGGTGCTGAACGAGATGTACAGGGTCATCGCAAACAATCGGAAAAACTCATAAGTGTGTTATAGGGGAGGTTCAAAATGGCTCTGAGCACTATGGGACCTAACATCTGTGGTCATCAGTCCACTAGAACTTAGAACTACTTAAACCTAACTAACCTAAGGACATCACACACATCCATGCCCGAGGCAGTATTCGACCCTGCGACCGTAGCAGTCGCACGGTTCCGGACTGAGCGCCTAGAACCGCGAGACCACCGCGGCCGGCTTACAGGGGAGGTTTTGCAGAGAAAGGACAGCTAAGATATAAATTCGACTCGTTGCACCGTTTGTGAGTTGTTTAGCACTGAAGTTCCCGTATCAGGTGTCGCGCGCAAGATTTCAAACAGCTTGCGATAGACAGTGTCATCGAACGTTTCCTAAAATCAAAAGAAAAACGTACCTTTTACACACCTAGCTTGAAGATAGCTCTTTCGAAAAATGCACAGTTGAAGTGGTAATGAGCATCTGAGAGTGTGGTAGCTCAGGGACCCACATATGTCTGTGCATTGCCACATTTTAGCGCGCCATAGTCCTTAGATTTGCGATCCCGGAGACCTAATTGGCTAAATAATGCTAAGTGATTCGGAAACGGTTCAACGTATCGAATAGTTTTTGTGAACTGTTATTTCTCTACACAGCCACCAATGCAAGAGCCTTAGAAGCTTTTCAGGCTGTTCCTGACCACCTTGTATTAGTTGAAACGTCCCCATAGAAAAATTAGTGAATTACTGTGCTGGTAAATCCCTTACGTTATTTGATTTTCACACAGCTGAGCAGAACAGAACTTACGCAGACGTTTCGCTCTTTACGTATTCTGATCAACACTAAACTGACACACAATATTTTTTAGCGCAACGCAATCTGACTTTCAAAAATCCCTACAAAAGAATGGCCCTGACTAACATTAACCTATACCTTTCACAAATCACTTACCTCACAAAAATCTTCGTTACTCGAACTACTGAATTACAGCGAGCGCCACTACTACCAGCTAAATAAAAGATTCAAACTACTGAAGGCACTAACTACTGATAGGCGTAGTTAGCAAATGAAAGATTTTGATAGAGAACAAACAATGTATTTACCTTAATAGTGTTCAAAAGTCATAATATATATAGCAGTTCATAACATCCATTCTTACAAATGTACTGTTTCTGATAGACATACGTCCAGATCATCTGCTCTAAAAAATCCGCCATCTCGCTTCCCCACATCCACCACTGCTGGCGTCTCACCTCCAACTGCACAACGCCACGCGCTGTTAACAGCCAACAGCCCAACAGCCAAACAACAATGCAAACCAGTCACAGACTGCACACAGCACAGCCAGTGACGTTCATGCAGAGCGCTACGTGGCGTTACCAACATAAAAATCTAAACAGCCTACTTACATAGCCCCCATGCTCCCCACAAAAAATTTTACAAATTGTTTTGGGCAGCGGCCAATACAGATTTGAAAGAAAATTTCATAATTACAATAACAAAGAAATCAAATGCACACACTTATCGACACAATGTTGGTCAAAAGCTAAAATTTTCTCACAGTCCAAAAAGACAGTCCTGATCGTTCGTCAAAGTAAAATTGCAGTGTTTTTCTCAAAGTCTGAGCAGTAAAAGAAAATGCACACGGAAGTAGTGGATTTCCATGCAGTCTTGAAGAAGTAGTGTTGTCCTTCCAACGGAAAGACAGTGCTGACTCTTGGCATGCAGACAGGTAATGGGCCACAATAGAGCAAACCCACAGCAGAGTCAGTCAAAGTTTTGAAGACTAATGGTAGGTAGGTAATCACAGAGCAGACCCACTGCAGTCCTGGTAGAGATTATGGTATTGGTGGGCCACCAGAGGTGCAGACCCACTCCAGTCCTTGTAGAAATTATGGTATTGGTGGGCAATCAAAGGTGCAGACCCACTTCAGTCCTTGTAGAGACTGCCAGCAGCCATCTGTTGCGACTGTGCAGGTGCACAATCACCATCGAAGAGTCTTGTGGACAATATAGCAAGTCCATAAGCCACCACTTGTGCACTCACAAAGGTTTTGGAATTGTCCTTAGAACCAGCAATGCTGTTATCCAGTCCCTTTATGAATTATTAACACACGTGCAAACACTAACAGTCCCAACTTCTCACACATTGTGCATTACTATGACCAATAGAAACATGTGCACTGAAATGAATGCTTACAAGTTACTTAATTTGCTGAACTGGACATGAGAATACGATTACAAAGATACAGAAAACATCACTAAAAACATAATAATACAGATAACATATGTAGTAATATGGGCTTTACAAAAGAATCTAAATGACTTATACGTCAGTGTTACAGGAATTATGACATAAGTAAATATACAAAATAATGAGAATAGTTTTCGAAACATTAATTTCACATATGAGCATTGAAACAGAACAGAATAAATAATGTCTAAACATCTCTACAAAGAAAATAACATAGTATTTGAAAAATTCTACAACATAAATCTTATTAGCTAAACCAATAAAGACAAGTAAAAGACAAATACACAAGGGTACATAAACACATAGCGGAATAATGCAAAAGGAAAGAGAGGGTTCGTTTTCAGTGTAACATTTGGTACTGCAGTCCAACCCAAAACTTCATTCCATAGATCTTTCATCTTATTTCAACATTTGTTTCCACCAAAAAAATCCTTTCCAAGCATGCTTTCTGTATTTGTATGTTCACATATTTCTTACCTCATTATTTATTTTCCATTATCTTATCATTTATTTCCAAGAAAGCCCTACCTAAACCTGTTGTTCCTAAACGCTACTTTTTTGTTCATATCCTCTTTCAAAATACTTTTTTGGCCAAACCATTTTCTTATAGCTTCTCAATGCATTTCTTCCAATTCATCACAACTCTTTCTCTTATATAGCCTACCCTATCTTAAGCTAACTTAAATCTACTGAGCTCAGATCCTAAACTAAGGGACGACGCAATGCAGCAGCACAAAACAATTAACACAAACAGCAATGACAAAAAAATGGAAATTGGCAAAGCAAGCAGCAGTATATATAAATTAGCAAAGGAATTGCAATATTACAACCAATATAAGGCAATGTGCAAGAACAAGAAAAATAAATCAGTAGTAAAACTGGCTTAACAGAGTAATACAAAGTGAAATTCAGTAGCACGATGCCTACCAAACAGCAGCAGCAAATGCAATATTATATTTAAACATGAAAAAGCTCAAGCAGAAAAAATATTACACTAAAGACAGCAATGCAGATAAGGGAAATGTATATTCACATCTTGATGTCTATGTAATTAAAGTGGTGCACCACAAGAAGTTATTCTACCAAAAAAATTACCAAGTAGTTGAAAAGAAAATTATGTATGCAGTAACTGTTATTAATCCCTTCTCATCGTTCTTTCCTTTCCAAGTGCTCCTTTTTCGAAGAATGTGGATCATAAAATTATTACTTAAATAGATCTGTTGACAGAAAGCGTTCACATTAGCAAATGCATTTAATTTTATTTTATAAAACCAATGCTGTAACACAGCTGGAAACAAGATTTCAAATGAAATAAGCAACCATGTACACAGCAAAGCATAAAAATATCATTCAATAGTCATGTGCCATTTCATAAGTTAGTAGAAATTCTCTCAATTCTTGTAGAAAGACACTTGCATAATCAGGTGTGCGGATGTAAGAATTTTTCTAAGTAATGAGAAGTGTCGTATTTGCGATGCTTTCTGGAAAGGAATGTAAATAGCGAGGTTAATGTTTTTTTTTACGTCAAGGTCACTTGGCTTTCTTACCGAAATATTTACGACAGCAGTTTGCACTACAGTGACAGTCTCATATAAAAAATTTCACAGGTCGAGAATTTGCCTTGCAAATGTGTAGAAACAAAATCCTATGAATATAACAGTGTCCAAAAATTTTTCGCCGGCATTCACGCATATACACACATTTCATAACTATTAAAGTACGATTCTTGGTTTCCAACATCCTTTTTCACAAACCAGAGTCCCTAACCACTACTCATTATTCCTTACTTTATTGCACATATACATTTTCGTCAACATTTCTTCAATATTTCATCATAATAAATTCCTCGTATAGTATCAGCTTATTGATCATAAACATACCTCAACAGCATAATACACATTGTCATCGTAAAAATAACATCGTAACACCTCAGTCAAATCTCAAAATCGTCGTAGCTTTCTGCAATAATAACATTGCCTAAAAAAATTCTCTGCTCATTTCAATAGTGTTATCTACCTCAATCGTACTTTAAAAATCATGATCCCATACCAAATACACCATTCAAAGCTCTCATAGTATCACAATGGTTCCGAAAAAATATGATCAGTTCACTAAGTACAGACAAAATACGATTTCGTAAGTGTGACGTTCTCCAACTGCGTAATTGCGTAAACAGCTATCACTGACGTAGTAAAAAAACATGTTTGTCTCTCTCAGTTAAATGATCACATAGCTGTGTAATTTATGTGTTAGAGAAATATGGTATCGATGTGTAAAGTTGTATAAGCAAATACCATATTAGCTAGGGCTCCTTGTGCTTGCCAAACACATGGTACACAAAGTAAGCGTATACCCCCCTGAGGATTAATCTAATTATACCCTCAGGTGTTACAGATTGCAAGCAATGGAATGAAATGTATCAGGGAAAACCTTTATATCATTGCAATTCAAAAATCTTTAAAAATAAATGTTTTAAGTACAAAATTAATCACTCAAATGCGTGTCCTGTAGCGCTAAATGTGCGTCTTGCTGTAAGATAATTCTGTGGAAGTCTCGTAGTTCTCGTCCTCTGTAAGCAAAGTTCTGCTGAAGTCAATGTACTCACCTCATCATAAACAAAAGTGAAATGCTTTGCGTATAGATATTGTAGTTACTACGTACATTACCGTGATCAAGAAAGTACTACACTGTAACGTATTGTTGTGCTACAAAAAAAACTGTCTCATTGTAGCTATACCACAAATGTTACTACAAAAGATATGTTTTACTTTCCAGCATAATACATAAAAACTGTGCAGATATAAAACAGACACACCACAAAAGCAACAATGTAAATTGTGTCACACATTGGTAGCGTCGTGATATAATCGTGTAGCTGTCAAAGGAACCAAATACTAAGTCAACTTTAATGTCACAAAAACTACTTAAAATAAGGAATGTCTTTTCAAGTAAACCAAAATGTTGCATTAAAATCTCATTAGTAGTATATGTCCTAAGTATGTAAGCCTTATAGTCGTTACGTAATCGTGCAACTAACAAGCAAGAATGTACAAATAACAGCACTGTGTCGTCTGTTCACTATAACACTGCATTCATAATTTCGGTTTAAATAAGTTCTCTTGGTTCTTGACTCGATATTGAACTTCAAACAAAGTTGCATGTTAACAGTTTGTAAGTGTGACAAAGAGTACTAGTAACGTGAAGTGAAAAATTTATGGCAAAGACAAAGTTAAAAAAGCAGATTATGATTCAATAAACGGTTTTACATGTGAAACGTGGTGCAATCTACAAAGCAATTATCATGTTGTATACGTCAGTAAGGAATGCTAAAATTTTTCTCAAGGTTAACGTCTATGTTACTATTCTCGGAGCCAGCTGGCGCACGTGGCTGCCTGCGGTGCGAGTCATTGTCTGCTATCTCTTTGTTGGCGTGCGTCGTTATTTAGATTAGGAGACCTAACTTCTACAAATTCACCCCCCTGGTTGAATCCCGCCAGTTCTGATGTAGTTCAGGGCTGTCGTTATGTCGGTAGTTTACATAGTTTCTTTTTTGTCGGTCATGTGGTAGAGAATTTCTAGCGGAATCGTAACTGCGCAGTGGACCGTTGCGTCTGAAGTTATTCTGTCTTCCTTGATAATAATTACTTTGGTTCCCGTATTGTCTGTTTTTCTGATTGTCTCTGTGATATTCATTACTATGGAAATGCGATCTTTCTCTGTAATTATTACTACTCTGCCAACGGTTGTCATACGGGTGGTGTCTGTTTTGGTCACGATTTGCATTGTAAGAATAGCCTTGTCGTGTCCAGTTATTAATTCTTTCATCACGGAATTGTGACGGATGTGTCCTGTAATTGTTGTGTTCCTGTTTTCGCGTCTCGCAATTGTCAGTATCAATTTCAAATTTTGTAACAGTCCCTGAAAAGCTTCAATGTCATCTTTGCAACGTCCTGTCAAAATAATATGTCGTAAATGTTCAGGCAAAATGATTAAGCAAATGCGGATGAGTTCTGAGGGGCTGTAGGGGTTTGACAGGTACTGCTTATTGTGCAACATGTCTCCAAAATATTTCACAAGACTGGAAAATTCCGATTGTTCGAAATGTTTCATCATTATGATGCTATGTTTTACTCGGTCTTGTGTGGCTTGAGACCAATACGTTGAGAGGAAGGCATGATAAAATTCTCCTTCACCATGGCAATCGTGAATGACCGATCGCATTCTCACAGCTGGTTCATTCTCTAAATAGCCACACATAAATTCTAACCTGTGCTCCAATGACCAGTTGGGAGGAAAATAATGAGAGAATTGATCAAGCCACGCTTGTGGATGAATGTCGTTGCCAGAATTCTTAAATGTTTTCAATTTACGTGTAGTAATAAACAGCTTATAGTCAAAATCATCGTGTCGGCGAGTCGCATATCGGTCATTGTTACGTCGTGTCGGCGGTTCCATCTCAAAATTCGGTGCACCTTGCCAATTTCTTTCATAATTTCCGAAATGCCCTTTTTTTTATTTTGTGGCTTTTCCGTACTTTTAAGTCCCTCTTCCCGTGTTGGAGCGCGAGTGTCCTCTGAAATATGTAATTCTTGTATTACTTGTGCCAACTGATCTTGTACTTCCCGGATTTCTCTTTGGTGCTGCCTTAATTTGATTCTGATTTTGTTTGAATTTCCTGATTTGTTCGTACTCTTCTGTGTCATTAAAGACTACCGGTCTTGTGTCATTCAGATTATCATCTACCTTCGTAGATAAATTATTTAGCTGATCCGAAAGTTCGACTACTTTCTCTGATAATGAACCAATTTCCTCCATGTGTCTTTCTGAACCAATTTTCAGAGTATCTACCGTGTCCTTTAAGTTTTCCTGAGTTTTTGCAAGTAGCGTAACCGAATCGGTAGATGCAACTGAGTCAATTTTAGCCCACAAGTTCTCATAATTTTCATGAACAATAGTTTGCAGTTCTTTTATGGCTGCTTCGTGATTCTGTAATGCATTTTCATGCCGCGAAAAAATAGATTGAAAATGCTCAAAAATTTGCGTTTGTCGTCATTACAGACTTTTTGACATTTCGATTCAATGTTATGTAACTCAGTAGTTAAATCTTCATCTGTTTGTTCAAGTGTGGTGTCTAACGTTTGAAGATTTTGTTCCATTATGTCTAACTTCCGAAGATTTTGTTCCTTCCCGGGTTCGATTCCCGGCGGTGTCAGGGATTTTCTCTGCCTCATGATGGCTGGGTGTTGTGTGATGTCCTTAGGTTAGTTAGGTTTACGTAGTTCTAAGTTCTAGGGGACTGATGACCTAAGATGTTAAGTCCCATAGTGCTCAGAGCCATTTGAACCATTTTGAAACATTATGATTTTGTTCCATTGTGTCTAACTGTTGCTGTGTTTGTCTCTGATTTTGTTTCATTTGTTGCATTAATTGCAATAATAATGTATTAGTGTCTGGAATCTTTTCCTCTATTCTTTTCTGCAGTGCATTTGCACCGGCAACATTCACATTTTGACAAGCAGAAAATGTGTCTTGACTTATTTGAGAAAACGATGAGGTCGCAAAACGTGATTCTACAATATTTGCAAGATTGTGTCCTGTCATTTCGGATTCCTGAGGCGAGCTGTTGCCGGCCGATCGATCGATAATGCTTCCCTGTTTACTAATTGTTTCACTGCCTACACCAATATTTGCAGCCAGCTCCATTTCCCTATGCACAATTACCAAATTACTACTTTGAAGGCCGGCCGGTGTGGCCGTGCGGTTCTAGGCGCTTCAGTCTGGAACCGCGTGACCGCTACGGTCGCAGGTTCGAATCCTGCCTCGGGCATGGATGTGTGTGATGTCCTTAGGTTAGTTAGGTTTAAGTAGTTCTAAGTTCTAGGGGACTGATGACCACAGATGTTAAGTCCCATAGTGCTCAGAGCCATTTGAACCATTTGAACTACTTTGAACATTCGTCTTCACTGTCATTTCGCAGTTTACTTTGGAACCTAGTATTACGTTTTTCACACGCCATTATTGTCATAATATTTCACACGACAACACAGAGAAGCACAATTTGAAGAGCAAAATAAGAAAACACATTAACATAGCATTGAAAATAATATCTCGTTAATTGCAAGCACAACTGCGAAATACTTGGTGCAAATCTACATGCATGCCACAACTGTTTTACTGTACAAGAATGAAAAACTACAACTACAAAGGAAATTCTCTCTACAATTACGCGCTAGCAATAAACAAAGGCTGCACTAATTACACAAACTAGAAGAAAACAATCAGAAGATACCAGTGAGGTATCTTTGGCTAAGGGTCGACATATGAAACGTCCCCTTAGAAAAATTAGTGAATTACTGTGCTGGTAAATCCCTTACGTTATTTGATTTTCAAACAGCTGAGCAAAACTGAACTTACTCAGATATTTCGCTCTTTACCTATTCTGATCAACACTAAACTGACACACAATATTTTTTAGCGCAACGCAATCTGACTTTCAAAAATCCCTACAATAGAATGGCCCTGACTAACATTAACCTATACCTTTCACAAATCACTTACCTCACAAAAATCTTCGTTACTCGAACTACTGAACTACAGCGAGCGCCACTACTGCCAGCTAAATAAAAGATTCAAACTACTGAAGGCACTAACTACTGATAGGCGTAGTTAGCAAATGAAAGATTTTGATAGAGAACAAACAATGTAGTTACCTTAATAGCGTTCAAAAGTCATAATATATATAGCAGTTCATGACATCTATTCTTACAAATGTACTGTGTCTGATGGACGCACGTCCAGATCATCTGCTCTAAAAAATCCGCCATCTCACTTCCCCACATCCACCACTGCTGGCGTCTCACCTCCAACTGCGCAACGCTACGCGCTGGTAACAGCCAACAGCCCAACACTACAATAGCCAACAACAATGTAAACCAGCCGCAGACTGCACACAGCACAGCCAGTGATTTTCATACAGAGCGCTACGTGGCGTTACCAATAAGAAAACCTAAACAGCCTACTTACATAGTATAATTATGAACAACCATATTTTTACTGAACAACGAAAAGCTGCGGCTCTCGACGAAGCAATAACCAATAATTCAATTTCTGAAATAACCAGTTGTAACCATAAACACTCTTGTTTATTGACCAAATACAACAGAACAAAAGGTATGTAACAAGGAAGCTTAATTTACTATTTAACTCGAATACACGACTTTCCCTAATAATCAGCTATAAAATAAAGGTTTCAACCAATGTTATTGCGTAATTAGTTTATGCCTACATTTCATGCGAATGGCACTGGCGTTACTTACCTTCGCAACTTGGATGTCTTAAAATGCACGCTAAGGGGAAAAGGAAAAAAAAGAAAAAAAAACAACGCATCACGAAGGAATTACCCGATTGGAACAGAAATCGGTAGCGGTGATATACCTGAATAAACAAACAAATGTTTATATTTTCAGAAATACTGCATGATTTATTCCAGAGAAAGAGATTCACAAAAAAATGTTCAAATGTGTGTGAAATCTTATGAGACTTAACTGCTAAGGTCATCAGTCCCTAAGCTTACACACTACTTAACCTAAATTATCTTAAGGACTCGAACCTCCGCCGGGACCAGCCGCACAGTCTATGACTGCAGCGCCTGAGACCGCTTTGCTAATCCCGCGCGGCCGAGATTCATAAGCCGAGCATGTAAATAACGCGCTGGTCCACCTCTGGCCCTCATACAAGCAGTTATTCGGCTTGGCATTGATTGACAGAGTTGTTGGATGTCCTTCTGAGGGACATCGTCCCAAATTATGTGCAATGGCCTCGTTAGAGCGTCATAATCTCGAGCTGGTTCGAGGACCCTGCTCATAATGCTTTAAACGTTCTGACATTTGGAGAGATGCGGTGACCTTGCCGTAAGGAGGCCGCGGATGACAACCAAAGACGTTCTTCTATGAAAAGAAATGGCAAACGAGATCATCACATCTGGTTGCCAGGTCGTATGATGGGTGACAAACAGGATTGAATGCAGCTGCTGTCCGGGGTATCTCCACACACGTCTTCATTGGTCATCGGGACTCACGTGGAAGGGGGACTCATCCCTGAAGGGAATTCAACTTCAGTCAGTGACATTCCAGCTCCGATGACGCGTGTGCAGCCTCGCCGGAAAGCGGCCTAATCTAATCTAATCTAATCTCTCTTGGGGGAAGAGACCAAACAGCGAGGTCATCGGTCTCATTGGGTTAGGGAAGGACGGGGAAGGAAGTCGGCCGTGACCTTTCAAAGGAACCATCCCGGCATTTGCTATGCGGTGTGACAACCAGAAGTAATGATCTGGGGTTCCAGTTTACTTTATAGCATGACCCATTTGGTTGATATCCGCGGCAATATTGCGACACACTGGTACGTCGACGATATTCTACGCTCCGTTTTGTTGTCCTTCATGGGAAGCCATCCTGAGATTACATTTCAGCAAGATAATGTTCGGCTGCTCACGCGAGATTTCCTACTGCTTGTCTTCATGCTCTCCAAATCCTGCTTTGGCCAGCAACGTCGCCCGACCTCTCCCAAAATAGAGAATGTTTGGAGCATTATGGGGAGGGCGCTCCAACCAGATCGGAATTCTGACCATCTAACGCGTCAATTGGACAGAATTTGGCACGATATCCCCGAGGAGGACATCCAACAATACACAGCATGCCACAAATTCCTTCTTCCTTCGAGTAAATTTATTAGTTTCTCATAGTCGATATTTCTTGTGTGAGGACGTCGGCCAATTGGACACACTGATCTGAATTTCACCGACTGTCGTCCGTAATCTGCACGTTCGTCAGATGAGACGGTTGAATTGTGACCGGCAATGAAGTGACGTAAAGATTTGAAAGTATAGGCCGTTCTCGACCGATGTCAGTCGTGAGTGGAATCCGATGTCGGTGCCATTGTGACTGCAGACTAACAGCAGGAAAAGGCGGCCTATATAAGTTTGTGGCTGACTCGTTTTGAGCCACCAGATACAAACAGGCCGTGTAAGAGCTGTCTGCTTTCTTTCGCTCTGCCAATATCGTCTAGAGTAAAATAAAATCTAAAAAGTTTGATACTGGTGATTCCATAACATTGTTAGAAATGCGATAAACTGAAGCACCAAGTTCCTAGTTACATTTGTTCTTCATATTAGAGGATTCAGGAAAGCCTGCAAGTGTGTCATTCATGACTTAGATAACGAAAACTTCGCCAGTTACTTATTTTTTGGTGCTTATATCAATGTGTATGGAGAATTTACTCTTATTTTCAAGTGCATTTGCTTACATGAATACGTTTGGTGATGAATGGTGGGGTCCATGTGGTTCCCAAGTCGTGCAGCGACCGTAAACAATAAAATTACCAAATATGCAGCAACCAGTCGCAAAATCATGTTTTATTTACTCACTTTTGCAAATACATTTCAACTGATTAGCAGCCATCATCGATGCTGCCCTGAGTAGTAATACTGTCTTAAACAGAGGTCAAACATGATTACTACTCAGGGCACATATTGGTTGAAAGTACCGATGATGGCTATTAATCAGTTGAAATCGATTTGCAAAAGTGAATAAATAAAACTTGATTTTGCGACTGGTTGCTGCATATTTGGTAATTTTACGTTTGGTGATGTCTGCATGTGTGATTTTTTTGCCTCTGTTGGGTCTTTTTAAGTTAGACTGCAATCGGAAAATCGGACATAATGAACCACTGAATGTTTTTAAACGCTAGTGTTAGAAATGTTACTTTAGTTTGACTGCTTACAGGTACCGTGCCCCCTCCATTATACAGAATATCCCACACGCAAATCATCACGTACACTGTTTGTCTACAAAACATGCTACAAAGATATTACGACACATCGCTTCACAAAGAGTTTATAAACAGTGAGTTGTTACAACGTTGTTGTATTACATTACGTTCATGTATATGGTTGTAGATTATAAAACGTACTTTTACCACTACTGATTACTAAATTATGGGTTACTTTTTTCTAATGATGAAATGTACATATTTATCATATGCAGGAGAAACATGATAACTCTAACAATTTTCATAAATATGTACATCATTAGAAATAAAAGTAATCCAGAATTTAGCAGTCAATAGTGGTAAAAATACGTCTTATAGCTTACAAGCTTACGTATGTCATCTTCGTCAGCTTAGGCAAAATTGCCGGCACCACCTGAACATATTTTGACGCCTGTGCCACAATGACTGGGGTACAGATCGCCCTATACTGCTACACATGTACAAAGATTGGCGACTCCATAGAGTGCTGTGTGCACAACGACCATATGATAAATAAAATTAGAAGGAAGGTCAGCATTGGTCGTAACTTTTATGATTTATTTTCGATCACATAATGATCGTCTTCAGTGCTTTAGAGTACAAATTAAAGCTCGTAAGCACAGGTACCTAATTATTAGCATTAACAGAAGCTGTGAAACGATCGTTTTTGCTGTTAATAAATCATCAAAATTACGGTCAGTGCTGACCTTCCTTCTAATTTTACATGTACAAAGCCTTTGTACAGTCCCGTCTTGACTACTGGAGCCTGGCGCATAGTTCAGCATCGCTCTGAGCATTGCAAATGCTGGGCCCTATGCACCACGATGGATTTCGACTAGCGATGGGAGCTTTCCGAACAACCCCTGTGAACAGGATTCTCACGGAAGCTGGGGTTCCTCCATTGCGGATGAGGTGACAACAACTGCTTGCAGACTATACCGCGCACATTCGCAGCTCGCCTAGACATCTGAATTACCGTCTCCTTTCCCTAATCTGGTGATCCATCTCCCGCAACGGCAGCCCAGATCAGGGATTACAATTGCAATTCGTGATCCAGTCGCTTCTCACTCAACTCGAGTCTTTTCCTTTACAACTTCTCCTCCGGGTCCACCCATTCACACCTACACGGTGTACACTCGACCACAGCTTCGTCTGGCCCTCTCACAAGTTCCGAAAGATTAATTTCATCCTGCGGTGATGGTCACGTTGAGTTCGCCTAAGCTCATGCAGGACGTACTGAACACTGCTCCTCGGCAGACAGCTGCAGTGTTTTGACTGCAGAGCTGATAAGCATCTTTCGTGCTCTTGAGCATATCCGTTCCTGCGCCAGGGAGTCCTTCCTCATTTGTAGCGATTCCTTGAGCGCCTTACAAGCTCTCGACCAGGTGCTACCCTCGCCATCCTTTCTTAATGGCCATACAAGAGACCGTTTACATCCTCGAACAACGTGGATAGTCAGTGGTCTTCGTATGGACCCGAGGACACGTCAGAATTCCGGGAAATGAACTTGCCAACTGGCTAGCCGAAGAGGCTACTTGTAAACCGAGCCTGGAGATCGGCATACAGGAATATGATCTTCGATCGGTATTATGCCGTAAGGTTTTCAGGCTCTGGAATACAGAATGGCGCTTCCTGACTTTACCGAACAAGAAACGTATGGTTGCCCTCTGCCGGCTCCACATCGGCAATACTCGGCTGCCCCACGGTCAGCGAGGACTCACCTCAGTGTCGCTGTAGTTCACGTTTGACATCCTGTTGGACTGTCCAATTTTAGCCGCCATGAGCCGGTTTTTCAACCCCCCCGAAGCACTATATACTGTGACAATGCCTCATCGACTGGTCTCATTTTAAGTTTTATTCGAGAGGGGATTATTACCATTCAATCTAAGAAAGGCATCTGGCATTATCTCCCAGACCTTCACCCTGCCTGCATTTGAATCCTTCCTCGCTTCCTCTGGTGCTGTCTGTTCGACTTGGTATTCATCTTTTCACATCAGCCTTTCTCTTGCCTTTTGTTTTTAGGCTGGATATTTTAGTGGCTGGATCATCCTTTTTTATTTTTGCGATCAGCCGGCCCAGGACATCTGTTATATTGTTTTAACACCTCCTACCGCTTTTTTTCTTATAGTTAATGTTTTCAGTTTTGGCTTGTTATTTTCGGGCCGGCCGATGTGGTCGTGCGGTTCTAGGCGCTTCAGTCTGGAACCGCGTGAGCGATACGGTCGCAGGTTCGAATCCTGCCTCGGGCATGGCTGTGTGTGATGCCTTTAGGTTAGTTAGGTTTAGGTAGTTCTCAGGTCTAGGGGACTGATGACCACAGATGTTAAGTCCCATAGTGCTCAGAGCCATTTGAACCTTTTTTTTTTGTTATTTTCGTTTTTTGGTTCAGTGTGGATACACACTTAGTTCTACGCATTTTGTTCCTTCCCCAGATTTCAGGCGATGAGATTCTTTTGGGGCATGATTTTAATCCGAGACCTATGTGACTAAAGAAAAAGGGACTGATGATTAGGCAGTTTAGTCCCTTTACCATATAAACCAAACAACCAACCATGCATATGTACATAATGTAATACAATAGCATTGTAAGAAGTCTGACTATGTACAAATCCTTTGTGAAGCTGTAGTATCGTAATATCCTTGTAGCATGTTTTGTAAACAAACAATGTAAGTGATGATAAGCGTGTGCCCGACATTCCTTATAATGGAGGAGGCACAATACCTGTAAGCAGTCAAACAAAAGCGTCATTTCTGTCATTAGCGTTTAAAAATACGCAGTGATTCATTTTGTCCGATTTTCCGATTACAGTTTAACATCCAAAAGACACAAGAGAGGCACAAAAATCACACATGAAAACATCACGAAACATATTCATGTAAACTACTGCACAAATGCACCTGAAAATGAGAATAAGTTCTCGAAACACGTTGTGCTAAGCATAAAAAAAATAAGTAACTGCTGGAGTTTTCATTATTTAAATCATAAATTAATTTATGGCTTGTGAACGACCGTTCAAAAATGGCCGAAATATCGGTAATTTTAGTGTTCTGTGATGTGACGCAGCATACAGCCACAAGCTTTTAATGAGATCGACATGGACCGTGGGAGTCTATGCACTTACATTTTATTACAAGTTTTATTACTGCTAGCAGCTGAGTTAAATGTTCACTTAGAGATAAAAATCGATGAAGACCGGATGCAACAGAAGTGGAAATATTGGTACGAGCCGTTATCTTAATTCTGGAGACGTAACGAGTATCACTACCTGACGTTATATGTAATAACTAATCCACTTGAGCACCTCCCTGTATGTTCGTAAATCAGTGGAACGTTTCAAACGTCCGTTCTCAAAAGCTGTGTCCAAATTTGAAATAGCACTGACTCTTATTTGCATATGAGATGCGGTACAACGCGAAAATAAAAGGTCGGATTGTGAAATCTCTTGTCAGCTGAGTCGTTTGACGCACACGTAGTTTTAAAAGCATTATCATGTCTCCCATTACGTAGCAACGACTTCCCTGACGTTGTCTCGAATGATAACTTGGTGGACAGGTTGCACTGCGTACACCTGCACATCACTGGGTCAACGTTTCACTCCAGGCTGAAACTCAACACTACTTTCAATACTGAATCCAGCGCAGTGATTAAGGCAATGGACTTGCATTCAAAAGGACTGCGGTTCATATCCCCGTCCCGTTGGTATCTCTAAGAGACTTAGGTGAATGGCAAGGTGGTTTCCCTTCCGCGGAATTCGCCAATCCGAGATTCCATTCCGTTTTTAATGACCTCGTTGTCAATGAGACGTTAAACCCGGGTATTACTTCACACCCTCTGTGGAACAAGGGGCTGCATGTTTCGTTAGAGAGGTCCTGTGAAACAGTGTTCCATAATCTTGAAGCATCTCACGACATTAAATAGACTGTAAATACACTCTGTAAGTAAGTCAATTACGTACATCCAGCCCAGGTCGCCAACGCCCTGCTGTGTTGTGGCGCTCGACTCGGAGGTAAACTGTTTCAAATTCTATTGGTGGAAAATTTTCAGTGCCAGTATTTGACCGGCAAGTGTAGGAGAAGTTGTAACGTA